>NC_133120.1:128857439-129518624 GCF_033568475.1 Henckelia pumila | reverse complement strand
CGCGGGACGGTCGAACCACTTTTATCCGGGGCACGCCTATTTTAATGTTTGGAGGATTGGAGATTGGGGAAGCTTTTGATTATCTACTCTTCTTGAACTCATATGGAGTAAGTCATTCTTTTGGTACTTCTACAATTGTTTTGGGTGGTGAGTATTTCGCAAAATTCTACTCGTGCGATTCGTGGGTCTTGAACTATTAATTGATTAATCGATCTTTGAAGTGTGAATTATATTGGATTGTTGCGGAAGCGGTTGTTGTTGTGTGTGGATTGTGGAGTAGATTTAAGTTTGGGGAAGTTGTGATTGTGGTAAATTGGTTATTTGTGCGTGTCGTGTGGTGCCTACTAAGTGTTTGATTCATGGCCCCAAAGAAGAAGCAAAAATCCGTTGCATCCTCTTCTCATGCTAATCCAGAGCATGAGCCGCAGCGTTTCTGGAATGAGAGTGCCGAACAGAATTATCAAAATTGTCTAGGCAAAACGATATTACCAGAGCGTGGGTTTGACACGACATTGGGGTTTGGGAACGATGAGTTTTTGCATACAATTGGTAGGGCTGTGAATGGGCGTCAATGGTTAAATTTTGTTAAGCCACCGCAGGATGCAGTTGTCCCAATCGTTCGTGAATTTTATGCAAACTTGAAAGTAAAGCACATGCAGTTGAAAGTGCTTGTCCGAGGCCAGCTGGTGCCTTTTGATGCTCACACTATTAACACCTTGTACAACCTTCCACCAGTATTTCACGATGAGTATGCGGAGTACCGAGCAAATGAAGTGGATTACGCGGCGATTCTGAGCCGTATTTGTGTTCCGGGTGCGGAATGGCGCATGGGCCGTGGTCATCAGCCTTCTAAGTTGAAGAAGACCGAGCTAATTCCTGATGCTAAGCTATGGTACAACTTTGTGTGTGCTCGTCTTAAACCGACTGACCACGGGCATGAGGTGACACGAGAACGAGCGATTCTTGTTTATTGTATTTTGGAGGGAAAAGCAATCGACTTGGGACAGATTTGTCAAGCAACTATTCAGGGTGTGGCGGCAGGTAAGACGACTGGCGGGTTTGCTTTGCCCGGACTTATCACTGATCTTTGTGAAGAGGCTGGAGTTGAGTGGGGCCAAAATGAAGAATTGTTGAAAGCTACTGCTCCTATTGCTTGCCATACTCCTTTTCGCATGATACCGGCTTCTGAGCACCGAACTCGCGCTGAGAGGCGAGATTTTAATGAGCGATCAGCTGCACGAAGCGGCCCTTCACCCCGACCTCAAGCACCCCTTGTTGCGCCCGATCGTGTTGCTATTCTGGAGGATGAATTGAGAGCACACCGTCAAGAGTTTCGGACATTTCAGCAGACTACTGGTGTCTTTATGGACTACATGATGGATTTTACAGATGCTTTGAGACATCAGTTTCCACAGGCTGCTAGTTCGGCTCATCCATTTCCTCTGTATCCACAGTGGCCACCCACTTTTGGCCCTTCTGATCCGTCCCATGATGATGCTGCTGATGATGGCGACGACCACTGACGGTCGTCGTTTGTGGTACATGTCCTTTATGCTTTCTTGTTTTAATTCCTTGAGGACAACGAATGTACTAAGTTTGGGGGAGTTGTGTCAATTCTGACTTTTATTGTTTTTATTTAGTTGCTTTTGGTTTTGTTTTTTTTTTATTTTAGTTGTTTGGTTCTTAGGAGTTGTGTTGTGTTGGTGTGTGGCTGCATTTGAAAATTTTTTTGAGAAATTTATGTAGTTGTGTTGATATGGATTGATGACCAATGATGTTAATTTTGTTTGTTTTGTAACTGAAGTCCATGACTACCTGCCTAGCTGACAAAATTTTGAAATAAATGGAACCAAGTGAACAATTGAACTCCTATATATTCTGTGATTTTGCTTGAATCTGAATCTTGAGACAGACAAACATAAAAAGGATTGAGGCATTGTTTGGATGTTTTTTTTTTGGGCCTTGAATTTGATTGAATCAGTGCATCCTTAGTTGCCCATTTGAGCTTACACGCATATTTGTACTTAGAGGTACGATAATTCTGAAACTACTTGTGAAAATCATCGTTTACTGCTGATGATTATCCCTTTCTACACTGATTGAGATTTGTATGATTTAATTGTGGATTGAGACTTGTCTAGAACTAGTTCGGACACCCCTTGAGGCGAAATACGGGCAAAACTGTGATTAGGAATGATTTAGGCGATTTTTCTGAATTCATTTGAGCCTTTCAAGCTACCTATTATATATATGTTATCCCTAGTACCTTGTTTGAGTTTGATTGAAAATCGAATGGCATGCGTGTAAACGTGTGATTAAACCCCCATTCGTCATTATTTCAAGGTCCTACATTGACTACCTGAATAGCTTATACACTATTTCCTACCTTTAATGGAGTAATTTGAATGCTAAAATGTTATATGCTCCTAGATTTATTTGTGAAAAATGGAATGGTGTGGTGGATGAATTGAAAAGATGAAAAGAGGCAGTATAAGAAAAAAAAAATGTGTGGTTGAAAAAGTTGTAAAAGAGAGTTGAAAGAAGTTGTGAGAAAAATTGAAAAATCAATGAAGTGAAATAAGTGTGGAATTGTGAATGAAAGGAGTCAAAAATTAGAGTTGAGTTTGAGAATAAATGTGAATTACTCTTTATTTGAATTCTTTTCCTTCATTTGTAGCCATGAGCCAGGCCTTGTATTATAAGCTTATTAAGTCCTATTGACCGAGTCACAGTTGCCCAATATACTAGTGGAGAGGGGTTGCGAAAATTTAGCCTATGGACTGTTGATTGAAACTTAAATGATTATGAATTCTTGATCGAAACATGCACATACTATGTTCTTTGAATTAAACCAATTGAGTGTGGTTGTGATGATATATCCTTGAATTTGATCCTGTTTTACCATGAAAGTTCTCATGATTTGTGAATGCTTGAATTGAGTTAAGAGAAGAGTATTTTGAAACGTGAGTTGCGGAGTTTATGAGTTTATGAGGTTGAATTACTTTTCTGAACATCTTACTTTTCAAGTGTTAGTAGGACAGAGATGATTGGATTTAAATTGTTTTGAAATTCCATACTGAGGTCATTAATCCATAGTCATTCTTGATGGTTATTGTTCTTGCAATTGAGTGGAGTTTGAGTTAGTTTTGCTCGAGACGAACAAAAGTTCAAGTTTGGGGGAATTTGATAAGTGCATTTTGTGCACTTAATTTGTATATGGTTTTACTTGACTTTTGGAATTTATTGGTAGATATTGCGTGAAATTGTTGTTGTTTTTGTGGTTGTAGGAAGTTATGGATTTTGATGTGTTCAAGTGGAAATAAGCTTACAAGATGGAAGTCTACAAGGAAATTCAAGAGTTGGAAAAGTGAAGAAAAAAAGCTGAAAACGAGCAAGAGGCGCGCCCGCGCCGTCGATGAAATTTTTAAAGTATGTTTTGCGAGTTGAGAGGGCGCCCGCCCTGTTCTAGGCGCGCCCGCGCCGTCGTCTGATTGGAATTTTAGAGTCCGATTGTTTATGGAAACTTGGGGGATATCTTTGGTATTTTTTTGGACGATTGTTAGGTCATATTTAAGGGATTTTTCGGAGTCATAGTAGGGATCTATCAGCCACCAATACACACAATATTCGAGAGAGCACTTCTGTGAGTTTTTTGGAGTTGAAGAACTGAAGATTGCTTGGAACGAAGACGAAGACTTTTCGACCGGACACGGAAGAAAGACTACGGCTTTGTTTCTTCTTTTTTTTTGTTTCTTTGATTGTTGAATTATGTTTGAGATATTAAACATGATTTGGTTTTTATTGAATTCGAGCATGAACTAAACTTTTCTAGTCTAGAGGTTGACGTAGCTTGGTTGAGACCTATTCATGAATCTTTGATTTTAATGAATTGAATTTCTATAGATTAATTGTGTTTCTAGAATTGAATGTCTTCTTAATTTATTGGCCATAAATTGAGTTGTTATATTTACTTAGAATCATTGCTCGGGAGAGGGGATTTTGAGTAGGATCAATAGGAACTACACTGTTAATTGTTTATATAGCTCGGGAGAGTATATAGCTTTAATAGAACCTTTAAGGAACATCATTTTACACATATCACTACATCTAGATTTTAAATAGGGATATTAAAATCGAATTGTAAGTTGATACACTCTATTTATTGCTCGGGAGAGGGGAATAGAATACTCTAAGTGTTTTTGGTTATTAATCGAAGGAAATTCATAAAATAGATTAATTAGGATTGAATATTGTCGAGACCAAGTGAAATCAAAACCTCTGGACTATTTTTCTCTGATTGATAATTCCTCAAAATTTGTGTGTGTGTGAGCTGAATAATTTCTATTTATTTATTTTAGTTATTCTGCAAAACTCTTGAAGTTTGATTTTCTAGATAAAATTAAGACTATTTTAATTACAAGTATTGAATCTTTTCATTTTACTCCTTGTGGGATCGACTCTCTTTCTTTCACTATACTAAAACTTGACACTCGTACGCTTGTGAGGAAAATTCACTACAGAAGGATCTGGCTGATAGTTTTTCAACATAGACACGTGAAATTCATCGTGAATACCCGATAGAGCAGGAGGGAGAGCTAATCTGTATGCTAGGTCACCAATTCTTTCCAATATCTCATATGGTCCAATGTATCTTGGTGATAACTTACCTCTCTTTCCATAACGTACTGTACCTCAGAAAGGAGATATCTTCAAGAATACACGGTCACCTTGTTCAAAACTCAAGGACCTGCGTCTGACATTAGCATACTTGGATTTTCTGTCCTGTGCTGCTCTCATTCTAGACTGAATCAATTTTACTTTATCTGACATCTCTCTGATCATATCTGGCCCAGTCACTGGTACTTCTGAAAGATCATCCCAAAAAAAATAGAAATCTGCATTACCTACCATATAACACTTCAAAAGGAGCCATCTCAATGCTTGCTTGATAGCTGTTATTATAGGAAAATTGAACAAGTGGCAACGAATCTTGCCAGCTGGTACCAAAATCTAGTACCACAGCTCTCAGCATATCCTCTAAAATCTGGATAGTCCGCTCTGACTGTCCGTCTGTCTGAGGATGATAAGCTGTACTCAAGTGCAAATGAGTACCAAGAGCTTCTTGTAAACCGTGCCAAAAGTGCGAAATAAATCTAGGATCTCAATCTAAAACAATAGATTTCAGCATACCGTGTAATCTCACTACATCTCGGACGTAAATACTGGCCATATGATCATGTCATCTGATAAAGAATGAATCATGCAGACTTAGTAAGTCTGTAAACAACTACCCAGATTGCATCGCATCCACTCGAAGATTTCGATAGTCTCGTGACAAAATCCATAATGATGGGATCCCATTTCCACTTTGAAATTGCTAAACTGTGCATAGACCACCCGGTCGCTTTCTTTATGCTTTTACTTGATGACAATTTAGGCATCGGGATACAAATTCTGTCACATCTTCTTTCATCTTTTTCCACCAATATTCACTTTTCAAGTCGTTATACATTTTTCTCCCACCTGGGTGTATCACTGACCCGGTATTCTGACTGATGTCCAGATCTAACTTTCTCAACTGAACTCTGGATGTTGTGATCGGATTTCTGTGCTTCTTTAATTCTCATCAATAATTCTGGTTCTGCTTGGATTGCGAAAATTATGATCGATTGCATATCTGTTTTAAAATCCAAGCCAGAAGTACAACAATTCTCAATCAATCTCGACACTTTGTAGACAGAGACAAATTACATACTTTTCTACTCAGGGCATCGGCAGTTGTGTTAGACTTCCCTTGATAATACTTAATCTCACAGTCAAAATCTTTCAACAAGTCTAACCAATGCCTCTGTCTCATGTTCAGTTCATCCTGAGAAAATAGATATTTCAAACTCTTATGATCAAAAAATATTTCAAAGGTCTCACCATACAAATAATGGCGCCAAATCTCCAAGGAAAAACAATGGCTGCCAGTTCAAGATCATGTACGGGATATCGGGTCTCGTGTGGCTTCAACTGTCTTGATGCATAGGATATCACATGGCCTCTATGCATAATCACACATCCCAAACCTCTATGAGACGCATCACAATAAACAACAAAACCACATGTACCTGATGAAATAGTCAATACAGGAGCGCTGGTCAATCTCCTCTTCACTACAACAAAGCTTTTCTCACAGGAATCTGTCCAAACATACGGAGCATTATTCTGGGTTAATTGGGTAATCGGCTTCGCAATGCTGAAAAATCCCTCAATAAATCTGCGATAATACCCTTCTAAACCCATAAAACTGCGTATTTCAGGAACAGAAGTAGGTCTAAGCCAGTTAATCTCTGCCTCAACTTTACTGGGATAAACTGCAATCCCTTCTCCTGAAACCACATAACCAAGAAATACAACTCGGTCCAACCAAAACTCGCACTTTGACAGCTTGGCATATAGCTGTTCTTTTCCCAAAATCTGCAAGATAATTCTCAAGTGCTCTGCATGTTCAATCTCATCCCTATTATAGATCGGAATATCATCAATAAATATCCCTACGAACTCGTCAACATACTTCTGAAAAATTCTGTTAATTAAATCCATGAACACAGCAGGAACATTCGTCACTCCAAAAGGCATAACCAAGAATTCCAAATGCCCATACTTTGTTCTAAATGCGGTTTTGGGCACATCTGCCTCTCTGAACCTCAATTGATGATATCCTGATCGTAAGTCAATCTTCGAATAGATAGAAGAACCCTGCAATTGATCAAATAAATAATCTATTCGAGGCAAGGTTACTTATTCTTTACCGTGGCATTATTCAATTGTCGATAGTCAATACTTAATCTCATCACCTACTTTCTTTCTTAAAATTAACACCGGAGCATCCCAAGGTGACACACTCGATCTAATGTATCCCTTGGATAATAGACCTTTAAGTTGCTCTTTGAGTTCTTTAAGTTCAAGTGGTGTCATTCTGTAAGCAGCCTTCGAAATAGGTAAAGTACCAGACATCAATTCGATACTGAATTCAATGTCACGGGTTGGAGGAAAACCCGGAATTTCATCTGGAAACACGTCTGCAAATTCTTTCACAACTGGGATGTTGGCTAATTCTCGGCTAGATTTCAATACATCTACTGCATATACCAAGAATCCCTCGGCACCTCTTTGCAGTAAACGTGTCATAGATAACATTAAAATCAAAGAAATCTTAGCTCTAGAACACTTACCATAAAGATTTCAGTCGTTTGTCATCTCTGGTCTAAATCTGACAATTTTGTGAAAACAATCCACTATAGCCATGTACTTGGTTAGTACATCAATTCAAAAATACAATCCCAATAAAGTACCAAGTACCATGAAAAACTCAATCATATTTTCCAAAAACATAAATTTCA
The DNA here is from genome assembly GCF_033568475.1 of Henckelia pumila. Lineage (NCBI taxonomy): Eukaryota > Viridiplantae > Streptophyta > Magnoliopsida > Lamiales > Gesneriaceae > Henckelia > Henckelia pumila. The sequence goes on along the minus strand of NC_133120.1, from coordinate 129,511,236 downwards.
TCCTCTTGTTCTAAAGGAATCGAGGTTCTCCTCGAACATTTCTCAAATCGTATCATCTAAATGATTTAGTTCATAATATCTCATCGAGTCATTTCAATAATAAAACCCAATATATATGATTTATGTAAGACTCGATCATAACATTATTCTCGCAACTTAGTATCGAATAACTTAATAATCAATCCTCGATACAATCGATTGGGCTCTAATCGGATTCTCAAGACATCCTATTAATCAGCTCTTCCCAATACTTAGCGTATGGGTACTGAAATTTAAAAATGCAATAGAAAATTTTAATTATATCGCATGCTTAGCTCAATGCTCGATAATTCAATATATCATCGAAATCTCAACACGGTAACTCTAAGCAGCATGATATAATTTATTCATTTCTCATATTCATAACCCAAAAAGGAATAATAAACTCAATCATCTTACTGGGCACATTCGGATCTCAAATCATCTATGCTCGATCCCTTGATATCAACATCTCAAGCTTAGCATCACTGTTAAGTCTATTCATCTATCAGGATGAGTATCTGTAATTCTAGCTTTGGTCTCAAAGTGTTTGCTACACTATCACAAAGCCTACAACCCGTTCCTGAAATTAACGAGTTAGAAACAATAGAATTCTAATCTCAAGAACATTTTACCGTATCACTTCTGTATTCTCCCGAAATCCTCAAGCTCAAGAGTTTATCTCTGTTCTGCTCGAGGTTATCTGACACATTTAGTTCAAATGCATCAAAACATCAGATCTTACCTCGTTCAGTCCCGGCCTATCAGGTCTTAGGGATTGTAATTCATTCTCCTAAGGAATAGATTTCATAATTGTCATTTCAATCTCATGACATCAATAGCCAAAATCATTAACTCTTGATATGGCTCTCCTCTATATATCTCATACTGAATCCTATATTAAAATCTCATGCAAACATCAAAGCGATCATGATTATTCAATAAGTAATCAATACATTCGTCATATAATCATGATTTAAGTAATCTCATTTTCAATAATTTTTTGCACTTCTTAGTTTGTGGTATTTCTACTGTTCGAGGAACTTCCTCAGTCTGAGGTGCTTCCTCTTCTCTAGGATTGTTTCTTGTCCTACGAGGAGCCATTCTCTGATAATAGAAGATCAATGCATAAACAGTTAATATATCAAAGGATCAATTCCATATCATTCATTCTCTGCCCTTTAAATTCAATCATGCTCAATTTCTTATCTAGAATCATTCTGATTCATTCTTGAAATTTTCAAAGGAAATCATTCTGATTCACAGTAAAATCATGGCATGATTTACAATTAATTCAAATAATCAAGTAGTCACATAATCATTAAGCAGTAAAGCATGCACGCATGGAATTCATGTAATAATTCAATGAAATCAATCTCATGCGAATATCAATTCAAGCGGACAGGATCTACCCCACTCTCAATCTTCTAATGTCGACTCAAGGCATCTTATGGCTCTGATACCACCTAATGTGGAGACCTCGGGTGCAAATATATAAAATAATCAATATGACATTTGGTGACGCATGTCTTACAATTGGCGATGCAAACACGCATCGCAGAAAGTACTTTTTTTTTTAGGATGAGGGCCGGCGCGGGCGCGTCGCAGCTGCGGAGCGGCCACGCGGCCGCGCCATTTGGGCGCGCCTCCGTTGCGCCACCCAAATGGCGCACCGGATGCGCGGGCGCGCTGAGGCAACAAAAATCTCTATTTTTTTCTTCTTTTCTTGCTCCAAAAATCCAAAATGGTGACCTTTCAAAGTCTTGAACACAATATACAATTAAAAGATGTCTGAAAATCATTCAAACAAGTATAAAATGCAACAAGTTTGAAAACTCCAAAATTCAACATGTTTTCAACATGTATTTAAAATTATTCGTCTGCTAGACCCGAGCTCCACTTCTACTCTTATTTAAAATCCTTAAGGTTCTCTAAAGCTTGACCCCGAACCACGTGTTGCAATGCACACACACAAAACAAAGCAACAGCCGGAAAACCGGTGAGTATAAAAAAACCCAGTATGAATGATAGAAACAAATGAGCATTTAAACATTTCAATGATATCAATATAAATCCATAAATAATCTCAAATGGATAATGCATGGATGAAATGCATGCTCAAGAATCTGGGGTTATCAATTCTCTGATTCAGTCTGAATCTCGATCTTAGGGATCCCAAGGGAAAAGAAAACACAACGTCACCACCTACTCTCCCAATCGGGGTGGGCGTTGAGCTTCTCAACCCCGGACTTCGGCACTCCTATATAGAGTATTCTGGTCATGGAAGTTTCTCTACATTCCATGCCACTCAAATATAGACCCAAACGTCCCCTGCAATCTAGGAAAGTCTGCCATCAAATCTGAACAAAGTCTGGCTCAATATGAATGAGATTATGCAATTCAATATATCAAAATCTCTGCTCAATCTGAGCATCTCATCTCATATATCAAATCATTAGCATGAATCATATATCGATAATTATCGAATAAAATCAAATTCATAATTTCATGTTATTCAATCAATTCATATAATTCAAATAATATAGCAAATAAGTGTGTGATTTATTGGGCTCGAGAATCTCAAATCTTCTCAAGGATTCAATCCCAAGCTCTTCATTGTCTATCCATACCTCAATTCCAAGTACGAAAATGCTCAAGTCTTGAAAGCTACATTCATATGAAATTCATATCAATTTATTGTTCGATCCAAAAATTGCATTTCGAACAATAATCAATCTCAATTTTGATCTAACTCCAAACAACTCTATTTCTTGAGATTCCAATTCAAAATCTGAAATGGACAACATATTTCTCAATATCATTCCTTGCCATCCTTTCTAAAATAATCATTTCAACTCGACGGCGTAACATCTAAAAATCGAGTATTTCCAAAATTCTCAACATCAATATTATCACAATTCCATCATAATGTCATCATCAAAATCATCTTTAAATTTCGAAATCCATCATCAAAAATTTCCAAAAATTCCGAAAATAATTCAAAAAAAAAAAACATTTTCAAACGATGGTATTTTCTCAAACCGTCTTAGATATACCATCTCCATTATCTCAAGAACATATTTATACCATAAAAACCCGAATCCAACAACATCTCAAAATTAGAACTTGTTAGAATTTAATCATACTTACGTAGAAACGTAGCTCTTGTTGCAAGGATCGTAAAACCGTGCTCAAATCAAAATTTTACCGGTTGGATTTCCTTGGATCGGGGATTGAAAAGCTTGAAAAGCCTTGGCTATGGATTTCTCTCTCCCTCACGGTTCTTCTTTTGAAAATGGGTGAATGCATATCACATGCATATAATCTTAATAATTGATGCAATTAATGATTCAACCCATATTTGAAGTTTAGTCCTTGGATATTTCCAAAATTGCAATCTAGTCCCTGATTATCTCCAAACTTCAATTTCAATCCTTTAATTTCTTAAACTTGAAATTTTAATTCCAATTATCATAAATTATTTAATTAGGTATTTTTCGGGGCATTACAATTCTTCCCCTCTAATAAAATATTTCGTCCTCGAAATCTCAAGTACATCCCAATCAAATTACATTGGACTGAATTACAATGCAGTAAATCTCATACAAAAATTTCAGGGTATTTCTTTCTCGTATCCTGCTCTAATTCCCAAGTTGTTTCTTCAACACCGTGTCTGCTCCACTGTACTTTAACCAAAGGAATCGACTTATTTCTGAGCTGCTTATCTTTTCTGTCCATAATTTTTATCGGTCGTTCAAAGTAGCTCAAAGTCTCATCCAGTTCTGTTTCATCTGGTTGAAGTACATGGGAAGGATCTGGCTGATATTTCTTCAACATAGACACGTGAAATTCATCGTAAATACTCGATAGAGCAGGAGGGAGAGCTAATCTGTTTGCTAGGTCACCAATTCTTTCCAATATCTCATATGGTCCAATGTATCTTGGTGATAACTTACCTCTCTTTCCAGAACGGACTGTACCTCGGAAAGGAGATATCTTCAAGAATACACGGTCACCTTGTTCAAAACTCAGGGACCTGCGTCTGACATTAGCATACTTGGATTGTCTGTCCTGTGCTGCTCTCATTCTAGACTAAATCAATTTTACTTTATCTGACATCTCTCTGATCATATCTGTCCCAGTCACTGGTACTTCTGAAAGATCATCCCAAAAACAACGGAGATATGCATTGTAGTAGCCCGTAACCAAAATCAGTAATTAAGGAATTAATCATAATTACTTGGGTAGAGTTCGGAAGTTCCGAAGGTGAGTTCGGAAGCTCCGATCAGGATCGGAAGCTCCGATCAGGATCGGAAGCTTCGATCGATATTACGTCAGGCATGACGTGTGGCAAGATCGGAAGCTCCGATCAGGACCGAAAGCTCCGATCACCCCTATTCGGAGCCAACAAGTGATATTTTGACACGTGGCAGATCAGGATCTTCGAAAGCTCCGATGGCAGGATCGGACGTTCCGATCGAGGTTCGGACGTTCCGATCGTTGTCTATAAATAGAAGGCCGAGGCTTCACTTTCATTTGCCAATTTCGAGTTCTCCTTTCTATTCTAGTCCTTTTGGAGCTATTCTAGTCTTCTTAGGCTTGGTTCAGAGGTCGGCGAGGCATTCGGTAGTCGTAGAGGAGTTATGCCCAAGTTCTGGAGGCATCGACATCAAAGGGCTAACGACGGACGAAGGTATAGCTTTTGATTCCTATAAATATTTAGGAGTATGCAATAGTTTGGTTAAGGCTTTTAGAGCACTTTAATGATAGTAGTATCATTTGGCAGTGTAGAGCAGACTATAGGCGTGGACCTAGAGTTGGTAGAGCTTGCACTGTTTTGAGGTACGAAAGTAATGTTCGAGATATCCTGACTGAGTATGCATGTATTTTGTGACTGCATGATTTATATGCCATGATATTATGCTGCATTCATTTGCATCTTGCTGTATCTCTTTCGAGTTGTCTGTTAGTAGGGTTGTACCCTATCCTGTTAGTGGATGGATTTCCATCGATTTGGGTTCGGCGTATCCACGGTTATCTCGGTATGGGAGCCACCTCCTGAAGCGACGGCACAGCGTGCTACATACCAGGGCCCGGTCTGTCTCTGTTATCTGATCCTTGACTTCGAGTCTATAGGGAGTTCACTTTGCATGCATGTATACTCATACTCTCGTACTGAGCATTTTATGCTCACGTCTCGTACTCTGTATTTTCTGGATACCCTATTCCATGGGGCAGGTTTGCGATTGGACGAAGAGGGTGGATCCAGGAGGGGCTAGTCGGTGGTTGGCCAGCTGGAGCTTCGTCTAGGTTTTATTACTGTTGTTTGGGTTTATACAGCTATTCGATTTGGTTGTATATTTTTGGATAAATTAGAGATTCTTTTACTTGAGATTGTATATTATTTATGGTTTCCGCAGTTTTATTCTGATATCTGTTTAATTAAGTTAATTTCATGCATAAGTTCTGTTTAGTAGGTGATCCGGATAAGGGTCACTACATTTATGGTATCAGAGCATGCAAAAGAATTCTTGGGATTTAGTCTCATCATGAGGTATTTTTTGTAGATGGCAAATCAAGACGACCGGAGTTCTCATGGCAGTGTTGGTGGGCATTGGGGTGATGCCGACCGGGAGCCTCGTCGAGAACGGCGTCATCGTCATCATGACGACGAGCGTTTCACTGTGCGTCGATTCTTAGCTATGGGTCCTAAGCCCTTAGTTGGAGGTGAGTCTCCGGAGGATGCGGAGAACTGGTTAGACCGCATGGAGATGACTTTTCAGACTTTCCAATGCACAGAGGAGCAGAAGGTGGAGACCCTTGGCTATCTTCTGGATGGGCGTGCGCGCAGGTGGTGGAGGTTTACTTCTGCACCTTTTGTTGTGGCGAGAGGAGTGGCCTCCTGGGCCAAGTTCCGCACAGCTTTCCAAAAGCGGTATTTTCCTCCTGCACTCCGTCAGTCAAAGGCAGGCGAGCTACTGAGTCTGCGACAAGGAGGTGTTGTCCGTTACGGTAAGAAGGACAAGTGTGATCACTGTGGGAAGAACCATCCATCCGACAAGTGCCGTAGAGCTTCTGGAGCTTGTTTCTGTTGTGGAGAGACTGGTCATATCCGGAGGGATTGTCCACTATCTGGGGGAGGCGGTTCTGGATCTGGTTCAGGATCTGGTTCTCAGGCCACCGTTTAGCAGAGGTCGCAGGGACAGTCTGCTGGGAGTTCTCATTTGAGGCCACGAGCTTCTGGCCAGGTGTTTGCCCTGAGACATGATCAGGCTGTGGAGGAGAATGAGAAAGTCATCGCAGGTACATTTCTGCTTTATGGTATACCTGCTCTTGTACTTATTGACACTGGTGCATCTCATTCCTTCATTTCTGCACGTTTTGTTAAGAGGCATAAGTTACCATGCATTGCACTAGACGTAGTGATGTCTGTTTCTACTCCGACGGGCCAATCTTCTTTGGCTAAGCGTCTAGTGATGGGTTGCCCTTTAGAGTTCGAAGGGAACATTCTGTTAGCGAATCTCATGGTCCGGGCGATGGACGACTTTGATTGCATTCTGGGAATAGATATGTTGACTACCTATCGAGCTTCAGTGGACTGCTATCAGAGATTAGTACGCTTTCATCCGGAGGGGAGTGAGAGTTGGTTTTTCTATGGTGAGGGAGCGCGACCCCCGTTGCCTTTGGTATCAGCTTTGAGAGCTTGTCGAGCTCTAGAGTCTGGCGGGGAAGGCTACCTTATCTATGCAGTTGATTTGTCCGCTGAGAGTATTGGGATAGAGAGCATTCCTGTTGTGGATGAATTTCCAGATGTATTTCCTGATGAGATTCCGGGTTTTCCTCCTTCTAGGGAAGTCGAGTTTGGCATAGAGTTGATGCCGGGTACTTCGCCTATTTCTAGAGCACCGTATCGTCTGGCCCCATCAGAGATGCGTGAGTTGAAGAATCAGCTACAGGATCTTTTGGAAAAGGGGTACATTCGTCCTAGTGTATCTCCTTGGGGAGCTCCTGTTCTCTTCGTGAAGAAGAAGGATGGGTCGATGCGGCTGTGCATTGACTATCGGCAGCTGAATCGAGTCACTGTGAAGAACAAGTATCCGTTGCCTCGTATTGATGACTTGTTTGACCAGCTGCAGGGCACATCAGTTTACTCCAAGATTGAATTAAGATCTGGGTATCATCAGTTGAGAGTCCGTAATCAGGACGTAGCCAAGACTGCATTTCGTACTCGCTATGGGCATTACGAGTTCCTAGTGATGCCATTTGGTTTGACTAATGCGCCGGCTATATTCATGGATCTGATGAACCGTGTCTTCAGGGAGTATTTGGACAAGTTTTTCGTGGTATTTATTGACGACATCTTGGTGTATTCGCGTAATACGGAAGAACATGTTTCTCACTTGCGGTTAGTACTACAGACTCTTCGAGATGAGCAGTTGTACGCCAAGCTGAGCAAGTGTGAGTTCTGGATGGATAGAGTGGTCTTTCTTGGCCATATCATATCCAGGGAAGGGATTTCTGTTGATCCAAGCAAGATTGAAGCGGTACTTAATTGGTCGCGTCCGACGACAGTTGCTGAGATCCGTAGTTTTCTGGGTCTAGCAGGGTATTATCGTCGCTTCATTCTGAACTTCTCTCAGTTAGCTCGACCGTTGACGCAGCTTACCCGCAAGGGTGTGCATTTCGAGTGGTCCTCCGAGTGTGAGGAGAATTTCTGTGAGCTTCGACGGCGGTTGACTTCTGCGCCGGTGTTGGCATTACCGTCTGGATCTGGAGGGTATGTGGTATACACGGATGCTTCTCTTCAGGGGTTAGGTTGTGTCCTGACTCAGAATGGGCATGTGATCGCATACGCTTCTAGACAGCTGAAGCTTCACGAGGACAACTACCCAGTCCATGATTTGGAGTTAGCAGCCATTGTGTTCGCTTTGAAGATCTGGCGTCATTATCTGTATGGCGAGAAATTTGAGATCTTCACTGACCATAAGAGTCTCAAGTATTTGTTCACTCAGGCGGAGTTGAACATGAGGCAGAGACGTTGGATGGACTTGCTTAAGGACTATGATTGCGAGATTAAGTACCATCCGGGAGCTGCTAATCTCACCGCTGATGCTTTGAGTCGCAAGGTGCGAATATCCGCACTTCAGACTTGTTCGATGTCTAGTGCGATCAGTGACTGTTGTACTTCAGGTTATACCTTCAAGCATAAGAAAGGTATGCAGAGTATCCAGATGTTTGCGATATTATCTGAGCCAGCCTTGTATTCGCGGATCCGAGATGCTCAGATGTCTGATTCGAAGACCCAGCATTTAGCTCGTCTAGCTAACGAGGGTAGCTCGTCTGGATTTCATTATCAGTCAGATGGCTTTCTGTGTTTGTCTGGTAGGCTTGTGATTCCGCAGGATGAAGAGTTGCGAGAGGAGATTTTGTCTCATGCGCATCGCACTAAGTTGAGTATTTATCCTGGGAGCAACAAGATGTACAAGGATCTACGTACTCGTTTCTGGTGGAAGGGAATGAAACGCAGTGTTTATCAGTTTGTTTCGAGATGTTTGGTGTGTCAACAGGTCAAGGCAGAGTACCAACGACCTGGAGGATTGCTTCACAGTCTGCCTATTCCTGAATGAAAATGGGAGTTTATCACAATGGACTTTGTGACCCATTTGCCGGTATCCCCGAGGAACTGTGATGCTATCTAGGTTGTGGTGGACCGACTCACCAAGTCAGCGCATTTCATTGCCTATAGCCGAGAGTACTCTGTGGATCGCATGGCACGGATGTACATTCAGGAGATCGTTCGACTTCATGGAGTGCCTGTGAGCATTGTCAGCGATCGGGACCCCAGGTTTACTTCTAGATTCTGGGGGAGTGTTCAGCGTGCGATTGGTACTACTCTCAGTTTGAGTACAGCCTATCATCCAAAGACTGATGGTCAGTCAGAGCGCACTATCCGTACGTTAGAGGATATGCTTAGAGCGTGCGTCATGGATTTTGGTTCAGCCTGGCAGGATCATTTGTCGTTGATCGAGTTCGCTTACAACAACAACTATCACACTAGTATTGGGATGGCACCTTTTGAGGCGTTGTATGGGCGACGTTGTCGTACTCCACTTTTTTGGGAAGAAGTGGGGGAGAGACAGGCTGAGGGACCGGAGTTTATCCAGCAGGCGATAGATATTTTTGATCAAATCAAGAAACGGATTAAGACTGCACAGGATCGTCAGGCCAGTTATGCTAATATCAAGCGTAGGCCCTTGCAGTTCGAGGTCGGGGATAAAGTGTTTCTGAGAGTGTCACCTTTCCGCAAGATTCTCAGATTTGTCCTTAAGGGCAAGTTGTCTCCCAGATTTATCGGTCCATTTGAGATCTTGGAGAGCATTGGCGATTTGGCTTATCGACTAGCTTTGCCACCGCATCTATCCAGTATTCACGACGTGTTCCATGTATCTCTGTTGCGACGGTATGTGGCGGATGAATCTCATATTCTGCAGCGCTCTGAGGTTCAGATAGACAAGTATTTGACTTATGTTGAGAAACCTCTTCGTATCCTGGATTATAAGGATAAGGTTTTACGGAACAAAGTCATTCCTTTGGTTTTAGTTCAGTGGCAGCGCCGAGGCACTGAGGAAGCTACTTGGGAGCTTGAGGACAGGATGCGTAAAGACCATCCTGAGTTGTTTTGATTTCATTCTTTAAGTTGTATTCATTTGCAAACTCTGTGAACGTTTGATTTGAATAAAGAATGTTTCTGATTTCTGTATTTGCATTCGGTACTTAAGATCTGACTTCGAGGATGAAATATCTTAAGTGGGGGAGAATGTAGTAGCCCGTAACCAAAATCAGTAATTAAGGAATTAATCATAATTACTTGGGTAGAGTTCGGAAGTTCCGAAGGTGAGTTCGGAAGCTCCGATCAGGATCGGAAGCTCCCATCGATATTACGTCAGGCATGACGTGTGGCAAGATCGGAAGCTCCGATCAGGACCGGAAGCTCCGATCACCCCTATCCGGAGCCAACAAGTGATATTTTGACACGTGGCAGATCAGGATCTTCGGAAGCTCCGATGGCAGGATCGGACGTTCCGATCGAGGTTCGGACGTTCCGATCAAGGATCGGAAGTTCCGATCGTTGTCTATAAATAGAAAGCCGAGGCTTCACTTTCATTTGCCAATTCCGAGTTCTCCTTTCCATTCTAGTCCTTTTGGAGCTGTTCTAGTCTTCTTAGGCTTGGTCCGGAGGTCGGCGAGGCGTTCGGTAGTCGTAGCGGAGTTGTGCCCAAGTTCTGGAGGCATCGACATCAAAGGGCTAACGACGGACGAAGGTATAGCTTTTGCTTCCTATAAATATTTAGGAGTATGCAATAGCTTGGTTAAGGCTTTTAGAGCACTTTAATGATAGTAGTATCATTTGGCAGTGTAGAGAAGACTATAGGCGTGGACCTAGAGTTGGTAGAGCTTGCACTGTTTTGAGGTACGAAAGTACTGTTCGAGATATCCTGACTGAGTATGCATGTATTTTGTGACTGCATGATTTATATGCCATGATATTATGCTGCATTCAATTGCATCTTGTTGTATCTCTTTCGAGATATCTGTTAGTAGGGTTGTACCCTATCCTGTTAGTGGATGGACTTTCATCGATTTGGGTTCGGCGTATCCACGGTTATCTCGGTATGAGAGCCACCTCCTGAAGCGATGGCACAGCGTGCTACATATCAGGGCCCGGTCTGTCTCTGTTATCTGATCCTTGACTTCGAGTCTATAGGGAGTTCACTTTGCACGCATGTATACTCATACTCTCGTACTGAGCGTTTTATGCTCACGTCTCGTACTCTGTATTTTCTGGACACCCTATTCCATGGGGCAGGTTTGCGATTGGACGAAGAGGGTGGATCCAGGAGGGGCTAGTCGGTGGTTGGCCAGCTGGAGCTTCGTCTAGGTTTTATTACTGTTTTTTGGGTTTATACAGCTATTCGATTTGGTTGTATATTTTTGGATAAATTACAGATTCCTTTACTTGGGATTGTATATTATTTATGGTTTCCGCAGTTTTATTCTGATATCTGTTTAATTAAGTTAATTGCATGCATAAGTTCTGTTTAGTAGGTGATCTGGATAAGGGTCACTACATGCATTTCCTACCATATAACGCTTCAAAAGGAGCCATCTCAATGCTTGATTGATAGCTGTTATTATAGGAAAATTGAACAAGTGGCAACGAATCTTGCCAGCTGGTACCAAAATATAGTGCCACAGCTCTCAACATATCCTCTAAAATCTGGATAGTCTGCTCTGACTGTCCATCTGTCTGAGGATGATAAGCTGTACTCAAGTGCAAATGAGTACCAAGAGCTTCTTGTAAATCGTGCCAAAAGTGCGAAGTGAATCTAGGGTCTCGATCTGAAACAATAAATTTCAGCACACCGTGTAATCTCACTACATCTCGGACGTAAATACTGTCCATCTGATCATGTCGGTATGTCATCTGATAAAGAATGAAGCATGCAGACTTAGTAAGTCTGTAAACAACTACCCAGATTGTATTGCATCCTCTCGAAGATTTCGATAGTCTCGTGACAAAATCCATAATGATGTGATCTCATTTCCACTTTGGAAATGCTAAACTATGCAATAGACCACCCGGTCGCTTTCTTTCTGCTTTTACTTGATGACAATTTAGGCATCGGGATACAAATTCTATCACATCTGCTTTCATATTTTTCCACCAATATTCACTTTTCAAGTCGTTATACATTTTTCTCCCACCTGGGTGTACACTGAATTTACTGCAATGTGCCTCTTGTAGAATCTGTTGTCTCAATTCTGAAATATCTGGCACAACAATACGGTTATTCACAAACAAAGTTTCATCATCACTGACCTGGTATTCTGACTGATGTCCAGATCTAACTTTCTCAACTGAACTCTGGATGTTGTGATCGGATTTCTGTGCTTCTTTAATTCTCATCAATAATTATGGTTCTGCTTGGATTGCGAAAATTCTGATCGATTGCATATCTATTTCAAAATCCAAGCCAGAAGTACAACAATTCTCAATCAATCTCGACACTCCCATCATAGACAGAGACAAATTGCATAATTTTCTACTCAGGGCATCAGCAGTTGCGTTAGACTTCCCTGGATAATACTTAATCTCACAGTCAAAATCTTTCAACAAGTCTAATCAACGCCTCTGTCTCATGTTCAGTTCAGCCTGAGAAAATAGATATTTCAAACTCTTATGATAGAAAATATTTCAAAGGTCTCACCATACAAATAATGGCGCAAAATATCCAAGGAAAAACAATGGCTGCCAGTTCAAGATCATGTACGGGATATCGGGTCTCGTGTGGCTTCAACTGTCTTGATGCATAGGCTATCACATGGCCTCTATGCATAATCACACATCCCAAACCTCTATGAGACGCATTGTAATAAACAACAAAACCACATGTACCTGATAGAATAGTCAATACAGGAGCGCTGGTCAATCTCCTCTTCAACTCAACAAAGCTTTTCTCACAGGAATCTGTCCAAACATACGGAGCATTCTTCTGGGTTAATTGGGTAATCGTCTTTGCAATGCTGAAAATCCCTCAATAAATCTGCGATAATACCCTGCTAAACCCATAAAACTGCGTATTTTAGGAACATAAGTAGGTCTAAACCAGTTAATATCTGCCTCAACTTTACTGGGATAAACTGCAATCCCTTCTCCTGAAACCACATGACCAAGAAATACAACTCGGTCCATCCAAAACTCGCACTTGGACAGCTTGGCATATAGCTGTTATTTTCCCAAAATCTGCAAGATAATTCTCAAGTGCTCTGCATGTTCAATCTCATCCTTATAATAGATCGGAATATCATCAATAAATATCCCTACGAACTCGTCAACATACTTCTGAAAAATTTTGTTAATTAAATCCATGAACACAGTAGGAGAATTCGTCACTCCAAAAGGCATAACCAGGAATTCCAAATGCCCATAATTTGTTCTAAATGCGGTCTTGGGCACATCTGCCTCTCAGACCCTCAATTGATGATATCTAGATCTTAAGTTAATCTTCGAATAGATAGAATAACCCTACATTTGATCAAATAAATCATCTATTCGAGGCAAGGTTACTTATTCTTTACCGTGGCTTTATTCAATTGTCGATGGAATCACCTACTAACTGGCAACTAATAGCATGCATTAAACTTAATACAGCAAAATACTTAACAGAGTAAAAACGTGCGGAAACATAATCCATAATTTACATATCAGCTTAGTAATATAATCCAGGCTTAAATCTGTAATGATATAACCAAATCAAAATCTTAAACAGTAAACATTATACAGCTATATCGAGTCCTGCTGTATAATAAAATCCTCAAGGCTCCTGCTCCCTAGTCCTGCCTTGAACTACCAGCTCCGTCCATCCTGCAACCTGCCCCATAGAATAGGGTGTCCAAGATAACAACTAGGACGTGAGCGCTACGCCCAGTACATAGACATGAGTAAACATATGTATATAATGCATGCAACATGATGACTGGTACAGGGTCATCTGAAAAGTCATGCTCAGAACCGGCGCCACATGAGTGCTGCCACCGCACGGATCAACCTCTGGGTGCAACCACACTCGTCTAGTACACCAGAGTAGACAGACATAAATGCCCCCGCCGTCGCGGTACTCTCAGTGACAGACTATCGAGTATAGAGCTGAGCGGCTCTATAATCAGGTATAACAAGGAATAGGCTCAACGTGTATATGCACATGACATATGAGTATAGAAAACGGTAAAACATACATCATGCCATATAATAATGCAAAATAAATGCAACATATAAACATGTATACTCGCTGGCAATCTCAGTAAATGTGTACGTACCTCTAGGCTAGTTCAAGTATAATAGGATCCTAGGTTCCAAGCCTATATTTCAAAAGTTCACCGTATCACTACATAAATTCTATAAGCCTTAACTAAGCTAATAAGTACTCCCAAAACTTCAATAGATTCCCGAACCATACCTTCGTCCGTAGTTAGCCCTTTGAAGTCGCTAGTCCCGGATGACTATAACCACACCTTGGTTATTCCAGAACCTCTATTATAACCGATAGGGCCCTCAAGTGTATATCTCACACTATATAACTGAAGAAGGAAACTCGGGAATTCGTAATTGAAAATAAACTCTGAACGGCCCTATTTATAGCCAAATTTCTCGGCCAGGATCGGAACTTCCAATTTCGGAATCGGAGCTTCCGATCCAGCTCATTGCGTGCATGTCTGCCACGCCAGGATCGGAACTTCCGATCTACGATCGGAGCTTCCGATCTGCTCTATGACCGACACTTGTCAAAACTCGCGACGGAGTCATCGATCATTTCTGACAGCTGGGGATCGGAACTTCCGTTCCAGGATCGGAGCTTCCGTTCCGATCGGAGCTTACTATCCGGGATCGGAGCTTACTATCCGGGATCGGAGCTTACTATCCGGCCCAAAATTAAAAGCCCAAATTTTACTTCTGAAGTCCAATAACACTCCGAAATTGGTTAAATACCAACCTTTAATCATGTTTAACATATTATTATCTTAAAATGGTATCTGGGTTACTACATTCTCCCCACCTTTAGATATTTCGTCCGCGAAATAACATCTAAAGACAATAAAGATAACAATATGAAACATCAAACCATGTCTTATTACAACAACTGTAATTACATCTTACATGACAATCAAAAATACAAAGCAAACAACTCAGGATATTCTGCTCGCATACGACTCTCAGTTTCCCAAGTTGCTTCTTCAACGCCTCGGCGCTGCCACTGTACCATCACAAGTGGTATAGTCTTGTTCCGAAGAACTTTCTCCTTCCTGTCTAGGATACAGATTGGTCGTTCAACAAAAGACAGATCTGGCTCTAGCTGAATATCCGTAGATTGAATCACATGAGATTCATCAGCTATGTACTGTCGAAGCAACGACACATGAAAAACATTGTGTATACTGGAAAGAGATGGCGGTAAAGCCAAACGATAAGCAACATCTCCGATCTTCTCCAGTATCTGGAAAGGCCCAATGTAACGAGGAGACAACTTGCCTTTCACACCGAATCTCATCACCTTCCTGAAAGGTGATACTCGCAGAAAAACATATTCACCAGGCTCAAACTGAAGTGTCCTGCGGCGAATATTCGCATAACTGGCTTGTCTATCTTGAGAAAATTTGATCCTATGCTTGATCAAATCTACCTTGTCTACAATCTGCTGCACCAATTCAGGACCCTCGACTTGCCGTTCCCCGACTTCATCCCAGAATAACGGAGTACGACACCGTCGACCATACAATGCCTTGAAAGGTGCCATATCAATACTACGATGATAACTGTTATTGTAGGCAAATTCAATCAAAGGTAACTGATCCTGCCAAGATAAACCAAAGTCCATGACAGAAGAACGTAGCATATCCTCCAGCGTACGAATAGTGCGCTCTGACTGCCCATCAGTCTCCGGATGATACGCAGTACTCAAACTCAGAGTGGTACCCAATGCTTGCTGAAAACTACCCCAAAAACGTGAAGTAAATCGCGGATCTCTATCACTGACAATACTCACTGGAATCCCATGTAATCGCACAATCTCCTGGATATATAAGCGTGCCATGCGATCATAAGAATACTCCCGGTTATAAGGAATGAAATGTGCTGATTTTGTCAAACGGTCAACGACAACCCAGATAGCATCACACTGACGTGAAGTCATAGGCAAGTGGGTAACAAAATCCATAGTCACGTGCTCCCACTTCCATTCGGGAATCTCAAGATTCTGCAGTAATCCACCTGGTCGTCGATGTTCAGCCTTGACCTGTTGACAAACCAAACATCTCGAAACAAATTGATACACACTTCGCTTCATCCCCTTCCACCAGAATCTAGTTCGCAAGTCCTTATTCATTTTCATACTTCCAGGATGAACTGATAATCGACTCCTGTGAGCTTGAGATAGAATATCATTCCTGAGGTCCGCAACATTAGGTACAACCACTCTATTGGATAGGCACAATAAACCATCTGCCTGAAAATGGAATCCAGATGTATTCACTCTGTAACGCCCCGATTTTATCTTAATCGACTTTATTTGAGATAATCGGAGATTCCAGAGTTCAAGAGCCGACTTGATTTTGATCAGGGTCCTTTTTGCAAATTTCGGATTTTTCAGGGACTAAAACGCAAATATGGACTTAATTAGATATTTATACCTTGTTTTGACTCTTCCTTCACTCCACCCTCTTCTCTCCCAACCGATTCCTCCATTGAAGGCATGAGATAAGCTTTTCAAGCTTTTGGATTTCAGTCCGAGCTCGATCCGTCCGTTAGAAATTATTTCTGAAGGCAGATTAGCGATCACGGCTGAGAGAGCTTCGTTATACCATAAGTATTTCTCCGATCGGATATGTTTTGTTTTTCGGAGGTGGTTAGAATCGATTTAGATTCTAGTATGTTGTTCCTGGCGGAGTTCTGATCATTTATTATCTGTTAGTTTTGAATTAGAGCGACGTTCGGATTTGTTATGAATTTTTGAAGGGATTTTCGAAAAAGTGAGTTTTGTGATTTGTTGGAATTGGATTGTTTTGGTTGAATGTTGATTGATATGAGTTGCTTAGAGTGATATTATGATGTTTGCATTTTCGGTTAGTTGAATTTATAGCCATTATGCCGCCGGTTTGAGATTTTGGAAATTGGAGATTCGTTTGAGTTTTTGGGAGTTGCTCGTTTTGAATGGATTGATATTGGATTGATTTTATCTCCGCAGATTATTTGAAGATCGTGGAGTTCCGAATTGGCAACTTTCGAATCGTTGAAGAGTTGATCGAGGTTTGGTATCGAGTTGATCCATCCTCGAAAGTTGAATTGAATTATCTTTATCGTTGAACTTCATTTGGAATGGAATTTTGATTTGGAATTCTTGTATCGATGTTGTTTCCAGGTTTGGAGCATCGACGTTGTTGAAAAGAGGTATAAGATGACTTGGAATGGAATGGAACGAATGATTCGAATCTGACTTGATTCGAGTGTTCCGGAAAAATCACATACTTGCATGTTAATTGATTATTTGAGTTATGTTGCATTGCATTCATATTGAGCATATGAACCCTGATTTGAATAGCGGGCAGGACGGCCCTTTTGATGATAGACGTTTTGGGGATTATATTGTGAGTGGCCTGGGTGTAGCCGTTTCACCTAGTGCTAGCATACTCCTTATAGTCGCACCAAAGTCTAGATGATGGAGATACGTAGAACCACCTCGATCGGGAGAGTCGGTGAGTCGTTTACGTGATCTCGTCCTCGGGATCCCAAAAGCAAAAGCTGAAATGTTTTGATTATCCGACTTGATAATCTCAGATTTAAAGACATGCATTGCATTTATGCATATGAATTGAGTTTTAGACATGCTTGTGGAATTGCATGGTTGTTATTTGAATATGTAGAAGATGATGCATTTCGTTTGAGATGTTTTTATGATATTGCATGTTTGTCTCTTTTACTGGGAATATTATTCTCACCGGATTATCCGGTTGTTGTCTTGTCTTTGTATGTGTGCTTGGCAACAGGTGGGACAGGACCGAGTCAGAGATCGCATGGCTAGGTGGTCGAGTTGATAGAGTGAGGCCTTGTTATTGTAGAAGTCGAATTTGAAATCGAACTTAGATTGTATTCGAACTCGATTTGTATTTTGGATTTTGGAACTTAGAATTGATGCATGTTCTACTCTTTCTTGTAATTGAATACTTCGTTGTTGGAAAAGTGTTAGTTGGATCATGTCGGAGCCTTTCCGGGTGTTGGATTGCACTTTTGGAGCCTTATTTTGAGCTAAAACAGCAAGCCATGCGCGCCCGCGCCTGGTGAGGAGCGCCCGCGCGTTCTGCTCCCTTTCCCGGAGGCCCGGGCAGGGCTGTATGCGAGCCCGCGCCTCGGGTGGCGCGCCCGCGCGTCACCCTGTGTAAAAAAAAAAAAAAAAAAAACTTTGCTTTTAATCTTAGATCTTGTATGCGTAATTATTGTTTATTCTGAGATTAGATGATTAGAATCGAGGTCTCACACACTCCATTGGCTAGACGTGCCAATCGCTGAGTCTTAACATCAGATATCTGAGCATCTCTGATCCGAGAATACAATGCTGGCTCAGATAGAATAGTATACAAACGAATTTCATTCCTCCCTTTCTTGTGCTTGAGCGTAAAACTCAATGAACATCACTCTTGAATCATATGAGATATTTCATTAGTCTGAAGTGCAGACAGTCTCACCTGTCGGCTCAAGGCATCAGCAGTAAGATTAGCAGAACCTGGATGATATTTGATTTCACAATCATAATCCTTCAGGAGATCCATCCAGCGTCTCTGTCGCATATTCAACTCTGCCTGAGTGAATAAATACTTCAAACTCTTGTGATCCGTAAATATCTCAAATTTCTCGCCATAAAGATAATGTCTCCAAATCTTGAGCGCAAATACAATGGCGGCTAACTCGAGATCATGCACTGGATAGTTATTCTCATGCGTCTTCAACTGTCGAGAAGCATAGGCAATAACATGTCCATGTTGTGTCAACACACATCCCAACCCCTAACCAGAGGCATCAGTATAAACAACATAACCTCCTGATCCAGAAGGTAGAGCTAGCACAGGTGCAGTAGTAAGACGTCTACGCAGCTCGTGAAACGACTCCTCACAATCCGAGGACCAAATGAAGGTAACATCTTTCCGAGTAAGCTGAGTCAAAGGCCTTGCTAACTGTTCAAAATTCTCGATGAACCGACGGTAATATCCCGCGAGACCCAAGAAACTACGAATCTCAGCAACCGTCGTCGGTCGAGACCAGTTCAGCACTGCCTCTATCTTACTAGGATCAACAGATATCCCTTCACTCGAAATCACATGACCGAGAAATACTACCCGATCAAGCCAGAATTCACACTTGCTCAATTTCGCATATAGCTGCTTATCTCGTAACGTCTGTAGAACAATCTTCAAATGTTGTGCATGCTCATCTTTGTCATGAGAATAGACAAGAATATCATCTATGAAGACGATGACAAATCTATCCAGATAATCTCGAAATACCTGATTCATCAGATTCATAAAGACTGCAGGTGCATTCGTCAAACCGAATGGCATCACCAGAAATTCATAATGCCCGTATCTGGTCCTGAAAGCAGTCATAGATATATCTGAGTCTCGTACCCGCATCTGATGGTATCCAGATCTCAGATCTATCTTCGAATAAACAGAAGTACCCTGTAGTTGATCGAACAGATCATCAATCCGCGGCAAAGGATACTTATTCTTGATGGTGACACGATTCAACTGCCTGTAATCAATACATAATCGCATCGATCCATCCTTCTTCTTGACAAACAAAACAGGTGCTCCCCACGGAGAAACACTCGGACGAATATATCCCTTATCAAGCAGATCTTGCAACTGCTGTTTCAATTCCCTCATCTCTGACGGTGCCAGACGATAAGGTGCTCGGGATATAGGCGTAGTTCCTGGTACTAGATCAATACCAAATTCAAACTCTCGAACCGGAGGAAAACCAGGAATCTCATCAGGGAATACGTCAGGAAACTCGCTGACAATCGGTAACTGATCAATACCCGTACTACTCATGGACATATCAACTGCATAGATGAGGTAGACCTCCCCACCTGACTCCAAGACATGACATGCCTTCAGAGCCGAAACAAGTGGCATCGGAGGTCGCGCACCCTCACCATAAAAGTACCAACTATCACCCTCAACAGGATGAAACTGTACCAGACGCTGATAACAATCCACAGTAGCATGATACAAAGTCAGCATATCTATTCCCAAGATACAGTCAAAATTCGTCATTGCTAATATCATCAAATTAGCCGATAACACATTACCCTCAAACTCCAGAAGGCAACCCATCACTAGACGCTTAGTTACTACCTTCTGCTCCAATGGAGTAGATACAACTAAATCCATATCTAATGATACATAAGGTAATCTATGTCTCTTAACGAAGCGACTAGAAATAAAGGAATGCGATGCTCCCGTATCAATTAATACAAGTGCAGGAATACCACATAACAAGAAGTTACCTGCCAACATGCGATCGCTTCCCTCAGTAGCCTGCTCCTGAGACAGAGCAAACACTTGCCCTTGAGTCTGGGGACGATAACCAGAAGAACTCTGTGGTGCTGGCTGCTGACGTGGAAAAGTAGAAGCCTGAGATCCAACCTGGGATCCCGATCCACTAGCAGAACCCATGCGCTGAGGACAATCTCTCCGCAGATGTCCCTGTTGACCGCAAATATAACAAGCACCAGTAGCTCTCCGACATGAAGCTGCAGGATGCTTTCCACCACAGTGGCTACAAAACTCCTCCTTCTTCTTCTTCTTCTTCCCAAAGCGGAATGTACCTCGTGAACCATGAGATCCAGATGAAGTAGTAGGAGTAGAAGAAGACGTAGGTACAGATGACACAACAGATTGAGCTCGAGGCTCAACAAATCCACTAGGCTGTGCTGGCATCATCAACTGTCCACGCCTGTTGCTGGTCTCCACAAGACGGCAACGGTTCACCAAAGTCTCATAAGACACCGGGTCATCACAGACAACAACCTGTGCGTAGATATCTTGGTTCAGGCCTTGCAGAAAGATATCATACTTTGACGCATCACTCGCATTGATATGAGAACTGAAAGGTAGCAGATCAAGAAATCGCTGCTGATACTGATCAATAGTCATTGATCTTTGCCTCAAAGTAAGCAACTCCATAGATCGTGCTTGGCGAACAGCCGGAGAAAAATACAATTTCTGAAACTCCCGACAGAAATCTCCCCAAGTCACCTGTCCTCTCTCAGTACGTGCCTGAGCAACCTTGGCATCCCACCAAAAATGTGCTCTATCCTCTAGAACGAATTCTAGAACTTCCAATTTCTGCTCCTCAGTACACTCAAAAGCTCGGAACGTGCTCTCAAGTTTAGACATCCAGCTTCTAGCTTGTTCAGGATTCTCGCCTCCCACTAAGGGTTTCGGTACTACCTGCATGAACTTATTAATAGTATAGCGACGTCGACCCTCATGAGGACGATGTTTATCATCCTGATGATGATGGCGACGATGATGATGACCACCTCCCTGGCCAACACTACCGTGACTCTCGTCAGCCATATCCTGAAAAGAATTGCACATTAAAATCCCAAATGCGCAAGAATTACTCTAACTAATTCTAAATCCCAATCCCAAAACCTATGCATGCTCTGATACCAAAAATGTAGTGACCCTGCATGGAATCACCTACTAACTGGCAACTAATAGCATGCATTAAACTTAATACAGCAAAATACTTAACAGAGTAAAAACGTGCGGAAACATAATCCATAATTTACATATCAGCTTAGTAATATAATCCAGGCTTAAATCTGTAATGATATAACCAAATCGAAATCTTAAACAGTAAACATTATACAGCTATATCGAGTCCTGCTGTATAATAAAATCCTCAAGGCTCCTGCTCCCTAGTCCTGCCTTGAACTACCAGCTCCGTCCATCCTGCGACCTGCCCCATAGAATAGGGTGTCCAAGATAACAACTAGGACGTGAGCGCTACGCCCAGTACATAGACATGAGTAAACATATGTATATAATGCATGCAACATGATGACTGGTACAGGGTCATCTGAAAAGTCATGCTCAGAACCGGCGCCGAATGAGTGCTGCCACCGCACGGATCAACCTCTGGGTGCAACCACACTCGTCTAGTACACCAGAGTAGACAGACATAAATGCCCCCGCCGTCGCGGTATTCTCAGTGACAGACTATCGAGTATAGAGCTGAGCGGCTCTATAATCAGGTATAACAAGGAATAGGCTCAACGTGTATATGCACATGACATATGAGTATAGAAAACGGTAAAACATACATCATGCCATATAATAATGCCAAATAAATGCAACATATAAACATGTATACTCGCTGGCAATCTCAGTAAATGTGTACGTACCTCTAGGCTAGTTCAAATATAATAGGATCCTAGGTTCCAAGCCTATATTTCAAAAGTTCACCGTATCACTACATAAATTCTATAAGCCTTAACTAAGCTAATAAGTACTCCCAAAACTTCAATAGATTCCCGAACCATACCTTCGTCCGTAGTTAGCCCTTTGAAGTCGCTAGTCCCGGATGACTATAACCACACCTTGGTTATTCCAGAACCTCTATTATAACCGATAGGGCCCTCAAGTGTATATCTCACACTATATAACTGAAGAAGGAAACTCGGGAATTCGTAATTGAAAATGAACTCTGAACGGCCCTATTTATAGCCAAATTTCTCGGCCAGGATCGGAACTTCCGATTTCGGAATCGGAGCTTCCGATCCAGCTCATTGCGTGCATGTCTGCCACGCCAGGATCCGAACTTCCGATCTACGATCGGAGCTTCTGATCTGCTCTATGACCGACACTTGTCAAAACTCGCGACTGAGTCATCGATCATTTCTGACAGCTGGGGATCGGAACTTCCGTTCCAGGATCGGAGCTTCCGTTCCGACCGGAGCTTACTATCCGGGATCGGAGCTTACTATCCGGCCCAAAATTAAAAAGCCCAAATTTTACTTCTGAAGTCCAATAACACTCCGAAATTGGTTAAATACCAACCCTTAATCATGTTTAACATATTATTATCTTAAAATGGTATCTGGGTTACTACAAATCTCATCGACTCATCTTTCTTTCTTACAAGTAACACCAAAGAATCCCAAGGTGACACACTCGATCTAATGTATCCCTTGGCTAACAGATCTTTAAGTTGCTCTTTGAGTTCTTTAAGTTCAAGTGGTGTTGTTGTGAAAAATTACTCGCAAGCGTACGAGTGTCAAGTTTTAGTAAAGTGAAAAATAGAGTGTCGATCCCACAGGGAATAATTTGAAAATATTCAATACTTGCAATTATAATAGTCTTAATTTTATTTAGAAAATTACACTTTAGAGAGTTAATGACAAAGTAAATAAATATAGAAAATTGAAAAGCGCACACAAACACTATCCTGTAAAGATTATCAATCAAAGGAAAATAGTCTAGAGGTTTGATTTCACCTGGTCTCAACAATATTTAATCTCAATCAATCTATTTTCATGAATTCATGTAAATTAATAACCAAGAACACATAGATTATACTATTTCCCTCTCCTGAGTATCAAATAGAATGTATCAATTACAGATCGATTCCAATATCCCTATACAAAATCTACTTGTACTGATATGTGTGAAACAATGTTCTTTTTAAGTTCTATTAAAGTTATAAGCTCTCCCGAGTCAGATAAACAATTAACAGTGTGAATTCTATTGATCTTATTCTAAATCCCCTCTTCCGAGTGCCGGATTCTGAATAAATATGACAAATCAATTTATGGCCAGTAAATTGAAAAGACTATCAAACCTAAAATTACAATTAATTTAGAAGAATTCATTCATAAAAATCAACTATTCATAAATATGTCTTGACCAGGCTACATCGACCTCTAGACTTAAAAAGTTTAGTTCATAATAAAATTCATAAAAATATAAATCATATTCAAAAATTCAAACATAATTCAATCTCAAAAGAAAAAAAATAAAGTAAAGATAACAAATCCGAAGTCTTTCTTCCGTATCCGGTTGAAAAGTCTTTGTCTTCGTTCCAAGAAACTCCAAATCTCGATCGAAACTTTTACAACTTTTCTCTCAAGATACTTTTTGTGTTCTAGCCGCCTCCTCCCTCATTAGGTCTGAAAAAAATCCTTAAATATACCCTTAAGATTCGTCCAAACACCTTCCAAAAGTATCCAAAATTTCCCAAAATTAAACACAGCACTTCGTAATACAGACTCCGACGCGCGGGCGCACCACGACAGGCCCGGGCGCGCATAGCCTCCTGTGGATAAATTGTTGAGTCACTTCTGTTGACGCGCGGGCGCTCCACTACAGGCGTGGGCGCGCATAGTCGTCTGTCCAAATTTCTTCAAACTACGAACCATCTTCGCTTACTTCGCTCTTTACTTGACTTCTATGATTTCTTCTATCATACTTTCATTATTTCCTGTAATTCCTGACATCCACAAAAACAACAACATCTTCCACATAATACAGCTCGAAACCAAGCAATTATCCAATAATATCAACACAAATTACGTGCACAAAATGCACTTATCAAATTCCCCCAAACTTAATTGTTTGCTAGTCCCGAGCAAAAATTCATTCAAGCCTCAAACACAAAACACTAACTATTCCACTCAACAAATCAAGACCAACCAAGAAATACTATGAAACAATGGCCTTAGCAAAATATTCAGAAAATTTCATCCAATCATATCAAACTAACATTTTTCAAACACATGTTAGTGACCTCCAGAAATTACAAATCCCGCAGCTCACATGCAAAATACTCTTATCTAACTCAATTCACACATTCATAAATCATGAGGACTTTAACAGGTGAAAGGATCAAACACATGATAATTACTTCTGAAACCCACACGAAAATCAGGTTATTTCACAAAAGAAACTTGTGTGCGTGTTTCGGTCAAAAATTCATATTCATTACGAGTGTCAATCAATCATCCATAGGCTAGATTCTCGCAACCCTTCTTCACTAGTATATTGGGCAACTGAGACTCGGTCAATAAGACTTAATTGGCTTATAATGTAAGGCCTGGCTCATGGCTACAAATGAAGGATAAGAATTCAAAATAAGGAGTAATTCATATTCATGCTCAATCACGACTCCTTTTTCATTCACAATTTCAATTCTATTTCAATTCACTTCATTTCTCAACTTTTTCACAATTTTCTCACAAATTTTTTTCTTTCTTTCACAACTTTTTCAACCACATTTTTCAACTCTTTTTTTTTTCTACTACCTTTTTTTCATCTTTTCAATTCATCCACCACACCAATCCTTTCTTCACAAATAAAGCTAGGAGCATACAACATTTTAGCATTCAAATTACTCCCTTAAAGGTAGGAAATAGTGTATAGGCTAATCAGGTGGTCAATGTAGGACCTTGAAATAATGACGAATGAGGGTATAATCACACGTTTACACGCATGCCATTCGATTTTCAATAAAGCACAAACAAGGTACTAGGGATAAAATAGTAGTAGGTAGCTTGAAAGGCTCAAACGAATTCAGAAAAATCGCCTAAATCATTCCTAATCTCAGTTTTGCCCGTATTTCGCCTCAAATGGTGTCCGAACTAGTTCTAGACAAACTCAATTCACAAGTAAATCACACAAATTTTAACCAGTGCAGAAAAAATAATCATCAACAGAAAACGATGATTTGCAACTCAGATCACGTACCTAAAGTACTCATGTATATCTTGTGAAAGCTCAAAGGACAACTAATGATACAATACTTCCAAAAAAAATCAAGCCCAAAAATCTCAAGAATTGCCTCATTCACTTCTATGTTTGTATGTTTTAATTCAAACTTAAGCAAGAGCACAGAATGTATAGGGATTCATTCATCTCAGTGGTCTACTGATAAAAATTCTTTTAGTTCAATCATGGAGTAAAGCTAAAAAAATTTCATTTGCATCATTGGCCAATGTATTTTCATCTCTTTCATGGTTTCTTGGATGTAACTCACATTCACTCAAAAATTCACCCTTTCACAACCTCCCAAACTAATCCAATCTCGCAAATGCATCCCACCACTACACAATACCGAAAACTAACACAATAAACAGAAACAAAATAAAACAAAACAAACAAACAGGAATAAAAAAAACACATTCAGCACTTTGGAATCATGACGCAAAATCCCTCCCAAACTTGGTACAATCAGTGTCCTCAATGATTTAAACAAGAAATAAATAGGACATGTACCGCAAACGACGACCGTCAGTGGTCGTCGCCATCATCACTCATATCATGACTATCCACAGCAGGTGTCGGGTTTGAAGTACCACAAGCAGGTGGCCACTGCGAAAAAGGGGGAAACGGATGAGCCGAACTCGCCGCTTGAGGAAATTGGTGGCTTAATGCACCAGTGAATCCCAGCATATAATCGATGAAAACATCATGTCTTTGCTGAAATTGATGGAATTCTTGACGATGTTGGCGCAAACCTTCCTCAATGGAAGTAACCCGCGCTTCCAAAGAAGGAGGCGTCGTAGACTGTGATGCAGAAGCTCGACTAGCAGCAACTCGAGCATTGAAAGATCTTCTAGCTTCACGTTCTCTTTGTTCACTAGCATATTGGCGGCGAGAGGACGAAGAACCACCGGGTATGAGATCCGTAGGCTTCAACAACTCTTCAGTCGGGCTCCAATCAACCCCCACTGCTTCACACAAATCAGTAATAATGGAAGGCAAAGCAAGGCCCCCCCTTGATCGACCAGTAAACACATTTTGAATCATCTCTTGACAGATACGGCCCAAATCCATAGCCATTCCTTCCACGATGCAATAAACAAGAATCCCCCTTTCACGTGTGACCTCATGATCATGGTCGGTGGGCTTCAGTCGAGCACAGACGAGAGCGTACCATCTCTTGGCATCACTTTTCAAATCAACCTATCGCAACTTGGAAGGTTTAAAATCACTTCCCAATCTCCACACAGCACCCTCGACACAGATAGATTGGATAATAGCATCATAATCAATGTCCCCAGATCGGTATGCCACATACTCATCATTCTCTATTGGCGGAATCTGAAAGAGAGTATTAATGGCAACCGAATCAAATGGCACCATGTGTCCTCTGACTAAAACTTTGAAGTCAACGTGTTTAACTTTCAGATTGGCATAAAATTCTCGCACCACTGAAATAACCGCTTCTTGAGGCTGCTTAACAAATTGAAGCCATTGACGCTGTATCGCCTCATCCCCTACATCGCATCTAATAATTCCATTTGGCTCAAAATCAATGGTAGTGTCAAATCCTCTCTCAGGCAAAATATTCTTAGAAAGCAACTCTTGATAATTTGCTTCGGCCGTTGGATTCTAAAACCGATGATTATCAAAATTAGGGGTGGAAGAAGAAGATTCCCCAACTTTGTTTTCTTCTTAGGAGCCATAAAGCAAACACTTGGCAGGCACAGTAGAAACTTGCAATTCACAAGAACAATTCAACAATCTTGATACCCACAACTAAGAATTCCAGTCACCCCACCTCTACACGTCAATATAACACTACGACAATTGATTCACTCCACGAAATGACAAATCCACTCCAAAAGCTCCGTCTAGTTCAAGAACTCAATAACCAGAAAATTGGGCACACACGTGAACAGAGAGCTTACCACTGGAGCAAGAGAAAAATCTACAATAACCCAGAAATGTATAGCCTTGCACCAAGCGTGATGCCTCACCTGTGACGAAAAGTTAGAGATTAGAAGAAACAAAAATTTATAAGGTAGAGAGGATGAATTGAGAGAAGAGAACAAAAATATAGAGATAAAAAGGGAAAACAATTACAATAGAAGAGGAAAAGGAAAGAAAAGCGTAATCTTGGAGAGAAAAGATTTGGAAGAGAAGGAAATATAAGGTAAAATTAGAAAAGGGGAATGAGAGAAAGAAGGGAAAGAAATCGGGCAATATGATTCGGCGGGGCGGGCGCGCATAAGCAAAGGCGGGCGCGCATAGAGCCCTGCTCATGTTATTTTATGCGTACAGCGACGCGCGGGCGCGCTCGAGTGACCGGCGCCCGCGCATAGCTCTCTGTAGAACTGCACTTGTGTGCATTGAGTTCGGGCGCGGGCGCGCCTAAAGTCAAGCGGGCGCGCATAATGCACTGTAAATTATTCTGAGATTAGCCTTTCTTCGCGCGCGGGCGCGCCACAGTACGCGCGAGCGCGCATAAACGACTGGACCAGTGATGCAGTTGTAATTTTCGGGACACGCGGCCGCGCGTGACATTTTGGAATTGATTCCTGAAAATGAAATAAAGGAAAAAAAAATAATAAATAACTAACAAGGAACTGACAAAATGCAAAGCAGAGACCGAAAATATAAAATTAAAACGAAAAGGACCAATGGGTTGCCTCCCATTTAGCGCTTGTTTTATAGTTCTCAGCCGGACTTGCACCAGTATTAAGCCGGGTCTGTGAGGAGAGTACTCTCAGTACTTCGTACTTCAGTACCATAATAATGTTTCACCCTTTGCCCGTTCACTTTGAATATTCTTCCATCTGTACATCGCAGCTCAATCGCACCGTGCGGATATACCTTCTCCACCATAAATGGTCCAGACCATCTGGACTTCAATTTTCCTGGAAACAGTTTTAGACGTGAGTTAAATAACAATACTTTCTGACCTGGTTCGAATTCGCGAGGTACAATGTTCTTATCATGCCACTTCTTTGTTTGTTCCTTGTAGATCTTGGAATTCTCATATGCATCATTTCGAAACTCGTCCAATTCTGTCAACTGTAATTTACGTAACTCCCCCGATGCTTCGATATCCATATTCAGCTTCTTGACTGCCCAAAATGCTTTATGCTCTAACTCCAAGGGCAAATGACATGCCTTACCGAACACCAACCTATACGGTGACATCCTAATCGGTGTTTTGAACGCAGTGCGGTATGCCCA
Organism: Henckelia pumila; assembly: GCF_033568475.1. NCBI lineage: Eukaryota > Viridiplantae > Streptophyta > Magnoliopsida > Lamiales > Gesneriaceae > Henckelia > Henckelia pumila. The sequence goes on along the minus strand of NC_133120.1, from coordinate 129,482,619 downwards.
TAATGCGTCATCCAGCTTGAGTGCCCAATCTTTTCTATTTGTCTTCACCGTCTTCTCTAATACTTGCTTGATTTCTCGGTTAGAAATTTTCGCTTGACCATTGGTTTGCGGATGATATGCACATGCCACCTTATGCCTGACACCATACTTAGCGAGTAAGGTATTAAAAATTTTATTACAAAAGTGCGTACCTTCATCACTGATTATTGCTCGTGGTGTCCCAAACCGTGTAAAAATGTTCTTCTGCAAAAATTTTACTACAACACGAGCATCATTAGTAGAGGTGGCGATTGCTTCCACCCATTTCGACATATAATCCACTGCTAATAGGATATAAGTGTAGCCAAAAGAAGGGGGAAAAGGACCCATAAAATCAATACCCCACACATCAAATAATTCAACTTCTAAAATGTTTGTGAGGGGTAATTCATGCTTTCTAGAAATATTTCCCGTTCTCTGGCACTTATCACATGATTTCACTAAGGTATAACTATCTTTAAATAACGTAGGCCAATAAAAACCAGACTGTAATACCTTAGCGGCAGTTCGGGTAGCTCCAAAATGTCCTCCATAGGGAGAGGAATGGCATTGTTCCAAAATTTCAGCTGCCTCTTGCCCCGCCACACATCGTCTAATCACTTGATCAGCACATCGTTTGAAAACATAGGGATCATCCCATAAATAGAACTTAACGTCATGGAAAAACTTCTTCTTTTGGTGTCGATTCAACTCTGGAGGCATAACACCACAAGACAAAAAATTCGCTATATCAGCAAACCAAGGGGTATAGGAACTTACCTCAAAGATCTGTTCATCCGAAAACAGTTCCTTTATGCTTTCCTCCTCCTTCACGTTCTCTAACTCCAATCTCGATAAGTGATCTGCAACTTGATTTTCACTTCCCTTCTTATCCTTGATTTCAAAGTCAAACTCTTGCAACAGTAGGATCCACCTTATCAAGCGTGGCTTAGATTCCTTTTTTGCAAATAAGTAGCGAATCGCTGCATGGTCAGTATAAACAACTACTTTAGTACCAATTAAATATGGACGGAATTTATCAAAGGCAAAAACTACTGCAAGCATCTCTTTTTCTGTAGTAGTGTAGTTTTGCTGGGCGGCATCCATGGTGCGGCTGGCATAATATATGGCTCTGAAAATTTTATCTCTCCTCTGGCCTAATATTGCGCCCACTGCGTAGTCACTAGCATCACACATAAGCTCAAAGGGCTCCTTCCAATCCGGTGCAATCATGATGGGTGCTGTGGTTAACGCTGTCTTTATCTTTTCAAAGGCCTGCAAACAATCATCATCAAAAATGAATGTAGAATCTTTTTCAAGTAAATTACACAAGGGTTTTGTGATTTTAGAAAAATTCTTGATGAACCGCCGATAAAACCCTGCATGGCCTAAAAAATTTCTGATGCCTTTTATGTTCTTTGGAGGTGGAAGCTTCTCAATTGCAACAACTTTAGCTCGATCTACCTCTAACCCATTGGATGACACTTTATGTCCAAGGACAATGCCCTCTTGAACCATAAAGTGACATTTTTCCCAATTTAGCACTAAATTCTTTTCCTGACACCTCTGCAAAACAAGAGACAAATTATGCAAGCAATGATCAAAAGATGTACCAAATACAGAAAAGTCATCCATAAAAACTTCCATCACGTCCTCCACCATATCTGCAAAAATCGCCATCATACACCGCTGAAAAGTTGCAGGTGCATTACACAATCCAAACGGCATCCTCCTGAAATCAAACGTGCCATAGGGACACGTAAAAGTGGTCTTCTCCTGATCCTCTGGTGCTATAGCAATTTGATTATAACCTGAATACCCATCTAAGAAGCAGTAATAGCAATAACCAGAAAGTCTATCCAGCATTTGATCAATGAAATGAAGTGGAAAATGATCCTTACGAGTAGCTTTGTTCAACTTTCTATAGTCTATACAAACTCGCCAGCCAGTTACTGTACGTGTGGAGATTAACTCATTATTTTCATTTTTAACTACAGTAATCCCACCCTTCTTAGGCACCACTTGAACCGGAGATACCCAACTACTATCAGAAATAGCATAAATCACTCCCGCATTCAGCAACTTTAAAACTTCTTTCTTAACTACCTCTTTCATGGCGGGATTCAACCGCCTCTGATGATCAACATAAGGAGTATAAGATTCTTCCATCAAAATTTTATGCATGCAAATTGTTGGACTAATACCCTTAATGTCATAAATTGACCACCCTAAAGCATTTTTAAATTTTCTCAGAACTCGCAACAATTTATCTTTTTCTACATCAGACAAATGAGCAGATATAATAACAGGACAAGTAGAATTTTCACCAAGGAATTCATAACATAGGTGCGCAGGCAATGCTTTCAGATCATGAGTTTTCGGCGATACCTCAGGTGCTCTATTTTCCAATGCTTCAGATTCCTTAGAACTCACCATTTTTTCTTTTGGAGCGCTGTCTAGGAATATTTTTTGTTCATGTAACTCCCAATCTTCTTCCTTATCAACCACCTCGTCCGCCACCAAACACCTTTCTAGTGGGTCATTACTTCCTGCACATGAAAAGGAATTATGAGAATTAACAATTTCAATGCTCTTACATGTACTCACCTCGCGTGGCTCCCTCATGGTATGATAAATGTTGAAAATCACAGCTTCAACACCAACGCGAAGTGTGAGCTCTCCTTTATGGACATCGATCAGTGCGCGTGCAGTAGCTAGAAAGGGTCGTCCAAAGATCAAAGAAGTTTCTTCATCTTCATCCATGTCTAAAATTACGAAATCTGCGGGAAAGATGAACTTGTCGACCTTCACCAAAACATCCTCCACAATACCTCGAGGATATGTGAGACTTCGATCAGCCAACTGTAAAGTGATGGTGGTTGCCCTAACTTCTCCAAGCTCTAAGGTCCTGTAGACAGAAAAAGGCATCAAATTAATACTTGCTCCTAAATCACATAACGCTCGATTAACTTTAGAACCACCAATAAAACAAGGGATAGTAAAACTCCCTGGATCCTTAAGCTTTTATGGCAATTTTTTCTGCAGGATTGCACTACATTCTTCTGTCAAATTCACCACTTCATTGTCTTGCAGTCTTCTCTTCTTGGACATTACATCTTTGATGAACTTTGCATAGTTAGGCATTTGTTCCAAGGCATCTGCAAATGGAATATTGATGTGTATCTTCTTAAAGATATCTAGAAACTTGGAAAATTGCTCATCAAGTGCTTTCTTCTTAAACCGCTGTGGGTATGGAAGTTGCGGTTTGTACATCGGTTTAGAGTCAGCTTCCTTCTTGGGCTCTTCAACCACAATTTCTTCAGCCACTGATTCTTCTACTTCTTTTTCTCTGCACTTATCTTCAGCTTCTAACTTCTTCCCACTTCTTAACTCAACTACTTTGCATTGTTCTTTTGGGTTCACTTTAGTATTGCTGGGAAACTGCCCTCTGTTTTGATCCTTCAGAGCATATGCAAGTTGTCCAATCTGTGTCTCCATGGATTTCATCATAGCTCCCAAACTGCACATGTGTGTCTCCATGCTGTCCATTCGAGTTTCAGTCCTCGACATTCGCTTGTTAGATTTAGTAACAAATGTAGACACCACATCTTCCAACGACGCTTTACCTTCCCCTTGATCTGTGTTGAATCCCGGAGGGGGTTTCAACACATTCTTGTTGTTGGCATAAGAAAAGTTTTCATGGTTACGTAAACCAGGATGATAAGTATTAGGAGGAGGGTTACCTCGATAATTTCCATAGCCTCTGGGATTGATATATTGAGCTTCCTCAGGTGGATGAGATTCTTCTATGGCAACCGATACACCTGCAGGTTCTGCGATATTCACTTTGTTCAGAGAAGCAACTTGTGTACTCAACGCAGATAACTGTGCAGTAATGGATGTAAGAGGATCCACACTGTACACTCCCCTCTTGACTCCCGTACGTTCAGATGACCATTGATAACTATTGATAGTCATCTGTTCTAGCATATCATAAGCTTGAACGGGGTCCTTTGCAAATATAGTACATCCAGCAGCAGAATCCACCGACATTCTTGTATGCGTATTTAATCCATTGTAGAAAAACTCTATTTCTTCCCAATCTGCAATATTATGATTAGGACAACGCCTTAACAAATCTTTGTACCTTTCTCATGCCTCGTATAGCTGTTCAGAATCATGCTGTTGGAAGGTACTGATCTCAATCTTCAGCTGGGTTGCTTTGGATGGTGGAAAGAATTTTTCTAAGAATTTCACAGCCATGCCCTCCCAAGTTGTTATGCGTCCTAGTGGCAATGCCTGCAGCCAACTCCGTGCCTTGTCCCTGAGAGAAAAAGGAAACAAACGTAAGCGTATTATATCCTCAGAAACACCATTTATTTTAACAGTATCAGTAATCTCTAGAAAAGTGCGTAAATGTAAATGAGGATCAGCAGTGGCAGTTCCATTGAATTGGTTCTGCTGAACCATGTTAATTAATGCCGGCTTCAACTCAAAGTTGTTGGCATTTATTGTCCCTCGAGCGATTCCAGAATAGTGAGCCTGGATCGTCGGCCTGAAATGATCTCTAATTGGCACCAAGGGTAATTCATTAACATTTTCTTCAGCCATGTTAAGTTGTTCTTCTCTCCTAGCTCTTCTCAAATCTCGTGCAGTTCGTTCAATCTCTGGATCAAAGAGCAAAGAATTTGCACTTTGAGATCTTCGCATAGACTGAAATTAAGAACAATAACAAATTATTAGTAATTAGATTAAAATAAAGAAAAACTCTAAATTAAAACTTCGACTAATTGGTAACAAGATTAAAAAAAATAATCAAAATTATTCCCCGGCAACGGCGCCAAAAACTTGTTGTGAAAAATTACTCGCAAGCGTACGAGTGTCAAGTTTTAGTAAAGTGAAAAATAGAGTGTCGATCCCACAGGGAATAATTTGAAAATATTCAATACTTGCAATTATAATAGTCTTAATTTTATTTAGAAAATTACACTTTAGAGAGTTAATGACAAAGTAAATAAATATAGAAAATTGAAAAGCGCACACAAACACTATCCTGTAAAGATTATCAATCAAAGGAAAATAGTCTAGAGGTTTGATTTCACCTAGTCTCAACAATATTTAATCTCAATCAATCTATTTTCATGAATTCATGTAAATTAATAACCAAGAACACATAGATTATACTATTTCCCTCTCCCGAGTATCAAATAGAATGTATCAATTACAGATCGATTTCAATATCCCTATACAAAATCTACTTGTATTGATATGTGTGAAACAATGTTCTTTTTAAGTTCTATTAAAGTTATAAGCTCTCCCGAGTCAGATAAACAATTAACAGTGTGAATTCTATTGATCCTATTCTAAATCCCCTCTTTCGAGTGCCGGATTCTGAATAAATATGACAAATCAATTTATGGCCAGTAAATTGAAAAGACTATCAAACCTAAAATTACAATTAATTTAGAAGAATTCATTCATAAAAATCAACTATTCATAAATATGTCTTGACCAGGCTACATCGACCTCTAGACTTAAAAAGTTTAGTTCATAATAAAATTCATAAAAATATAAATCATATTCAAAAATTCAAACATAATTCAATCTCAAAAGAAAAAAAATAAATTAAAGATAACAAATCCGAAGTCTTTCTTCCGTATCCGGTTGAAAAGTCTTCGTCTTCGTTCCAAGCAACTCCAAATCTCGATCGAAACTTTTACAACTTTTCTCTCAAGATACTTTTTGTGTTCTAGCCGCCTCCTCCCTCATTAGGTCTGAAAAAAATCCTTAAATATACCCTTAAGATTCGTCCAAACACCTTCCAAAAGTATCCAAAATTTCCCAAAATTAAACACAGCACTTCGTAATACAGACTCCGACGCGCGGGCGCACCACGACAGGCCCGGGCGCGCATAGCCTCCTGTGGATAAATTGTTGAGTCACTTCTGTTGACGCGCGGGCGCTCCACTACAGGCGCGGGCGCGCATAGTCGTCTGTCCAAATTTCTTCAAACTACGAACCATCTTCGCTTACTTCGCTCTTTACTTGACTTCTATGATTTTTTCTATTATACTTTCATTATTTCCTGTAATTCCTGACATCCACAAAAACAACAACATCTTCCACATAATACAGCTCGAAACCAAGCAATTATCCAATAATATCAACACAAATTACGTGCACAAAATGCACTTATCAGGTGTCATTCTGTAAGGAGCCTTCAAAATAGGTAAAGTACCAGACATCAATTCGATATTGAATTCAAAGTCACGGGTTGGAGGAAAACCCGAAATTTCATCTGGAAACACATCTGCAAATTCTTTCACAACTAGGATGTTGGCTAATTCTGGGCTAGATTTCAATACAACTACTGCATATACCAAGAATCCCTTGGCACCTCTTTGAAGTAAATGTGTCATAGATAACAATGAAATCAAAGAGATCTTAGCTCTAGGACACATACCATAAAATTTTCAATCGTCTGGCATCTCTGGTCTAAATCTGACAATTTTGTGAAAACAATCCACTATAGCCCTGTACTTGGTTAGTACATCAATTCCAAAATACAATCCCAATAAGGTACCAAGTACCATGAAAAACTCAATCATATTTTCCAAAAAACATCAATTTAATCCTCTTGTTCTAAAGGAATCGGGGTTCTCCTCAAACATTTCTCAAATCGTATCATCTAAATGATTTAGTTCATAATATCTCATCGAGTCATTTCAATAATAAAACCTAATATATATCATTTATGTAAGACTCGATCATAACATTATTCTCGCAACTTAGTATCGAATAACTTAATAATCCATCCTCGATACAATCGATTGGGCTCTAATAGGATTCTCAAGACATCCTATTAATCAGCACTTCCCAATCCTTAGCGTATGAGTACTGGAATTTAAAAATGCAATAGAAAATTTTAATAATATCACATGCTTAGATCAATTCCCGATAATTCAATATATCATCAAAATCTCAACACGGTAACTCTAAGCAGCATGATATAATTTATTCATTTCTCATACTCATAACCCAAAAAGTAATAATAAACTCAATCATCTTACTTGGTACATTTGGATCTCAAATCATCTCTGCTCGATCCCTTGATATCAACTTCTCAAGCTTTGCATCACTGTTAAGTCGATTCATCTATCAGGATGAGTATCTGTAATTCTAGTTTTTGTCTCAAAGTGTTTCCTACACTATCACAAAGCTTACAACCCGTTCCTGAAATTAACGAGTTAGAAACAATAGAATTCTAATCTCAATAATTTTTTACTGTATCACTTCTGTATTCTCCCGAAATCCTCAAGCTCAAGGGTTTATCTCTGTTTTGCTCGAGGTTATCTGACACATTTAGTTCAAATGCATCAAAACATCAGATCTTACCTCGTTCAGTACCGGCCTCTCAGGTCTTAGGGATTATAATTCATTCTCCTTGAGAATAGATTTCATAATTGTCATTTAAATCTCATGACTTCAATAGCCAAAATCATTAACTCTTGATATGGCTCTCCTCTATCTATCTCATACTGAATCCTATATTAAAATCTTATGCAAACATCAAAGCGATCATGATTATTCAATAAGTAATCAAGACATTCGTCATATAATCATGATTTAAGTCATCTCATTTTCAATAATTTTCTGCACTGCTTAGTTTGTGGTATTTCTACTGTTCGAGGCACTTCCTCAGTCTGAGATGCTTCCTCTTCTTTAGGATTGTTTCTTGTCCTACGAGGAGCCATTCTCTGATAATAGAAGATCAATGCATAAACAGTTAATATATCAAATCATCAATTCCATATCGTTCATTCTCTGCCCTTTCAATTCAATCATGCTCAATTTCTTATCTAGAATCATTCTGATTCATTCTTGAAATTTTCAAAGGAAATCGTTCTGATTCACAGTAAAATCATGACATGCTTTACAATTAATTCAAAGAATCAAGTAGTCACATAATCTTTAAGCAGTAAAGCATGCTCGCATGGAATTCATGTAATAATGCAATGAAATCAATCTCATGCGAATATCAATTCAAGAGGACTCGATCTACCCCGCTCTCAATCTTTTAATGTCGACTCAAGGCATCTTATGGCTCTGATACCACCTAATGTGGAGACCTCGGGTGCAAATATTTAAAATGATCAATATGACATTTGGCGACGCATGTCTTACAATTGGCGACGCAAAAACGCGTCGTAGAAAGTAAATTTTTTTTTTCGAAGAGGCGCGGGCGCGCTGAGGCTTCAAAAATCTTTAATTTTTTCTTCTTTTCTTGCTCCAAAAACCCGAAATGGTGACCTCTCAAAGTCTTGATCACAATATATAATAAAGAGATGTCTGAAAATCATTCAAAAGAGTATAAAATGCAACAAGTTTGAAAACTCCAAAATTCAACATGTTTTCAACATGTATTTAAAATTATTCGTCTGCTAGACCCGAGCTCCACTTCTACTCTCATTTAAAATCCTTAAGGTTCTCTAAAGCTTGACCCCGAACCACCTGTTGCAATGCACACACACAAAACAAAGTAACAGCCAGAAAACCGATGAGTATAAAAAAACCTAGTATGAATGACAGAAACAAATGAGCATTTAAATATTTCAATGATATCAATATAAATCCATAAGTAATCTCAAATGGATAATGCATGGATGAAATGCATGCTCAAGAATCTGGTGTTATCAATTCTCTGATTCAGTCTGAATCTCGATCTTAGGGATCCGAAGGAAAAAGAAAACACAACGTCGTCACCTACTCTCCCAATCGGGGTGGGCGTTGAGCTTCTCAACCCCGGACTTCGGCACTCCTATATAGAGTATTCTGGTCATGGAAGTTGCTCTACATTCCATGTCACTCAAATATAGACCTAAACGTCCGCTGCAATCTAGGCAAGTCTGCCATCAAATCTGAACAAAGTCTGGCTCAATATGAATGAGATGATGCAATTCAATATATCAAAATCTCTGCTCAATCTGAGCATCTCATCTCATATATCAAATCATTAGCATAAATCATATATCGATAATCATTGAATAAAATCAAATTCATAATTTCATGCTATTCAATCAATTCATATAATTCAAATAATATAGCAAATAAGTGTGTGATTTATTGGGCTCAAGAATCTCAAATCTTCTCGAGGATTCAATCTCAAGCTCTTCATTGTCTATCCATACCTCAATTCCAAGTCCGAAAATGCTCAAGTCTTGAAAGCTACATTCATATGAAATTCATATCAATTTCTTGTTCGATCCAAAAATCGCATTTCGAACAATAATCAATCTCAATCTTGATCTAACTCTAAACAACTCGATTTCTTGTGATTCCAATTCAATAAATTCCAATTCAAAATCTGAAATGGACAACATTATTTCTCAATATCATTTCTTGCCATCCTTTCTAAAATAATCATTTAACAATTTCTTCAAAATTCAACCCGACGGCATAACGTTTAAAAATCGAGTATTTCCAAAATTCTCAACATCAATATTATCACAATTCCATCATAATGTCATCATCAAAATCATCTTTAATTTCGAAATCCATCATCCAAAATTTCCAAAAATTCCGAAAATACTTCAAAAATCAAAAACATGTTCAAACGATGGTATTTTCTCAAACCGTCTTAGATATACCATCTCCATTATCTAAAGAACATATTTATACCATAAAAACCCGAATCCAACAACATCTCAAAATTAGAACTTGGTAGAATTTAATCATACTTACGTAGAAACATAGCTCTTGTTGCGAGGATCGCAAAACCATGCTCAAATCAAAATTCTACCTGTTGGATTTCCTTGGATCGGGGCTTGAAAAGCCTTGGCTATGGATTTCTCTCTCCCTCACGGTTCTTCTTCTGAAAATGGGTGAATGCATATCACATGCATATAATCTTAATAATTGATGCAATTAATGAGTCAACCCATATTTGCAGTTTAGTCCTTGGATATTCCCAAAATTACAATCTAGTCCCTGATTATCTCCAAACTTCAATTTCAATCCTTTAATTTCTTAAACTTGAAATTTTAATTCCAATTATCATAAATTATTTAATTGGATATTTTTTGGGAAATTACACATAGGTTGATTCAAAGGCCATAAAGATGTGTCTTATTGACCGTTCATGACTATTAAGAATGAAAAATAATGACCCTTCACCTTGCCATTCATTCCGTATAAATATAGGAAACAGGACATGCCAAAATGCACACCATCCTCTTTATATTCTTGAAATTTCTAGCCATATTTTCTTTCAAATACTATTGAAACTTCATCCAAGTGTTTTCCATATTTGAGCCAAATTATAGCCTGAAGTGCTATCCAGTTTCGAATATGAGTTATGTTCAAGTACTGTTACGTCTTCTTCGAGTTTTCCTTGAAAATAATACGGTAAGTGGGATTTATATTTAAAATGTTTAAATTTGATTTACAAATACCAATATGTGATTGTTAGAAATATGTATTTTGAACATTACTGATATTTGTTAATTACCTATTACGTACTGGCATCACACCTTATTTGATTAGAATATAAGGTTCTGATATCAGTTAGCCATGAAATTATAATACGTTCAGTGCTTAAATTGCTATTGTTTATTCCTGAAAATCGTCCATGTTATGAATACTGCATTCGAGATTTCTATTAATTATTACTTTAAAAATGGGAGTATTATTTTTCCCTCTTATTGGGTAATTACCATATCACTCACATACTCTCCCTTCTCAGATGAGAAAGAGGCAAGGCTAGAATAAGAAGAAGATCAAGATAAATTTTGGGCTGGTGAAGGATATTAGACTCCATTACTATTTGATTTAATTTATGTCTTTCCAATGTGTTTATTAGATACCCAAAATTTTGTTATCCATCGAGCAATGTAAAAACAATGCATTCCAAGTTTTATAAATGAATAAACTAGTTTTGGAATTCCATACTTCTGAGGCTTATTGCTTTTGAATTTTTTTTAAAGTAACGGCGGTGCCAAAATGCCTTAGTCCCAGGGAATGATAGGTTTTTTTAGGCTTTTATTCATATTTCACTGAAATTTTTACGTGGGACTATAACTCACTGGTTTGAAACTAGGAAATATTAATATGCCATTAGAAAGTATTGATGTGATATTGAAAAATGCTAACTTGTTGTACTCATTAGAAATTCTACAAAATATGATCAAAAGACAAAAAAGAACCAAATAATGCAATGTAATGACCAAAGTTCTAATATAAATAAAGTATTGTTAAACATGATTAAGATACCATTAATTGAACAAAAAAGAGTCATAAAGAATCATCTAGTTTGGAAACACCAGACAATTCATACCCTTTGAAAAAATTGGAACTTCTGAAGAGGAATTCAGCTTCCGAACTCAACCAGCCATCAAAGCATCAAAACATCCAATGAGGATCGACACTTAGTAGTTCAAAAATTTTGAACCCTAGATCGGAGCTTCCGAACCCAGGTGGCCAGATATGTGGAAATTTGAGGATGACATGTACCTATAGATGTAGTTTGGAGATTCTGAACTCTGTTTATAAATAGGTCATGCAAGATTCATTTCTCTTGCTCCATTTGCATGCTTTCTCTCTCGATTCATATCACATACTGAGATTTTCTTGATGGTTCTCAATGTCCAACCGAGTGATGAAGTGATTACAAAGTAGGCGACAACTCGAGGATTGATCGATGGTGTGAGAATCCACAAATGTCTAATAATGAATGAATGTATAATCCAAAAGCCTTAGTATTAAGTTGAGGATAGTAGATAGAATTTTAAAGAATGTTTTGGGAATTAAAGATATGCATGATAATAATATTCTAATTGGTTTTTAAAAATTTGAGCTTTATTCTTGTCCTTCGTGTAGGATCTGAGGATATATTTAAGACACATTTTTCCTAGGTTCAGATACACAGGAATTCCAGACTGTGTAGAGGTATGTGTGTACTGATTGAGATGGCCAAATGAGTATGTGTTTGTATGTGCTGCATATTTGTGTTTGACACATGCTATATGTTTTCACTTCTTTGATATATATGTTGCATTGCATATCATGTTCAGTCAATTATATTTTGAGATAACCTTGATTTATTGGGGCCGATTAGCCTTTTTCATGGATGATTGGGTATCGGGAGACACCCTCTGGTGTTACGGTGACCAAGTACTGTAATGACCCTAGTTCAATTTTACATGTTTAAATTGTTATAACATGATTAAGGGGGCATAATCAAGCAAAAAATACAGAAACATCAACTCCAGAACGTTAATTGGTCCGGAAGGCCGAGGGCATGAGTAGTTCGGAACCAACCAAACTGGTTTGGAGTGAGCGAACAGAACGGGCCTTCTAAACATGTTCAGACCATCTAAAATCAGTGAGTCACGAGTGCTTGTGAGGTATCAATTTGGGTATTCCAAGTGTTGAGATCAGAAATTCTTAAGAGGATCGGATCGTCCAAAGACGATCGGAATGTTCGAAGTCAAGATCGGACCTTCCAAAGACAGGTGTACAAATATGTGTCATGACATGTAGGATCGGACTGTACAACCTCCGCCTATGAGTAGACCATCATATTTCACATTTTGGTGTGCGAAATATGTGTGAGAGTCTCAAATCTTGTATATTCTTAGTGCTTCTTGTCATCTACTTGAGGGTTGAGCGATAGAGAGGTTCTTTTGGGGTCGTAGAGAAGCTGTGCATGAGTTTTGCGACCTTCAACATCAGTGGGTTGATTATGGATGCAAATACTAGTATGAATTCTTAGTAGCTATTGGGAGTAGGCATGAGCTTAGTTAAGGTTTTTAGACCCATTATAGTGATATGGTATTCATTTGAATGTAGGCTTGGACCATGGACCTTGTATACGCTCGACCTATCTAGTAGAGATACATAAGTACTGACTGAGATATCCAAGGAGTATGCATGCTTATATGTTGCATTTATATGTCATGATACATGTTTTACTGTTTTATACACCAGTTGCATGTGTATATATCATGTTGAACATGTATCTCCTTCGAGATGACCTTTCAAGTATGTTCGCTCAGCCCTACCCTCTAGAAAAAAAGTTTGACACCGGAGCTACCATGATGACGGAGGCTGATGCTACGTTGATCCAGACGAGTGTGTGAGAAACCAAGTGTATTGGACCGCATGTGGTACTACTCACTCTTGAAGCCTAGTCTGAGCAGAATTGAACTAGTTGACCCAGTTTTCCCAGTCACAATACTTTGCATATGCATGTAGGTTTATATACTCATATTTACGTATTGGACGTTAGTCTCTCACTTTGTTGGTATTATATTGGAAAACCTATTTGATGAGGCAGATCTCAGGATAGACGAGACAGGAGGCTTGAGTCAGGGTAAGGAGTGGTGCTAGATAGGGATGTAAACGAGCCGAGCCGAGCCGAGCTTTTGAATATTCAAGCTCAGTTCATTTATAAACGAGCCGAGCCCGAGCTTATTTAACGAATATATTCATGGCTCACGAGCTTATTCGAGCTTTTATCGAGCCTAAACGAGCTTTATATATTTAAACTATAAATTTAAATATTCGTTAAATTAATTAAAAACTAAATTATATATTTGAAAAAAATATAATATTATTATTAAAATTTGTAATTTTATTCTAATAAATTAATTTTTATAGATTTTTTAATATTTTTCATAAGTAAAGTGTAAATTTATAAATTAAATATCAATACTATTATTTTTTCATCTAAGAGATGACTTACGAGCTTGTTCACGAGCTAACGAGCCGAATATTGTAAAGCTCGAGCTTGGTTCATTTGTCTTAACGAGTCTCATTAAACGAGCTCGAACGAGCTTTTAGCGAGCCGAGACCCGAACAGTTTGCGAACTATTCGTCTCATTTACATCCATAGTGCTAGAGACCACTTTTGGAGGTTTCTTCTGGTTTGTTTGAATGGTTTTCTGAGGGTTTAGATACAATGTTTCGATTTGGTTGTATAAAACTTATTCGATTTCTTGTCGATTCCGATTGTACTCTGCCGGTCTGGAGATTTGTATTATCGTTTCTGAATCTTATTTTGGTATCTCTGATTAAGTTTATCTATCCAAATCTCCCGTTATTTTTAAGCTTAAGTAATTACATACTTAAGTTTTCTAATTAGTAGGTGATTTGGTTTGGGTCAGTACAAGGACATTATAGGTTCACGATTATGATGAGTGTGGGAGCCACCACTTTTTATGATAGATTAAAGAATACACATTCAAGTGCCTAGCTCTAGACTGAGCACGAGATTCTAGTATTGATCCTTGATCACCTGAGCATACTTGCATACACATGTTTCATATATGTTTGTACTTAAATGGTGGGAAATTTTTCCGCTCATGTCCTTTCTTTTATCTAACCCATTTTCATGTGTCAGGTCTCAGGTTGGACAAGACAGATAGACAAGGTAGCATCTCGATAGTTTGGACTCTATCCAAGAGGATGTTTACCAGTTTAGATATTGGTTTTGTGCTATAGTTGGATTATATTCCGTTATGTACAAGGATCAAGTTATTTCTATTTCTCTTCATGAAATTTTGTAATAATTCTAGTTTAAGATAATATGTTGTTAGCATGATTGTAAGTAGTTGATTATGTATATTTAATTTTTAATTATGCATGCATTACAATTAATATTAGGCATCCTGAGTAAGGTCTCTATAATCAAGATAAAATTTGACTACATATAAAGCCAAAATCCAAAATATGTCAACTTAGAGGACTATTTTGGCATTACTCAACTAATAAAAACCAATAAATTGAAATGTGAGACATATGACCCAATTCTATTAATATTTTTCGTTTTTTCTAGAAACGAAGTGCTCCAAACAGGATCCTTTAAAAAGAAATTATTTTGAAGAAATAAAAAAAATTGTACAACAATTCCTTAACACAATAGAATTCATCATCATAATGATGACGAGAAAACTGCAATTTTGGTCTTGTATGTTTGTCACTTTGTGATTTTGGTCCTCTATGTTTTCATATTTTAGTTTTAGTCCTGCATGTTCCGATTTTTGGCAATTTTAGTCCTTTTTATTCGAAAATACTTACGTGGCATTACACACATCAGCTCCACACCAGCACTGCAATGGTGCCACATTAGCGCCACATCGAAAAAAAGACTAAAATTGCAAAAAAAAAAAATAAAGATAACGGACTAAAACTGAAATCTGAAAATATATAGGACTGAAATCGCAAAGTGACATATAGAACAAAAAAAGCAATTTTTTCTAATGATAACTAACTCAAATATTTTAAACTACACAAAAATTTAAACTCAACAATTCTATCTCTTCTACAATATGGATAATTATTGGTATCCAACAATATTTTCAACGTTGACACCAATTGTACGATCAAATTCTTATTGTGTTAGGATCGGTTTTGGGACTTCTTCAAAAGTCCCTCAAGGATGGGTCTGAAACCGACGAAGCTATTCTTTTATA
Source organism: Henckelia pumila (assembly GCF_033568475.1). NCBI lineage: Eukaryota > Viridiplantae > Streptophyta > Magnoliopsida > Lamiales > Gesneriaceae > Henckelia > Henckelia pumila. The sequence continues at coordinate 129,467,131 of NC_133120.1, read as the reverse complement.
TACGGATTAGTTGAGTAACTTTAAGTTAAAGTGTGGAAATAACTTGGAACAGATACAACTAAAGTTTTGGTCAAATTAATATCAAATAATGAGACATGTAAAGAGTGTGTGTGTGTGTGTGTATGAGAATTAATTATATAAAATAAACAAATGAACATTCGGATTTGTTTCTGAAAGATCAATGACGAAATCCCTCTACGTATCTCCTTTCTCTATTTCCGGAAGGTTCCATCGCACGATTGATTTCATTGCGAGTACACATCAGTAACTTCACAATATTTCACCAGTTTTTCCCACAATTTTCTCGCCCAACAGCACAGATATGGGATAAATAATTTATTGTTTTTACAGTATTTAGATGTAAAAAATTATATCTAAACTAAATATTTGAATTATATATTCATAAACAACACATAATATGAATAGTAGGAAAATTTATAATTTTGGTAATGTATATTTGCCTTTACAAAGTTTTGGTCTTGCAAATTTTGTCATTTATCTGAAGTGATCCTAATGTGGTGATAGCGCTGTATCGACATGCAGCTGATACACGTGTCACATTATCATTTTTGTGAAAAATGACTAAAATTATCAAAAATAAAAAATTACAAAAAGAAAAGAAGATTTAATAAATATGAAATACCAAAATTGTAAATATCCAAACATACATGACCAAAATTATGATTTTAATTTCCTTGTATCATATTATTCAGAAGAAATATATTTTTGGTCTTGTTATTTACATTTTTTCCACTTTTGGTCCTGTTAACGCTGTATTTTTTATTTTTAGTCCCGTAAATTACATTTTTTTCCATTTTTGATCCTGTAACGGTAAATTTTTATTTCTAGTCCTATAACTTGTATATTTTTTTCATTTTTGGTCCTTTAAATTTACATTTTTTTAATCTTTTTTTATAAGTCATAAAAGGACCGAAAATGAAATAAAAATAGAAGTTAAAAGGTAAAAAATGAAACAATGCACAAGTACGTGACCAAAAATGAAAATGAATTGTAACAGGACAATAAATGAAAAAAAAACATGCAAGTTACATGACTAAAAATACAAATTCACCATTAATAGAACCAAAAATAACAAAAAAATGAAAATAACAAGATTGAAATTGTTGTTATCCCAAAATATTATTCACACGTAACACGTTCGCCATGATGATGATTAGTTAAAAAATTTTTTGTGGTGGATTGTATTTTATTGTTTAACATGTGATTTATATAAAATTTAATGGTGAAACAATATTAAAATCATTTAAAATTTACAATAAAAATAGGCAAAAACTCTTATGAAACTGTCTCACGGGTAAATTTTGTGAGACAAGTCTCATATTTAGGTCACCCATGAAAAAATATTATTTTTATGTCAAAAGTATTATTTATCACGGTAAATATGGATAGAGTTGACTCGTCGACCTCACGGATAAAGATCCGTGAGACTGTCTCACAAGAACCTACTCATAAAAATAATATTGTTTGAATTCCTTATAAACAATCCAGTAATTTATTAAATACCAATGTGATTCAAATTACCAGATATGGGTAGTATAGTCATTTAAAAAGTCAATTTTTTTAGTCAGATAGCATACGATACCATCTTACTATTAAGCATCACTTAGTAACTGATTTAAAATTTATTTGGTTATGACAAGACGAAATATCTAAATTATCTTTCAAAAGACAAAAAACAAAGAACAAAAATATCTATCTCTATTTTAAATTTCACATGGCCATGATTTTCTCTTTTTCGGTACCTCTATTTTAAATTTTAAATTTAAAAATGCTAGAAATAAAAAAAATAAAAAAACAACAATAATAGAATTCATGGATTTTAACAACACATGTAATACTTGTGCGGATGCGACAAGTCTTAAGAAAGCGTAAGTCTCTTGTGAGACGATCTCACGAATCTTTATCAGTGAGACGGGTCAGTTCTGCTCATATTGACAATAAAAATACTACTTTTGATATAAAAAATAATATTTTTAATGGATGACCCAAATAGGTATTCCGTCTCACAAAATAGTCTACTATATTAGAAATGTATTTTGTATTTTGTATTTTGTCCTTACTTTAGTATATACATGTATCCTGTACGTATCTTGTACTACTATAAATAGGAGTGAGCTCAATAGTTAGTTAACAATCATAATTGTAATTAGAACTTTTTCCTGATTCAATATACGAAGAAGCTCTGCTTCTTTTCTCTCAGAACATCAATGATGTTCTTCAATTCTTTCTGATATGGTATCAGAGAATTAAGATCCGCTCATTTTTTTTCAGTTTCTTCTTTGTTCTCGATGGCGCGAGGAGGAGGAAATCAAGTACCGAATCCGATTCCGATAAATCATCAAGCTCCAGAAGATTCAAGCAGTCCGTTTTTCCTCCAAAATGGAGATCACCCTGGTTTGACTCTGGTATCTCATCGTTTAACTGCATCGAACTACAATACTTGGAGTCGAGCAATGATTATGGCGTTGACAGCAAAGAACAAGCTAGGTTTCATTGATTCCTCAATTCAATGTCCACGATCTGATGATCTAATGTATGGATCTTGGATTAGATGCAACAGTATGGTAGTATCATGGATCCTTAATTCTATAGCTCAAGAAATTGCAGATAGTCTCATGTATATGACGACTGCTAGTGACATTTGGAAGGATCTACGCGATCTATTTCACCAAAGCAACGCCCCACGCATATATCAGATAAAGAAATTTCTCAGTGAGCTACAACAAGGTTCAATGGATATCAGTTCATATTATACTAAATTGCGAACACATTGGGATGAATTACGAGACTACCAGCCTGCTTCAGTCTGTAATTGTGAATCGACAAAGGAGTGGGTGAATTATCACAATCAGGAATATGTAATGCATTTTCTAATGGGATTAAATGAGTCATATGCACAAGTTCGTGCACAAATTTTGATGTCTGAGCCCTTACCAGCCATTGCGAAGGTGTTTTCACTTGTTATACAAGAGGAGAGGCAGAGATCTATAAACCGTGGTGTATCTAAAATAGGTGTGGATTCATCGATTAGCATAAATTCTATGAGTTCACCAGCTGCTAGTGGTGATACTACAACCACAAAGCAATTTCAGAAATCAAATGGAGGAAAGATGGATACGATGAAGTGTTCTTATTGTCATTTCACAAATCATACGATTGATAAGTGTTTTAAGCTTCATGGATATCCACCTGGGCATCCGCGATATACTCAATCGAAGTTTCAGAAAAAGGTTCAAGCTCATCAAGTGTCTACAACTGTAGAATCACCTTCTAATACTTCGATCGAGATGTTGACTCAGTTACAGTGCCGACAAATAATTGAGTTTCTAAGCAATAAGCTTCAAGCTGGAGATGTTTCCCCTATGGCAGTTCAGCAGCAAGCACCTACTATATCTTGTTTTTCTGGTATACATTCTTTGCATTCTTCTTTTCATTCACTTTCCCGAACAGATTGGATCATGGATACAGGAGCTACTCATCATATTTGCTGTTCAATTTCCTTATTTGTTTCTTTTCAGTCGGTTAATTCCATGATAACATTGCCAAATCGTTTAACCATTTCAGTAACTCTTTTAGGATCTGTTCGTGTGTCCAATGATCTCATCTTGAATGATGTGTTATACGTCCCTGTTTTTCAGTTTAATCTGCTTTCGATTAGTTCCCTTACTCAAACTCTCATGTGTTCTGTGTCTTTTGTGCGTGATTTCTGTCATATTCAGGATCTCAACAAGACCAAAGTGATTGGGACGGGTAAAAGAGTTGGAAACTTGTATGTCTTAGCAAAACAAGATATGTCTTCCTCTTCCATGATTTGTAATGTTCATCAAACTGATTTGTGGCATTATCGCATGGGACACCCTTCTTTTACTAAACTTTCTGTCAGAAATGATATGTTACATTTTAATCCTGTTCCTACGTCTGTTAAACATTGTTCTATCTGTCATTTGTCAAAACAAAGGCGTCTGCCTTTCATTTCATTGAATAAAACTAGTCAGAAACCTTTTGAGCTTGTACATATTGATATATGGGGCCCTTTCACTCCTATTTCTGTTGAAGGATATCGATATTTCTTTACTATTGTTGATGATCATACTAGGTTCACATGGGTTTATATGCTGTGAACCAAGTCTGATGCATCCAACATTTTTCCAATTTTTCACACTTTGATCAAAAATCAATTCAATACTTGCATCAAATCTGTCCGGAGTGACAATGCTCCTGAACTTGGATTTCTTGATTTCTTTCACAAAGAGGGAATTATTCATTATCACTCTTGTGTCGAAAGGCCACAACAAAATTCTGTTGTTGAAAGGAAACATCAACATATCCTAAATGTTGCAAGAGCACTTTTGTTTCAATCCAATCTTCCAATTCTTTACTGGTGTGATTGTATTCTCACTTCTGTCTACCTCATTAATCGTACACCTTCCCAATTTCTTACAAATAAAACTCCTTTTCAGTTGTTGCATGGTAAACATCCTATGTATTCTCATTTGAAGGTCTTTGGATGTCTTTGTTATGCTTCAACTCTTTTGTCCTCACGACAAAAATTCACACCTCGAGCTGTTAAATGTGATTTCTTGGGTTACCCACCGGGATATAAAGGATATAAGTTGTTGAATATTGACACCAATGAAGTGTTTATATCACGGGATGTCATATTTCATGAACACATTTTTCCATTCACAAATAATACTTCATCTTCTTCCCCTGATATCTTTCATGAGAGTGTTCTGCCTGCACATACATATATTTCTTCTCCTCCTGTAAAATCTTCTTCTCATACACAACAACATAGTACTCGTTCTGGATGGCTATTACATAAACCCATTCATCTCACTGATTATCAATGTTATATGGTCAAATCACTTTCAAAATCTTCCACTGCTCACTCTTTGTGTTCTGTTCTGGGTAGTTCTAAACTTTCTTCTTCACACAAAGCTTTTGTTAATGGTATTTCTTCTATTTTTGAACCTGAAACTTTCTCTCAAGCTGTTGTTCTTCCTGAATGGAAACATGCAATGGCAGAAGAGCTTAAAGCTTTGAAACTCAATAAGACATGGTTTATTGTCTCTTTGCCTTCGAATAAGAAAGCTGTTGGTTGTAGATGGGTTTATAAGGCAAAGTTTGGTTCTGATGGTACCCTGCAACGTCACAAAGCTCGTTTAGTTGCTAAGGGTTATACTCAACAAGAAGGTCTTGATTATCTTGAAACTTTTTCTCCAGTTGCTAAGTTGGTTACTGTCAAAACTCTACTTGCTCTTGCTGCTATTCGTGGCTGGTTACTCTTTCAACTTGATGTTAATAATGCATTTCTTCATGGTGAATTGGATGAAGAGGTTTACATGTCTCTACCTCCTGGTTATTGTCATGAGGGGGAACCTTTACCCTCGGATGCTGTTTGCAAACTCCATAAATCACTTTATGGTCTTAAATAAGCTTCACGACAATGGTTTGCCAAATTCTCTTCTACTCTTTTAAGCATCGGTTTCTCTCAGTCTCCTGCTGATCATTCTTTGTTTACAAGGATGCGTGAAAATGTTTTTCTAGTTTTAGTGGTATATGTTGATGATATAGTGATAGCCACTAATAGTGAAGGTGAAGCATCCAAATTAAAGGAGTTCCTTAACAACAAATTTCGATTGAAGGACTTGGGAAGCTTGAAATATTTTCTGGGAATTGAAGTGGCAAGATCTCCAATTGGCATTTCAATTTGTCAACGAAATTATGCACTAAAATTGTTAACTGAAGCAGGTTTCATGGGATGTAAGCCTAGAACTACTCCCATGGATGTTAACCTTAAACTCACTCAAGATACTGGTGATTTGATTGTTGATCCTTCTTTATACAGGAGATTGGTTGGCAAATTGTTATATCTTACTATTACCCGGCCTGATTTAGCCTTTGCAGTAAACAAACTCAGCCAATATGTATCCAAGCCACGAGTACCTCATATGGAAGCAGCGATTAATGTTCTCAGATATGTGAAGGGAACGATTGGTCAAGGATTGTTATACAAATCAAACTCTGATTTGAAACTTCAGTTTTTCTCAGATGCAGATTGGGGTGCATGCTTGGATACTAGACGCTCGGTTACGGGGTTTTGTGTTTTTCTTGGAGAATCAATGATTTCATGGCGTGCCAAGAAACAGCAAACAGTTTCCAAGTCTTCTGCTGAAGCAGAATATAGATCCATGGCAGCATCTGTCTGTGAAATATTGTGGGTTCGTTCACTACTTGCCGATCTTGGAGTTGTTTTTGACGGGCCAGCAATTTTGTTTTGTGATAATCAAGCTGCCATACACATATCATCTAATCCCGTATTTCACGAGAGAACTAAGCACATTGACATTGATTGTCATATTGTGCATGAAAAGGTTCAAGCAGGAGTTGTCAAGTTGATGCCGGTCTCTTCCGAATTACAATTGGCAGACCTCTTTACAAAGCCTTTGTTGCCATCTCGTTTTCAAAGTCTACTGTGCAAGATGGGAATGCATAATATTCATTCTCCATCTTGAGGGGGAGTATTAGAAATGTATTTTGTATTTTGTCCTTACTTTAGTAGATACATGTATCCTGTACGTATCTTGTACTACTATAAATAGGAGTGAGCTCAATAGTTAGTTAACAATCATAATTATAATTAAAACTTTTTCCTGATTCAATATACGAAGAAGCTCTGCTTCTTTTCTCTCAGAACATCAGTGATGTTCTTCAATTCTTTCTGATATACTAAGATCGTTTCACATGAGTTTTTGTGTCTAAGAAGATTCCACACCTCTTTAAAAAAAAAAATACCACACCAAGTGATCAACCAGTTAGCAGTATTACGGGCCTGGGAGCGGAGGTTGCAATTGGTATTAGTTTAAGTTATTCAGGTACCTGATTATTTTCGATTGAGTTGTATTAATCAGTTATCTTGGGCTTTCAGCTTAATTTCGGTTGTCTTTTGTCAGGTTAGTATTTTATGAAGCTTCAGTAGTACCTAAAAAATAAATAAACGCAACCACAATCGGTCTATTTCAATCAGTTTATTACAAAAATGAAGAGAAGCGAGAATGGAAAAGATGCCAACTTGGAAGCTAAACAATGAAAGTAGCTTGAGAAATGAAGTAGATCATGGCAAAGCAGGTTGATGAGAAGCTAATAAAAAAGTTATAGTACTCTCATATTATATTCAAATATCTAATTTTAATTTGGTTATATAAGATCCACATATTTTTAGAGCCCCTACATGTTACAGCAATTTTTGAACTTTTAATTTTAATATAAGGATATTATCTTTATGTTAGCATTGAAGATCAACACGCAAGAGTGATCAACTTGTGTTGTTAGTCGGCTCGTTTTCACCCAAAAAGCTATATTTTTTTTTGGTTCAGATTCCACATCATAAAAGTCCTCTAAAATGGGAATAAATCTTCTACTAAATAATATGATACATCGTTTATAATTTGACCAAAGAGAATCAATAAAGAGCAATAGACAAACCAAATTTTAATTTTGTTCTACGACAAGAATACGAAATTTACAAAATTATTATAAATTCCATTTGAAAAACAATTCGTGGTGTATATTGCATGCTTAGTCATAGTAAGTTTTCACCTTTAAACCTTATCCCTTGCGTCTTGAAAAGCACAAAAAAATATCAAATATGGGTAGAGTTGACCCATCTCACGAATAAAATTCCGTTAGACCGTCTGATAAAAGACTTGCTCATAAAAATAATGTATAAATTCCTTATAAACAATCCAAAAATTTATTAAATACCGGTGTGATTCGAATTACAGGATATGGGTAGTATAGCCATTTATAAAGTCAATTTGTTTAGTCACTGTTAGACAGCGTAGAATATCATCTTACTATTAAACATCACTTAGTAACTGAATTAAAATTTATTTGATAAAGACAAACATGAAATATCTAAAATATCTTTCAAAAAACAAGAAAAAAAGAGTAAAAATATATATCTTTGTTTTAAATTTCACATGTCCATGATTTTCTCTATTTTTTACCTCTATTTTAATTTTAAATATGTTAGAAATAAAATTATAATAACAATAACAAAAATAATAAATATTCATGTTTTAACAACACGTACAATACATGTGCGGATGCGACAAGTCTTAAGAAAGTGTAGGTCTCTTGTGAGGCGGTCTCACGAATCTTTATTAGTGAGACAGTTCGACCCTGCTCATATTGACAATAAAAATTACTACTTTCGACATAAAAAATAATATTTTTTCATGGATGACCTAAATAAGAATTACGTCTCACAAAATTTTACCCTGAGATCGTTTCATATAAATTTTTGTGCATAAGAAAATATATACCACACCAAGAGCTCAACCAATTACTAGTTAGTATTACGTATGGACATTTTTTTGTTTTTGTTTTTGTTTTTGTTTTTTGAAACCAAAACAGAAAAACTAATATTATAACCGATTAAAGTCATTACAATTTTTAGCTATAAGATCACGAATAAACGAAGGTACATCATAGAAAATACAAGGACTAGCATAAGAATTGGCCGCTCTAGCTAGTGTATGAACAACCACATTTTTTTTGTTTTTAAAGCAATTGGAAAAGTGATATACAAAATAAGCTTGGAATCACAAAATGGATATAGGATCTTTTCACTGTTGGTATTTTCATAAATAATGACAATAGAATAATGAATTCCCATGTTATTTTCTGCTCCACAAATTTGGTGGCAGTAATTGTGGAGCAATGGAATTTGTGTCACCATCCCCTTCACTTTTTCAAGGGAGCACCCCCGAACATTTCTTACTCAATCTTTTAAAAGAAACTTGGCCCAAAATTAATGTATATATATATTTTTTATATAGGTATTGCATCACTTGTGAAGGGGAGAGATCGTGATCAAGAAAGATAGACCATAGCAAACTTTAATCATACATAATTTTGGTATGATGATGAAATGGCGCATAGCCTAAAATTAATCAAGGATAACATGTTAATTCAAACAAAAAATATAATAAGAAAATGAAAAAAGGTACAAACTCAAAATATATTTTTCATTCGCTTCTAACAGTCTTTATCAATCAAAATATGATTATATTTACTCTAGGGAATGTCCGAGCTAGTTAACAGAGTAGGTAAACACTTGAATAATAGTCATGGATTCGAATCACCCTAACACCACTTTCTTGGGTAAGCCTATTGCAGCTTACACGGGGTTTGCTAAGTATGCATGGTTTAACTGACTAGCACGGTTTGAAGATTACTATTCTAGCACAGACGTTTATTTGTTGCGTACGTACTAAAGGGTAAAAGACGTGAGTGTTCACGTCATAAAAATACGTGATCATGTTTATAGGATGCAATTACAAAAGATAACTGTTGTGCAATGGCACCCATGCATATATCTCCACTTGAATTCACCTAAAAGACATCAAACCAATGGAGGTATCCTTCAATCCTATTAAATCATGATTTTTTCCATATGTTTCCAATATGAGTGATAGGCTCGCAATAGTATATGTATTTGTTATCATATTCTCTCGTTCTCATCTTCTAATATGCTTAATTGATACATTTTTTATGTTATTTTGTTGTTGGAGGGAATTTGATGATCTTGGAGAAAATTTGGGCTAAAAATGTTATTTCTATCACATTTGAAGTTGCCAAGATGGAGGGTTAAAAGAAGGACAAAATCAAAAAAGGTCCTGAAGTAAGGCGTGGGCAAGCCTTGTGACTACTTTGCAGCTGCCTTAGACTGCATGGAAGAGCTCGAAAATTTGGAAGAAAATACCATATTTTAGGATTCCTAATTATGGTATTTAAAATATGAAAGACTTTTGGAGATGAGAGTTTTTGAATAAAGAGAATCTGTAGAGATTTTTATTTTATTAAACTCTCTATATTATCTTGTAGATAAATCTTATCTTTTTCTAGTCTTTATCTTTTCTTTTCTTAACCTTTCCTACCCTTAGTTCCAAGAGATTAGTTTTTTTAGTTTCTCTTCAGATATTGTTCTGCACGTTCTGAACGGCCAGGAGAAGGGTAGAGACGCAACGTTTTCTTCTTCTTTCTTTTCCATAACTTCTAGGTTGGATCTTTTCTATTTTTTAGAGATTATGAAGCCAACTATGCTTGGCTAAGGTTTTAGTTTTGATTCAAGGAATATTTTACTGTATTTCAATTTATCACTGTGAGGTTTTGAGATTAAATTGAGATTCGTGTTTGGTTTCGAGTATTCATTGATTTACGCTTTATTTTCAAGAAATTTGTATGTTGATTAATCTGACAAATTAATTGATTTTACATCTTTCGAATACTATCATGAATTCAGTGATCCGTAATTGTCATGAATGATTGGTGTTTGAGTTGCGATAGATTAAGTGTGTTGTGCTATCATAGTATATTTAATCTAAATAAATCAATGAAACTAGATTTAACAATTGCAGCTATCTCGATTGTTAGATTTTAGGATTAACTGTTTTCACGAATCGAAAAGCTATTTTTAATCAACATGAAACGCTATCGTGCCCAGTTGATTATTGATAAGTTTCGACTGGATGCTGAGTTTGGTCAATTAAAGTAGGGAAACACATGAATTTTAGTGGCTATCCCTATTATTCTAAGGTTAATTATTTGAAACTACATGAATAAATTATTTGTTAGCCGATGACCATTGATATAATTGAAATACGGAAACCCTTTAAATCAGAGTATGGCCAATTATTGAATTTCATATTTAATTAATCATTCATCTCAGTTATTTATTTCTTGTTTATTTCTATTTTTTCTATTGCAAACCAAAATTCCCCCCTTTTCACTGAAATTTCTTGAAATAAATAAATCTCCATTCTCTTTGGATTCGTCCCTGCTCACCATTACACTGATTTTATTTGAGAGTAAAAATTTAAGTTTGTTGGCTCGACGACGGCCTATCAATGAGACTTTGGTTGAATAATTCTCGAATCCTCCCTTCAAACGATGGACCACCAGTATTCTCATGGTTTGGAAAATCAAGACTGCTTCTCTTCACTGCGTTGGGAGCACACACCTTATGTGAAAGTCTTGGAGCACCACCTTTGTAGTAACTCGAATTCCGTTTTACGTGATTAAAACTAAATTAAATATGTTTAAAATGGTTAAACATCATTTAAGGGATTTTATTAGTTTAAGTTATTCTGGTATACGATTATTTTCGATTGAGTTGTATTAATCAGTTATCTTGGGTTTTCAGTTTAATTTCGGTTGTATTATGCCGGGTTAGTATGTTCAATTTAATTGTATGCCTAAATTTCTGAGTAGTAGGTGATTCAGCTCAGATCAGTACAACCTGTTTCGAGAGCTCTTCGTGGATTTACTCGGAGCCTTTCTGTATTAATTTTTGGACTTTACCCCATTACCCCATTATATCTCCTTCCCGTCTTATTAAACCATGATATTTTTTTGTGTATTTTCAGTATGGGACTTTAGCTGATTAATTCCCAAGAATAACAAGCAGAAAAATTTCCGAATATTTGAAGAGCATAGTTGGAAGCATGCATAGACGCAAGTTATGAGAGTACCTAACAAATGAATAAACGCAACCACAATCGGTCTGAATTTAAATCAATTTATTACAAAAATGAAGAGGAGAAAGAATGGCAAAGACGCCAACTCGGAAGCTAAACAATAAAAGTAGCTTGAGAAATGAAGTAGATCATGGCAAAGCGGGTTGACGAGAAGCTAATAAAAAAGTTATAGTACTCTCATATTTTATCCAAAAATCTGATTTTAATTTGGTTATATAAGAAGAGTGGAGCCACTCCAAAGGCTGGGGTGGGCTCCAGCCCAGTCTTAATTTTTTTTCATTGTTAATAGTAATATCTTACTATATTATTAAAGTAGAGACCCTCTAATTAACAAACTTTCAATTAATTGGTGAAGTTTGATTTGAAATTACCATTATCTCCTAACACAATTTTCAATAAAACCAAAATTATTGGGCAAAATAGTCATTTTATACGGTTTGCTCTTTTCTAGCCATTAAAAGCTCACTTTGTGCCATTTGATATTATTTTATTTACAAAAATGACACTCACTTTATGAGATATATATATTTTTTGTGAATATTTGTTTAGAAAAACGTTATATTTTTATTATTTTTTAATTTCACATTTACTATATTATTAAAGTAAAGACCCTCTAATTAACAAACTTTCAATTAATTGGTGAAACTTGATTTGAAATTACCATTATATCCTAACATAATTTTCAATAAAACCAAAATTATTGGGCAAAATAGTCATTTTATACGGTTTTCTTTTTTCTAGCCATTAAAGGCTCACTTTGTGCCCTTTGATATTATTTTATTTATAAAAATGACACTCACTTTATAAGATATATATATTTTTTGTGAATATTTGTTTAGGAAAACGTTATATTTTTATTATTTTTAATTTCACAATTTATTATTTATTTTCTTCGTTAAAAAAACGAAATGTACGAGCACGGAACGCGTGCAGCGAAATACTAGCGTTATATAAATCTTGAGGACCTTTGAATAACTGTTTTTTGTTGTATCATGATTTACGAAAAATATTTTCCAATTTTACCCTTTTATCCACTTTTTTCTCCACTTTTTTCTCTTCTACCTTTTTAAATATAGTAGTATATTAAATTTATATTATTTTTCCAATAACTAATTTTCAACTACTAAATAATATATTATTTCATAAATAAATATCATATATTATATCACACACGCAACTGCGTGTGTTTCTATCGCTAGTATATATAATTGTTTAGGCCCAAATATGATTATACCCAGATTAAATTTTTGTTTAGCCTAAGATTTGTTCAATCTCATTTTCTAAAATATATTTATGTAGATTTAGTCCAGCTTATTTTTTGAAATATATATATTTGTGTTATTTCATTTATAAAATTGGTTTTGAAAGAAAATAAAAGCAGATGAAACACATCTCATTCTTGACGCAATTTTTCTATTCAAGTTACTTCCCATTCTCTCCAAAATTTTAATTTTTAACTTGATTTTGTATTTCTTTAAATTATATTTTTTAACCCCTTGATTTCATTTATGTGTGCACTTGTGGGTTTCTTGAAAAGAATTGTGAAGTGGCTTTTTGATAGATTTTTAAAATTATTTTGTTTAGTTTCTATAATTTTATGTGAAAATTTTGCATTTTTCTTTTTGAAAAATGTAAATAATATGTGTTTTTGAGTGATTCACTTGTATGGTTTATAAATATTACTTGTTTTATTTATAAAATGGAAATATAAATTTTTGCATTTTAAAGTTCATTCACTTCTTTTATCAGAATGAGGTGTTTTTGAGTGGCTCGCGTGAAATTTTTTTTATAATGCGTTTTATTACTTGAAACATATATTTTTTTTTGCGTCATTATAAAGATATAGATTTAACTATATAACGATAAAATTTATATATATTATATATGCAAAACTTATATTTTCATACAACTAATGAGATTTTTCGAAATCAGCTCACGTGAAACATTATATCTTAATTATTTATATTTTTTCATGTCAGTATCTAATTTTATAGTTACCGTACCATTAAATGTTTTGCAAGTGTTTATTGATTATAAATTAGTGTTTTATTATATTTAAATTTTAAATATTTATTTTACATCATTTAATTTATTTAAGGGGATCAATCATCCCAAGGTTAAATTTTTTCTAACTACGCCGAAGATCCACATATTTTTATAGCCCCTACATGTTACAACAATTTTGAACCTTTAATTTTAATATTAGGATATTTTCTTTATGCTACTATTGAACTCAACTGGCAAAAGCGACCAGCTTGTGTTGTTTGTCGGCTTGTTAAATTCCCACCCAAAAAGCTATATTTTTTTGGTTTAGATCCCACGTCATAAAAAATCCTCTAAAATGGGAAGAAATCTTTTACTAGATAATATGATGCATCGTTTATAATTGACCAAATTAAAGAGAGAATCAATAAAGAGCCACGCAGTGCAGAACTTAAATATATTTAAACCCATAAATGTAAAACCTTGAATTCTTGATATATAGACAAACCAAAGTTTAATTTTGTTCTACGACAAGAATAAGAAATTGACAAAATTATTATAAATTCCATTTGAAAATCAATTCGTGGTGTATATTGCATGCTTAGTCATAGTAACTTTTCACCTTTAAACCTTATCCCTTGCGTCTTGAAAAGCACAAAAAATACCAAAAATGAGGGACACCAAGATCTTGTATAAAACGAAGCGCTTGTCGACGACAGAAGAAAGTGGCACCTACAAATAATGTAATAAAAATGTTGCCAATTCATAATCTGAATGATTGAAAAGGGTTCTCTTGAAGTGTGCTTTTTCTCGACTAAATTATGAAAAAGAATTAATGTGTTCAGTGCATCCATGAAAGAAACAGCTTGAATGGGCCATATATTGCCTTGGAAGACCATGAGCAATATATGTGGGATCTCTAAAATGATACAAATTTATGAATCTTTAAGCCCACTTGGATTCACTTTTTTAATTAATTAGTAGCTCAATCTTTCTGATTGGCGATACTCATTTGATTTGAACCAATTTTTGATCGAATGAATTCAATTTTTAGATGATTGCATCGATCAATACATTAAAGTTTTTATGCACTTGGACCAACAAATAGTCCCTCTCCCAGCAAGTACTCCAACAAATTCATGAAAATCAAAGTTTCAACACTATTTATTTTTGCAGAATTAAAAGCAAAATTGGTGTTTTAAATTAGCCGACTTGGGTTTTTGATAATCTAGCTAATTTGTCAAATTTAATCGTAACGCAATGAATTCTTTTTTTACCCCTTATTTGCACTTTTACTTTGTTTGATTTTCGCCAAAATTCTCAACTTACATGATTAATTTCTGAAGTCATGTCAATAATGTTCAACATTCCACCAGCAAAATCAGATTGTATATGTATATATAAATTTATTGCTGCGATATCAAATTTTGATCTATTAAAGTTCCAAAATGTTTGTATACAACTACACTACATAGGATATAATATATATATAGGAGGAACAAACTAACACGGAGTCCTGTTGGCTGTTTCTGAAGCATACACACCACACATGCAAGGAGAAGGATCCAAGGCAAGTGGGATCCATATTAGAAAATTTGAATCAGTCATATTCTTAATGTGTGTTGGGAATGAGATATGCGTAGATATCAGGTAGAAGATAAAGACATCACTAATTAATTACCATTAGAAGGCAAGTTAAAGAACCAAGTACAATATAATGTGGACATCAAGCTTCAATCGTGGTGCATGTAGTTAATATATGTATATATAGTTTCTGAGATTAACCCTTCACAGGCCCAGTTCATTATATGAGATTTCGGAGACATGAGTCTAATTTAAGAATTTGAGCCCCTCAAAATAATAGATCAAATTTTTTTTTTTAATTTTCGAAAGATGACATATTATCTCTTTTTGGATCGTTTTTAATTTAGTCCAAAAACTTATCGCTCTGATATCACTTAATGTGAGACATCGGTTCTAATCATCTAATCATAAATAAATCCTTCAATCAATAATAAAAGTCGAGACAGAAAACAAGTAATTTTTTTTAAAAGGCATGCACGGACCCCGTGCACACCTCCGTGCCCGGGTCCGTGCATTAAACTATAGTCAAAGGTTTGCATACTACAAAATACACGAACCCCATGCACACCTCCGTGTCCATGCATAAAATGCACGAAAATACAACTTTCTGCCTCAACCAAAGTACACACGGACCCTTACCCGGAGGTGGCATGGGGTCCGTGCATGTCAAACATAACACAATGCTCGGAGGCAAAGTGTGTCCGGACCCTGGCACGGGGTCCGCGCTCTGCTACACCAGCAAAAAAATAAAAGCATATCATGTCTGAAACTCATGCTAAAACAACTCCAAAACATATTCTATCACATGCATTATAACCTCAATTCAACTAAATACAATACATGAAAGTTCTAGCATTGTTCAAATACTCCAAACGGTAGTACATGCATAGGTTCGAGTCTAAACCACAACAAAGTACATAACAAGTTTGATTACAAATCAACTTCTAAAACCAAGTCCCCACATCTATCATCTCATCCCAATTTAGCCATGCTACCACTGACTCGACTTGCCCCACCTGTTGCCAAGCACACATACAAAGACAAGACAACAATCGAATAAATTCGCGGAGAATAATATTCTCAGTAAAAGAAACAAAACATGCAATATCAAATCATATATCAAATCATGACATATATAACAATAATGTAATTCCAAAGAGTAAACTAAAATGAGATGCATGTCTTCAAAATTCGAGATTATCTAATCGGATAATCAAAGGGTAATTCGGTTCTTCGATTCTTCGGTTGGGATCCCGAGGACAAAATATTACAACAATCACACCGACTCTCCCATTCGAGGTGGACGATGCATATTTCAATCCTTTAGACTCTGAAGCAACTATAAAGAGTTGATCGGGCCATTGGAGTAATTCGTCGACCAATGCCACTCGAATATAGTTCTCAAAACGTCTTATTCAAAATAAAAACGAAACATTAATTTGGCACAATATGAATGCATGTGTAAATCCTCAATCACTCAAGTAAATTCAAGTAAGTCAAATATTTCAAATAACATGCAAGTATGTGATTTCTTTGGAAACTCGAAAATCAACTAGGATTCGAGTATTCGTCTCATTCAAGCCGATGTCGTCTTATACCTTTCTTGGTTTCGAAGCTCCAACTCTGAACTAGCTACAAAAACAAGAGTCTCCAATCACAATCTAATCGAATAGCATCAAACAACATCTATCTTTGAATGAGAAATAAACTTTACCGTCTTCAATTCTCTATCGATTCAAAATCCGAAATCTCAAAGTTCAACAATTCTCAGAAAAATCTGAAATGAAGTAATATAGGATCGAAGTTAACATTCAAACTCAAAGGAACACGACTCAAACAATTCAAACCGATCGATATTCCAAAATTCGAACTGACAGCTGATAAGTGCATTTTATGCACTTAATTTATATATAATTTGACTTGGCTTTTGTTATGTATCGAGTGGATATTATGCGTATTTGTTGTTGTTTTTGTGAGTTGCAAAGATTTGAAGAAAAGTAGCAAGAAGAAGCGGAAAGATGAATTATAGATAGAAAAGTTTACAAAATTACTGGAGCTTTTACAGACATCCAAATCCGATCTTCACCGTTCAAATTTAAGTTTAAGATGCTTTAAAGTTTCTGTCCAAATTTTAGCTTGATCCAACGGCTAGAACTTGAGTTGTGATTTTTACAAAAATGCTACGCGGAAAGTGAAATGGAAGAACAAGTCGCGCCCCAGCGCCATATTTATAGCACTCCTGCGCCCGTAAATTCATATCCATATCGCCCCAGCGCCTCACTTAGAGCGCTCCAGCGCCAGACGTCTTTCATTGAAAATAAAATACGAAACTTGAGCGCCCCAGTGCCGAATAATTAGCGCTCCAGCGCTGCGTAGTCTCCAAAAATATGGAAAGTCTCTAATCGAGTTTAAAAAGGATTTTATGGCTTATCTTGAAAGAGAAGAGGGTTTAGAGAGGATTCAGAGCATAGAGACGGCTATTGAGAGTTTTTAAGTGCACAAGAGCTCGATAATTTGATACGAAGACGGAAGACGGCGACATCCGGCGACGGAAAAGCTTAATTTTACTTCGTTCTAGTTTTCTTTTGAACTCTATTTTTCTAGTTTGATGGATTATTTGAAGAACATGTTTTGTTTGATCTTTGAATTTATTATGAACTAATTTCTTAGTCTAGAGGTAGACGGATCTTGAATGAAAACCATGATTGAGATATTTTGATTTACATATTTGAATTCTTCGCACAGTTTATTTGTGTTTTCCTGATCTTAATGCTTTCAATTTACTGGCCATAGATTGAATGATATTTTATTTGAAATCTATCACTCGAGAGAGGAGATTTTGAATACGACATAGGAAAATACATCTTTGATGTTTATATTGTTCGAAAGACATATAACTCCATAAAAGTCATTAGAAGAATTCTTGTGCTATTTACCGGATTTAATAGTTGAACTTAGATAGAGATATTGAGTTTGCTATTAAATACGAATTTCTGCTTGACACTCGAGAGAGGTAGTAGAAAATAATATGGATTCTTGGCTAATAAATTAGAAGAGTTTAGAATTGAAAAATCATTAGAAATAAATTGTGGTGGATAGTCAAGTGAAGTCGAACCTCTAGCATTCATCGCTTATTGATTTTTTCTCTCGTGAACTCGTGGTTATTTAGTTTTGTTTTTTTCAAATTTTAGTTTTATAAAAATCAAACTATTTTCGTTGCTCTACATAGGATTAGGATTTTATTAGTTGCAAATATTTGATATAATGTCATTTATTCATTCTCCGTGAGATCGACTTGGACTTAATTCCTATATTATAACTTGACATCGTGCGCTTGCGAGCGAAAAACACGCAACAAGTTTTTGGCGCTGTTGCCGGGGATTGAATTTTATTTGATTTATATTAAATTGTGCTAATTAGTTTTAATTTTGATTTAGAGCATTTTATTTTATTTTGTTGGTTCTAATTTAAAAAAATTTCCTGTCTATGTAGTTTATGCGAAAAATTCAAAGTTACGACTCACTGCTCTTTGATCCGAAAATCGAGAAAACTGCTAAAGCTTTGAGAAAAGCTAGAAGAGAAGAGTTGCAATAAAAGGCTGAAGAAAGGGAAAGAGCTGTCAATAATGCTCCGGTACCGATCAGATATCACTTTCGACCAATGATCAATACTCATTATTCTGGGATAGCTCGGCATAACATCACGACAAATAATTTTGAGTTGAAGCCAGCTCTGATTAATATGGTGCAGCAGAATCAGTTCAGGGGTGCAGCTACTGAAGATCCAAATCTGCATCTGCGTACTTTTCTAGATATTGCTGACACAGTGAAGATTCATGGTGTTACTGAGGACACCATCAGACTACGATTGTTCTCGTTCTCTCTTAGGGACAATGCTCGTAGTTGGTTGCAGTCACTACCTCTTGGGAGTATTACTACATGGGAAGACATGACATCCAAATTTCTGGCTAAGTACTTTCCTCCTGCCAAGTCTGTCCAATTGAAAATTGAGATCACTACTTTCAAACATCAAGATTATGAGTTACTGTATGAAGCTTGGGAGCGGTACAAGAAATTGCTTAGAAAATGCTCGAACCATAATTTTCCGGACTGGGAACAGATTGAGTTATTCTACAATGGTTTGAATGGCCCAACGAGGATTTCTGTGGATGCTGCAGCTGGAGGTTCAATATTTTCTAAATTTCCTAAGCAGGCTTATGAGATGCTTGAGCAAATGACTGTTAACAGTTATCAGTGGCCGAGTGAGAGATCTGTAATAAGGAAGCTTGCTGGAATTCATGAGGTTGATGCATTCACTGCTTTGACTGCTCAGATGGCTACTATTTCTACATAGTTGGCTGCACTGACAAAATGGAATCAAAGTTCTATTAAGACAGCATCGCTAGCGACTGCCGTAAATTCTGCTGATGGATTTGAGAGTGTGGAGCAAGCTCAATATGTGAACAACAGAAATTACAACAACTATCGAGGTAATCCTGTACCCAATCAATATCATCCTAGTTTTCATAATCATGAGAATTTTTCATATGCAAATAATAATAATGTGTTGAATCCTCCTCCGGGATACAATACAAATAAGGGTGAGGGTAAGCCTCCTTTGGAGGATGTTGTTAATGCTTTTGTGCAGGAATCAAGCAAGAGGATGATAAGAACTGAGACTCACCTGGACAGCTTAGAGACGCATGTGGCCAACATGGGTGCTGTATTGAAATCCATGGAGACTAGCATTGGAAAGTTGACGAACGAACTGAAAGATAATAACAGAGGCCAATTCCCAAGTAATACTGAGGTGAATCCCAAGGAGCAGTGTAATGCTATCACATCGAGGAGTGGAAAGCATGTGGATAATGAAGAGGGAAAATCTGAGAGCAAGACGTCTAAAAAATTTGCAGTTGACGAGAAGAAGATCGAGGAGAAAGAGTCTGAACCTGAGTAGAAACCGATGTACAAACCTCCTCTTCCATACCCCCCAAGGTTCAAGAAGAAGGCAGTGGACGAGCAATTCTCAAAATTCTTGGAGATTTTCAAGAAGATACATATCAACATCCCTTTTGCTGATGCTTTGGCACAAATGCCGAATTATGCAAAGTTTATTAAAGAGGTGATTTCCAAGAAAAGGAGGCTGCAAGAGAATGAGGTGGTGAGCTTAACTGAAGAATGTAGTATTGTTCTCCAAAAGAAGATGCCATAAAAGCTGAATGATTCAGGGAGTTTTATTATTCCTTACACTATTGGTTCTTTTTATTTTAATAATGCACTTTGCGATCTAGGATCTAGCATTAATATGATGCCTTTGTCTGTTTACAGGAGCTTAGGACTTGGCGATGTGAAGCCCACAATGATCGCATTGCAGCTAGCTGATAGATCTATCACATATCCGCTTGGAATCATTGAAGATGTTTTGGTAAAAATAGATAAATTTATTTTTCCGGCGGATTTTGTTGTGCTAGATATGGAGGAGGATGCAAATATGCCACTGATATTGGGGAGACCTTTCTTGGCCACTGCTGATGCCAAAATTGAGGTGAAGAATGGTGAGTTGTCGATGGGTGTGGACGGAGAAAGAATTATTTTTAACATATTCAAGAAATCAAGTAATCCACCCATCGAGGAATTATGCATGATTGAGCGAGTTATGAAGCTATATGGCCATCCCAAACTTGTTCATGAGGTAGATTCAAAGAAAAATGATCCGAAGGTGCCAAAGAATAAGAAAAAAACGAAGAAGAAATCAAAGTTTAAAAAGGTTGTTGAATATATTTGGAGGGTGAAAGCGAAAGGGAAGACCCTCAACAAAGCGGAACCGAACTAGAATTGGAATACAGTCGGGCTATGGACTATAAACTAAGCGCTTCTTAGGAGGCAACCCAAGCTAGTTTTTATGCGTTTTTTATTTTCTTTTAGTTGTTTTTGTTTTTATTTTTATCATGAGGAAAATAGACATTAATAATGATTTTGAATTGTGTAGGTTAAAAAATATGGAGCTGAAAGAGTTTAGGAGCCATCCCTGATGAAGAGTTTTGAGTGATTAAGATGGTGCCGAGTACTGACGCTTGTTGCCTAAGGTATGTGTCCCTTGTTTTTAATGAATACTATACATTAAGGACAATGCACAATTTAAGTTTGGGGGGATGTTTAAAAATTGTGAAAATTTGTAATTTTTTTATGAGTTAGCTATATTTAATCTTGAGTTCTCACATTTATGCACGAATGCCATGATTTTCTATACTCCTAGAAATTAGAGAAAAATTATGTGGATTTGTGATGTGGATTAGAGGAATTGATTCTTAACTCTTGTGATTTTTGTTTGAAACTGAGATAGATATTTATGAACACAGAAGTGATTTAGACAATTTTTTTTCCGAATCTATTGAGCCTATTTATTCACTCTATATTCTTAAAAATCCAAAAACCAAAATTGAGTCGCTAAAAAGTTCAAAGAAAAGTAATGGCGGAGAAAGTAAGGTGAGGGGAGGCCTTGAAAAAAAATGGATTGAAATTCTAGTCCAAATACAAGGCATAAAGATGGAGATGTATGGAGTAGAAAAAAGCCAAGACTAATGTCTGACAATGGAAATAAAAAAAATTTAGCTACTCATAATCCTGCACAAATTGAAAATATTCAATTCCCTTTGCTTTGAATTCTGAGTCTTTATTTACATTGATATAGATATGGATGCTTATCTCCTGCCGATTATACTTGAGACTAAATGATATCCGAAAAATTCATGTTGATCTGTGTGAGTAAAAGTTGAACTTGGTTGAGAGTATTTTGAAACTTGAGGGTGGAGTTAATGATTTTATGAAACTTACGGATTGCATGATTTTATCGAAAGTTAGGTGGGTAGAGGAGATTGGCAAATCACACACACACGAGAACTCTTGAGAAAATTAGCCGACATGTGTATTGAATCTTGGAATGTATAAATTCGGAGGTCGACTATATTGCTCATTATTATTTTTCTCGGGACTAGCAAAAGTTTAAGTTTGGGGAAATTTGATAAGTGCATTTTATGCACTTAATTTATATATGATTTGACTTGGCTTTTGTTATGTATCGAGTGGATATTATGCGTATTTGTTGTTGTTTTTGTGAGTTTCAAGGATTTGAAGAAAAGTAGCAAGAAGAAGCGGAAAGACGAATTATAGATAGCAAAGTTTACAAACTTACTGGAGCTTCTACAGACATCCAAATCCGATCTCCACCGTTCAAATTCAATTTTAGGATGTTTTAAAGTTGATGTCCAAATTTTAGCTCGATCCGATGGCTATAACTCGAGTTCTGATTTTTACAAATATGCTGCACAGATGGTGAAATGGAAGAACAAGTAGCGCCCCAACGCCATATTTATAGTTCTCAAGCGCCCGTAAATTCATATCCATAGAGCCCCAGCGCCTCAATTAGAGAGCTCCAGCGCCAGAAGTCTTTCATTGAAAAATAAAATACAAAACTTGAGCGCCCCAGCGCCGAATAATTAGCGCTCCAGCGCTGCGTAGTCTCCAAAAATATGGAAAGTCTCTAATCGAGTTTAAAAAGGATTTTATGGCTTATCTTGAAAGAGGAGAGGGTTTAGAGAGGATTCAGAGCATACAGACGGCTATTGAGAGTTTTGAAGTGCACAAGAGCTCGAGAATTTGATACGAAGGCGGAAGACGACGGCATTCGGCGACGGATAATCTTAATTTTACTTCGTTTTAGTTTTATTTTGAACTCTATTTTTCTAGTTTGATGGATTATTTGAAGAACATGTTTTGTTTGATCTTTGAATTTATTATGAACTAATTTCTTATTCTAGAGGTAGACGGATCTTGACTGAAAACCATGATTGAGATATTTTGATTTACATATTTGAATTCTTCGCACAGTTTATTTGTGTTTTCCTGATCTTAATGCTTTCAATTTACTGGTCATAGATTGAATGATATTTTATTTGGAATCTATCAGGCGAGAGAGGAGATTTTGAATACGACATAGGAAAATACATCTTTGATGTTTATATTGTTTGAAAGACATATAACTCCATAGAAGTCATTAGAAGAATTCTTGTGCTATTTACCGGATTTAATAGTTGAACTTAGATAGAGATATTGAGTTTTCTATTGAATACGAATTTCTGCTTGACACTCGAGAGAGGTAGTAGAAAATAATAGGGATTCTTGGCTAATAAATTAGAAGAATTTAGAATTGAACAATCATTAGAAATAAATTGTGGTGTACAGTCAAGTGAAGTCGAACCTCTAGCATTCATCGCTTATTGATTTTTTTTTTCTCGTGAACTCGTGGTTATTTAGTTTTGTTTCTTTCAAATTTTAGTTTTAGAAAAATCAAACCATTTTCGTTGCTCTACATAGGATTAGAATTTTATTAGTTGCAAATAATTGATATAATATCATTTATTCATTCTCTGTGGGATCGACTTGGACTTAATTCCTATATTATAACTTGACATCATGCGCTTGCAAGCGAAAAACACGCAACAACGGCATAACGTCTATATTTCGATCAACCGAAAAAGCACAACTTCAATATATCAATCATAAAAAAACTCCAATCATCAACCATTCATCAAAACCAAGCAAAAATCGACCATAACCCAATCTCTCATTTTTGAATTTGCTTTAAAAAATCATAACAATCCCGTACTTCGTTCTTTTTCCGATCCGACTTCGAATAAATGATAAATGCTAGCTCAAGCACGTTATATCCAAAAATAATTCAATTCTAACAACACACAAAAATTGAAGTATATCCGATCGAAGAAATACTTACGATAGAACGAAGCCTTCGATGTCGTGATCGCGAATATGCTTTCGGATTTAATTTCTATAGGACGGATCGATCAAAAACCGGAATTGAAAAGCTTGAAAGAAACTTTCCTTATCTTCAATGGAGGGCGCACGGTTTGGAAGAAGAAGAAGAAGTAAGAAGGAAGACTAGTCATGCAAATAATATAAGACTTAGTCAAATACTCAAAATTGCACTTAAGCCCCTAAATTCTTCAAAATTTGCAAAACAACCCCTTATCAAATAACAATTCAGCCCTCAAATTCTATAATCTCCGAAAATCGCTAAGAAACTCAATTAAGATAAATTCGGTGTTACAATTCTGTGAAACCCCGGATTTTTAGAATTTATATATTAATTCATGGTATAATTATATATTTCGAGATAATATTGGAGAAAGAGTATATATTTAGATTTTATTTATTAATTTTGTGAGATATTTAGTTTACAAAATTAAGATAAGTAATCAAGATATAGATGGAGTAAAATCTTTAAGTGATATGATTTTCATTCAAACTTTGATTATCGATATTTTAGTCAATATTAAATTTATTGGTGCCTATAAATAGAGGAGCAGTGCTTGTAGAATAATCACACCTAAATCATCTCTATTTTCTCTCCTTATTTTCGAGAAACCCAGTTAGTTTGTAGGTTTAGTTTTCGGCCACTTTCTCTCCTTTTTGTTGAGGAAAAAGGCTGCAAAATTTATTCAGAAAGTCGGTCATTTTATTTCCTTATTTTCGAGAATAGCAGACCACTTGGGTCAAAGAAATTGTCCAATTTTCTTATAATTCTCACGTGGAGTTAGATTAGAAAGTGGAGGAATTAAAGATTTGTCCAATAATCTACCACCACGTGGACTAGGAAGCAAAGTGAATTCTTGGGAAAACGCAATTCTGATTTTTCGAGACATCTGTGAAGTATTTAATCTCGCACCAATATATCCAGTGTAGTAGCCCGTACCCAAAATCAGTGATTAAGGATTAATCAACGCTAATTAAATAGATTGGGTACCGGACGGATCGGAAGCTCCGATGCAGGATCGGACGTTCCGATCGACATCGGAAGCTCCGATGCAGGATCGGAAGCTCCGATGGTATTACGTCAGGCATGACGTGTGGCAGGATCGGAAGCTCCGATCGCCCCTATCCGAAGTCAACCAGTGATATTTTGACACGTGGTAGATGAGGATCTTCGGAAGTTCCGATGGAAGGATCGGGCGTTCCGATCGAAGATCGGAAGTTCCGATCAAGGATTGGAGGTTCCGATCGATGCCTATAAATAGAAGGCCGATGCTTCACTTTCAATTGCCAATTCCGAGAATCCCTCTCTATTCCAGGCATATTTGAGTAGTTCTAGTCTTCATAGGCTTGACCCGGGGGTTGGCGAGGCGTTCGATAGTCGTAGCGAAGTTGTGCCCAAGTTCTGGAGGCATCGACATCAAAGGGCTAACGACGGACGAAGGTATAGCTTTTGCTTCCTATAAATATTTAGGAGTATGCAATAGCTTAGTTAAGGCTTTTAGAGCACTTTAATGATAGTAGTATCATTTGGCAGTGTAGAACAGACTATAGGCGTGGATCTAGAATTGGTAGATCTCGCACTGATTTGAGGTACGAAAGTACTGTTCGAGATATCCTGACTGAGTATGTATGTATTATGTGACTGCATGGTTTATATGTCATTGATTTATGCTGCATTCATTTGCATACTGAGCTATCTCCTTCGAGATGTCTATTAGTAGGGTTGTACCCTATCCTGTTAGTGGATGGACTTCCATGGCTTTGGGTCCGGTAAATCCACTGGTATTATGGTATGAGAGCCACCTCCTGAAGCGACGGCATAGCGTGCTACATACCAGGGCCCGGTCTGTCTCTGTTATCTGATTCTTGACCTCGAGTTATAAAGAGTTCACTTTGCATGCATGTATACTCATACTCTCGTACTGAGCGTTTTATGCTCAAGTCTCGTACTCTGTGTTTCTGGACACCCTATTCCATGGGGCAGGTTTGCGATTGGACAAGGCGGGTGGATCCAAGAGGGGCTAGGCAGTGATTGGCCAGCTGGAGCTTCGCCTAGGTTTTATTCTGTTGTTATTGGATTGATACAACTATTCGATTGAGTTGTATTATTTTTGGGTATTTACAGATTCCTTGCCTTGGGATTGTATAATGTTTATGGTTTTCACAGTTTTATTCTGATATCCATTTAATTAAGTTAATTGCATGCCTAAGTTCTGTTTAGTAGGGGATCCTGGTAAGGGTCACTACATTTATGGTATCAGAGCATGCAAAGTATTCTTGGGATTTAGATTCTACATAAGATAACCGTTAGGTTAATTTTGTAGATGGCAGATCGTGAAGACCAGAGTTCTCATGGCAGTATTGGTGGGCGTTGGGGTGATGCCGATCGGGAGCCTCGTCGGGAACGCCGCCATCGTCATCGAGATGAGGACCGTTTCAGTGTACGTCGATTCTTGCAGATGGGGCCTAAGCCCTTGGTTGGAGGTGAGTCTCCGGAGGATGCGGAGAACTGGTTAGACCGCATGGAGACGACTTTTCAGACTTTCCAATGCACCGAGGAGCAGAAGATGGAGACCCTTGGTTATCTTCTGGATGGACGTGCGCGCAGGTGGTGGAGGTTTATTTCTGCACCTTTTGTTGCGGCGAGAGGAGTGGCCACTGGGCCGAGTTCCGCACAGCTTTTCTGAAGCTGTATTTTCCTCCTGCACTCCGTCAGTCGAAGGCGGGCGAGCTACTGAGTCTGCGACAGGGAGCCATGTATATTGATGAGTATCAGCATAAGTTCTTTGATCTGCTATCCTATTGCCCCGAGATTGCCGACAGCTCCGAGATGAAGTATAATCTATTCCTTCAGGGCCTTAACCCTGAGATCCATGACCGTGTGGCGGTTGGTGACGACATGTCCTACGAGGGTTTCGTGAGCCGTTGCCACCAGGCAGAGGACAGCATTCGACGGAACAGGTCTTTCTCTCAGTCGAGACCTGCTAGTTCTTTGGGTCCCCGTGCTCAGACTTTCAAGAAGTCTGGATCTACTTCTTCTTCCTCTGGCTCTGCTGGTGTTGTCCGTTTCGGTAAGAAGGACAAGTGTGATCACTGTGGGAAGAACCATCCGACCGACCGTTGCCGTAGAGCTTCTGGAGCTTGTTTTCGTTGCGGTGAGGTGGGTCATATCCGGAGGGATTGTCCACTATCTGGGGGAGGCGGTTCTGGTTCTGGTTCTGGATCTGGTTCTCAGGCCACCGTTCAGCAGAGGTCGCAGGGACAGCCTGCTGAAAGTTCTCATTTGAGGCCACGAGCTTCTGGCCAGGTGTTTGCCCTGAGACATGATCAGGAAGTGGAGGAGAATGAGAAAGTCATCGCAGGTACATTTTTGCTTTATGGTATACCTGCTCTTGTACTTATTGACACTGGTGCATCTCATTCCTTCATTTCTGCACGTTTTGTTTAGAGGCATAAGTTACCTTGCATTTCACTAGACGTAGTAGTTTCAGTTTCTACTCCGACGGGTCAGTCTGCTTTGGCCAAGCGCCTAGTGATGGGTTGCCCTTTAGAGTTCGAGGGTAACATTTTGATTGCAAATCTCATGGTCTTGCGATGGATGATTTCGATTGAATTCTGGGAATAGATATGTTGACTACCTATCGAGCTTCAGTGGATTGCTATCAGAGATTAGTACGCTTTCATCCGGAAGGGAGTGAGAGCTGGTTTTTCTATGGTAAGGGAGCGCGACCCCCGATGCCTTTGGTATCAGCTTTGAGAGCCTGTCGAGCTCTATAGTCTGGCGGGGAAGGCTAACTTATCTATGCAGTTGATTTGTCCACTGAGAGTATTGGGATAGAGAGTATTCCTGTTGTGGATGAATTTCCAGATGTATTTCCTGATGAGATTCCGGGTTTTCCTCCTGTTAGGGAAGTCGAGTTTGGTATAGAGTTGATGCCTGGTACTTCACCTATTTCTCGAGCACCGTATCGTCTGGCTCCGTCAGAGATGCGTGAGTTGAAGAATCAGCTACAGGATCATTTGGACAAGGGGTACATTCGTCCTAGTGTATCTCCTTGGGGAGCTCCTGTTCTTTTTGTAAAGAAGAAGGATGGGTCTATGCGGCTATGCATTGACTATCGGAAGCTGAATCGAGTCACTGTGAAGAACAAGTATCCTTTGCCTCGTATTGATGACTTGTTTGATCAGCTGCAGGGCACTTCAGTTTACTCCAAGATTGACTTGAGATCTGGGTATCATCAGTTGAGAGTCCGAGATCAAGACGTAGCCAAGACTGCATTCCGTACTGGCTATGGGCATTACGAGTTTCTAGTGATGCCATTTGGTTTGACTAATGCGCCGACTATATTCATGGACCTGATGAACCGTGTCTTCAGGGAGTATTTGGACAAGTTTGTCGTGGTCTTCATTGACGACATCTTGATGTATTCGCGTAATACGGAAGAGCATGTTTCTCACTTGCGGTTGGTACTGCAGACTCTTCGAGATGAGCAGTTATACGCCAAGCTGAGCAAGTGTGAGTTTTGGATGGATCGAGTGGTCTTTCTTGGCCATATCATATCCAGGAAGGGGATTTCTGTTGATCCAAGCAAGATTGAGGCGGTGCTTAATTGGTCGCATCCGACGACAGTTGCTGAGATCCGTAGTTTTCTGGGTCTAGCAGGGTATTATCGTTGCTTCATTCTGAACTTCTCTCAGTTAGCTCGACCGTTAACGCAACTTACTCGCAGGGGTGTTGATTTCGAGTGGTCCTCCGAGTGTGAGGAGAACTTCTGTGAGCTTCGACGGCGGTTGACTTCTGCGCCGGTGTTGGCATTACTGTCAGGATCTGGAGGGTATGTGGTGTACACTGATGCTTCTCTTCAGGGGTTAGGTTGTGTCCTGACTCAGAATGGGCATGTGATTGCATACACTTCTAGACAGCTGAAGCTTCACGAGGACAACTACCCAGTCCATGATTTGGAATTGGCAGCCATTGTGTTCTCTTTGAAGATCTGGCGTCATTATCTATATGGCGAGAAATTTGAGATCTTCACCGACCATAAGAGTCTCAAGTATTTGTTCACTCAGGCGGAGTTGAACATGAGGCAGAGACGTTGGATGGACTTGATTAAGGACTATGATTGCGAGATTATGTACCATCTGGGAGCTGCTAATCTCACTGCTGATGCTTTGAGTCGCAAGGTGCGACTATCCGTACTTCAGACTTGTTCGATGTCTAGTGCGATCAGTGACTGTTGTACTTCAGGATATACTTTCAAGTATAAGAAAGGTATGTAGAGTATCCAGATGTTTGCGATATTATCTGTAGTGACCCGTATCCAGAATTAACGATTAATGAGTATATTAATCGTGTATTCATGTTTAGATTAAGTAAAATATGATTAAGGAAATTCCAAATGGGTTAACGGAGTTCATAAATGGATCAAGGACACTCGAAAATGGCTTAGAAGGCCCCAAGACTCGAGTGGGATCGAAACCACCGATCCAGGATCGGAGCTTCCGATCTTGGTGACATCGGAACCAAATCGGAACCATATCAGAAGCATGGAGATCGGAACTTCCGATCAGCAATCGGAGCTTCTGATCGGCTGTCGGTGACAGGTGTGTGGTTGGGTTTGACACGTGGCATCGGAGCTTCCGATCGGAGGAACGGAGCTTCCGATCTTCACGTTCGGAGCTTCCGATCAGGAACGGAGCTTCCGATCGTTGTCTATAAATATAGGTGCGAGGGCTTCATTTTTTTTTTTTTTTTAAAAAAAAAACACCGCCGGGAGCGGGGGGTTAGGCAGACCCCTACCTGTATATAAACATAAAAAAAAAAAGCGATACAAATAAAATGCGAGGGCTTCATTTCAAAGCGCACCGAATTCCTCTCCTTTGCTCTCGTGGCTCTATTTTAGGGATTTGGGTACTCTTAATTTAGAGTTGGAGTAAGGAACATATTTTAGTATAGTCGGACAGTGTCTGACATAGTAGCGGAGCAGTGCTCGTGTAGCGGAGCAGTGCTCGAGGCTGTGGAGCTGCAGCAGGGGTGTACCCCGAGTTGCGATATAGTCGCCATCAGCGGGCTAACGACGGACGCAGGTATAGCTATGGTCTCCTTAAATTATTTAGGAGTATGCAATAGCTTAATTAAGGCTTTTAGAGCTTAATTATTGATGCATGGGTATTTGCATTGTAGAACTGATAAAGGCTTGGAACCTAGAGCGGGACAGCTAGGAACTGCCTGTAGTAAGGTACGTAAGTACAGACTGAGATAGCTAGCGGGTTTGCATGCTTATATGTTGCATTTGTGTGTCATATTATTATGCAGCATGTGCATATCATATTGTGCCTGTCCATCTTGTGAGATGAGCCATGTAGGGTCGCTCAGCCCTGTTAGGACGGTTGATGTCTAGGGCCTAGTGACAGACGGGTCATGGGTGATTAGCATCTGGGGACACAGTCCACGTCCTATAGGAATGAGCAGTGTCGACAGGGTTTGCTCCTCGGGTTGTACCACTCATGTCCTAGGCGCCATTACTGAGCAGTTATATACAGTTATCTCAGATATGGATACCCTATCATTTGCATGCATCATATTTGTATGTTTTACCCAGTGCTTTCGTATTGAGCTTAGAGCTCACGTCCAGTCTTTTTTGTGTACCTGGACACCCCATCCGACGGGGCAGGTGTAGGTGTAGGATTGAGCACCAGGAGCTTGGAGTAGCCAGCGACCAGTGAAGACAGCAGGATTAGCTGTAGGTTTTTCCTTTAGGGTTATTTATTCGATTGGGTTGTATAATCGAATTTATTTAACCGGTTGTATTCTGCCGATCTGTTTTTATTTAAAGTCTTCCGCAGCGATTTATTTAATGCATGTTTAATTATGCTCTTAACTCTGATTAGGTAGTGGATCCGGGTAGGGTCACTACATTTATTGGTATGAGAGCATATGCATGCAAGAGACTTGGGATATAGTAATGAGACTTTGGGTTATCCTTATAGGATGGATGAGACATTGGAAGAGGTAATGATGCGGCGATTAAGTTGCCCAGAGACTATCATTATCGGTCGGATTTCTGAAGAATTGGCTTAATGGGATTTCAGCAAGTGCGGATAGGAGTGATGGATCGTGTCCGAGTTTTCAAAACTTCTACTCATGTGGATCCTAGCTTTGGATCAAGTACCGGATGCCAAAGGCAGTGGCAGAGCATTGGATGGGACGCACTTGATGCTTGCATCTATATCGTCCATACCATGATAACACTACTCTGAAGATTCTTCAGTCGTAGATGGAGAGATTGTCAGATAGACCTTCACCAGGGAATGCCTTGAGTGCCTAAAGCATGACAGGTTTCGAGCGTAAGGTCTTTAACCTCATGCAGAACATGGTTTTGCCGGTATGCTTGTATCGATGCTTTCGGTAGGCACACGGGAAACTTCATGTTCAAAAGCATGATATGAATACAAGAAGAACGCTGATGGTAGATCGTGAGCAGAAGGGGTCGACTGACATGCACTGACGCAGAGCATAGCTGGTTAGCTATCACGAGCCATTTCTCCAGAGCTCTTCGTAGGAGGACATGTAGAGAGACTTGGTCGGGAGTATGCTTGTTTCGATGCGTGTGTCGATTAGAAGCTTCATGCTCAAGAAACGAAGACTAGTACGATGATTTAAATACTGTATTGATGTAGTTGTAAACAGTATTTCAGTTGTAATAATCATCATACTTTGGTTGTATCATTTCAAGTTCGATTGTACATTTCACTGTATTTTGAATACTGTATGTATTACATAGGATTGTAATTGAGAAATTGTACATAAATGGAAGCAATGATACATGTTTTATTTATCCAGCAATTCGTGGATGATTGCAAGTGATTTTGCTAGGATTGGCATTGTTTTAGTTGATTAGTGTTCAACTGCTGTAGCTCATGGGATTTGAGTGGGCCGACTGTGGCAGTGTGACTTGTGGTTAGTCTAGGCGTTTTCCTAGGATTGATCGAGTTAGTCAGTGGACTATGTTAGTGCCAGCGATGAGTGGACTCATCTAGGGGCATAAGGGTATTGTTCGGTTTAGAACATTTGGGCTTTGTTCTAAGTTGTTTCCTTAGAATAGTAGGCTGTTTGACCTTTGTTAGGTTGAGTCTTGTGATGATGGGTTTTCATCAGGATATCAGGTCCAGTATATGCCGAGAGTTGTGGACTATGACCATGACTAGACATGATGAGGCGCGACCCTATGCCAGTGTTACTCTGGGAGTCCTTGTACTTCAGAGGGTACCTGGGAGCCATGTGCTTCAGGATTGGCGGTGGGAAGGCTACTCAGTCTAGGGATTTAGTGACATTCACGACGAGGTATGACCTTGGATTAGATATCAGGTTTGATATCGATGGTTCGATATCGTCTGGTGAGCCAGAGATATACATTGAGTTTTCTGCTATGGGAACCAGTCATGGAGGGATTTTCTTGACAAGTGTGTACTATGAGCAAATAGGTATTAACCTTTGGGTTACTGCTAGACATATGGATCTAGTAGGTGGACGGATTCTACCAGCGATGGCTATGGGTTGTCATCAAAGTTGTGGTTAGAATTTCCTTGTTATTTGGTCTCAATGATCGCCAGAGATGAATCTTCTGGGATTACTGTAATCAGGAACGATTGCAAGTGGACTTGTATGATCAAGTTAGGTGCTAACTTGACAGTGGAGACAAGCAAGGGAGTTGGTAGTTTCCAGTATAGTGCATTCTTGTTAAGAAGGAAGCTGATATTGATCCAATCAATTGCTTAGTGATATCAATAGGTCAGGAAAGGATCATGTTGTTGTTTCATGTGAGAGTTTTCCATTGAACAACAATAGTGAAGAATGTTGACCAAACATTTCAGTTAAGTGAGGACATCTATGTGTACCGTGGTGGTTGAATCCAACGAGTAGTTGGAAATGCTAATGGACATTAGTAAGGAAACACCAGTTGTCTGATCTGTGTGACATTAGCTAGGATCTGATCCTCGAGATCTAGCAGGAGGTGTCACTAGCCTTCTAGCGTGTGATGAACGATGTCTCTGAAATGACAGAGATAGTAGAATTTCAACTTAGTAGCCAACAAGATTGTTGTGGGAATTGAAGATTTCGCAAGGTAACAATGAAGCAACTTTGTTCTTTCCAGTCAACCAGCCATATCCGTGCGGATTGGTTGTCAAGAATATTGCGCGTCAGCAATGATCGATATCTGGATGTGCGTTGGGTGGCAAGTTACTTCGAGCACAAGTATTTCCCAGGATTGACTAGGGAATCGACGAATTAGGTCTTTCAGTGCTGAGACTGATGCGTTCAGCAATGGAGCAATTTGACTATTGAGAATCCGTTGGGATTTAGTTCCAGGATCAGTATGTTCAACCTTGGGAGGTTGGTATGAACTGATGGTATTATCAGAGACTCTGAGTTGAGTTATACCAGGTGCAATGACTGTCGAGTTTCGAGACAGAATTGGAAGCGTTTCCATATGTCTGTGCACTATGGAATGTCCCAGTCGAGCATATTGGTGGGAGCTTGCCTTAGTCTTGATGTGTGTACAGTGGTTGCGAGTATGTATAACTAACCAAAGGATGTCTATCGATTGAAATTCATGAGGTGAATAACCTATGATCGAGGTGATGTAGATCATCAGCGGCGTGATGACTTCCATTGGAATGTATGCGTGACTTCGCAGGCCAATGGCTAGGAGATGACGTAGCATCATGAATTGCAAGTGATGATAGTTATCATCAAGGCATAGTGTCGAGTTATACTAAGAAACATGAACTGTGATTTGCACTAGACATGATGGTTTAAGTTCTCAGTATCCTTGGGAAGCTGGTTGTGCTTCAGGGAGAGTGGGGAGGGTAACCAGTCTAGGGAACATTGTGAGCAGTTACGTTGAAGTATAGACTTGAGTCAACTGGATTATCTTAAAGCGAGATCCATGTTAGAATGTGTCAGCACGATGTTGGGGATTAGTTTTTTCCTAACTAGAGGTGTTGAGCACCGGGAACTTTTGAAACCATTAGATGGTTAATTTGATTAGTGATTCGACGATTGTCGTAAACCAATCAGGTTATGATTTGGTTTTCGTCAGTCTAAGACTTTTCCTTGGGACAATGATCTCGATCAAACGGGTGTTTGTATCCTTCGTGATCAGGGAGATCTTGGTCAGGATGGAAGGCGTATCAGTGTTGTGATATACTAGTGCTAGAGGAGTTCGACTGTCGACCAGTAGCGAAGTAATTTTCAGCTGGGAAAATGTTAATGCGGTTCAACATTAATGAAGCTTGCAGAGAATTCGATGGGAGTCTGAGTGTGTCGGAGGATATTTCGACCCGACACTCGAGCCAAGGTTTCTTGTACATTCTTGAGGTTTTACCCTAGATTTCGAGGACGAAATCTTTTAAGGGGGGGAGAATGTAGTGACCCGTATCCAGAATTAACGATTAATGAGTATATTAATCGTGTATTCATGTTTAGATTAAGTAAAACATGATTAAGAAAATTCCAAATGGGTTAACGGAGTTCATAAATGGATCAAGGACACTCGAAAATGGCTTAGAAGGCCCCAAGACTCGAGTGGGATCGGAACCACCGATCCAGTATCGGAGCTTCCGATCTTGGTGACATCGGAACCAAATCGGAACCATATCGGAAGCATGGAGATCGGAACTTCCGATCAGCAATCGGAGCTTCCGATCGGCTGTCGGTGACAAGTGTGTGGTTGCATGTGGTTGGGTTTGACACGTGGCATCGGAGCTTCCGATCGGAGGAACGGAGCTTCCGATCTACACGTTCGGAGCTTCCGATCAGGAACGGAGCTTCCGATCGTTGTCTATAAATATAGGTGCGAGGGCTTCATTTCAAAGCGCACCGAATTCCTCTCCTTTGCCCTCGTGGCTCTATTTTAGGGCTTTGGGTACTCTTATTTTAGAGTTGGAGTAAGGAACATATTTTAGTATAGTCGGACAGTGTCTGACATAGTAGCGGAGCAGTGCTCATGTAGCGGAGCAGTGCTCGAGGCTGTGGAGCTGCAGCAGGGGTGTACCCCTAGTTGCGAGATAGTCGCCATCAGCGGGCTGACGACGGACGCAGGTATAGCTATGGTCTCCTTAAATTATTTAGGAGTATGCAATAGCTTAATTAAGGCTTTTAGAGCTTAATTATTGATGCATGGGTATTTGCATTGTAGAACTGATGTAGGCTTGGAACCTAGAGCGGGACAGCTAGGAACTGCCTGTAGTAAGGTACGTAAGTACAAACTGAGATAGCCAGCGGGTTTGCATGCTTATATGTTGCATTTGTGCGTCATATTATTATGCAGCATGTGCATATCATATTGTGCTTGTCCATCTTGTGAGATGAGCCATGTAGGGTCGCTCAGCCCTGTTAGGACGATTGATGTCTAGGGCCTAGTGACTGACGGGTCATGGGTGATTAGCATCTGGGGACACAGTCCACGTCCTATAGGAATGAGCAGTGTCGACAGGGTTTGCTCCCCGGGTTGTACCACTCATGTCCTAGGCGCCATTACTGAGCAGTTATATACAGTTATCCCAGATATGGATACCCTATCATTTGCATGCATCATATTTGTATGTTTTACCCAGTGCTTTCGTATTGAGCTTAGAGCTCACGTCCAGTCTTTTCTGTGTACCTGGACACCCCATCCGATGGGGCAGGTGTAGGTGCAGGATTGAGCACCAGGAGCTTGGAGAAGCCAGGGACCAGTGAAGATAGTAGGATTAGCTGTAGGTTTTGCCTTTAGGGTTATTTATTCGATTGGGTTGTATAATCGAATTTATTTAACCGGTTGTATTATGCCGGTCTGTTTTTATTTAAAGTCTTCCGCAACGATTTATTTAATGCATGTTTAATTATTCTCTTAACTCTGATTAGGTAGTGGATCCGGGTAGGATCGCTTCATTTTCTGAGCCAACTTTGTATTCGCGGATTCGAGATGCTCAGATGTCTGATTCGAAGACCCAGCATTTAGCTCGTCTAGCTAACGAGGGTAGCTCATCTGGATTTCATTATCAGTCAGATGGCTTTCTGTGTTTGTCTGGTAGGCTTGTGATTCCGCAGGATGTAGAGTTGCGAGAGGAGATTTTGTCTCAGGCGCATCGCACTAAGTTGAGTATTCATCTTGGGAGAACAAGATGTACAAGGATCTACGTACTCGTTTCTGGTGGAAGGGAATAAAACGCAGTGTTTATCAGTTTGTTTCGAGATGTTTGGTGTGTCAACAGGTCAAGGCAGAGCACCGACGACCTGGAGGATTGCTTCACAGTCTGCCTATTCCTGAATGGAAATGGGAGTTTATCACAATGGACTTTGTGACCCATTTGCCGGTATCCCCGAGGAACTGTGATGCTATCTGGGTTGTGGTGGACCGACTCACCAAGTCAGCGCATTTCATTGCCTATAGCCGGGAGTACAATGTGGATCGTATGGCTCAGTTGTACATTCAGGAGATCGTTCGACTTCATGGAGTGCCGGTGAGCATTGTCAGCGATCGGGACCCCAGGTTTACTTCTAGATTCTGGGGGAGTGTTCAGCGTGCGATGGGAACTACTCTCAGTTTGAGTACTGCCTATCATCCGGAGACTGATGGTCAGTCAGAGCGCACTATCCGTACTTTAGAGGATATTCTTAGAGCGTGCGTCATGGATTTTGGTTCAGCCTGGCAGGATCATTTGCCATTGATCGAGTTCGCGTACAACAACAGCTATCATACTAGCATTGGGATGGCACCTTTTGAGGCATTGTACGGATGACGTTGTCGTACTCCACTCTTCTGGGAAGAAGTGGGGGAGAGACAGGCTGAGGGACCGGAATTTATCCAGCAGGCGGTAGACATTGTTGATCAGATCAAGAAACGGATTAAGACTGCACAGGATCGTCAAGCCAGCTATGCTAACACCAAGCGTAAGCCTTTGCAGTTCGATGTCGGGGAGAAAGTGTTTCTGAGAGTGCTACCTTTTCGCAAAATTCTCAGATTTGGCCTTAAGGGCAAGTTGTCTCCCAGGTTTATCGGTCCGTTTGAGATCTTGGAAAGCATTGGTGATTTGGCTTATCGATTAGCTTTGCCACCGCATCTTTCCAGTATTCACGACATGTTCCACGTATCTCTGTTGCGACGGTATGTGGCGGATGAGTCTCATATTCTGCAGCGGTCTGAGGTTCAGGTTAGCAAGGATTTGACCTATGTTGAGGAACCTATTTGTATCCTGGATCATAAGGATAAGTTTTTGCGGAACAAAGTCATTCCTCTGGTTTAGTTTAGTGGAAGCGCCGAGGCACTGAGGAAGCTACTTGGGAGCTTGAGGACAGGATGCGTGAAGACCATCCTGAGTTGTTTTGATTTCATTCTTAAAGTTGTATTCAGTTGCAAACTCTGTAAACGTTTGATTTGAATAAAGAATGTTTCTAATTTCTGCATTACATTAGGTACTTAAGATCTGATTTCGAGGACGAAACATCTTAAGTGGGGGAGAATGTAGTAGCCCGTACCCAAAATCAGTGATTAAGGATTAATCAAAGCTAATTAAATAGATTGGGTACCGGACGGATCGAAAGCTTCGATGCAGGATCGGACGTTCCGATCGACATCGGAAGCTCCGATGCAGGATCGGAAGCTCCGATGGTATTACGTCAGGCATGATGTGTGGCAGGATCGGAAGCTCCGACCAGGATCGGAAGCTCCGATCGCCCCTATCCGAAGTCAACCAGTGATATTTTGACACGTGGTAGATGAGAATCTTCGAAAGCTCAGATGGCAGGATCGGACATTCCGATCGAGGATTGGAGGTTCCGATCAATGTCTATAAATAGAAGGCCAATGCTTCACTTTCAATTGCCAATTCCGAGAATCCCTCTCTATTCCAGGCATATTTGAGTAGTTCTAGTCTTCATAGGCTTGACCCGGGGGTTGGCGAGGCGTTCGATAGTCGTAGCGGAGTTGTGCCCAAGTTCTGGA
Organism: Henckelia pumila; assembly: GCF_033568475.1. Taxonomy (NCBI): domain Eukaryota; kingdom Viridiplantae; phylum Streptophyta; class Magnoliopsida; order Lamiales; family Gesneriaceae; genus Henckelia; species Henckelia pumila. The sequence continues at coordinate 129,429,181 of NC_133120.1, read as the reverse complement.
GGCATCGACATCAAAGGGCTAACGACGGACGAAGGTATAACTTTTGCTTCCTATAAATATTTAGGAGTATGCAATAGCTTAGTTAAGGCTTTAATGCACTTTAATGATAGTAGTATCATTTGGCAGTGTAGAGCGGACTATAGGCGTGGACCTAGAGTTGGTAGAGCTCGCACTGATTTGAGGTACGAAAGTACTGTTCGAGATATCCTGACTGAGTATGCATGTATTATGTGACTGCATGGTTTATATGTCATTGATTTATGTTGCATTCATTTGCATAATGAGCTATCTCCTTTGAGATGTCTATTAGTAGGGTTGTACCCTATCCTGTTAGTGGATGGACTTCCATGGCTTTGGGTCCAGTAAATCCACTGGTATTATGGTATGGGAGGCACCTCCTAAAGCGATGGCACAGCGTGCTACATACCAGGGCCCGGTCTGTCTCTGTTATCTGATCCTTGACCTAGAGTTATAGGGAGTTCACTTTGCTTGCATGTATACTCATACTCTCGTACTGAGCGTTTTATGCTCACGTCTCGTACTCTGTGTTTTTGGACACCCTATTCCATGGGGCAGGTTTGCGATTGGACAAGGCGGGTGGATCCAAGAGGGGCTAGGCAGTGGTTGGCCAGCTGGAGCTTCGCCTAGGTTTTATTTTGTTGTTATTGGATTGATACAACTATTCGATTGGGTTGTATTATTTTTGGGTATTTATAGATTCCTTGCCTTGGGATTGTATAATATTTATGGTTTTCGCAGTTTTATTCTGATATCCATTTAATTAAGTTAATTGCATGCCTAAGTTCTGTTTAGTAGGGGATCCAAGTAAGGGTCACTACATCCAGGTAAGTGGGCTTTGTTTTAAAATATTATGTATGATTTAAAATTTCGATCGTTCATGATATTCCTTCGAATTTTGCTATATAATTGATATTCTTGATGAATTTGTTAAGAGTATATTTTGGCACTGTTATGACTCAAATTATGAGTGGAAAGGAAATTTCCGAATCATGTTATGTTATGGCCCTGATGCGGTGGGTAATAATAACCGTTATATGACCTCACCCCTTAGAGGGATTACATATAGGGGACTGATCAGTTAGCCACGATTAATGAGAGAAATTTCAGTGTCTGGCCAAAATTATGTTATGTCATGTCAACTATGTTATTATGATGTTCATGCTATGTTATGTTGAGACATGATATGAAATGCTTATGCCTTGGATTATTCATGAAGTTTTTGAAATAAATATATATATATGTATATATTTTGGTATGATCGATCGACCCCCACTTGCATAGTGTTTCCCAAAACACTCACCTCTTAATTTTCCTCCTAGATGGTACCGAAGAACAATTAGAGGAGAAAGAACAAGACATGCTTTGGAGATGGTGATGAAGATATTTTTGAGCTTTTATCGTTATTTTTAAGTTGTAAGACGTTTCCGCAAATTTTATTCCTTATTTGGGAGTTTTGAGTTGTAGAGAATATTTAATTTGGAATTCACTCATGAAATATACTGGTTTTAGTTACATTCTGTACTAAGATCCTGGTTGTTTTCGAATTTTATTTGAAAGCAACGGCGATGTCACCCGACCCGGGTGCGGGGCGTGACAAATTCTCCCCCTCTAAGAATAGATTTCTTCCTCGAAATGGAATAAGATTCAATCACATAAGATAGAAATAAAGAACCAAAAACTGAACTAAGAACTCATGTCATATAAATAAGTTTGGAAATCGTTGTCTCATATCAGACTCTGTCTCCTATGTCGCCTATTCGACTCTGTGTCAGCTCTACTGAACTTTGACTAACGAAATTGTCTTGTTTCTGAGCTGTTTCTCCTTTCGGTCGAGAATCTAAATCGGTCGCTCAAAGTAGCTCAGGGTCTCGTCAAGTTCGGCCTCATCAGGCTAAAGAATATGAGAAGGATCGGGATGATATTTCCACAACATAGAGACATGAAAGACGTCGTGAATACCAGATAAAGATGGAGGAAGTGCTAGTCTATAGGCGAGATCGACTATCTTCTCCAGAATCTCATACAGTCCAATGAATCTCGGAGACAACTTCCCTCTCTTCCCGAATCTGACAGTGTGAGACCTCGTTTCTAAACAACTAATCTCGGACAAAACAACCACAGACAAAATTTTTTTTTTTTTTAAAAGGGACGTTCGCACGCCCGCGCTGAAGTCAGCGCGCCCGCGCCGGCACCTCGCCAAAACCAGCGCGCCCGCGCCCTAACCTCGCCAAGAGGCCGCGCGCCCGCGCCGTCCTCTCGCCCAAAAATCAAAGGCACCAAAAAGAAATCCAACCAAACCTAAACCCTTGCATTTAAAATATATGATAAGCCAACAACAATACAAGAACAGTTTAGGGAAGAAAAACATTCGATTCAGTAGCACCTACATCGATTCTTGCTTACAATACAACACGAGAAGTTCGAATGACAAAACATGATCGTAAAACATAAACTAGATTGACATGCTGATTCGACACGAGTCTCACTTCTATCTCTTGCTCTTAACGCTAACCAGGTCTACGCTGACTTGATCCTGACCCTCCTGTTGCCAAGTACACATACAAAACAAAGCAACAGCCGGGTAACCGGTGAGAATGATATTCCCAGTAAAAGCAACATAACAAGTAATGAATCAATAAAAATGCATTCAAGACAACACTTAATCAATATTAACGTAATAAAATGCATGTCTTTACACGGGATATCAATTCTTATAAACGAGGGATTGCTGCTGTGCTTTTGGGATCCCGAGGATGAGAACACGTAACAACTCACTGACTCTCCCAATCGAGGTGGTGTCACGTATCCCACTCCTCTAGACTTTGAGCAACCATAATGAGTATGCTAGCACTAGGCAAAACGACTACGACCTAGGCCACTCAATCATAGTTCTCAAACGTCTAAACAAAAAGGGCGGTTCTGCCCGCTGAAATCAACGTAGGCTCAAGATGAATGCATAACAAAAACATAAACATAAGCCACATAATCAAAAGCAAAATCAATCAACAAGACACAAGTTCCTCATGCTAGAACAAGTGTAGATGCAATATGTGATTTGAAAGGGAAACTCGAGAACCAACTATCCCGAGTATGCTATCCCGCTACGATGACGGCTTTTACCTTTCGATGCAGTAGATCCAACTCCGGATAAGCTACAACAAAAGATTGTATCAAAGACTATACCAACTAAACAACAACTACGGTTCAAGGTAATTATCTTTACCGTTCTTCGTCCAATCTCTTGACGATCAAAAGCTGTTAACACCGGCTTGACAACTCCAAACGAATCTGTTCAGATACAAAAATTGATCAACAATAACGATCAATACACAAGCCCAAAAACAACAACTCCAACGATTCAAAACTCCAAAAACTCAAACCGGCGGCATAACGGCTAAAACTGAACAAACCGGAAACGCAGACAGCAGTTCAATACCGATATCAACTCATATCAATGCTAATACAACAACAAAAGCTCAAACCCAACTAATCTAAAAATCCACATTTTCAAAAATGGCTTCCAAAAATCATAACAAATCCGAACGTCTCTCTAATTCAAAACCGACAGATAATAAACGATCAGAACTCTGTCAAGAACAACATACTCGAATCTCGAACAATTCTTACAACATCCAAAAACTAGAATGTATCTGATCGTAGAAAAACTTACGATAAAACGGAGCTCTCGCTGCAGTGATCGCTAATCTGCCTTCAGAAATAAATTCCAACGGCCGGATCGAGCTTGGAATGAAATCACAAAGCTTGGAAACTCAATTGGGCGCCTACAATGGAGGTTCTCGGTTTGGAGGAGGAAGGAGAGACTTTGAAAAGTCAATACAAGTGTAGATAATATATAAATTCCAATAATTGCATTTTAGTCCCTGAAATTTTCAAAATTTGCAAAATGGATCCTGATCAAAATCAAGTCGGCTTGTGAACTCTGAAACCTCCAATTAACTCAAATAAACTCATTTAAGATAAAAACGGGGCGTTACAATTTTCCCCCACTAAGAAGAGATTTCGTCCTCGAAATCAACGAGAACCACAACTCATAAGATAGAATAAAGAACTAAAGACAGTAAAAAGAACTCACGTCATCCGAATAACTCCGGAAATCGCTGTCTCATGACAGTTTTTGTCTCTCAAGTTGCTTCCTCGACGCCGTGACGGCTCCACTGCACTTTCACCAATGGAATCAACTTGGTTCTAAGCTGTTTCTCTTTTCGATCAAGGATCTGAATCGGTCGTTCAAAGTAGCTCAGAGTCTTATCTAACTTGGCTTCGTCAGGCTGAAGGATATGAGAAGGATCTGGATGATACTTTCGCAGCATAGAGACGTGAAAAACGTCGTGAATACCAGATAAAGACGGAGGAAGTGCAAGTTTGTAGGCAAGATCGCCTATCTTCTCGAGAATCTCATACGGACCGATGAATCTCGGAGATAACTTCCCTCTCTTACCGAATCTGACAGTGCCTTTGAACGGAGAAATCTTAAGGAATACACGGTCTCCCTGCTCGAAACTCGAAGGTCTACGTCTGACATTCGCATACTTCGCCTGTCTATCTTGAGCTGACTTCATTCTGGTCTAAATGATCTTAACTTGCTCTGCCATATCTCTAAGCATATCCGGTCCCAAATCAGGTGACTCGGACAAATCATCCCAAAACAATGGAGATCTGCATTTCAGGCGCCATACCGATACTCGCTTGGAAGCTGTTGTTGTAAGAAAACTCAACAAGAGGCAAAGAATCTTGCCAACTAGTGCCAAAGTCTAGCACTACCGCTCGCAGCATATCCTTTAAAGTCTGGATAGTCCGCTCTGACTGCCCATCGGTTTGAGGATGATAAGCTATACTCAGATACAATCGAGTACCAAGTGCCTCCAGAAGACTGTGCCAGAAGTGAAAAGTGAATCTAGGGTCTCGGTCTGAAACGATCGACTTTGGCACCCCATGCAATCTCACAACATTGCTAACATACAACTCCGCCATCTGATCATGATGATACGTCATCCTGTATGGAATAAAACAAGCAGACTTCGTCAATCGGTCAATCACTACCCAAACAACATCGCATCCTCGAACAGATCGCGGTAGCTTCGTGATGAAATCCATAGAAATATGATCTCATTTCCATTCAGGAACAGATAGACTGTGCAACAGACCACCCGGTTGCTTCCGTTCTGCTTTCACTTGCTGATAGTTCAAACACCGAGATACAAACCTCGCAACATCGCTCTTCATTCTCTTCCACCAGAACTGGTTCTTCAGATAGTTGTACATTTTACGACCTCCAGGATGAACAGTGAACCGACTGCAATAAGCCTCTTGGAGAATATGCTGTCTCAACTCCGAAATATCAGGCACAACAATACGGTTATTCACAAACAAAATGTCATCTCTAACCTGGAATTCAGACTGATGCCCAGATCTGACTTTCTCTACTGAAACCTAAATGCTCGGCTCAGACTTCTGTGCTTCTCTGATCGCAACAAACAACTCCGGCTCGGCTTGAATAGCAAACACTCTGATAGTCTTCCTATCTGTTTCAAACTCTAAACCAGAAGTGCAACAATCATCGATCAACTGAGTGTTGGAAAACTGTGTTCAGATCAATTAGAATTGATACCCGGTGCAGCGGAAGTTTTAAAATTTTATTTTATTAATATGGAACGATTCCATATCTGGGTATCAAAACTTTTACGATTAAATTTGTGTAAGTAAAATAAATAATCACAATTAAATATTTTACCTTGTCAAGCAAAAGCTTGATTATGGACTCCAACAGAATTTAATCTGCTCTTCTTGTATATCCCAGGAACCGATGGCGTCACGATCAATCACCGGAATAAGGTCCACGAATAGAAAACAGAAACCCTCTGATTGACTGCACTAGAAATCAATCAGAAGTTTGCGTAGAGAATAAACAGATATGATCTGTTAATTCGGATTGCAATTTTTCACAAAAAACACAAGACTGAATTTTCTCCGAAAGGGACAAAAGATTTCGAAAATCCTCTTGAAATATTTTGTAGTGTTTTCGAAAATTCTAATAATGAATTGCCTGTAATTTTCGAACACTGCACATATATTTATAGATAATTTATAGTTATAATTGTATCAGGACTCTAACCCCTTAAAGCCCACAATCCATAACTTAAGCCCAACAAGCCAAGCCTGTTGTTATAGAAATTAATATAAAATTCATCGTGACTCCGATTGATAAACTGATTTCACCAATGTGCACAGAAACCATTTCTGCATCTTTTAGAGTCAAGATAATTTTTCTGAATCCGAATTCAGTGATTTCCAAAAATGCTCATCCCTATGTCATTTTAGGAAATCTCACTCCCTTTAGTTAAGAAGTCCAACTTCTCTTTCATTAAATTTAACTCTTTAAATTTAACTATCTCTACGGGGTTTTAGTAATCCACTACTTGTGTAACCCTCAATGGTTCAGGAATACAGCTAGCCGTGGGCTCACAACTCCTTGTGACTCGGAACAACAATTTCCGACTTACCCATCGAATCATGGTAAGAGCGCCTAGCAACATCGCCCCATGATTCCCTAAGTATTACTGATAGTGCCTGCAAAAACCAGTAGATTTTGGTTAGCGTACAGTACGGTCCCTTCATCCATATATCCCGATCGAATCAACAACCATTGGTATATCGAGAGTCGTTCGAGATTCGATAACTATGCATAACATCTTGGAGATCAAATAGTGACATCGCATGTGTTACTAGGAAAACCCATTAACCTAAAACACATCATGTACTCTGTCCAGAGATTCATCACACTAATATCTCCTCAGATCGCATAGGATATCCACACTCGCAAGTATGTGGTGAATCCTTGACAACAAAGCATCGAATCCTATATGTGTCGTAACTGTACCCAATCCCGACACCTGATGACCCCAATAGAGTCGGTAACGAGTCAAAGTACAGTACTAGCATATAGAGTCTCAATGATGTTTCAAGTAATAAGGACTAATGGTGTACAACCAAAACCGCGGACTTTATCCACTCGATAAGTGATAACCACTTGGAAAGTCCGGATAGGGTAGTTCGATCATTCATCATATGAATATCCATTTGCATGCTTTGAACATCTCTATGTTCCATACCAATGAAACGTGGTACTCGGCATCGCAAATGCTAGTCTCAATCTCGAGCGATCCTTATCCTTATTTGCGGACGGCTCAATTGACTAGGAACAGTTTAGAATATACAGTGACTATAAGATGTGTTTCATGATAGCCATCCCCATGTGCTACCACATCTTACATACACTATAGTATATTCAAGGTCTTTATCAAAACAACAATAGTATATCATAATATAACATTATGAAGAAAGATAAAGTCAATGCCATTATAAAAGTGTAAATTATATTAAACAAAAGATTGTTTTACATAGAGTCATAAAAGCCCTTAGCCACAAGTTGGCTAACCGGGCACCCACTCTTTCACTGAGAAACACCGATAGTCGAAAGAGATAGAGAACAAAGCTTTCGGCTCAAGGCATCTGCAACTGCATTCGACTTTCCCGGATAATACTTGATTTCATAGTCGAAATCCTTCAATAGATCTAACCATCGTCTCTGTCTCATATTCAGCTCTGCCTGTGAAAACAAATACTTAAGGCTCTTATGGTCAGAAAATATCTCGAAAGACTCACCATAAAGATAGTGACGCCAGATCTTCAGAGCAAAGACGATCGCAGCTAGTTCCAGATCATGAACCGGATAACGAGTCTCGTGCGGTTTCAGGTGCATCGATGCGTACGCTATCACATGCTTAAGTTGCATAAGAAAACATCCTAAGCCACGGTTAGAAGCATCGCAATACACGGTAAAACCTCCAGTACCTTTCGGAAAAGAAAGAATCGGAGCACTGGTCAGTCTTCTCTTCAGATCAACAAAGCTAACCTCGCAATCTGCAGTCCAGATAAAAGGTGCATTCTTCTGAGTCAGCTGGGTAATTGGCTTGGCAATAGAAGAGAAACCCTCGATGAATCGGCCATAATAACCAGCTAAACCCATAAAGCTTCGGATCTCAGGTACTGATGTCGGTCTAGGACAATTCATAACCGCTTCAATCTTGCTGGGATCGACAGAAATCCCATCTCCAGAAATGATATGACCGAGAAAGACAACTCGATCTAACCAGAATTCACATTTAGACAGTTTGGCAAACAACTGCTCAACTCGCAAAATCTGCAAGATGATCCTCAAGTGCTCTGCATGGCCAGTACGGTTCTTCGAATAGATAAGAATATCATCGATGAAAATAATAACAAACTCATCTAAATAACGCTGAAAGATACGGTTCATCAAAACCATAAAAACTGCTGGAGCGTTAGTCAAACCGAACGGCATGACTATAAACTCGAAATGACCATACCTCGTTCTGAATGCGGTCTTAGGAACATCTTTCTCTCACACTCTCAGCTGATGATAGCCTGATCTCAGATCAATCTTAGAATAAACAGAAGAACCCTGTAGCTGATCAAAAAGGTCATCTATTCGGGGTAGAGGATACCTGTTCTTGACTATAGCCTGATTCAACTGACGATAGTCGATACAGAGCCGCATAAAACCATCCTTCTTCCGAACAAACAGAACAGGAGCACCCCAAGGCGATACACTAGGTCGGATGTATCCCTTGGCAATCAAATCCTCAAGCTGCTCCTTCAACTCTCTCAATTCAATAGGTGTCATACGATAAGGAGCTTTGGAAATAGGTTGAGTACCTGGCACCAAATCGATGCTGAATTCGATCTCTCGAATAGGCGGTAATCCAGGAACATCTTCCGGAAACACATCCACAAAATCTCTAACCACTGGTATATCAACCAATTCGGGGCTAGATTTCAGTACATCAATTGCATAGACCAAAAACCCCTCTGCACCTCTCTGTAACAAACGAGTCATAGATAACACTGAAATCAATGGAATTCTAGATCGAGAACCCTTACCAAAGAATTTTCACTCGTCTGCCATTTCAGGTCTGAACCCGACAACGTTCAGAAAACAATCGACTGTTGCCCTGTACTTGGTTAAAGCATCGATACCGACAATACAATCAAAATATGACAGCCCAAGTACAATACAGTCAAACTCTAAAATATTACCCTCAAAACACAGTTCACAGTTCCTGACTTATCTGACAGAAACAATTCCTCCACCCAAAGGTGAAGTAACAGCTACTACAGTAGGCAATAACTCAGTAGGCAAAGCATGCAATAACACAAATTTCTCAGAGATAAAGGAATGGGAAGCACCTGTATCTATCAAGACATGAGCAGAATAACCAAAAATTGAACAGTTACCTGCTATAACATCGTTAGGTGTTGCCTGAGCCTGATCCTCTGTCAGAGCAAAGACTCGTGCCTGCTGTCTCGGAGGCTGGTTCGCACTAGAGTTGCCTCCCTGTCTGTTCTGCTGCTGAGGCTGGAAAGAGTGCACTGCAGAAGACTGCCTCTCAGGCTGAGCTGTAGGTCGAGATGAACTTCCACTCTGAGCTCGATCTCTGTTACGCTAAGGGCACACCTTGGAAAAATGTCTCGGTTGCTGACAAGTGTTGCAGTTCCCGAAGACTTCTACACACTGATCTGTCGAGTGCATACCTCCACACTTGCTGCAATACAAGAAAGATGATCCGGAACTCTGTCCAGAACCAAACTGCTTGGAACCACTGAAACTAGAAGAACTGTTCCCCTGCCTCTTGAACTGTTTCCCTCTTGATTTATACTGATCCTTTCTGTTTCCCCTACTGCTTCCACCTTCATACCTCTGCTGCTGGTTCTGGTGCTGAGGTGGCTGATTCTGATACTGAGATGGTTGGTTCTGATACTGCCTCTGCTGCTGAGATACCACCTGACTACCTCTCTGCCTCCACAATCCTGCTTCTGCTCCCTTTGCGTGATTCATGGCATCCGCAAAGTTGTCTGGCCTAGCCGTGTTCACCAACATGAAGATGTCGGGTTTCAAGCCGTTGATAAACTGATCGGCTTTGGATTCTTCACTGTCGGCAATGTGCGGGGCAAAACGCAACAAGCTGTCAAACTTGGCTACATACTCCTCAATGTTCATATTCCCTTGCCTCAGATTGGCAAACTCGGCTCCCTTCTCCTTTCGGTACGAAACAGGGAAAAACCGCTTATAAAACTCAGTTTTGAAAAGAGACCAATCGACAACTGTACCTCTGTTCTCCATGGATCTCTTGGTCGTGATCCACCAGTTCTTTGCAACACCACGCAGCTGATGAATGACTAACCTGGTTCGGCGGCCATATGTATAATCCAGGGAATCGAACAGCTGATCAATGTCATCCAACCAACTCTCACAGTCAACTGGATTCTCAGTACCCATCAACAAAGGCGGATTAAAAGACTGAAACCTCTTCAACAAGGTTTCCATAGGAGTCGTTGTAGCATCCAACTGATCAAATTCAGTACTAGCTTGTTCAGTCGTAGGAATGACTGGCAGTGTGTTCCTGTTTATCACTCGACGAGGACCCATCTGATAATCAAAGGTTAGGACACGAGAAATCTCAATCGCTACAATTCGGTGCCCTTACAACCGCTTGGAATACCGGATACCGGTCGATAACAAAAACAGTTATATCTCAAGTAGTTCATGCTTTATAAATTAAATCACACATCACGTAATTCAATTAATTCTTAAATAATAAAGCATGCTCGCATGGTATTAATTAAACAATTAAATAACTCAAACACATGCGAGGAGCCAATACATGCCGACTCGAACTACCCCGCTCACTCTAGTTCAACCAAGAATCTTAACGCTCTGATACCACTTAATGTGAGACCTCGTTTCTAAACAACTAATCTCGGACAAAACAACCACGGACAAAAAATTTTTTTTTTTAAAAGGGAAGTTCGCGCGCCCGTGCTGAAGTCAGCGCGCCCGCGCCGGTACCTCGCCAAAACCAGCGCGCCTGCGCTCTCAGAACGCGCGCCCGCACCCTAACCTCGCCAAGAGGCCGCGCGCCCGCGCCGTCCTCTCGCCCAAAAATCAAAGGCACCGAAAAGAAATCCAACCAAACCTAAACACTTGCATTTAAAATATCAGATAAGCCAACAACAATACAAGAACAGTTTAGGGAATAAAAACATTCGATTCGGTAGTACCTACATCGATTCTTGCTTGCAATACAACATGAGAAGTTCGAATGACAAAACATGATCGTAAAACATAAACTAGATTGACATGCTGATTCGAATTCTAAACAAGTCTCACTTTTATCTCTTGCTCTTGACGCTAACCAGGTCTACGCTGACTTGATCCTGACCCTCCTGTTGCCAAGTACACATACAAAACAAAGCAACAGCCGGGTAATCGGTGAGAATGATATTCCCAGTAAAAGCAACATAACAAGTAATGAATCAATAAACATGCTTTCAAGACAACACTTAATCAATATTAACGTAATGAAATGCATGTCTTTAAACGGGATATCAATTCTGATAAACGAGGGATTGCTGCTGTGCTTTTGGGATCCCGAGGATGAGATCACGTAACGACTCACTGACTCTCCCAATCGAGATGGTGTCACGTATCCCACTCCTCTAGACTTTGAGCAACCATAATGAGTATGCTAGCACTAGGCGAAACGACTACGACCTAGGCCACTCAATCATAGTTCTCAAACGTCTAAACAAAAAAGGCGATTCTGCCCGCTGAAATCAACGTAGGATCAAGATGAATGCATAACAGAAACATAAACATAAGCCACATAATCAAAAGAAAAATCAATCAACAAGATACAAGTTCCTCATGCTAGAACAAGTGTAGATGCAATATGTGATTTGAAAGGGAAACTCGAGAACCAATTGTCCCGAGTATGCTATCTCACTACGATGACTGCTTTTATCTTTCGATGCAGTAGATCCAACTCCGGATAAGCTAAAACAAAAGATTTTATCAAAGACTATACCAACTAAACAACAACTATGGTTCAAGGTAATTCTCTTTACCGTTCTTCGTCCAATCTCTTGACGATCAAAAGTTGTTAACACTGGCTTGACAACTCCAAACGAATCTGTTCAGATACAAAAATTGATCAACAACGACGATCAATACACAAGCCCAAAAACAACAACTCCAACGGTTCAAAACTCTAAAAACTCAAACCGGCGGCATAACGGCTAAAACTGAACAAACCGGAAACGCAGACAGCAGTTCAATACCGATATCAACTCATATCAATGCTAATACAACAAAAATATCTCAAACCCAACCAATCTAAAAATCCACATTTTCGAAAATGGCTTCCAAAAATCATAACAAATCCGAACGTCGCTCTAATTCAAAATCGACAGATAATAAACGATCAGAAATCTGTCAAGAACAACATACTCGAATCTCGAACGATTCTAACAACATCCAAAAATGAGAATGTATCTGATCGTAGAAACACTTACGATAAAACCGAGCTCTCACTGCAGTGATCGCTAATCTGCCTTCAGAAATAAATTCCAACGGCCGGATCAAGCTTGGAATGAAATCACAAAGCTTGGAAACTTAATTGGGCGCCTACAATGGAGGTTCTCGGTTTGGAGGAGGAAGGAGAGACTTTGAAAAGTCAATACAAGTGTAGATAATATATAAAATCCAATAATTGCGTTTTAGTCCCTGAAATTTTCAAAATTTTCAAAATGGATCCTGATCAAAATCAAGTCGGCTTCTGAACTCTGAAACCTCCGATTAACTCAAATAAACTCATTTAAGATAAAAACGGGGCGTTACAATTATCCCCCACTAAGAAGAAATTTCGTCCTCGAAATCAACGAGAACCACAACTCATAAGATAGAATAAAGTACTAAAGACAGTAAAAAGAACTCACGTCATCCGAATAACTCCGGAAATCGCTGTCTCATGACAGTTTTTGTCTCTCAAGTTGCTTCCTCGACGCCGTGACGGCTCCACTGCACTTTCACCAATGGAATCAACTTGGTTCTAAGCTGTTTCTCTTTTCGATCAAGGATCTGAATCGGTCGTTCAAAGTAGCTCAGAGTCTTATCTAACTTGGCTTCGTCAGGCTGAAGGATATGAGAAGGATCTGGATGATACTTTCGCAGCATAGAGACGTGAAAAACGTCGTGAATACCAGATAAAGACGGAGGAAGTGCAAGTTTGTAGGCAAGATCGCCTATCTTCTCGAGAATCTCATACGGACCGATGAATCTCGGAGATAACTTCCCTCTCTTACCGAATCTGACAGTGCCTCTGAACGGAGAAATCTTAAGGAATACACGGTCTCCCTGCTCGAAACTCGGAGGTCTACGTCTGACATTCGCATACTTCGCCTGTCTATCTTGAGCTGACTTCATTCTGGTCTGAATGATCTTAACTTGCTCTGCCATATCTCTAAGCATATCCGGTCCCAAATCAGGTGACTCGGACAAATCATCCCAAAACAATGGAGATCTGCATTTCTTACCGTACATTGCCTCAAAAGGCGCCATACCGATACTCGCTTGGAAGTTGTTGTTGTAAGAAAATGTAAGAGTGGGTGCCCAGTGAGCCAACTGTGTGGCTATGGGCTTTGATGACTCTTTGTATAAACAATCTTTTGTTTAATATTATTTACACTTTTATGGCAATGACTTTATATTACTTCATATTGTTATATTGTGATATACTATTGTTGTTTTGATAAAGACCTTGAATATACTATAGTGTATGTAAGATGTGGTAGAACATGGAGATGTCTATCATGAAATACATCTTATAGTCACTGTATATTCTAAAAACCGTTCCTAGTCGATTGAGCCGTCCGATAATAAGGATAAGGATCGCTCGAGTTTGAGACTAGCATTTGCGATGCGGAGTACCACGTTTCATTGGTAGGGAACATGGAGATGTTCGAAGCATGCAAATGGATATTCATAGGATGAATAATCGAACTACCCTATCCGGACTTTCCAAGTGGTTATCACTTATCGAGTGGATAAAGTCCGCGGTTTTGGTTGTACACCATTAGTCCTTACGACTTGAAACATCATGGAGACTCTATATGCTAGTGCTGTGCTTTGACTCGTTTACCGACTCTATGGGGGTCATCAGGTGTCGAGATTGGGTACAGTTACGACACATATAGGAGTCAATGCATTGTTGTCAAGGATTCACCACATACTTGCGAGTGTGGATATCCTATGCGATCTGAGGAGATATTAGTGTGACAAATCTCTGGCCAGAGTACTTGATGTGATTTAAGAAATGGTTTCTTAGTAGCACATGCGATGTCACTAATTTGATCTTCAAGATGTATTGCATAGTTATCGAATCTTGAGCGACTCTCGATATACCAATGGTTGTTGATTCGATCGGGATATTTGGATGAAGGGACCGTACTGTACGCTAACCAAAATCTACTGGTTCTTGTAGGCACTATCAGTGATACCTAGGGAATCATGGGGCGATGTTGCTAGGCGCTTTACCATGATTCGTTGGGCAAGTCGGAAAGTGTTGTTCCGAGTCACAAGGAGTTGTGAGCCCACGGCTAGCTGTATCCCTGAACCATTGAGGGTCACACAGTGTAATGGAGTTTTAATCCCCGTTGAGATAGTTAAATTTAAAGAGTTAAATTTAATGAACTAAGGAGTTGGACTTCTTAAATAAGAGTAAGGGAGTAGGATTTCCTAAAATGACATAGGGATGGACATTTTTGGAAACCACTGAATTCGGATTCAGGAAAATTTATTTTGACTTTAAAATGTGCAGAAATGGTTTCTGTGCACATTGGTGAAATCAGTTCATCAATCGGAGTCACGATGAATTTTATATTAATTTCTGAACGAGCGGGCTTTGCTTGTCGGGCCCCAGCTTATGACTAATGGGCCCTAAGGTGTTAGTGGCCTGCATTATAAATAAGTTATTTAAGTACAGAAATTACACACAACAGGTCATAATTTTTGAGACAGAGAAAATTTTCGAACCCTAGCTCTCTCTCTCTGTTCGGCCGACCCCTCCCCCTCTGCCCGAGATTTTCCGGTCTGTGATTTTGAATCGCAGTAAGGAATAACGAATCAGATTCGTTTATTCTCTTCGCAGAAAACTTCTGATAGATTTTCTAGTGCAATCTATCAGAGGGATTAAACCTCTGTTTGTGGACCTGATTGAAGGAGTTCATCGGTTCCAGGGAGAGACAACAAGAGCAGATAAAATCTGTTGGTGTCCAGTAATCTCGTTGCGAGATTGAAGGTAAAATTTAATTAACTGTTATTTGAATTTTACACACTAATAATTTAATCGTTGAACGGTTGATACCCACACTATGGAATTGTTCCATAACAAAATTTTTAAACTTCCGCTGCACCGGGTATCAATCGTGATTGATCTGACCGCCAGTTTTTCCAACAAAGGTATCAAAGCCAGGTTGCTCAGATCAAACGATTAAATTAATCAATTGTACAAAATTTTTGAGTCTCGGTTTTTTGAAACAAAATAAATATTTTTAAATAAAAAAAAAAATTTTTTTTTTTCGGGGCAAAACCCGGGCAGCGATTGGATCGCTGCCCGGTGGGGCAGCAATTGTTGCTGCCCCGGGCGGCGCACGGCGCCGCCCAAAGGGGGCGCACGGCGCCGCCCAAGGCGGCGACCGTCGCCGCCCAGCGCAGCGCTGGGCGCTGCGCAGGGCGGCGCTCGGCGCCGCCCAGGGCAGCGCACGACGCCGCCCAGGGGCGGCGCCAGGCGCTGCCCTAAGGGGGCAGCCGGGCTGCCCCCGGCCCGCGCCCCGGGTGCGGGCCGGCCCGGGAGTGTCCCGGGCGGCCCGCGGGAAAAATTATATTTTATTTAAAAATTAATTTTAATATGTTAAAATTTTATTTTTGGTCCGGTCAAAAATTGTTTTTGATTGGTTCACGAGATTTCGGATCGAATTGTTCGAGTCCGTAAATTTTAAAATTGATTTTGGATAAATTTGAATTTTTGGAAAATTTTAATATTTTATCCGTAAATTGAATTTTGAAATCAATTATTTTGGTACAATTGATGATAAGATATGATCTTATGATATATTGAGTAAAATATGATTTTATTTGTAAAATTGGATTTTATAGATAAAATATGATTTTATTTGATATAGAGATAAAATATGATTTTATATGTGAAATGAGATTTTATATATAAAATATGATTTTATCTTGTTTAAATTTGAATTGCCACAGCATGTTATCCAATAAATTAATTTTGAATTAAATGTTATTGGATAAGGATGATCGATTGCCATGACCAATTTTGTAGGTGTATGTTAGGAATTTACATTTTGTCTTTATTATTGTTGGTTTTATTAATGGGCCTGGTTTATGGCCCGATATGAATGTCATATGTAATAAAAGTGGGCTTGGTTTATAGCCCGTTCCCACCCCCTAAAAATGTATCCCTACTTGTCATTGTTATTTATTGTAAATACATTAGATTTAGTGGGAGATCAAGATTTGAAGACGGTGGGCCCAGCAGACAATAAAGACTGAAGAAATGTAAATTGGAAGCACATGTAATAGGATTGCATTGCATACTGCATATCACCTAGGATTGGACTAAGACCCGTGATTGGCAACCACGGGTCAATTAGAAATGGAATCGATCATCCTATATAATATGTGATATTATGATTGTATGCATGTTTAGACATAAATTGCGTGAATCCGGCAATGCATGCAATAAATTAAATATGATGAGACAAATATTTTATAAATAAAATCCCTCATTTTAAATATGATTTAAAATTTATATCAAGATAAATAAAGGAAATTTAAATATTGTTTAAATGTTCCTACCTTCCATCAACGGTCAATGTATGTGATGCTACCCGCGGATACGGTCCGGCTCATATTATTGGGGGGGCCCGTCCGTCGGAAAGCTGTACATTGGATCGACAAATGTTGTAAGTTGGGTGGAACTCCCATGGGATCGGCTCATATTATTGGGGGATCCACATGGCGACCGTCCATCACAACTTAATATTGATGGGTCATCTTGACATGTCACTTTAAACGGCGTCATATTATTGGGCCCTTATTGGACATGAGGTAAATACATGGGGGTTGCTTTGGAAGCAATTGGGCTCTACCTTTTGAGAATTATGGTTGGCTGATATTATTCGGGACCATAAGTTTGTCAATTGGACTCCATGTTCTCACTAAGGAAAAAGTTTCCCGTTTTCACTAGAGGGTGGTGAAATCGTTAAAATAGTGGGAGTGAGATTCATAAAATTAAATTCGCCTATTTTATGTCTTAGTAAATTATTTAAATAATCATTGATATATGTCTGTTTTTTTTTTTCAGTATTTCATACAATGAATTCGCGAAATCCATTATTCTCGATCCTCGAACAAAACAAGTTGACTGGCGCCAACTATACGGAATGGTTCCGGAAGTTGAAGATTGTCTTAACTTCGGAGAAATGCTCTACGTGTTAGAGAAAGCACCTCCGAAGGAAGCACCAGCTGACATAAGTCCGGAGGAATTGGCCAAACTTGATGCATGGTGTGACCATGACATCAAGACCAAATGCTATATGCAAGCCTCGATGTCTGATGAACTCCAGAGGCGATTTGAGGACACGGTGAATGCTGCTGACATTCACACGCAACTCAAGGAACTTTTTGGGGCTCAGTCGAGGGCTGAAAGGTTCGCTACTGTTAAGGAGTTGATGACGTGCCGCATGCGTGAAGGGACTTCGGTCCGTGATCATGGGGTACGAGTGATTTGGCTCATACAGAAGTTGGCGACCCTAGATTTGGTGTTGGAGCATGAACTCAATGTGGATTTATTGCTTCTGTCTCTTCCTTCTTCATTTGATGGATTTGTGATAAATTTTAATATGAACAAGATAGAGGCCACCCTTGAAGAGATGGTCAATATGCTCGTTACATATGAATCCACACTTAAGAAGGATAAGCCAGCTTTCTTGGTGGGCTCCTCATCTTCTGCGAAGAAGGGGCCAAGTATGAAGGGCAAGAAACGTTCTACCCCACCCAAGAAAGTTGAGCCCGAGAAGAAGCAAAAGACAAAGGCTTCAAACAATGGAAAATCCAAGGATGTTTGCCATTACTGCAAGAAGCCGGGTCATTGGAAGCGCAACTGCAAGGAATATCTTGAGCAGTTGGGAACTGCAAAGGGTATGTTCTATATTGAAATAAACATGTCACTTAATACAACTTCTTGGGTATTGGATACCGGATGTGGATCTCACATTTGCAATGATTTGCAGGTGATGACAAGAAGTCGCAGGCTTAGAATGGGTGAGACCCAGCTGAGGCTCGGGAATGGTTCCAGAGTTGAAGCTACGGCCATTGGAGATGTTTGTTTGACTTTGCAGAACGGTTTTAAATTATTGTTAAGAGATGTTTTATTTGTGCCAGATTTAATTAAAAACATTATTTCTATTTCTATGCTTGATAGAGATGGTTATTCTTGCAATTTTGTGAATGGGATTTGCAATATTTACAAGAATGAATGTTTAATTGGAAATGGACAACTTGAAAACGATCTATACAACTTAAAACTAAAAGACGTTCCAGTGAATTATGTTGATAAACCGGCGACAACAAACAAAAGGAAAATCGATAGTCAAAACCCGGCAAACCTTTGGCATGCTAGGCTAGGTCATATTTCCTCAAGGAGGATGAACAAGCTAGTGGGAGAGGGCATGTTTGATATGTCTGATATTAATTCTCTACCTACTTGTGAATCCTGCCTAAAAGGAAAAATGACTAAATCTCCTTTTAAGGGGAAACCTGAGCGTAGTCAGAATCTGTTGGATTTGATCCATACAGATGTTTGTGGTCCATTTAGAGTAGGGACTCAACATGGCCACACCTACTTCATTACCTTTACTGATGATTATTCAAGGTATGGGTATTTATATTTAATGAAATATAAGTCTGAAGCATTTGAAAAGTTCAAAGAATTCAGGGCTGAAGTAGAAAACAAGTTAGGTAAAAGTATTAAAGCACTTCGATCGGATCGAGGTGGAGAATACTTGAGTACCGAGTTTTTGGACTATCTGAAAGAGAATGGGATTCTCTCTCAGTGGACTCCTCCTATGACACCACAGCTTAATGGTGTATCGGAGCGTCGTAATCGAACTTTGTTGGACATGGTTCGATCTATGATGAGCTTCACTGAGCTTCCACCTTCGTTTTGGGGCTATGCGCTTGAAACGGCGGTATTGTTGTTGAACAACGTCCACACTAAAGCAGTGGACAAAACACCATACGAGTTATGGAATGGCAAAGCTCCTAAGTATTCGTACTTGAGGATTTGGGGATGTCCTGCTTACGTGAAGCGGACAGTGGGAGATAAGTTGGATAGTCGATCCAGCTTATGTTATTTTGTAGGGTATCCGAAGAATTCAATCGGATATTATTTCTATTATCCTGCTGAAACAAAGGTGTTTGTTTCTAGGAATGCCACCTTCTTGGAGAAGGAATTCTTATTGGATAAGAAAGGCGAGATGATGGAACTCGAAGAAGTTCGAGAAGAACCCGAAATACAAAATAACGATCCTACACCTCAGGAACCATTGCTGGACACGCCTGCACCTAGAAGATCCGAAAGGACTTCTAGACCTCCAGTTCGATATGGTCTTCTTCTTGAAGGGGATCAAGATGAACCCGACATTGGATGTGATCCAAGAAACTTCAAGGAAGCAATTTCTGATGCGGATTCGAATTTATGGCTTGAAGCTATGCAGTCAGAATTGGATTCGATGCATACAAACCAAGTTTGGTCTTTAGTAGATCCTCCCGATGGAATTGTTCCGATAGGGTGCAAATGGATCTACAAAAGAAAGCTTGGGCCTGATGGTAAGGTATTGACCTACAAGGCGCGATTGGTGGCTAAAGGTTATACTCAAAGGCAAGGAGTTGACTATGATGAAACCTTTTCACCAGTTGCAATGTTCAAGTCCATAAGAATCCTAATTGCCATAGCTGCATGGTATGACTATGAGATATGGCAAATGGATGTGAAGACTGCTTTTCTTAATGGAGACATTAAGGAGGAAATCTATATGAAGCAGCCTGAGGGGTACACATCCATGGGAAGCGAGCATAAGGTATGCAAGCTTCAGAGATCAATTTATGGTCTAAAACAAGCATCAAGAAGTTGGAACCAGAAATTTGATGAAACAATAAAAGATTTTGGTTTCATCAAGAACCCGGAGGAACCTTGCGTGTACAAGAAAGTAGTTAAGGATGCGGTGACATTCTTAGTACTTTATGTTGATGACATCCTACTCATTGGGAATGATGTAGGGATGTTGCAGTCAACAAAGATATGGTTATCAGGTAGATTTTCGATGAAGGATTTGGGAGAGGCATCCTACATTCTTGGGATACAGATCTATAGAGATAGGTCTAAGAGAATGATAGGACTCACTCAATCAACCTACATCGATACCATATTGAAACGGTTTTCAATGGATGGGTCCAAAAGAGGACATCTACCCATGTGTCATGGAGTTTCTCTATCCAAGTCTATGTGTCCCAAGACTGATGAAGAGATAGAGAATATGACACATGTACCATATGCGTCAGCTATAGGTAGTATCATGTATGGGATGATATCTACCAGACCGGATGTAGCATTTGCTCTGAGTGTCACGAGCAGATATCAGTCTAATCCTGGTCAAATGCATTGGAAAGCCGTGAAGGACATTCTTAAGTACTTGCGAAGGACTAAGAATATGTTCATGGTTTATGGAGGACGAGAACTCAAATTGGAAGGCTATACCGACTCTAGCTTCCAAAGTGATGTGGATGACTCGAAGTCAACCTCTGGATTTGTGTTCATGCTCAATGGCGGTGCTGTCTCTTAGAAGAGTTCCAAGCAGGACACCACAGCGGATTCCACCACTGAGGCTGAATACATTGCAGCATCAGCTGCTGCTAAAGAGGCCGTTTGGATGAGGAAGTTCGTCCAAGAGTTGGGCGTCATTCCTGAATTTGTTGGTCCAGTCCCGGTGTACTGTGACAACACGGGTGCCGTTGCTCAAGCAAAGGAACCAAGGTCTCATCAAAGATCCAAACACGTACTGAGGAAATACCACATAATCCGGGAGATTGTGGAAAGAGGAGACATCACTGTCGAACGAGTGGCCTCTGCAGACAATATCGCTGATCCGCTTACTAAGCCCTTGCCAGGACCATTGTTTGACAAACATCGCGAAGCAATGGGTCTACGTAGTATGACTAGTTGGCTATAGGGCAAGTGGGAGATTGTAAGAGTGGGTGCCCAGTGAGCCAACTGTGTGGCTATGGGCTTTGATGACTCTTTGTATAAACAATCTTTTGTTTAATATTATTTACACTTTTATGGCAATGACTTTATATTACTTCATATTGTTATATTGTGATATACTATTGTTGTTTTGATAAAGACCTTGAATATACTATAGTGTATGTAAGATGTGGTAGAACATGGAGATGTCTATCATGAAATACATCTTATAGTCACTGTATATTCTAAAAACCGTTCCTAGTCGATTGAGCCGTCCGATAATAAGGATAAGGATCGCTCGAGTTTGAGACTAGCATTTGCGATGAGTAGTACCACGTTTCATTGGTAGGGAACATGGAGATGTTCGAAGCATGCAAATGGATATTCATAGGATGAATAATCGAACTACCCTATCCGGACTTTCCAAGTGGTTATCACTTATCGAGTGGATAAAGTCCGCGGTTTTGGTTGTACACCATTAGTCCTTACGACTTGAAACATCATGGAGACTCTATATGCTAGTGCTGTGCTTTGACTCGTTTACCGACTCTATGGGGGTCATCAGGTGTCGAGATTGGGTACAGTTACGACACATATAGGAGTCAATGCATTGTTGTCAAGGATTCACCACATACTTGCGAGTGTGGATATCCTATGCGATCTGAGGAGATATTAGTGTGACAAATCTCTGGCCAGAGTACTTGATGTGATTTAAGAAATGGTTTCTTAGTAGCACATGCGATGTCACTAATTTGATCTTCAAGATGTATTGCATAGTTATCGAATCTTGAGCGACTCTCGATATACCAATGGTTGTTGATTCGATCGGGATATTTGGATGAAGGGACCGTACTGTACGCTAACCAAAATCTACTGGTTCTTGTAGGCACTATCAGTGATACCTAGGGAATCATGGGGCGATGTTGCTAGGCGCTTTACCATGATTCGTTGGGCAAGTCGGAAAGTGTTGTTCCGAGTCACAAGGAGTTGTGAGCCCACGGCTAGCTGTATCCCTGAACCATTGAGGGTCACACAGTGTAATGGAGTTTTAATCCCCGTTGAGATAGTTAAATTTAAAGAGTTAAATTTAATGAACTAAGGAGTTGGACTTCTTAAATAAGAGTAAGGGAGTAGGATTTCCTAAAATGACATAGGGATGGACATTTTTGGAAACCACTGAATTCGGATTCAGGAAAATTTATTTTGACTTTAAAATGTGCAGAAATGGTTTCTGTGCACATTGGTGAAATCAGTTCATCAATCGGAGTCACGATGAATTTTATATTAATTTCTGAACGAGCGGGCTTTGCTTGTCGGGCCCCAGCTTATGACTAATGGGCCCTAAGGTGTTAGTGGCCTGCATTATAAATAAGTTATTTAAGTACAGAAATTACACACAATAGGTCATAATTTTTGAGACAGAGAAAATTTTCGAACCCTAGCTCTCTCTCTCTGTTCGGCCGACCCCTCCCCCTCTGCCCGAGATTTTCCGGTCTGTGATTTTGAATCGCAGTAAGGAATAACGAATCAGATTCGTTTATTTTCTTCGCAGAAAACTTCTGATAGATTTTCTAGTGCAATCTATCAGAGGGATTAAACCTCTGTTTGTGGACCTGATTGAAGGAGTTCATCGGTTCCAGGGAGAGACAACAAGAGCAGATAAAATCTGTTGGTGTCCAGTAATCTCGTTGCGAGATTGAAGGTAAAATTTAATTAACTGTTATTTGAATTTTACACACTAATAATTTAATCGTTGAACGGTTGATACCCACACTATGGAATTGTTCCATAACAAAATTTTTAAACTTCCGCTGCACCGGGTATCAATCGTGATTGATCTGACCGCCAGTTTTTCCAACAGAAAACTCAACAAGAGGCAAATAATCTTGCCAACTAGTGCCAAAGTCTAGCACTACTGCTCGCAGCATATCCTCTAACGTCTGGATAGTCCGCTCTGACTGCCCATCAGTTTGAGGATGATAAGCTGTACTCAGATACAATCGAGTACCAAGTGCCTCCAGAAGACTGTGCCAGAAGTGCAAAGTGAATCTAGGGTCTCGGTCTGAAACGATCGACTTTGGCACCCCATGCAATCTCACAACATTGCTAACATACAACTCTGCCATCTGATCATGATGATACGTCATCCTGTACGGAATAAAACAAGCAGAATTCATCAATCGGTCGATCACTACCCAAACAACATCTCATCCTCGAACAGATCGCGGTAGCTTCGTGATGAAATCCATAGAAATATGATCCCATTTCCATTCAGGAACAGATAGACTGTGCAACAGACCACCCGATCGCTTCCGTTCTGCTTTCACTTGCTGATAGTTCAAACACCGAGATACAAACCTCGCAACATCGCTCTTCATTCTCTTCCACCAGAACTGGTTCTTCAGATAGTTGTACATTTTACGACCTCCAGGATGAACAGTGAACCGAATGCAATGAGCCTCTCGGAGAATATGCTGTCTCAACTCCGAAATATCAGGCACAACAATACGGTTATTCACAAAAAAACGTCATCTCTAACCTGGAATTCAGACTGATGCCCAGATATGACTTTCTTTATTGAAACCTGAATGCTCGTCTCAGACTTCTGTGCTTCTCTGATCGCAACAAACAACTCCGGCTCGGCTTGAATAGCAAACACTCTGATAGTCTTCCTATCTGTTTCAAACTCTAAACCAGAAGTGCAACAATCATCGATCAACTGAGTGTTGGAAAACTGTGTTCAGATCAATTAGAATTGATACCCGGTGCAGCGGAAGTTTTAAAATTTTATTTTATTAATATGAAACGATTCCATATCTGGGTATCAAAACTTTTACGATTAAATTTGTGTAAGTAAAATAAATAATCACAATTAAATATTTTACCTTGTCAAGCAAAAGCTTGATTGTGGACTCCAACAGAATTTAATCTGCTCTTCTTGTATATCCCGGGAACCGATGGCGTCACGATCAATCACCGGAATAAGGTCCACGAATAGAAAACAGAAAACCTCTGATTGACTGCACTAGAAATCAATCAGAAGTTTGCGTAGAGAATAAACAGATATGATCTGTTAATTCGGATTGCAATTTTTCACAAAAATCACAAGACTGAATTTTCTCCGAAAGGGACAGAAGATTTCGAAAATCCTCTTGAAATATTTTGTAGTGTTTTCGAAAATTCTAATAATGAATTGCCTGTAATTTTCGAACACTGCACATATATTTATAGATAATTTATAGTTATAACTGTATCAGGACTCTAACCCCTTAAAGCCCATAATCCATAACTTAAGCCCAACAAGCCAAGCCTGTTGTTATAGAAATTAATATAAAATTCATCGTGACTCCGATTGATAAACTGATTTCTCCAATGTGCACAGAAACCATTTCTGCATCTTTTAGAGTCAAGATAATTTTTCTGAATCCGAATTCAGTGATTTCCAAAAATGCCCATTCCTATGTCATTTTAGGAAATCTCACTCCCTTTAGTTAAGAAGTCCAACTTCTCTTTCATTAAATTTAACTCTTTAAATTTAACTATCTCTACGGGGTTTTAGTAATTCATTACTTGTGTAACCCTCAATGGTTCAGGAATACAGCTAGCCGTGGGCTCACAACTCCTTGTGACTCGGAACAACAATTTCCGACTTACCCATCGAATCATGGTAAGAGCGCCTAGCAACATCGCCCCATGATTCCCTAGGTATTACTGATAGTGCCTGCAAGAACCAGTAGATTTTGGTTAGCGTACAGTACGGTCCCTTCATCCATATATCCCGATCGAATCAACAACCATTGGTATATCGAGAGTCGTTCGAGATTCGATAACTATGCATAACATCTTGGAGATCAAATAGTGACATCGCATGTGTTACTAGGAAAACCCATTAACCTAAAACACATCATGTACTCTGTCCAGAGATTCATCACACTAATATCTCCTCAGATCGCATAGGATATCCACACTCGCAAGTATGTGGTGAATCCTTGACAACAAAGCATCGACTCCTATATGTGTCGTAACTGTACCCATTCCCGACACCTGATGACCCCAATAGAGTCGGTAAACGAGTCAAAGTACAGTACTAGCATATAGAGTCTCAATGATGTTTCAAGTAATAAGGACTAATGGTGTACAACCAAAACCGCGGACTTTATCCACTCGATAAGTGATAACCACTTGGAAAGTCCGGATAGGGTAGTTCGATCATTCATCATATGAATATCCATTTGCATGCTTTGAACATCTCTATGTTCCATACCAATGAAACGTGGTACTCGGCATCGCAAATGCTAGTCTCAATCTCGAGCGATCCTTATCCTTATTTGCGGACGGCTCAATTGACTAGGAACAGTTTAGAATATACAGTGACTATAAGATGTGTTTCATGATAGCCATCCCCATGTGCTACCACATCTTACATACACTATAGTATATTCAAGGTCTTTATCAAAACAACAATAGTATATCATAATATAACATTATGAAGAAAGATAAAGTCAATGCCATTATAAAAGTGTAAATTATGTTAAACAAAAGATTGTTTTACATAGAGTCATAAAAGCCCTTAGCCACAAGTTGGCTAACCGGGCACCCACTCTTTCACTGAGAAACACCGATAGTCGAAAGAGATAGAGAACAAAGCTTTCGGCTCAAGGCATCTGCAACTGCATTCGACTTTCCCGGATAATACTTGATTTCATAGTCGAAATCCTTCAATAGATCTAACCATCGTCTCTGTCTCATATTCAGCTCTGCCTGTGAAAACAAATACTTAAGGCTCTTATGGTCAGAAAAGATCTCGAAAGACTCACCATAAAGATAGTGACGCCAGATCTTCAGAGCAAAGACGATCGCAGCTAGTTCCAGATCATGAACCGGATAACGAGTCTCGTGCGGTTTCAGGTGCATCGATGCGTACGCTATCACATGCTTAAGTTGCATAAGAAAACATCCTAAGCCACGGTTAGAAGCATCGCAATACACGGTAAAACCTCCAGTACCTTTCGGAAAAGAAAGAATCGGAGCACTGGTCAGTCTTCTCTTCAGATCAACAAAGCTAACCTCGCAATCTGCAGTCCAGATAAAAGGTGCATTCTTCTGAGTCAGCTGGGTAATTGGCTTGGCAATAGAAGAGAAACCCTCGATGAATCGGCCATAATAACCAGCTAAACCCATAAAGCTTCGGATCTCAGGTACTGATGTCGGTCTAGGACAATTCATAACCGCTTCAATCTTGCTGGGATCGACAGAAATCCCATCTCCAGAAATGATATGACCGAGAAAGACAACTCGATCTAACCAGAATTCACATTTAGACAGTTTGGCAAACAACTGCTCAACTCGCAAAATCTGCAAGACGATCCTCAAGTGCTCTGCATGGTCAGTACGGTTCTTCGAATAGATAAGAATATCATCGATGAAAATAATAACAAACTCATCTAAATAACGCTGAAAGATACGGTTCATCAAAAACCATAAAAACTGCTGGAGCGTTAGTCAAACCGAACGGCATGACTATAAACTCGAAATGACCATACCTCGTTCTGAATGCGGTCTTAGGAACATCTTTCTCTCACACTCTCAGCTGATGATAGCCTGATCTCAGATCAATCTTAGAATAAACAGAAGAACCCTGTAGCTGATCAAAAAGGTCATCTATTCGGGGTAGAGGATACCTGTTCTTGACTATAGCCTGATTCAACTGACGATAGTCGATACAGAGCCGCATAAAACCATCCTTCTTCCGAACAAACAGAACAGGAGCACCCCAAGGCGATACACTAGGTCGGATGTATCCCTTGGCAATCAAATCCTCAAGCTGCTCCTTCAACTCTCTCAATTCAATAGGTGTCATACGATAAGGAGCTTTGGAAATAGGTTGAGTACCTGGCACCAAATCGATGCTGAATTCGATCTCTCGAATAGGCGGTAATCCAGGAACATCTTCCGGAAACACATCCACAAAATCTCTAACCACTGGTATATCAACCAATTCGGGGCTAGATTTCAGTACATCAATTGCATAGACCAAAAACCCCTCTGCACCTCTCTGTAACAAACGAGTCATAGATAACACTGAAATCAAAGGAATTCTAGATCGAGAACCCTTACCAAAGAATTTTCACTCGTCTGCCATTTCAGGTCTGAACCCGACAACGTTCAAAAAACAATCGACTGTTGCCCTGTACTTGGTTAAAGCATCGATACCGACAATACAATCAAAATATGACAGCCCAAGTACAATACAGTCAAACTCTAAAATATTACCCTCAAAACACAGTTCACAGTTCCTGACTTATCTGACAGAAACAATTCCTCCACCCAAAGGTGAAGTAACAGCTACTACAGTAGGCAATAACTCAGTAGGCAAAGCATGCAATAACACAAATTTCTCAGAGATAAAGGAATGGGAAGCACCTGTATCTATCAAGACATGAGCAGAATAACCAAAAATTGAACAGTTACCTGCTATAACATCGTCAGGTGTTGCCTGAGCCTGATCCTCTGTCAGAGCAAAGACTCGTGCCTGCTGTCTTGGAGGCTGGTTTGCACTAGAGTTGCCTCCCTGTCTGTTCTGCTGCTGAGGCTGGAAAGAGTGAACTGCAGAAGACTGCCTCTCAGGCTGAGCTGTAGGTCGAGATGAACTTCCACTCTGAGCTCGATCTCTGTTACACTAAGGGCACACCTTGGAAAAATGTCTCGGTTGCTGACAAGTGTTGCAGTTCCCGAAGACTTCTACACACTGATCTGTCGAGTGCCTACCTCCACACTTGCTGCAATACAAGGAAGATGATCCGGAACTCTGTCCAGAACCAAACTGCTTGGAACCACTGAAACTAGAAGAACTGTTCCCCTGCCTCTTGAACTGTTTCCCTCTTGCTTTATACTGATCCTTTCTGTTTCCCCCACTGCTTCCACCTTCATACCTCTGCGGCTGGTTCTGGTGCTGAGGTGGCTGATTCTGATACTGAGATGGTTGGTTCTGATACTGCCTCTGCTGCTGAGATACCACCTGATTACCTCTCTGCCTCCACAATCCTGCTTCTGCTCCCTTTGCGTGATTCATGGCATCCGCAAAGTTGTCTGGCCTAGCCGTGTTCACCAACATGAAGATGTCGGGATTCAAGCCGTTGATAAACTGATCGGCTTTGGCTTCTTCACTGTCGGCAATGTGCGGGGCAAAACGCAACAAGCTGTCAAACTTGGCTACATACTCCTAAATGTTCATATTCCCTTGCCTCAGATTGGCAAACTCGGCTCCCTTCTCCTTTCGGTACGAAACAGGGAAAAACCGCTATAAAACTCAGTTTTGAAAAGAGACCAATCGACAACTGTACCTCTGTTCTCCATGGATCTCTTGGTCGTGATCCACCAGTTCTTTGCAACACCACGAAGCTGATGAATGACTAACCTGGTTCGGCGACCATCTGTATAATCCAGGGAATCGAACAGCTGATCAATGTCATCCAACAAACTCTCACAGTCAACTGGATTCTCAGTACCCATCAACAAAGGCGGATTAAAAGACTGAAACCTCTTCAACAAGGTTTCCATAGGAGTCGTTGTAGCATCCAACTGATCAAATTCAGTATTGGCTTGTTCAGTCGTAGGAATGACTGGCGGTGTGTTCCTGTTTATCACTCGACGAGGACCCATCTGATAATCAAAGGTTAGGACACGAGAAATCTCAATCGCTATAATTCGGTGCCCTTACAACCGCTTGGAATACCGGATACCCGTCGATAACAAAAACAGTTATATCTCAAGTAGTTCATGCTTTATAAATTAAATCACACATCACGTAATTCAATTAATTTTTAAATAATAAAGCATGCTCGCATGGTATTAATTAAACAATTAAAGAACTCAAACACATGCGAGGAGCCAATACATGCAGACTCGAACTACCCCGCTCACTCTAGTTCAACCAAGAATCTTAACGCTCTGATACCACTTAATGTGAGACCTCGTTTCTAAACAACTAATCTCGGACAAAACAACCACAGACAAAAAATTTTTTTTTTTTAAAACGGAAGTTCGCGCGCCCGTGCTGAAGTCAGCGCGCCCGCGCCGGCACCTCGCCAAAACCAGCGCGCCTGCGCCCTCAGAACGCGTGCCCGCACCCTAACCTCGCCAAGAGGCCGTGCGCCCGCACCGTCCTCTAGCCCAAAAATCAAAGGCACCGAAAAGAAATCCAACCAAACCTAAACACTTGCATTTAAAATATCTGATAAGCCAACAACAATACAAGAACAGTTTAGGGAATAAAAACATTCGATTTGGTAGTACCTACATCGATTCTTGCTTACAATACAACACGAGAAGTTCGAATGACAAAACATGATCGTAAAACATAAACTAGATTGACATGCTGATTCGACTTCTAAACGAGTCTCACTTTTATCTCTTGCTCTTGACGCTAACCAGGTCTACGCTGACTTGATCCTGACCCTCCTGTTGCCAAGTACACATACAAAACAAAGAAACAGCCGGATAACCGGTGAGAATGATATTCCCAGTAAAAGCAACATAACATGTAATGAATCAATAAACATGCTTTCAAGACAACACTTAATCAATATTAACATAATAAAATGCATGTCTTTAAACGGGATATCAATTCTGATAAACGAGGGATTGCTGCTGTGCTTTTGGGATCCCGAGGATGAGATCACGTAACGACTCACTGACTCTCCCAATCGAGATGGTGTCACGTATCCCACTCCTCTAGACTTTGAGCAACCATAATGAGTATGCTAGCACTAGGCGAAACGACTACGACCTAGGCCACTCAATCATAGTTCTCAAACGTCTAAACAAAAAAGGCGGTTCTGCCCGCTGAAATCAACGTAGGATCAAGATGAATGCATAACAGAAACATAAACATAAGCCACATAATCAAAAGAAAAATCAATCAACAAGATACAAGTTCCTCATGCTAGAACAAGTGTAGATGCAATATGTGATTTGAAAGGGAAACTCGAGAACCAACTGTCCCGAGTATGCTATCTCACTACGATGACTGCTTTTATCTTTCGATGCAGTAGATCCAACTCCGGATAAGCTAAAACAAAAGATTGTATCAAAGACTATACCAACTAAACAACAACTATGGTTCAAGGTAATTCTCTTTACCGTTCTTCGTCCAATCTCTTGACGATCAAAAGCTGTTAACACTGGCTTGACAACTCCAAACGAATCTGTTCAGATACAAAAATTGATCAACAACGACGATCAATACACAAGCCCAAAAACAACAACTCCAACGGTTCAAAACTCTAAAAACTCAAACCGGCGGCATAACGGCTAAAACTGAACAAACCGGAAACGCAGAAAGCAGTTCAATACCGATATCAACTCATATCAATGCTAATACAACAAAAATATCTCAAACCCAACCAATCTAAAAATCCACATTTTCGAAAATGGCTTCCAAAAATCATAACAAATCCGAACGTCGTTCTAATTCAAAATCGACAGATAATAAACGATCAGAACTCTGTCAAGAACAACATACTCGAATCTCGAACGATTCTAACAACATCCAAAAACTAGAATGTATCTGATCGTAGAAAAACTTACGATAAAACGGAGCTCTCGCTGCAGTGATCGCTAATCTGCCTTCAGAAATAAATTCCAACGGTCGGATCGAGTTTGGAATGAAATCACAAAGCTTGGAAACTCAATTGGGCGCCTACAATGGAGGTTCTCGGTTTGGAGGAGGAAGGAGAGACTTTGAAAAGTCAATACAAGTTTAGATAATATATAAAATCCAATAATTGCGTTTTAGTCCCTGAAATTTCCAAAATTTACAAAATAGACCCTGATCAAAATCAAGTCGGCTTGTGAACTCAGAAACCTCCGATTAACTCAAATAAACTCATTTAAGATAAAAACGAGGCGTTACAGACAGTGCCTTTGAAAGGAGAAATCTTCGGAAATACTTGGTCTCCCTGATCAAAATACAGAGATCTGCGTCTGATATTTGCATACTTCTCTTGTCTGTCCTGAGCAGTCTTCATTCTCAACTGAATAATCTTCACCTGCTCAGCCATAACTCAAATCATATCTGGTCCCAAATAAGGTGACTCGGAAATCTCATCACAGTACAAAGGAGATCTGTATTTTTTTCCGTACAACGCTTCGAACGGTGCCATCTTGATACTCGCGTGATAGCTGTTGTTGTACAAAAACTCGACAAGAGGTAAAGAATCCTGCCAACTAGTGCCAAAGTCAAGCACTACGGCTCGTAGCATAACCTCTAAAGTCTGAATCGGCCGCTCTGACTGTCCGTCGGTCTGGAGATGATATGCTGTACTCAGGTGCAAACGAGTATCAAGTGCCTCCTGTAAATTGTGCCAGAAGTGAGAAGTTAACCGAGGATCACGGTCTGAAACAATCGATCTTGGCACACCATGCAATCTAACAATCTCCCTGACATATAATTCGGTCATCTAATCGTGAAGATATTTCATCCTGTACGGGATAAAACAGGCAGATTTCGTCAATCGGTCAATCACTACCCAGATAGCATCGCAACCTCGGACTGATCGTGTAGTTTCGTGACAAAATCCATCGAGATGTGATCTCATTTTCACTCAGGAACATGTAAACTATGCAACAAACCACCCGGTCCCTTCCTCTCTGCTTTCACCTGCTGACAGTTCAAACATCAGTATACATACCTCGTGACATCACCTTTCATCTTCTTCCACCAGAACTGATTCTTCAAATCATTATACATCTTCCGGCCACCTGGATGAACACTGAATCGACTGCAATGTGCCTCTCATAAAATACGTTGTCTCAACTCTGCAATATCGGACACAACAATATGATTATTCACATATAAAGCATTATCACTGACCTGAAACTCAAACTGGTGTCCTGATCTGACTTTCTCTATCAAATTTTGAATGCTCGGATCAGATTTCTGTGCTTCTTTGATCGTCACAAATAACTCTGGCTTGGCTTGAATAGCAAATACTCTGATAGACCTTTTATCTGTTTCAAACTCCAAACCAGAAGTGCAACATTCATCGATCAACTGAGAAACACCGATAGTAGAAAGAGATAAGGAACAAAGATTTCGGCTCAATGCATCTGCAGCCGCATTCGATTTTCCCGGATAATACTTGATTTCACAGTCGAAGTCTTTCAAAAAATCTAACCATCTCCTCTGTCTCATATTCAATTCTGACTGCGAAAACAAATATTTCAACCTTTTATGATCTGAAAATATTTCAAAGGTCTCACCGTAAAGGTAGTCTCGACAGATCTTCAAAGCAAAAACAATCGCGGCGAGCTCCAGATCATGAATCGGATATCGAGTCTCGTGCGGCTTTAGTTGCCTCGATGCATATGCTATCACGTGCTTCCTCAGCATAAGAATGCATCCCAAACCTCGGTGAGAAGCATCGAAATAAACTGAAAAACCTCCAGTACCTGATGGAATAGATAGAATCGGAGCACTGGTCAGTCTCTTCTTCAGATCAATAAAACTGGCCTCATACTCTTCAGTCTAGACAAATGGCGCAATGAATGAGAATCTCTCGATGAATCTGGGATAATAACCCGCTAAACCCATAAAACTTAGAATTTCAGGCACAGATGTTGGTCTAGGCCAATTCATGACTGCTTCTATTTTGCTAGGATCCATAGAAATCTCATCTCCAAAAATAATATGACCGAGAAAGACAACTCGAGCCAACCAGAACTCACACTTCGACAATTTGGCATACAATTGTTTGGCACGCAAAATCTGCAAAACGGTCCTCAAATGATCTGCATGATCAGTACGACTCTTCAAATATATAAGAATATCATCAATGAAAATAATCACAAACTCATCTAAATACCGCTGAAAAATACGGTTCATACAGCTAGCCGTGGGCTCACAACTCCTTGTGACTCGGAAAAATAATTTCCGACTTACCCATCGAATCATGGTAAGAGCGCCTAGCAACATCGCCCCATTATTCCCTAGGTATCATTGATAGTGCCTGCAAGAACCAGTAGGTTTTGGTTAGCGTACAGTACGGTCCCTTCATCCATATATCCCGATCGAATCAACAACCATTGGTACATCGAGAGTCGTTCGAGATTCGATAACTATGCAATACATCTTGAAGATAAAATAGTGACATCGCATGTGCTACTAGGAAACCAAGTAACCTAAAGCACATCATGTACTCTGGCTAGAGATTTGTCACACTAATATCTCCTCAGATCGCATAGAATATCCACACTCGCAAGCGTGTGGTGAATCCTTGACAACAAAGCATTGACTCCTATATGTGTCGTAACTGTACCCAATCTCGACACCTAATGACCCTCATAGAGTCGGTAAACGAGTCAAAGTACAGTACTAACATATAGAGTCTTCATGATGTTTCAAGTAGTAAGGACTAATGGTGTACAACCAAAACCGCGGATTTATCCACTCAATTAATGATAACCACTTGGAAAGTCCGAATAGGGTAGTTCGATCATCCATCATATGAATATCCATTTGCATGCTTCGAACATCTCTATGTTCTATACCAATGAAACGTGGTACTAGGCATTGCAAATGCTAGTCTCAATCTCGAGCGATCTTTATCCTTATTAGCGGACGGCTCAATTGACTAGGAACTGTTTAGAATATACAATGATTATAAGATGTGTTTCATGATAGTCATTCAATTCTACTATCACATCTTACATGCATTCTAGTATATTCAAGGTCTTTATCTAAACATCGTATAGTACAACACAACATAATAATATGATAAAAGATAAAGTAAATGCCAATATAAAAGTGTAAATTATATTAAACAAAGATTGTTTATACATAGAGTCACAAAAGCCCTTAGCCACAAGTTGGCTAACCGGGCACCCACTCTTTCAATCTCCCACTTGCCCTAAAGCCAACTAGTCATACTACGTAGTCCCATTGCTTCGCGATGTTTGTCAAATAATGGTCCTGGCAAGGGCTTAGTAAGTGGATCAGCGATATTGTCTGCAGAGGCCACTCTCTCGACAATGATGTCTCATCTTTCCACGATCTCCCGGATGATGTGGTATTTCCTCAGTATGTGTTTGGATCTTTGATGAGACCTTGGTTACTTTGCCTGAGCAATGGCACCAGTGTTGTCACAGTACACCGGGACTGGACCAACAGCTTCAGGAATTACGCCCAACTCTTGGACGAAATTCCTCATCCAAATGGCCTCTTTAGCAGCAGCTGATGCTGCAATGTATTCTGCCTTAGTGGTGGAATCCGCTGTAGTGTCCTGCTTGGAACTCTTCCAAGAGACAGCACCGCCATTGAGCATGAATACAAATCCAGAGGTTGATTTCGAGTCATCCACGTCGCTTTGGAAGCTAGAGTCGGTATAGTCTTCCAATTTCAATTCTCTTCCCCCATAAACCATGAATACATTCTTAGTCCTTCTTAAGTACTTATCCTTCACAGCTTTCCAATGTATTTGACCGGGGTTGGCTTGATATCTGCTCGTGACACTCAGAGCATAGGCCACATCCGGTCTGGTAGATATCATCCCATACATGATACTCCCTATGGCTGACGCATATGGTATGTGTGTCATTTTCTCTATTTCTTCGTCAGTCTTGGAAGACATAGACTTGGATAGAGAAACTTCATGGCACATAGGTAGATGTCCTCTCTTGGACTCATCCATAGAAAACCTTTTCAATATGGTGTAGATGTAGGTTGCTTGAGTGAGTCCTATCATTCTCTTAGATATATCTCTATAGATCTGTATTCCTAGAATATAGGACGCCTCACCCAAGTCCTTCATCAAGAATATACCTGATAACCATATCTTTGTTGACTGCAACATCCCTACATCATTCCCAATGAGTAGGATGTCATCAACGTAAAGCACTAAGAATGTCACAGCATCCTTAACCACTTTCTTGTATACGCACGGTTTCTCGGGTTCTTGATGAAACCAAAATCCTTTATTGTTTCATCAAATTTCTGGTTCCAACTTCTTGATTCCTGTTTGAGACCATAAATTGATCTCTGAAGCTTGCATACCTTATGCTCGCTTCCCATGGATGTGAATCCCTCGGGCTGCATCATATAGATCTCTTCCTTAATGTTTTCATTAAAAAATGCAGTCTTCACATCCATTTGTCATATCTCATAGTCATACCAAGCTGCTATGGCAATAAGGATTCTTATGGACTTGAACATTGCGACTGGTGAAAAAGTTTCATCCTATTCAACACCTTGTCTTTGAGTATAACCTTTTGCTACCAATCGTGCCTTGTAGGTCAGTACCTTACAATCAGGCCCAAGTTTTCTCTTGTAGATCCATTTACACCCTATTGGAACAATTCCATCGGGAGGATCTACTAAAGTCCAAACTTGGTTTGTATGCATCGAGTCTATTTCCGACTGCATAGCTTCAAGCCATAAGTTCGAATCAGCATCAGAAATTTCTTCGTTGAAGTTTCTTGGATCACATCCAATGTCGGTTTCACTTTGATCCCCTTCAAGAAGCAGACCATGTCGAATAGGAGGTCTAGAATTCCTCTCGGATCTTCTAGGATGTGGCATGTCATTTATTGGTTCCAGAGGTGCGGGATCGTTATTTTGTATCTCGAGTTCTTCTCGTATTTCTTCGAGTTCCATCATCTTGCCTTTCTTATCAAGTAAGAACTCCTTCTCCATGAAGTTGGCATTCCTCGAAACAAACACTTTTGTTTCAGTAGAATGATAGAAATAATATCCGATTGAATTCTTTGGATATCCTACAAAATAACATAAGGTGGATCGACTATCCAACTTATCTCCCACTGTCTGCTTCACGTAAGAAGGACATCCCAAAATCCTCGAGTACGAATACTTAGGAGTTTTTCCAGTCCATAATTCATATGGAGTTTTGTTCACTGCTTTAGTGTGGACATTGTTTAACAACAATATCGCCGTTTCAAGTGCATAGCCCCAAAACGAAGGTGGGAGCTTAGTGAAGCTCATCATAGATCGAACCATGTCCAACAAAGTTCGATTGCGACGCTTCGAAATGCCATTTAGCTGAGGTGTCATAGGAGGAGTCCACTGAGAGAGAATCCCATTCTCTTTTAGATAGTCCAAAAACTCGGTACTTAAGTATTCTCCACCTCGATCTGATCGAAGTGCTTTAATATTCTTACCTAGTTTGTTTTCTACTTCAGCCTTGAATTCTTTGAACTTTTCAAATGATTCAGACTTATATTTCATCAAATATAAATACCCGTACCTAGTATAATCATCAGTAAAGGTAATGAAGTAGGTGTGACCAAATTTAGTACCAATACTAAATGGGCCGCAAACAGATTTTGACTACGCTCAGGTTTTCCTTTGAAAGGAGTTTTAGTCATTTTTTCTTTTAGGCAGGACTCACAAGTTGGTAGAGAGTTAATATCAGACATATCAAACATGTCATCTCCCACTAGTTTGTTCATCCTCCTTGAGGAAATATGACCTAGCCTAGCATGCCAAAGGTTTGCCGGGTTTTGACTATCATTTTTTTCTTTTATTGTTGTTGCCGGTTTATAAACATAATTAACTGGAACATCTTTTAATTTTAAGTTATATAGATCGTTTTCAAGTTGTCCATTTCTAATCAAACATTCATTCTTGTACATATTGCAAATCTCATTCGCAAAATTTCAAGAAAAACCATCTCTATCAAGCATAGAAATATAAATAATATTTTAATGAAATCTGACACAAATGAAACATCTCTCAAAAATAGCTTAAAATTGTTTTACATAATTTTAAACAAATGGCTCCCACAGCTTTGGCTTCAACTCTGGAACCATTCCCGTGCCTTAACTGGGTCTTAGCCATCCTTAGCCTACGACTTCTTGTCATCATCTGCAACTCTTTGCAAATGTGAGATCCACATCTGGTATCCTATACCCAAGAAGTAGTATTAAGTGATACATTTATTTCAATATAAAATATATCCTTTGCAGTTCGTAACTGCTCGATATATTCTTTGCTGTTGCGCTTTCAGTAACCGGGTTTCTTGCAGTGATGGCAAACTTCTTTAGACTTGTCCAGCTTTGCATGTAACATTTGGCCTTGAGATCTTGGTTCCACCATTTCTCTAGTTCGGCCAACCTTTTTGAAGTTACATCAGCCGGGGCTGTTTTCGGAAGAGCCTTTTCTAGCATGCAGAAAATCTTCTCCGAACTCAGGAGAATCTTAACTTACGGAACCAATCCGTATAGTTCGTGTGACGCCCGGGGCTGAGGAGGCAGGGAGTGATCGACGGTGCCAAGAGGTTGCACGAACAATAAGCGGCTCCTGGTAGGCTTCTAGGCGGAGGGAGACATGAATGAACCGATCCCGTGCCGGAATGAGAGGAGATTCTGAGACAGTGTAGGTATGGGACTACATAGTTGAGGAGGGCATAAAAGATTTCATATGTACTGCTCATATCAAGAAGGTGCATCTTCTTTTCGGAAGCTCATCACATAAGAACTCCAAAATTAAGCGTGCTTGACTTGGGGCAATTATAGGATGGATGACCCCCTGGGAAGTTTCTCAGGGTGCGTGTGAGTGAGGACATAAGCACGCTGAAAAGACCCATCTTGATACAGTGGGTCGTTTCAAATGGTATCAGAGCCGACCTCTCTTAGTACGGTATGGTTCGGGGACGAACCAAGCGGAAGCTGGTGGGCATGTGACGCCCGGGGCTGAGGAGGCAGGGATTGATCGCCGGTGCCAAGAGGTTGCACGGACAATAAGCGGCTTTTGGTAGGCTTCTAGACGGAGGGAGACATGAATGAACCGATCCCGTGCCGGAATGAGAGGGGATTCTGAGACTGTGTAGGTATGGGACTACATAGTTGAGGAGGGCATAAAAGATTTCATATGTACTGCTCATATCAAGAAGGTGCATCTTCTTTTCGGAAGCTCATCACATAAGAACTCCAAAGTTAAGCGTGCTTGACTTGGGGCAATTATAGGATGGGTGACCCCCTGGAAAGTTTCTCAGGGTGCGTGTGAGTGAGGACATAAGTACGCTGAAAAGACCCGTCTTGATACAGTGGGTCGTTACAGTTCGCGACAGTCATTTTATTTTGTTTGAGAATTGAAACATGTGGATTTCGCGAATTCATCATAATGAAATACTGAAAATTGAAACATGTGGATTTCGCGAATTCATCATAATGAAATACTGAAAAGAAACAGACAATAATCGGTGATTGTTTAATTAATTTACTAAGACATAAAATATGGCGAGATTAATTTTATGAATTACACTCCCATTATTTTAACGATTTCACCACCCTCTAGTGAAAACGAGAAACTAGTTTCCTTAGTGGGAACATGGAGTCCAATTGACAAATCATAGTCCCGAATAATATCAGCCAACCATAATTTTCAAAAGGTAGAGCCCAATTGCTTCCAAAGCAACCCCCATGTTTTTACCTCATGTCTAATAAGAGCCCAATAATATGACGCCGTTTATTGTGACATGTCAAGATGACCCATAAATATTAAGTTGTGATGGACGGTCGCCATGTGGATCCCCAATAATATGAGCCAATCCCATGGGAGTTCCACTCAACTTACAACATGTGTCGATCCAATGTACAGCTTTTCGACGAACGGGCCCCTCGCCAATAATATGAGCCGGACCATGCCCGTTGGTAGCATCTCATACATTGATCGTTGATGGAAGGTAGGAACATTTAAACAATATTTAAATTCCCTTTTGTTAATCTTGATATCAATTTTAAATTATATTTAAAATGAGAGATTTTAATTTTGAAAATTGACTCATCATTTAAAAATTTGTATGCTTGCGGGATTCATGCAATTTAGTCTAAACATGCATACAACAATAATATCAAATATTATATAAATGATGATCGATGCCTAGATCTTATCTATCCGTGGTTGCCAATCACGAGTCTAAGTCCAATCCTAGGTGATATGCAATATGCAATGCAATCCTATTACATTGAGCTTCCAATTTACATTTCTTCGGTCTTTATTGTATGCTGGGCCCACCATTGTCTTCAAATCTTTATCTCCCACTAAGTCTAATAAATTTAAAATAAATTTCGATGACAAGTAGGGAATACATATTTAAGGGTGGGAACGGGCCATAAACCAGACTCACTTTTATTACAAATGATAAATCAATTTGGGCTATTAACCAAGCCCATTAATAAAACCCAACAACAATAATAAAAAATCAAATGTAAACAACCTAACATACACCTACAAAATTGGTTATGGCAATCTATCATTCTCTTATCCAATAATTAATTCAATAATTAAATCATTGGATAACATACAATGGCAACATAATTAAAAAGATAAAATCAAATTTTATCTTATATCTCCATAAGATCATATCTTATTATCAATTGTACCAAAATAATTAATTTTCTAAAATCTAATTTAACGGATAAAACTTATAAATTTTCCAAAAATTCAAATTTATCCAAAAATCAATTTTAAAAATTTTGGACTCAAAAAATTTGACCCGATGCCTCGTGGTCTAATCAAAACAATTTTCGATCGGACCAAAAACTAAAATTTCAAAAATTTAAAACTCTAAAAAAAACAATTTTTAATTTTTCGGGCTGCCCGGGACGTTCCCGGGCAGCCCCGCCCCCACGTGGGGCAGGGCAGCCCCACGTGGGGCCTGGGCAGCCCGCCGCTGCCCTGGGCATCGATCCAATCGCTGCCCGTGTTGCCCTTAAAATTTAATTTAAAAAGATTTTGTTTTTCAAAAACCGAGGCAAAAATTTTGTACAATCGATAAATTTTAATCGTTTGATCTGAGAACAATCTAGCTCTGATACCACTGTTGGAACACATTTTCAGATCAGTCAGATTTGATACCCGGAGCAGCGGAAGTTTAAAATTTTTTTTTTCTGATATGGAACGATTCCATATCATGGGTATCAAATCCTTACGATTAAAATCTACAAGTAAAATAATAATAACAATTAATATTTTACCTCTTCAAGCTATGACTTGATCTATGGACTCCAACAGATTAAATCTGCTCTTGTTGTAAATCCCAGGAACCGATGACTCGCTCGATCAACTCCTGAATTAGGTCCACGAATAGAAAACTGAAACCCTCTGATTTATTGCACTAGAAATCAATCAGATGTTTATCGAAGAGATTTACAGATTTGATCTGTCAATTCAGAATGTAATTTTTCAGAAAAATCACAGACTGAATTCTCTCAAAAAGGGAGACTGATTTTCGAAAATCCTCTTGAGACACTCTCTCAAGATTTTCGAAAATTCCTCTTTTAATTATGAGGTTGTGTGTCTAATTTCTGTACTGCAATAACTTATTTATAATGTGGGCTGCTAACAGCTTAGGGCCCATTAGTCATAAGTTCAAGCCTGACAAGCAAAGCCCGCATGTTCAGAAATTAATATAAAATTCATCGTGACTCAGAATGATAAACCAATTTCATCATTGTGCATAGAAACCTTTTCTGCATATTTTAAAGTCAAGATAAATTTTCTGAATCCGAATTCAGTGATTTCCAAAAATGCCCATCCCTATGTCATTTTAGAAAATTCCACTCCCTTTAGTTAAGAAGTCCAACTTCTCTTTTGCCAAATTTAACTCTTTAAATTCAACTATCTCAACGGGGATTAGAAATTCATTACTTGTGTAACCCTCAATGGTTCAGGGATACAGCTAGCCGTGGGCTCACAACTCCTTGTGACTCGGAACAACAATTTCCGACTTACCCATCGAATCATGGTAAGAGCGCCTAGCAATATCGCCTCATGATTCCCTAGGTATTACTGATAGTGTCTGCAAGAACCAGTAGGTTTTGGTTAGCGTACACTACGGTCCCTTCATCCATATATCCCGATCGCATCAACAACCATTGGTACATCGAGAGTTGTTCGAGATTCGATAACTATGCAATACATCTTGAAGATCAAATAGTGACATCGCATGTGCTACTAGGAAACCAAGTAACCTAAAGCACATCATGTACTCTGGCCAGAGATTTGTCACACTAATATCTTCTCAGATCGCATAGGATATCCACACTCGCAAACGTGTGGTGAATCCTTGACAAGAAAGCATTGACTCCTATATGTGTCGTAACTGTACTCAATCTCGACACCTAATGACCCTCATAGAGTCGGTAAACGAGTCAAAGTACAGTACTAACATATAGAGTCTCCATGATGTTTCAAGTAGTAAGAACTAATGGTGTACAACCAAAACCGCGGACTTATCCACTCAATTAATGATAACCACTTGGAAAGTCCGAATAGGGTAGTTCGATCATCCATCATATGAATATCCATTTGCATGCTTCGAACATCTCTATGTTCTATACCAATGAAACGTGGTACTAGGCATCGCAAATGCTAGTCTCAATCTCGAGCGATCCTTATCCTTATTAGCGGACGGCTCAATTAACTAGAAACTGTTTAGAATATACAGTGATTATAAGATGTGTTTCATGATAGTCATTCAATTTTACTATCACATCTTACATGCACTCTATTATATTCAAGTTCTTTATCTAAACATCGTATAGTACGTCACAACATAATAATATGATAAAAGATAAAGTAAATGCCAATATAAAAGTGTAAATTATATTAAACAAAGATTGTTTATACATAGAGTCACAAAATCCCTTAGCCACAAGTTGGCTAACAGGGCACCCACTCTTTCAAAAAACTACTGGAGCGTTAGTCAAACCAAACGACATGACAATAAAATCAAAATGCACATACCTCGTTCTGAAAGCAGTCTTAGGCACAACGTATAAAAAAATTGGAGAGCATAATCGTGTGATTTGGAGAGGAAATTGGAAGAAGAAATATGTGCAAGATGTGAAGAACATCAATAAAAAAAATACGAAAATCGATCGACCGGACACGGCGTCGCATATTCGGATTTGTTTTCTTTCTTTCGAACTTATTATTGAATTTATGTCTGGATTTTTGAACATGTTTTGGTTTTATTCAAGTTTTATCATGAACTAACTTTTATTAGTCTAGAGGGATGATTGAACCTAGTGTAGACACTTTTAAAACTTTTTGATTTTATTGGATTGAATTCTACTAGATTAATTGTTTTTTTCTTGTATTGACTATCTTTTCAATTTACTGGCCAAAAATTTATTTGTTATATTTATTTGAAATCGTTGCTCGGGAGAGGGGATTTTGAATAGGACCAATAGAAATTACACTGTTAATTATTTATATAGGTCGGGAGAGTATATAGCGTTAACGGAGCTTTAGGAAGAACATCGTTTTACACATATCACTAAGACTAGATTTTTAATAGGGATGTTGGAATTGAATCTTAGTTGATACACATTATTTGTTGCTCGAAAGAGGGAAATAATACACTTAAGTGTTCTTGGCTATTAATTGAATGAAATTCACGAAAATAAGTTAATTAGGAGTAGTTGTTGTCGAAACCAGGTGAAATCTAACTCTAGACCATTATTCTCTCATTGATATTTTTTTGAAATTGTGTGTGTGCTAGATAAAATTTCTTGCTTATTTAATTTTTCTGCAAATTTCTTAAACTTTGATTCTCTAAATAAAGTTCGGACTATTTTAATTATAAGTACTAAGTAATTTTCAATATTACTCCTTGTGGGATCGACACTCTACTCACTTTATATTAAAACTTGATACCGTGCACTTGCGGGCACAAATTTCAGGCGACCAACATACTAAAATTTCATGTCCATCGGTGTTGATTTGCCCGGTCAAATGCTTGTCTGAAGTTTTGCCTTCTCCGTCCTCTTCTGCGATTCCGGCCGTCGATGCTCCGATGGCCAAGCCCGTTATGCCATCTAATGTGCCTCTTCAAGGCAAACTCATGGTTAAAATTTCAGCTAATTCGGAGTTCGTTTGCCAGGTCAAATCGCCGATCAAAGTGTCGACTTCACTGTTCATGCTGACGTCGTCTGTTCTTTCTCAGATCCCGGCGTCGTCGGACATCCGATCTCCAATCAGAACCCCGATATGGAATCCTCATTTCCAGACGCTTTTGATGCCTCTAACCCCGATGTTTTCTGATGGTGCGATCGCCGGCAATTTCAGATCTACGCCTGCGGCTGCCTTCTCGCCCCTGCCATCTCTTGCGCTTGCGTTTTGCTCCGGCAGTCCAAATTTCAATTACTCTGGTCAGTTTTCTCCCATTGTCTTGGGCAATCCTTTGTTGTGTTCAATTTTGCAATCGGAGCTCCCGTTCGGAAACGCCCAATTTCAGGCGAGTTGGGTGATTTCGGCGGCTGAGTTGCCCCGTTTCACGCCTGTGATGACCGAGTATCCGTGTTTGGTCACCGGTTCCGTGCTCCCTTCGTCGTCGCCGGTTATCGGAGGTGGTCCAAGTGGTGACTCGTGCGTTGACTCGGGCGAGTCACCGAGTCAGCCCTTCAACCCTCCGGGTTCAGTGGTTTTGCCTGTTCCGGTTGTTGTTTTGGCTTTTCTAGTCCTTCCTAAGGTTTCTTTTAGGGATGTTGCGGCTTCCTCGTCTTATCTTTCTCGCAATTTGAGCTTTGATGGTGTTGCAAACTCGACGATTGAGGCCCTTGATCCGACTGTTCGTGATGGGATCCCCGGGATTCTTTTCCCGGACCAGGTTATTTCCTCCCTATCTGAGCCTTTTAATTTTGCTTTGTTTGGGAGGATTTCTGGGAACAGGGGTGTGACTCCATACTGTGATATTATTTCTGCTTTTTCTAGTATCGGTTTGAAGGGTTCGTATACGGTGAAGTTTCTTCCTCGGGGTTTCTTGGTTTTTATTTTATCTGTTGAGGAGGATTATTTATTGTTTTGGAGTAGGGCGGAGGTGTCTATTCGCTCCGTCATGATTCGATTTTCTAAATGGACTCCGGAATTTAAATTTGAGGAGGATTCCTCCGTTGTCCCGATCTGGGTCAGATTTCCGAATTTACCCCTCCATCTTTATGATAAAAAAAGTCTCTATCTGATAGCTAAGATCCTAGGTAACCCGTTTAAGATTGATGGTATTACTGTTGATGGTTCCCGGGGCTCTTTTGCTAGAGTGTGTGTTGCGATGGA
Source organism: Henckelia pumila (assembly GCF_033568475.1). NCBI lineage: Eukaryota > Viridiplantae > Streptophyta > Magnoliopsida > Lamiales > Gesneriaceae > Henckelia > Henckelia pumila. The sequence goes on along the minus strand of NC_133120.1, from coordinate 129,384,829 downwards.
TGTTCTTGTGGATCGCCCAGGGCATGTTTGGGTGGGCTGGGGTGATCATTTTCAGATTATTGAGGTTGTGTATGAGAATGTTCCCCATTTATGTACGCATTGCAAGTTATTATGGTCGTAGGAGAAGAGCCCGGCATCAGGGTAAGCCTTTGCGTGTTCCTCCGACTTCTAGTCTAGTCCCTCAGGATTTTCCTAGTCAGGGTCCTTCTTTTGATGGCCCGCAGCCCATGGCTCAGTCTCAGGTGGTTTCTTCGGGTTTGGTTCCTCCCTCCAGTGTAGTCCCATCAGTTGCTGTGGATGGGTGGACTATCAAGACGGGTAGACAGCGACGGTCTCAGGATCAACGTCGTGTTCTGCCTCCTTCTTTGGTTAATCCCTTTGAAGCCCTTCGGGACTTCAAAGATGATAATGGTTCGACAGAGGTGGCGGTTTTGGTTTCGTCACAGTTTGATTTTCCCCCTGAGGGTCAGTGTTCTGATGATGGATCTGGTCAGTTGCCCTTGGTGGCTCCTACTAGTACTGACTCTTCTCCGTTAGTTCCGGGTCCTATTCTCCTTGAGAGATCGGAGGTGTTTTCTCGGGAGTTGTTGCGTGTGAAGGCATTCTTGAGTCAGAGGCGTCAGGTTCCTCCTGTGCTTCCACGAGAGTTGCGTGTTCAGCAGGCCAAGCCTCCTACTGCTCGTCCGAACCCTTTGTCTCGGCAAAACTTCAAGAAGACTCATAGCTCATCGTTTGATTCTATGGGTCATCCCCCTTGACTGTGTTATGAGTTTTTTTCCGCTTTTGGCGGATTTTGGTGGGCATTTACTGCAGGTTTCTCCTTGTCCACTCCTGTTTTATTTTGTCGTATGGACTCTTGTAGTCTTTTATGGTTTATGTTTGGATGTACTTTTGTACCCTTTAAAGAGGTCTTGGTCTAGTCCTCCTCTCTATCTGGTGTTTGTTCTGCTGCTTTGTGTTTATATAATAAGTGGCTATGCCATTTTTCCCCAAAAAAAAGTATCATATTTATACGTTCATGTTTCGTCTTTAGAATGTTTCAATTTTTCGTTTGATTATTGTATATATCCTACCTTGACTCGTGTTGTGACATGTTCTGCGACATGTCACATCCAAAATTATTTCGTTTATATATATATTATGTTATTTGGGTGTACGAGCATCCCCCACCTACTGAATGTTTCTCCAAACGCTTGCTCCTTACTTCTCTCCCCAGATAAGAATGAATATCAAGTGGATAAGGCTGAACAAGACATGTTTTGGGGTTGGTGATGAGGTTTCAAGAAAATAAGACCTCTAGAATTGTTTTTACTTCGATTTCCATTATATTATCGCTTCCGCACTCATATAATTCGTATTGTAAAGACAATTTCGTTTTATGAAATAGACTGGTTTTAGCAAGAATGTACTACAAGGCTTGTTGTTTCAATGTTAAATTGTTAAACAATGCCGATGTCAACTAGACCCAGTTTTAGGGCATGACACATAGGGTTTGGAAAAATTGTCTGGCAGCTTGGGCAAGGAAATATGGTGGACATCAAAAAGAACCTTCAACCATACTACAAGCGGTTGCTTCAAAATATTTATAGATTTGGCATGCATATTTCGGCATACCAGGATGCAACAACGACATCAACGTACTGGATAGGTCCAATTTTTTCTTAAATCTTGCAAAAGGAGAAGCCCCTCCAGTGCAATTTGATATGGAATGAGTACAACATAGGTACTATATCGCCGACGGTATTTATCCATCTTGGGCCGCCTTTTTGAAAACTATTCCTCGAACCCTCTAGCAAAAACATAGGATTTTAGCACGATATCAAGATGGGATGAGAAAAGATGTTGAGCGAGCCTTTGGTGTATTGCAAGCACACTAGCATTTAGTGAGAAGTTCATCTCGCTTGTGTGATCCAACTGATTTATATTATATAATGAAAATATGTATTATTCTATATAACATGATTTTGGATGACGAAAGGGAGGATATACTCGAAGATCGTGATTTTCCAGCTAGATATGATGAATATGTGCCACCAAATGTTGTCCCTTCAAGAGATCCTACCGTAAAGTTCAACTCCTTTCTAGAACGACATGTCAGCATTCGAAACCGAAAATTGCATCACAGGCTTCAGAAGGACCTGGTCGAACATATTTGGAATTTACTTGGGGATGAATAGTTAAACTCGTCTACTTTTATTTACTTGTGTCAATTTTAATTAATGTATCTTTTTTTTTATTTATGTGTGTTTTTTATTTTAGAATATTATGTTATGTTTTTAAAATTATGTGTATTTTTAATTTTAATTATGTGTATTTTTAATTTGTTATATATATGTGCATTTTTATTATGTTTTTAAAAAATTATTTAATAAAATTAAAAATAATATTTGAACACCCATATCACTACACCACTGTAGGAACATACACTGAAGTTATCAACGCTGACATCATCATGTGAACAAGTTATCAATTTCACCATACCAACTTTCTCATACTGTTGAACATGCTTTAACTTCATAGGAGTTGATCGAGACAAAACTATAAGACTCCGTTTGGTAGCCTATATTATTAATATGTGTATAACTTATCCTATTAAATCTCACATTTTTCTCATTATATTATTTATCCATCTATTAATTATTTATTTTACATCAATCAAATTATCAATTATTTATCTTACATCAATCAAATCATTTAATTTAAATTACTATATTACCCCTTATAAATAATATTATTCATATTTTATTTATTGTTAAAAGGGTAAAATGGTAATTTGTTATCAATCAAATCAATAAATTATAATCCATCAATCAAATCAAATATTATATTCACTATTATTTTTTATTACATTACATTACTTATCTATGTATTATTTATCTCATCATACCTACCAAGCGGTACCTAAGTCATCAACGTTCAAATCAAATTTCGGTTTAACCAAAATGATTTAAAAGTCTATGAACTCTATAGAAGTCAATCACTTTAAAAAAAGTCATTAAAAGTCGATAAAAGTCTAAAATGAATACACCCCTCTTAATTAAAAAAAAAAATATTTAAACCGATCAAATTGCTCAATTTCGTTTCGCCCTATTAAAAATCGATTTAGTTTTGAAATAAATTCAACAAATTGGGTGTTGGATTGGGCTTTTTTTTAAAAAAAAAAAGTAAAAAAAATTAAATTTGGGCTTGTGTTGCTTGCCCATCCAAGAAAATCGATTAAAGCCTCTAAAATCTCCTTTCCTTTAAACCTCTTGCATTTGCCCTAGCTTCGCCGCCTCGACAGCCTCCGCCGTTGCATCGTCGGAATACTCTTCTTTTTCCGTCCGTAGGCGCGCCGAAAGACGACGGGTAAGATATCAACTCTTACGAAGTGTCGGGCTAATTTCCAATTACTGTAATAACAAAACTCTGAAAAATTTGTCCTTTATGTTAATGCTTTCTCTTTTCTCATGTTTCCATACTCCTTTGGGGTTCCATTTCCCAAATCCTAGTGTCAGCTGCCATAAAATTGTAATAAGGAAATTTGCTGTTTCTTGACGTGTTAATGTATTTTTTTACAGTCTATTGAATTTTATTTTATTGTAGTTTCCTCTTTTTTACGCCTGAGATTGATTTTGTGTGGCCTTGAATTCTTTAATTTTGCAGTTTGTGCGTGTGTTGTGAAGAAATCGAATGGTAAATTTATGTTGAGGACTGTTGATACATATAGTCGCTATGTGTGTGTTGAAATACTCTTTGAATTCCATTATTTAGGGTCCAAGCATATTGCTTTCCCCTGAAATGAAGCTATTTGGAAAGCTGCTGTGATTGATTGAATAAGTACTATTAAGCTATGGCAAATTTAGTTCGTGATTTCTTTTTTTCCCCTGAGAAACCCGTTAAGCTGGTTGCTGACTGAAATTACCGATTTTAAATAGGTTCTGGTCGCTTGATTTAACCAATGAAAGCAAAATGGTTGGTTCTGTTTAGTAGGGAAAAAAATTGAGTTGTTCAGTATTGAGCACCATATGCCCACCCCAGAATCTCTTACTTCTCACTAAAAAGTTCGTATCTTTCACGATTTAATTAAAAAAAAAAAAACCCTTCTCACTCTATGGCTCCAATCGTCGTTTCTTGTTGCGGCTTTTGAACCATGCTCTCAAGTATCACATTTGGGATTCTGTGGCAAGAAGTACGCATTTTCAAGGATTTCTACCTTTATTTTGGTCAGTAGAATATTATAATTGTCAGGAAATAATTACTGGGGTGTTTAAAATGGTTTTTTGAATGTTTTGTTAAACTTAACATGAAAAAGCTTTGAATCTAAATTTTTTGTTATTGGATTTTAATCAATTTAAATAGAATTCATTTCTTTATTTTGAAAACCATGTTAATTTGATGTTTCCATATTTGAAGTATTTTTACTTGAAGTTTAGATTTGTGGTTATTTTACCATCCCAGCAAGTAAGTTTTAAAATTGCATTCTATATGATTAAGTTATTTAGATCATAACTTTGAAAACTCTAATTTGGCATCACTCCTTTAAATGAAAGTTTTAAACTTGCATTCATTATTGTTAATAATTCCTGTCAAATAAACTAATTTGTTTTCCTATTGCGTCAGAGTTATGTTTCATTGATCTGATTTTAAACATCATTTGAACCATGAGACCTTAAATCTTGTATATCTGTAAGCTATATTAAAATTTTATAATTTGAGTGCTGTTGAATTAACAGTAATGGCGTGCACTATTGATTTTCGATGCCTGGACGAGGGGTTCGGAGGTAAAACCTTAAAGCGCAAGAGATCCCAGCATGAAGCAGAGAAGTTACAGCTTCTGCATCCATCTTCGGAAGAGGCAGACATGGAATTAGACGACGGAAATCCACCACCATCAAAGAAACACGCCGTTCCTTCATCCTCTGACCCCAACGTGCCATCTTCGTTTGGGAGACCTACCTACGACGGAGTGATTGCAGGGAAGTTGTCGGGAAGGAAGTGGAAGGAGGTTCGGACTCATCGGGCATCACAGGTTCATGTGAGCAGAAAAGGTACCACTGCGGAGCAGAGAATGAAGGAAAAGGAGATAAAGAAAGCTTACAGAGAGAGGATGAATGAACTGAAGGAGGAGATACGACAGAACAAACAGGAGAAGCGGAAGAGGCGCGAGGAGAATGCGAAGAAGAAGCAGGAAAATATTTTGAGATCAGGGACTAGGCTTCAGAAGATCACAAATCCTAACACACTGAAAAAGATTGCCAAGTCGAAGCAGCGCAAGCTTCTCAAAGTGGTTCCTGATGATGTCTTGAGCAACCGGAGGCAGAAAAGCTGATGGAAAACAAGTAATGCTTTTGTTTCTGCCAACCGGTATTGAACGTTGTGATTTTGCTTGGTGGATTTTGAGATTTCGAGACCGAAGCTTAAGTTATAAAATCGAATTTCCTAAGAACTCTAGCATATGGAGAGTGCAAATCAGAATTATTGTATATTTTTGTTGTTCGTTCAGTTTTGATATTGTATGGATTAAAATCGTGTCTGCCTTTAAAATCAAGTTCCTAGGGTATGAAATATGAATTATGTGTTACAGGAGGATCATAGCGAATGAAGTATACAAGTCTGGAATTGCCTGAAAATGGGCTGTGGTACTGCAGAACAATGCTTTTATATAAATCCAAAAGTCGAGAAGTACCCCGTTCAATCCTATATAAAATAGTTAATTTATATATTTATTTTTTTGGATTGGTTTAGTGTTTGATAATTAGTTAGTCAAATATAAATTATTAATGCTAATCTCCCGAATGTGTATGGATCGTTGTGACTTTGTATTTTCCATTACTACTTTTTGGTACCCCAGTCGACATCCACCTCTATTTTTGGTATCCCAGTCGATCTCTAATAAGATAGTGTTTGGGAGAGCTTATTAAAAGCACTTTTCAGCTTTTTCGTTAACACAAATTTGAAATTTTGTGAAATTTTGTTAACGAAAAACTGAAAAGTGCTTCCTAAAAGCTTTTCCAAACACTACCTAAATGTCATTAGTTTTTACGATTTGTGTGTAGTGAAAATGTACTGTAGTACCTAAAACTCAATCTATTAAATCGCATGCATTAAATTTAATAAATATTAGGATTATTATTTTTAAGTTTAATTGATTAAATTTTTTATGTGAATTATGTGTTAATAAAATATTTTTATTATTTATTCAAATAATTTTTCTTGTACTAACTATTTAATTAATTTTTTTAATTGTTTAAATTTATTTGTCAAAATGATTTTTTTTATTATGAAATTTAATTGTTTTAATATTTTAAAGGTTTAAACTTGCATAATTAAATGATTTTAATTAATTGTTTAGTTTATTCTTTTAAATGATTTTAACTGTTTAGCTTATTTGTTTAAATATTTTTGAGTGTCTAATTTATTTATTTTAAATAGCCTTAGTTTAGCGGTTAGTTATTTTAAATTATTTTAAATGTCTGGTTTATTTATTTAAATCCTTTTTAATTGTCCAAATCATTTTAAAGATTTTTATTTTCGCTTGTGTATTTATTTAAATTGCTTTTAAACGTTAGTCTAGTTTGTTTAAATTATTTTAAGCGCGCTGCTTGTTATTTAAATATTTTACTCGTTGCCGTGACATCAGAATATTTAAAACGTTTGATTCTTGGATTTTTAAGCTTGTATTTTTTATTTAGTGCGATTTAATTTATAGTCCTAATTGCAAGTATTGGTTTAACACTTTTTAAAAGTGTGTGGCACTTTTTCATGAAATTCCTACATTCACCTTTTTCTAGGGTTTACCTATACTTACACTTGAGCTCAAAGATTTAATCCTAGCCTTACACACTCAAAACTCACTCAAAACTCAAGCGCGCGCACGCACACACACACATCCTTAGCAGCGCAGATTGCCCCTGTTCTTCAAGGAAATCGATCGGCTTCAGCTCCTTCTTCACCAAACTAGCTGCCACAGCTTCCTTCCCTTCTTCTTCTCCGGCAAGGCAACTTCATCGGCGGGCTGAGCAAGTTGTTACCTTAGATTTTTGAGCTCGATTCCAGCTCCATTTCCAGCCTTCGATCGGCCGCAGCAACTCTTGCCTCTTTCGATTTTTCTTTCACTTAGCAGGGCAAGAATAAGAGTTCTTTCTTCACCATTTCAGAGTATTGTGTCGTGTGAAGATTGTGTAATCGCCTTTCGTTTTTTTCTAGAAAGTCCGTGCCCTGTTTTTAGAAGAAAATGGATCGGCCAGCTCACTTGAGTTCTTGCTTCATCGATTGATTGTAGCTTAGGCAAGGATAATGGGCTTCTTTGCTTCAACTTGTAGATTATTATATGTTGTGTGTTGCACTCATGAAAATTTCTTTTGAAGACAAAAAAAAAACGTGCCCTGCTCGTTTTTTTTTCTTTTTGGCTTAAAGATTTTATTGCATTCTTGCTTGAGAATGTTAGGTAATGGTTGGCAGGTGGGAGAATTAAAGAGGGCGATTGGTGGCTGGGAAATGAACATTCAATTCCACGCGTTTTTTTTTTGCTATAAATTGGCTCCTCGGTTCTCAGTTTTGATCATCCCATTCTTCTCTTCTTTTGTATTAACAAAGAGAAAAGAAAATAAAGAGAGAGAAAAAAAGGGAGTGTTTTTTTTCGGAGATCTCTTGTGAGTTAGAGAATTATTTTTCGGTAATACTCGGGGCTTGGGATAGTGGTGAGATATAGTGTTTTGTATACACTTGTAATATTTCTCCGGTTATAAATATTGCAGCAGCTCCGTGGACGTAGCCTATATTGGGTGAACCACGTAAATTCTTGGTGTCCTTATTGATTATTTTATTCCGCAATTATTATCGTCATGATCACTCCGGTATAATCCATAACAACTGGTATCAGAGCTGTTACGGTGTCCGGGAGCCTTGGTGAATTTTTTTTTAAAATTCTGAGTATGCTCTGTGGTTGCAGCTTTGTCTGATCTTCCACATCAGAAAAGATTTTTTAAAATTTTATTAAGGCAGGTGAAGCGATGGCCGGAAATGACGGATCGGGACCGGGAATCAATAAGTTCGACGGTACAGATTTCACGTTCTGGCGGTTACAGATTAAAGATTATCTGTACAGCAAGAAGCTACATCAACCTCTATCCGGGGTGAAGCCAGAAAAGATGGAGGATGATGAGTGGGAGCTTCTTGACCGACAAGTGTTAGGGGTAATACGATTGACCCTAACAAAGAACGTGGCACACAACGTGGCAGAGGCAAATACCACGGAGGAGATTATGTCCATTTTGTCGGACATGTACGAGAAGCCATCAGCAAATAATAAAGTGTTCCTCATGAAAAATTTATTCAACTTGAAGATGGAGGAAGGTGCTTCGGTGGCGGCACATATCAATGAATTCAACACGATTGTTTCTCAGCTAACATCGGTTGAAATTAAATTTGATGATGAAATTCGAGCACTTATTCTTTTGGCGTCTTTACCAAATGTTTGGGAGCCGATGCGGGCAGCGGTTAGCAATTCTGCTGGAAAGGGAAAGTTACAATTCAATGATGTCAGAGATCGAATCCTTGGTGAAGAAGTTCGCGGGAGGGATTCGGGAGAAGCAACATCATCGAGATCTGCCCTAAATCTCGAAAACAAAAGTAGGGGCAGTAGTAGCAAAAAAGGTTCTAACCGATGGCGTGGCAGATCCAAATCAAGGAGTGGAAAAAACAAAAATACATTCGAAAAGAAATTAAAGTGCTGGAGCTGTGGTGAAACTGGTCACATGAAAAAGGACTGCAGATCACACAAGAATAATTCAAATGTTGTGACTGAGGAAGTACACGATGCTTTAGTGTTATCCATGGAAAGCCCTGTTGACTCTTGGGTTATGGATTCTGGAGCCTCGTTTCATACCACGGGTAATCGCGATGTATTCGATAATTACATTGCTGGCGATTACGGAAAATTTTTCTTGGTAGATGGAAAACCTTTGGAGATTGTTGGTATGGGTGATATCAGTTTGAAAATGTCAAACGGATCTATCTGGAAACTCAACAAAGTGAGGCATGTACCAAAGTTGACCCGAAATCTGATCTCAGTGGGACAACTCGATGACGAAGGCCATAAAGTGACCTTTGGTGATGGCTCTTGGAAAGTGAGCAAAGAAGCCATGATTGTTGCTCGAGGAATGAAAACTGGAACCCTCTACATGACTTCCAGTTGCAGAGACATGTTAGCAGTTGTGGATGCTGGAGCTAACTCAAGTCTATGGCACTGTAGACTTGGACATATGAGTGAGAAAGGAATGAAGATGTTGATTTCAAAAGGGAAACTACCGGAGTTAAAAACTGTCGAACACAAACTGTGTGAAAGTTGTGTTCTTGGAAAGCAGAAAAAGGTGAGATTTTCGAAAGGCGGTAGGGAACCAAAAGCATCAAAGTTGGAGCTGGTTCATACTGATATGTGGGGGCCATCTCCTGTGACATCCCTTGGCGGCTCACGATATTATGTGAAATTTATCGATGATTCGAGCAGGAAAGTTTGGGTTTATTTTTTGAAAAATAAATCTGATGTTTACGAAGCCTTCAAGAGATGAAAAGTCATGGGGAGAATGAGACCAACTTGAAAGTAAAGTGTTTACGGTCTGATAACGGTGGTGAATATGAAGATTTTGAGTTCAAGAAGTATTGTGCACAGAACGGGATCAAGATGGAGAAAACCATTTCTGGTACACCTCAACAGAATGGTGTAGCTGAAAGAATGAACATGACCTTGAATGAGCGAGCCAGGAGCATGAGATTGTTGGAAAACTGTGTTCAGATCAATTGTAATTGATACCCGGTGCAGCGGAAGTTTAAAAATTTTATTTTCTAATATGGAACGATTCCATATCTGGGTATCAAAACCTTTTACGATTAAATTTGTTCATGTAAAATAAATAATCACAATTAAATATTTTACCTTGTCAAGCAAAGGCTTGATCGTGGACTCCAACATAATTTAATCTGCTCTTCTTGTAAATCCCGGGAACTGATGGCGTCACGATCTTTCTCCGGAATTAGGTCCACGAATGAAAAACAGAAACCCTCTGATTGAATGCACTAGAAATCAATCAGAAGTTTGCGTAGAGAATAAACAGATATGATCTGTTAATTCGGATTGTAATTTTTCACAAAAATCACAAGCCGAATTTTCTCCAAAAGGGACAGAGGATTTCGAAAATCCCCTTCAAATATTTAGAGTGTAATTTCAAAAATTACAAGACACAATAGTTATGATTTTCGAACACTACACACTTATTTATAGATAATTTCTATACTAGATTAAGTTATCATTGTATTAGGACTCTAACTCCTTAGGGCCCACAATCCATAACTTAAGCCTAACAAGCCAAGCCCGTTGTTATAGAAATTAATATAAAATTCATCATGACTCCGATTGATAAACTGATTTCACCAATGTGCACAGAAACCATTTCTGCATCTTTTAGAGTCAAGATAATTTTTCTGAATCCGAATTCATTGATTTCTAAAAATGTCCATCCCTATGTCATTTTAGGAAATCCCACTCCCTTTAGTTAAGAAGTCCAACTTCTCTTTCATTAAATTTAACTCTTTAAATTTAACTATCTCTACGGGGTTTTAGTAATCCATTACTTGTGTAACCCTCAATGGTTCAGGAATACAGCTAGCCGTGGGCTCACAACTCCTTGTGACTCAGAACAACAATTTTCGACTTACCCATCGAATCATGGTAAGAGCGCCTAGCAATATTGCCCCATGATTCCCTAGGTATTACTGATAGTGCCTGCAAGAACCAGTAGATTTTGGTTAGCGTACAGTACGGTCCCTTCATCCATATATCCCGATCGAATCAACAACCATTGGTATATCGAGAGTCGTTCGAGATTCGATAACTATGCATAACATCTTGGAGATCTATTAGTGACATCGCATGTGTTACTAGGAAAACCCATTAACCTAAAACACATCATGTACTCTGGCCAGAGATTCGTCACACTAATATCTCCTCAGATCGCATAGGATATCCACACTCGCAAGTATGTGGTGAATCCTTGACAACAAAGCATCGACTCCTATATGTGTCGTAACTGTACCCAATCCCGACACCTGATGACCCCAATAGAGTCGGTAAACGAGTCAAAGTACAGTACTAGCATATAGAGTCTCAATGATGTTTCAAGTAATAAGGACTAATGGTGTACAACCAAAACCGCGGACTTTATCCACTCGATAAGTGATAACCACTTGGAAAGTCCGAATAGGGTAGTTCGATCATTCATCATATGAATATCCATTTGCATGCTTTGAACATCTCTATGTTCCATACCAATGAAACGTGGTACTCGGCATCGCAAATGCTAGTCTCAATCTCGAGAGATCCTTATCCTTATTTGCGGACGGCTCAATTGACTAGGAACAGTTTAGAATATACAGTGACTATAAGATGTGTTTCATGATAGCCATCCCCATGTGCTACCACATCTTACATACACTATAGTATATTCAAGGTCTTTATCAAAACAACAATAGTATATCATAATATAACAATATGAAGAAAGATAAAGTCAATGCCATTATAAAAGTGTAAATTATATTAAACAAAAGATTGTTTTACATAGAGTCATAAAAGCCCTTAGCCACAAGTTGGATAACCGGGCACCCACTCTTTCAATCTCCCACTTGCCCTAAAGCCAACTAGTCATACTACGTAATCCCATTGCTTCGCGATGTTTGTCAAACAATGGTCCTGGCAAGGGCTTAGTAAGCGGATCAGCGATATTGTCTGTAGAGGCCACTCTCTCGACACTGATGTCTCCTCTTTCCACGATCTCCCGGATGATGTGGTATTTCCTCAGTACGTGTTTGGACTTCTGATGAGACCTTGGTTCCTTTGCCTGAGCAACGGCACCCGTGTTGTCACAGTACACCGGGACTGGACCAACAGCTTCAGGAATTACACCCAACTCTTGGATGAATTTCCTTATCCAAACCGCCTCTTTAGCAGCAGCTGATGCTGCAATGTATTCTGCTTCAGTGGTGGAATCCGCTGTGGTGTCCTGCTTGGAACTCTTCCAAGAGACAGCACCGCCATTGAGCACGAATACAAATCCAGAGGTTGATTTCGAGTCATCCACGTCACATTGGAATCTAGAGTCGGTATAGCCTTCCAACTTCAATTCTCTCCCTCCATAAACCATGAATAAATTCTTAGTCCTTCGCAAGTACTTAAGAATATCCTTCACGGCTTTTCAATGCATTTGATCGGGATTGGCTTGGTATCTGCTCGTGACGCTCAGAGCATAGGCCACATCCGGTCTGATAGATATCATCTCATACATGATACTACCTATGGCTGACAAATATGGTTTGTGTGTCATCTTCTCTATCTCTTCGTCAGTCTTGGGACACATAGACTGGATAAAGAAACTCCATGACACATAGGTAGATGTCCTCTCTTGGACCCATCCATTAAAAACCTTTTCAATATGGTTTCGATGTAGGTTGATTGAGTAAGTCCTATCATTCTCTTAGATATATCTCTATAGATCTGTATCCCTAGAATATAGGAGGCCTCACCCAAATCCTTCATCGAGAATCTACCTGATAACCATATCTTTGTTGACTGCAACATCCCTACGTCATTCCCCATGAGTAGAATGTCATCAACATAAAGTACTAAGAATGTTACTGCATCCTTAACTACTTTCTTGTACACGCATGGTTCCTCCGGGTTTTTGATGAAACCAAAATCCTTTATTGTTTCATCAAATTTCTGGTTCCAACTTCTTGATACTTGTTTGAGACCATAGATTGATCTCTGAAGCTTGCATACCTTATGCTCGCTTCCCATGGATGTGTACCCCTCAGGCTGCATCATATAGATCTCTTCCTTAATTTTTCCATTAAGAAATGCAGTCTTTACATCCATTTGCCATATCTCATAGTCATACCATGCTGCTATGGCAATAAGGATTCTTATGGACTTGAACATTGCGACTGGTGAAAAGGTTTCATCATAGTCAACTCCTTGTCTTTGAGTATAACCTTTTGCCACCAATCGTGCCTTGTAGGTCAATACCTTTCCGTCAGGCCCAAGCTTTCTCTTGTAGATCCATTTGCACCCTATTGGAACAATTCTATCGGGAGGATCTACTAAAGACCAAACTTGGTTAGTATGCATCGAGTCTATTTCCGATTGCATAGCTTCAAGCCGGATCCCCTTCAAAAATTGCTTCAGAAATTGCTTCCTTGAAGTTTTTTGGATCACATCCAATGTAGGGTTCACCTTGATCCCCTTCAAGAAGAAGACCATATCTTATAGGAGGCCTAGAAGTCCTCTCGGATCTCCTAGTAGTAGGCGTGTCTTGTGATGATTCTTGAGGTGTAGGATCGCTATTTTGTATCTCGGGCTCTTCTCGAATTTCTTCGAGTTCCATCATCATGCCTTTCTTATCCAATAAGAACTCTTTCTCCAAGAAGGTGGCATTCCTTGAAACAAACACTTTTGTTTCAGCAGGATGATAGAAATAATATCCGATTGAATTCTTCGGATACCCTACAAAATAACATAAGGTGGATCGACTATCCAACTTATCTCCCACTGTCTGCTTCACGTAAGCAGGACATCCCCAAATTCTCAAGTACGAATACTTAGGAGCTTTGCCATTCCATAACTCGTATGGTGTCTTATCTACTGCTTTAGTGTGGACATTGTTCAACAAAAATACCGCCGTTTCAAGCGCGTAGCCCCAAAACGAAGGTGGAAGCTCAGTGAAGCTCATCATGGATCGAACCATGTCCAACAAAGTTCGATTGCGACGCTCCGAAACACCATTCAGCTGAGGTGTCATAGGAGGAGTCCACTGAGAGAGAATCTCATTCTCTTTTAGATAGTCCAAAAATTCGGTACTTAAGTATTCTCCACCTCGATCCGATCGAAGTGCTTTAATACTTTTCCCTTGCATGTTTTCTACTTCAGCCTTGAATTCTTTGAACCTTTCAAATGCTTCAGACTTATATTTCATTAAATATAGATACCCATACCTTGAATAATCATCAGTAAAGGTAATGAAGTAGGTGTTGCCACATTTAGTACCAATCCTAAATGGACCGCAAACATCCGTATGGATCAAATCCAACAGATTTTGGCTACGCTCAGGTTTCCCTTTGAAAGGAGATTTAGTCATTTTTCCTTTTAGGCAGGACTCACAAGTAGGTAGAGAGTTAATATCAGACATATCAAACATGCCCTCTCCCACTAGCTTGTTCATCCTCCTTGAGGAAATATGACCTAGCCTAGCATGCCAAAGGTTTGCCGGGTTTTGACTATCGTTTTTCTTTTTATTTGTTGTTACCGGTTTATCAACATAATTCATTGGAACGTCTTTTAATTTTAATCTATATAGATCATTTTCAAGTTGTCCATTTCCAATCAAACATTCATTCTTGTAAATATTGCAAATCCCATTCACAAAATTGCAAGAAAAACCATCTCTATCAAGCATAGAAATAGATATAATGTTTTTGACCAAATCCGGAACATATAAAACATCTCTCAAAAATAACTTAAAATCTTTCTGCAAAACTAAACAAATGTCTCCTATAGCTTTGGCTTCGACTCTAGAACCATTCCCGAGCCTTAGCTGGGTCTCACCCATCCTTAGCTTACGACTTCTTGTCATCACCTGCAAATCATTGCAAATGTGAGATCCACATCCGGTATCCAATACCCAAGAAGAAGTATTAAGCGAAACATTTATTTCAATGTAAAACATACCCTTTGCAGTTCGCAACTGTTCGAGGTATTCCTTGCAGTTACGTTTCCAATGATCGGGTTTCTCGCAGTAATGACAAACGTTTTCATCTTTTATCTCAATTGAAGCCTTGGCCTTTCCCTTCTTATTTGGTACAAACTTCTTGGGCGGGGCAGAACGTTTCTTACCCTTTCCACTTGGTCCTTTCTTAGAGTTAGAAGAGGAGCCAACCAAGAGTACCGGTTTATCCTTCTTTAGTGTGGCTTCATATGTGACAAGCATATTGACCATCTCTTCAAGGGTGGCCTCTATCTTGTTCATATTGAAGTTCATCACAAAACCGTCAAACGATGAAGGAAGTGATAGAAGCAACAAGTCCGCGCTAAGTTCATGCTCCAAAGTCAAGTCGAGTGTTACCAACTTTTCAATGAGCCCAATCATGCGCACCCCATGCTCACGGACCGAAGTCCCATCTCGCATGCGACTCGTCATGAGCTCTCTGACGGTGGAATACCTCTCTGACCTTGACTGAGCTCCAAAGAGTTCCTTGAGGTTCTTGTGAATGTCAGCAGCATTCACGGCATCCTCGAATCTCCTTTGAAGCTCATCAGACATCGAAGCCAGCATGTAGCATTTGGCCTTGATATCATGGTCCCACCATAAATCAAGTTTGGCCAACTCTTCCGGACTTGTATTACCCGGGGCTTCCTTCGGAGGCGGCTTCTCTAACACGTAGAAAGCTTTTTCCGAAGTAAGAATAATCTTTAACTTACGGAACCATTCCGTATAGTTTGCGCCAGTTAATTTGTTTTGTTCGAGAATTGAAAATAGTGGATTGCGTGGATTCATCGTAATATAATACTGAAAAGGAAATAGACAATAATCAGTGATTTGTTTAATTAATTTACTAAGACATAAAATATGGCGAATTTCATTTTATGAATTACACTCCCACTATTTTGACGATTTCACTACCCTCTAGTGAAAACGAGAAACATTTTCTTTAGTGGGAACATGGAGTCCAATTGACAAACTATGGTCCCGAATAATATCAGCCAACCATAATTTTCAAAAGGTAGAGCCCAATTGCTTCCAAAGCAACCTCCATGTTTTTACCTCATGTCCAATAAGGGCCCAATAATATGACGCCGTTTATTGTGACATGTCAAGATAACCCATCAATATTAAGTTGTGATGGACGGTCGCCATGTGGATCCCCAATAATATGAGCCAATCCCATGGGAGTTCCATGTTGGAAAAACTGGCGGTCAGATCAATCACGATTGATACCCGGTGCAGCGGAAGTTTAAAAATTTTGTTATGGAACAATTCCATAGTGTGGGTATCAACCGTTCAACGATTAAATTATTAGTGTGTAAAATTCAAATAACAGTTATTAAATTTTACCTTCAATCTCGCAACGAGATTACTGGACACCAACAGATTTTATCTGCTCTTGTTGTCTCTCCCTGGAACCGATGAACTCCTTCAATCAGGTCCACGAACAGAGGTTTAATCCCTCTGATAGATTGCACTAGAAAATCTATCAGAAGTTTTCTGCGAAGAGAATAAACGAATCTGATTCGTTATTCCTTACTGCGATTCAAAATCACAGACCGGAAAATCTCGGGCAGAGGGGGAGGGGTCGGCCGAACAGAGAGAGAGAGCTAGGGTTCGAAAATTTTCTCTGTCTCAAAAATTATGACCTGTTGTGTGTAATTTCTGTACTTAAATAACTTATTTATAATGCAGGCCACTAACACCTTAGGGCCCATTAGTCATAAGCTGGGGCCCGACAAGCAAAGCCCGCTCGTTCAGAAATTAATATAAAATTCATCGTGACTCCGATTGATGAACTGATTTCACCAATGTGCACAGAAACCATTTCTGCACATTTTAAAGTCAAAATAAATTTTCCTGAATCCGAATTCAGTGGTTTCCAAAAATGTCCATCCCTATGTCATTTTAGGAAATCCTACTCCCTTACTCTTATTTAAGAAGTCCAACTCCTTAGTTCATTAAATTTAACTCTTTAAATTTAACTATCTCAACGGGGATTAAAACTCCATTACAC
Organism: Henckelia pumila; assembly: GCF_033568475.1. Classification (NCBI taxonomy): domain Eukaryota; kingdom Viridiplantae; phylum Streptophyta; class Magnoliopsida; order Lamiales; family Gesneriaceae; genus Henckelia; species Henckelia pumila. Next base: position 129,368,023 of record NC_133120.1, on the reverse strand, counting down.
TGTGTGACCCTCAATGGTTCAGGGATACAGCTAGCCGTGGGCTCACAACTCCTTGTGACTCGGAACAACACTTTCCGACTTGCCCAACGAATCATGGTAAAGCGCCTAGCAACATCGCCCCATGATTCCCTAGGTATCACTGATAGTGCCTACAAGAACCAGTAGATTTTGGTTAGCGTACAGTACGGTCCCTTCATCCATATATCCCGATCGAATCAACAACCATTGGTATATCGAGAGTCGCTCAAGATTCGATAACTATGCAATACATCTTGAAGATCAAATTAGTGACATCGCATGTGCTACTAAGAAACCATTTCTTAAATCACATCAAGTACTCTGGCCAGAGATTTGTCACACTAATATCTCCTCAGATCGCATAGGATATCCACACTCGCAAGTATGTGGTGAATCCTTGACAACAATGCATTGACTCCTATATGTGTCGTAACTGTACCCAATCTCGACACCTGATGACCCCCATAGAGTCGGTAAACGAGTCAAAGCACAGCACTAGCATATAGAGTCTCCATGATGTTTCAAGTCGTAAGGACTAATGGTGTACAACCAAAACCGCGGACTTTATCCACTCGATAAGTGATAACCACTTGGAAAGTCCGGATAGGGTAGTTCGATTATTCATCCTATGAATATCCATTTGCATGCTTCGAACATCTCCATGTTCCCTACCAATGAAACGTGGTACTCCGCATCGCAAATGCTAGTCTCAAACTCGAGCGATCCTTATCCTTATTATCGGACGGCTCAATCGACTAGGAACGGTTTTTTAGAATATACAGTGACTATAAGATGTATTTCATGATAGACATCTCCATGTTCTACCACATCTTACATACACTATAGTATATTCAAGGTCTTTATCAAAACAACAATAGTATATCACAATATAACAATATGAAGTAATATAAAGTCATTGCCATAAAAGTGTAAATAATATTAAACAAAAGATTGTTTATACAAAGAGTCATCAAAGCCCATAGCCACACAGTTGGCTCACTGGGCACCCACTCTTACAATCTCCCACTTGCCCTATAGCCAACTAGTCATACTACGTAGACCCATTGCTTCGCGATGTTTGTCAAACAATGGTCCTGGCAAGGGCTTAGTAAGCGGATCAGCGATATTGTCTGCAGAGGCCACTCGTTCGACAGTGATGTCTCCTCTTTCCACAATCTCCCGGATTATGTGGTATTTCCTCAGTACGTGTTTGGATCTTTGATGAGACCTTGGTTCCTTTGCTTGAGCAACGGCACCCGTGTTGTCACAGTACACCGGGACTGGACCAACAAATTCAGGAATGACGCCCAACTCTTGGACGAACTTCCTCATCCAAACGGCCTCTTTAGCAGCAGCTGATGCTGCAATGTATTCAGCCTCAGTGGTGGAATCCGCTGTGGTGTCCTGCTTGGAACTCTTCCAAGAGACAGCACCGCCATTGAGCATGAACACAAATCCAGAGGTTGACTTCGAGTCATCCACATCACTTTGGAAGCTAGAGTCGGTATAGCCTTCCAATTTGAGTTCTCGTCCTCCATAAACCATGAACATATTCTTAGTCCTTCGCAAGTACTTAAGAATGTCCTTCACGGCGTTCCAATGCATTTGACCAGGATTAGACTGATATCTGCTCGTGACACTCAGAGCAAATGCTACATCCGGTCTGGTAGATATCATCCCATACATGACACTACCTATAGCTGACGCATATGGTACATGTGTCATATTCTCTATCTCTTCATCAGTCTTGGGACACATAGACTTGGATAGAGAAACTCCATGACACATGGGTAGATGTCCTCTTTTGGACCCATCCATTGAAAACCGTTTCAATATGGTATCGATGTAGGTTGATTGAGTGAGTCCTATCATTCTCTTAGACCTATCTCTATAGATCTGTATCCCAAGAATGTAGGATGCCTCTCCCAAATCCTTCATCGAAAATCTACCTGATAACCATATCTTTGTTGACTGCAACATCCCTACATCATTCCCAATGAGTAGGATGTCATCAACATAAAGTACTAAGAATGTCACCGCATCCTTAACTACTTTCTTGTACACGCAAGGTTCCTCCGGGTTCTTGATGAAACCAAAATCTTTTATTGTTTCATCAAATTTCTGGTTCCAACTTCTTGATGCTTGTTTTAGACCATAAATTGATCTCTGAAGCTTGCATACCTTATGCTCGCTTCCCATGGATGTGTACCCCTCAGGCTGCTTCATATAGATTTCCTCCTTAATGTCTCCATTAAGAAAAGCAGTCTTCACATCCATTTGCCATATCTCATAGTCATACCATGCAGCTATGGCAATTAGGATTCTTATGGACTTGAACATTGCAACTGGTGAAAAGGTTTCATCATAGTCAACTCCTTGCCTTTGAGTATAACCTTTAGCCACCAATCGCGCCTTGTAGGTCAATACCTTACCATCAGGCCCAAGCTTTCTTTTGTAGATCCATTTGCACCCTATCGGAACAATTCCATCGGGAGGATCTACTAAAGACCAAACTTGGTTTGTATGCATCGAATCCAATTCTGACTGCATAGCTTCAAGCCATAAATTCGAATCCGCATCAGAAATTGCTTCCTTGAAGTTTCTTGGATCACATCCAATGTCGGGTTCATCTTGATCCCCTTCAAGAAGAAGACCATATCGAACTGGAGGTCTAGAAGTCCTTTCGGATCTTCTAGGTGCAGGCGTGTCCAGCAATGGTTCCTGAGGTGTAGGATCGTTATTTTGTATTTCGGGTTCTTCTCGAACTTCTTCGAGTTCCATCATCTCGCCTTTCTTATCCAATAAGAATTCCTTCTCCAAGAAGGTGGCATTCCTAGAAACAAACACCTTTGTTTCAGCAGGATAATAGAAATAATATCCGATTGAATTCTTCGGATACCCTACAAAATAACATAAGCTGGATCGACTATCCAACTTATCTCCCACTGTCCGCTTCACGTAAGCAGGACATCCCCAAATCCTCAAGTACGAATACTTAGGAGCTTTGCCATTCCATAACTCGTATGGTGTTTTGTCCACTGCTTTAGTGTGGACGTTGTTCAACAACAATACCGCCGTTTCAAGCGCATAGCCCCAAAACGAAGGTGGAAGCTCAGTGAAGCTCATCATAGATCGAACCATGTCCAACAAAGTTCGATTACGACGCTCCGATACACCATTAAGCTGTGGTGTCATAGGAGGAGTCCACTGAGAGAGAATCCCATTCTCTTTCAGATAGTCCAAAAACTCGGTACTCAAGTATTCTCCACCTCGATCCGATCGAAGTGCTTTAATACTTTTACCTAACTTGTTTTCTACTTCAGCCCTGAATTCTTTGAACTTTTCAAATGCTTCAGACTTATATTTCATTAAATATAAATACCCATACCTTGAATAATCATCAGTAAAGGTAATGAAGTAGGTGTGGCCATGTTGAGTCCCTACTCTAAATGGACCACAAACATCTGTATGGATCAAATCCAACAGATTCTGACTACGCTCAGGTTTCCCCTTAAAAGGAGATTTAGTCATTTTTCCTTTTAGGCAGGATTCACAAGTAGGTAGAGAATTAATATCAGACATATCAAACATGCCCTCTCCCACTAGCTTGTTCATCCTCCTTGAGGAAATATGACCTAGCCTAGCATGCCAAAGGTTTGCCGGGTTTTGACTATCGATTTTCCTTTTGTTTGTTGTCGCCGGTTTATCAACATAATTCACTGGAACGTCTTTTAGTTTTAAGTTGTATAGATCGTTTTCAAGTTGTCCATTTCCAATTAAACATTCATTCTTGTAAATATTGCAAATCCCATTCACAAAATTGCAAGAATAACCATCTCTATCAAGCATAGAAATAGAAATAATGTTTTTAATTAAATCTGGCACAAATAAAACATCTCTTAACAATAATTTAAAACCGTTCTGCAAAGTCAAACAAACATCTCCAATGGCCGTAGCTTCAACTCTGGAACCATTCCCGAGCCTCAGCTGGGTCTCACCCATTCTAAGCCTGCGACTTCTTGTCATCACCTGCAAATCATTGCAAATGTGAGATCCACATCCGGTATCCAATACCCAAGAAGTTGTATTAAGTGACATGTTTATTTCAATATAGAACATACCCTTTGCAGTTCCCAACTGCTCAAGATATTCCTTGCAGTTGCGCTTCCAATGACCCGGCTTCTTGCAGTAATGGCAAACATCCTTGGATTTTCCATTGTTTGAAGCCTTTGTCTTTTGCTTCTTCTCGGGCTCAACTTTCTTGGGTGGGGTAGAACGTTTCTTGCCCTTCATACTTGGCCCCTTCTTCGCAGAAGATGAGGAGCCCACCAAGAAAGATGGCTTATCCTTCTTAAGTGTGGATTCATATGTAACGAGCATATTGACCATCTCTTCAAGGGTGGCCTCTATCTTGTTCATATTAAAATTTATCACAAATCCATCAAATGAAGAAGGAAGAGACAGAAGCAATAAATCCACATTGAGTTCATGCTCCAACACCAAATCTAGGGTCGCCAACTTCTGTATGAGCCAAATCACTCGTACCCCATGATCACGGACCGAAGTCCCTTCACGCATGCGGCACGTCATCAACTCCTTAACAGTAGCGAACCTTTCAGCCCTCGACTGAGCCCCAAAAAGTTCCTTGAGTTGCGTGTGAATGTCAGCAGCATTCACCGTGTCCTCAAATCGCCTCTGGAGTTCATCAGACATCGAGGCTTGCATATAGCATTTGGTCTTGATGTCATGGTCACACCATGCATCAAGTTTGGCCAATTCCTCCGGACTTATGTCAGCTGGTGCTTCCTTCGGAGGTGCTTTCTCTAACACGTAGAGCATTTTCTCCGAAGTTAAGACAATCTTCAACTTCCGGAACCATTCCGTATAGTTGGCGCCAGTCAACTTGTTTTGTTCGAGGATCGAGAATAATGGATTTCGCGAATTCATTGTATGAAATACTGAAAAGAAAAACAGACATATATCAATGATTGTTTAAATAATTTACTAAGACATAAAATAGGCGAATTTAATTTTATGAATCTCACTCCCACTATTTTAACGATTTCACCACCCTCTAGTGAAAACGGGAAACTTTTTCCTTAGTGAGAACATGGAGTCCAATTGACAAACTTATGGTCCCGAATAATATCAGCCAACCATAATTCTCAAAAGGTAGAGCCCAATTGCTTCCAAAGCAACCCCCATGTATTTACCTCATGTCCAATAAGGGCCCAATAATATGACGCCGTTTAAAGTGACATGTCAAGATGACCCATCAATATTAAGTTGTGATGGACGGTCGCCATGTGGATCCCCCAATAATATGAGCCGATCCCATGGGAGTTCCACCCAACTTACAACATTTGTCGATCCAATGTACAGCTTTCCGACGGACGGGCCCCCCCAATAATATGAGCCGGACCGTATCCGCGGGTAGCATCACATACATTGACCGTTGATGGAAGGTAGGAACATTTAAACAATATTTAAATTTCCTTTATTTATCTTGATATAAATTTTAAATCATATTTAAAATGAGGGATTTTATTTATAAAATATTTGTCTCATCATATTTAATTTATTGCATGCATTGCCGGATTCACGCAATTTATGTCTAAACATGCATACAATCATAATATCACATATATATAGGATGATCGATTCCATTTCTAATTGACCCGTGGTTGCCAATCACGGGTCTTAGTCCAATCCTAGGTAATATGCAGTATGCAATGCAATCCTATTACATGTGCTTCCAATTTACATTTCTTCAGTCTTTATTGTCTGCTGGGCCCACCGTCTTCAAATCTTGATCTCCCACTAAATCTAATGCATTTACAATAAATAACAATGACAAGTAGGGGATACATTTTTAGGGGTGGGAACGGGCTATAAACCAAGCCCACTTTTATTACATATGACATTCATATCGGGCCATAAACCAGGCCCATTAATAAAACCAACAACAATAAAAACAAAATGTAAATTCCTAACATACACCTACAAAATTGGTCATGGCAATCGATCATCCTTATCCAATAACATTTAATTCAAAATTAATTTATTGGATAACATGCAGTGGCAATTCAAATTTAAACAAGATAAAATCATATTTTATATATAAAATCTCATTTCACATATAAAATCATATTTTATCTCTATATCAAATAAAATCATATTTTATCTATAAAATCCAATTTTACAAATAAAATCATATTTTACTCAATATATCATAAGATCATATCTTATCATCAATTGTACCAAAATAATTGATTTCAAAATTCAATTTACGGATAAAATATTAAAATTTTCCAAAAATTCAAATTTATCCAAAATCAATTTTAAAATTTACAGACTCGAACAATTCGATCCGAAATCTCGTGAACCAATCAAAAACAATTTTTGACCGGACCAAAAATAAAATTTTAACATATTAAAATTAATTTTTAATAAAAATATAAATTTTCCCGCGGGCCGCCCGGGACACTCCCGGGTCGGCCCGCACCCGGGGCGCGGGCCGGGGGCAGCCCGGCTGCCCCCTTAGGGCAGCGCCTGGCGCCGCCCCTGGGCGGCGCCGTGCGCTGCCGGCGCCGCCCCTGGGCAGCGCCGAGCGCTGCCCTGCGCAGCGCCCAGCGCTGCGCTGGGCAGCGCACAGCGCTGCCCTGGGCGGCGACGGTCGCCGCCTTGGGCGGCGCCGTGCGCCCCCTTTGGGCGGCGCCGTGCGCCGCCCGGGGCAGCAACAATTGCTGCCCCACCGGGCAGCGATCCAATCGCTGCCCGGGTTTTGCCCCGAAAAAAAAATTTTTTTTATTTAAAAATATTTATTTTGTTTCAAAAACCGAGACTCAAAAATTTTGTACAATTGATTAATTTAATCGTTTGATCTGAGCAACCTGGCTCTGATACCACTGTTGGAAAAACTGGCGGTCAGATCAATCACGATTGATACCCGGTGCAGCGGAAGTTTAAAAATTTTGTTATGGAACAATTCCATAGTGTGGGTATCAACCGTTCAACGATTAAATTATTAGTGTGTAAAATTCAAATAACAGTTATTAAATTTTACCTTCAATCTCGCAACGAGATTACTGGACACCAACAGATTTTATCTGCTCTTGTTGTCTCTCCCTGGAACCGATGAACTCCTTCAATCAGGTCCACGAACAGAGGTTTAATCCCTCTGATAGATTGCACTAGAAAATCTATCAGAAGTTTTCTGCGAAGAGAATAAACGAATCTGATTCGTTATTCCTTACTGCGATTCAAAATCACAGACCGGAAAATCTCGGGCAGAGGGGGAGGGGTCGGCCGAACAGAGAGAGAGAGCTAGGGTTCGAAAATTTTCTCTGTCTCAAAAATTATGACCTGTTGTGTGTAATTTCTGTACTTAAATAACTTATTTATAATGCAGGCCACTAACACCTTAGGGCCCATTAGTCATAAGCTGGGGCCCGACAAGCAAAGCCCGCTCGTTCAGAAATTAATATAAAATTCATCGTGACTCCGATTGATGAACTGATTTCACCAATGTGCACAGAAACCATTTCTGCACATTTTAAAGTCAAAATAAATTTTCCTGAATCCGAATTCAGTGGTTTCCAAAAATGTCCATCCCTATGTCATTTTAGGAAATCCTACTCCCTTACTCTTATTTAAGAAGTCCAACTCCTTAGTTCATTAAATTTAACTCTTTAAATTTAACTATCTCAACGGGGATTAAAACTCCATTACACTGTGTGACCCTCAATGGTTCAGGGATACAGCTAGCCGTGGGCTCACAACTCCTTGTGACTCGGAACAACACTTTCCGACTTGCCCAACGAATCATGGTAAAGCGCCTAGCAACATCGCCCCATGATTCCCTAGGTATCACTGATAGTGCCTACAAGAACCAGTAGATTTTGGTTAGCGTACAGTACGGTCCCTTCATCCATATATCCCGATCGAATCAACAACCATTGGTATATCGAGAGTCGCTCAAGATTCGATAACTATGCAATACATCTTGAAGATCAAATTAGTGACATCGCATGTGCTACTAAGAAACCATTTCTTAAATCACATCAAGTACTCTGGCCAGAGATTTGTCACACTAATATCTCCTCAGATCGCATAGGATATCCACACTCGCAAGTATGTGGTGAATCCTTGACAACAATGCATTGACTCCTATATGTGTCGTAACTGTACCCAATCTCGACACCTGATGACCCCCATAGAGTCGGTAAACGAGTCAAAGCACAGCACTAGCATATAGAGTCTCCATGATGTTTCAAGTCGTAAGGACTAATGGTGTACAACCAAAACCGCGGACTTTATCCACTCGATAAGTGATAACCACTTGAAAAGTCCGGATAGGGTAGTTCGATTATTCATCCTATGAATATCCATTTGCATGCTTCGAACATCTCCATGTTCCCTACCAACGAAACGTGGTACTCCGCATCGCAAATGCTAGTCTCAAACTCGAGCGATCCTTATCCTTATTATCGGACGGCTCAATCGACTAGGAACGGTTTTTAGAATATACAGTGACTATAAGATGTATTTCATGATAGACATCTCCATGTTCTACCACATCTTACATACACTATAGTATATTCAAGGTCTTTATCAAAACAACAATAGTATATCACAATATAACAATATGAAGTAATATAAAGTCATTGCCATAAAAGTGTAAATAATATTAAACAAAAGATTGTTTATACAAAGAGTCATCAAAGCCCATAGCCACACAGTTGGCTCACTGGGCACCCACTCTTACATTCCACCCAACTTACAACATGTGTCGATCCAATGTACATCTTTTCGACGAACGGGCCCCCCCAATAATATGAGCCGGACCCTATCCGCGGATAGCGTCACATACATTGATCGTTGATGGAAGGTAGGAATATTTAAACAATATTTAAAATTCCCTTTTGTTTATCTTGATATCAATTTTAAATCATATTTAAAATGAGGGATTTTATTTTTGAAAATTTGTCTCATCATGCAAATTTATGTATGCTTGCGGGATTCATACAATTTAGTCTAAACATGCATACATCAATAATATCATATATTATTTAAGGATGATCGATCCCATTAACTAATCGACCCGTGGTTGCCAATCACGAGTCTAAGTCCAATCCTAGGTGATATGCAAGTATGCAATGCAATCCTATTACATTGTGCTTCCAATTTACATTTCTTCGGTCTTCATTGTCTGCTGGGCCCACCATTTCTTCAAATCTTTGTCTCCCACTAAGTCTAATAAATTTACAATAAATTTCGATGACAAATTTGGGATACATTTTTAGGGGTGGGAACGGGCCATAAACCAGACCCACTTTTATTACATATGACAATCATATTGGGCTATAAACCAAGCCCATTAATAAACACCAACAACAATAAGACAAATGTAAATCACCTAACATACACCTAAAACATTGGTCATGGCAATCGATCATCCTTTATCCATTAATTAATTCAATAATTAAATAATTGGATAAACATGCAATGACATCATAACTAAAAGATAAAATCATATTTTATCTTATCCATCCATAAGATCATATCTTATCATCAATTGTACCAAAATAATTAATTTTATAAAATCTAATTTAACGGATAAAATTTATAAATTTTTCAAAAATTCAAATTTATCCAAAAATCAATTTTAAAAATTTCGGACTCGAACAATTCGATCCGATGCCTCGTGATCTAATCAAAAACAATTTTCGATCGGATCAAACCCTAGAATTTCAAAAATTCAAAAAAAATTTTTTAAAAATAAAATTTTAATTTTCCGGGCTGCCCGGCACAATCCCGGGCAGCCCGTGCCCCGACCGGGGCTCAGGCTAGGCAGCCCGTCGCTGCCCATTGGGCAGCGACGATCGCTGCCCTGCGCAGCGCCCAGCGCCGTGCGCTGCCCGTGTTTTGCCCGTCAAAATTTTGATTTTTAAAAAAATTTGTTTTGTTTCAAAAACCGAGGCTTAAAATTTTTGTAAAATCGATTAATTTAATCGTTTGATCTGAGCAACCTGGCTCTGATACCACTGTTGGAAAACTGTGTTCAAATCAATTGTAATTGATACCCGGTGCAGCGGAAGTTTAAAAATTTTATTTTTTGATATGGAACGATTCCATATCTGGGTATCAAAACATTTTACGATTAAATTTGTTCATGTAAAATAAATAATCACAATTAAATATTTTACCTTGTCAAGCAAAGGCTTGATCGTGGACTCCAACAGAATTTAATCTGCTCTTCTTGTAAATCCCGGGAACTGATGGCTTCACGATCTTTCTCCGGAATTAGGTCCACGAATAAAAAACAGAAACCCTCTGATTGACTGCACTAGAAATCAATCAGAAGTTTGCGTAGAGAATAAACAGATATGATCTGTTAATTCGGATTGTAATTTTTCACAAAAATCACAAGCCGAATTTTCTCCAAAAGGGACAGAGGATTTCGAAAATCCCCTTCAAATATTTAGAGTGTAATTTCGAAAATTACAAGACACAATAGTTATGATTTTCGAACACTACACACTTATTTATAGATAATTTCTATACTAGATTAAGTTATCATTGTATTAGGACTCTAACTCCTTAGGGCCCACAATCCATAACTTAAGCCCAACAAGCCAAGCCCGTTGTTATAGAAATTAATATAAAATTCATCATGACTCCGATTGATAAACTGATTTTACCAATGTGCACAGAAACCATTTCTGCATCTTTTAGAGTCAAGATAATTTTTCTGAATTCGAATTCAGTGATTTTCAAAAATGCTCATCCCTATGTCATTTTAGGAAATCCCACTCCCTTTAGTTAAGAAGTCCAACTTCTCTTTCATTAAATTTAACTCTTTAAATTTAACTATCTCTACGGGATTTTAGTAATCCATTACTTGTGTAACCCTCAATGGTTCAGGAATACAGCTAGCCGTGGGCTCACAACTCCTTGTGACTCAGAACAACAATTTCCGACTTACCCATCGAATCATGGTAAGAGCGCCTAGCAACATCGCCCCATGATTCCCTAGGTATTACTGATAGTGCCTGCAAGAACCAGTAGATTTTGGTTAGCGTACAGTACGGTCCCTTCATCCATATATCCCGATCGAATCAACAACCATTGGTATATCGAGAGTCGTTCGAGATTCGATAACTATGCATAACATCTTGGAGATCTATTAGTGACATCGCATGTGTTACTAGGAAAACCCATTAACCTAAAACACATCATGTACTCTGGCCAGAGATTCGTCACACTAATATCTCCTCAGATCGCATAGGATATCCACACTCGCAAGTATGTGGTGAATCCTTGACAACAAAGCATCGACTCCTATATGTGTCGTAACTGTACCCAATCCCGACACCTGATGACCCCAATAGAGTCGGTAAACGAGTCAAAGTACAGTACTAGCATATAGAGTTTCAATGATGTTTCAAGTAATAAGAACTAATGGTGTACAACCAAAACCGCGGACTTTATCCACTCGATAAGTGATAACCACTTGGAAAGTCCGAATAGGGTAGTTCGATCATTCATCATATGAATATCCATTTGAATGCTTTGAACATCTCTATGTTCCATACCAATGAAACGTGGTACTCGGCATCGCAAATGCTAGTCTCAATCTCGAGCGATCCTTATCCTTATTTGCGGACGACTCAATTGACTAGGAACAGTTTAGAATATACAGTGACTATAAGATGTGTTTCATGATAGCCATTCCCATGTGCTACCACATCTTACATACACTATAGTATATTCAAGGTCTTTATCAAAACAACAATAGTATATCATAATATAACAATATGAAGAAAGATAAAGTCAATGCCATTATAAAAGTGTAAATTATATTAAACAAAAGATTGTTTTACATAGAGTCATAAAAGCCCTTAGCCACAAGTTGGCTAACCGGGCACCCACTCTTTCAGAGATTGCACGCTGGACTGCCGAAATCATTCTGGGCTGATGCAGTTAACACTGCAGCGTATCTGATCAACAGAGGACCTTTGGTACCACTTGATTGTAGAATACCAGAGGAGGTCTGGAGCGGCAAAGGAGTAAACCTTTCGTTCTTGAAAGTGTTTGATTGTCTCTCATATGTTCACATCGATTCAGCCAACAGAACGAAACTTTATCCAAAATCAAAGAAATGTTTCTTTATTGGTTATGGAGATAATGAGTTTGGTTATCGGTTCTGGGATGACCAAAATCGAAAGACCGTTCGGAGCAGAGACGTCATTTTCAATGAGCAAGTTTTGTACAAGGACAACTCAGACATTCCAACAGGAGATAAATGTCCTGAAGTCCAGAAGTCAAATGAAGTGCCATTGATTGATATTCCTGTGAATGAGTCGGAGGATAGTAACCAGGAAGAAGAAACTACACAAGAAGCTGACCCACAAACTCCGGTAATTGAACTCAGGAGATCGTCAAGAACAATCAGGCCACCTCAGAAATACTCCCCTGCACTTCACTATGTTTTGCTGACTGATAAAGGTGACCGGAGACCTTTGAAGAAGCGATGCAAAATGATGATTCAATCAAGTGGGAGTTAGCCATGAAAGACGAGATGAAATCACTGTCATCCAATCAGACTTGGGAGCTGACAGAACTTCCGGAAGGTAAGAAGGCATTACACAACAAGTGGGTGTACCGGATCAAAGAAGAAGTTGATGGCAGCAAACGGTACAAGGCAAGACTTGTTGTAAAAGGCTTTCAACAAAGAGAAGGCGTTGATTACACCGAGATTTTATCTCCATTGGTGAAGCTGACCACTATCAGAACTGTACTTGGATTAGTGGCAAATGAAAACTTACATCTGGAGCAGTTGAATGTAAAAACGGCGTTTCTTCATGGTGACCTAGATGAAGAAATTTATATGAAGCAGCCACAAGGATTTGAAGTGCGAGAAAAGGAGAAAATGGTATGAAAACTTCAGAAGAGCTTGTACGGTCTCAAACAAGCTCCAAGACAGTGGTACAAGAAGTTTGACGGATTCATGAATAATAACGGTTTCCTAAGGTGTCAGGCGGATCACTGTTGTTATGTGAAAAATATTGATGGTTCTTATATCATTCTACTGCTATATGTGGATGACATGTTGATAGCAGGATCGTGTCTGGAGGAGATTGATAAGCTCAAGAGAGAGTTATCAAAAGAATTTGCAATGAAGGATTTGGGAGCTGCAAAACAAATTCTTGGTATGAGGATCTTGACAGATAGGGTGAACGGAGTCTTGAAGTTATCTCAGGCAGAGTACATGAAAAAAGTTCTTAGCAGATTCAACATGGATGAAGCTAAACCGGTTAGTACTCCTTTGGCTAGTCATTTCAAACTAACCAAATCCCAATCACCATCGACGGAGCAGGAGCATTCTTATATGAATAAGGTTCCTTATGCATCTGCTGTCGGAAGCCTCATGTATGCAATGGTGTGCACCAAACCAGACATAGCACATGCAGTGGGAGTTGTGAGCAGGTTTATGAGCAATCCAGGGAAACAACAATGGAAAGCAGTGAAGTGGATTCTCGGATATTTGAAAGGTACTATCAGTTCATCTCTGTGCTTCAGAAAGTCAGATTCAGGCTTACAAGGTTTTGTAGATGCCGACATGGGTGGTGACCTAGACGGCAGGAAGAGTACTACTGGATATGTGTTCACATTGGGTGGTACAGCTGTAAGTTGGGTGTCCAAATTGCAAAAGATTGTTGCACTTTCGACTACTGAAGCTGAGTATGTTGCAGTGACAGAAGCTAGCAAGGAGATGATATGGTTGAGATCATTCCTTGAGGAGTTGGGTCAGAATCTTGAGGATAGCACATTACACTGTGACTGTCAGAGTGCTATTCATTTGGCAAAGAATTCTGTTTATCATGCTAGGACGAAGCATATACAGGTTCGGTACCATTTCATCAGATCTGTTCTGGAAGATGGAATTTTGATGCTTGAGAAGATTCCTGGAAATAAAAATCCAGCTGATATGTTCACAAAGGCGGTGACCACTGACAAACTGAAGTTATGTTCAACTTCAGTTGGATTGCAAGTATAAGCGAGGAAGCATGAGCTGATGCATTGACTGTGTAAAGCCATGATTGGAATCAAGTCTTCAAGTGGGAGATTTGTTAGGTAATGGTTGGCAGGTGGGAGAATTAAAGAGGGCGATTGGTGGCTGGGAAATGAACATTCAATTCCACGCGTTTTTCTTTTGCTATAAATTGGCTCCTCAGTTCTCAGTTTTGATCATCCCATTCTTCTCTCCTTTTGTATTAACAAAGAGAGAAGAAAATAAAGAGAGAGAAAAAAAAGGGAGTGTTTTTTTTTTCGGAGATCTCTTGTGAGTTAGAGAACTATTTTTCGGTAATACTCGGGGCTTGGGATAGTGGTGAGATATAGTGTTTTGTATACACTTGTAATATTTTTCCGGTTATAAATATTGCAGCAGCTCCGTGGACGTAGCCTATATTGGGTGAACCACGTAAATCCTTGGTGTCCTTATTGATTATTTTATTCCGCAATTATTATCGTCATGATCACTCCTGTATAATCCATAACAGAGAAAGGATCCTATTATGATTTATTGTTGAGGGATGGAATGTGCTATGAAGTTTATGGTGATTACATTGATGTCCACATTTCCGAAAGTTTCAGATTTTATAGTATTGGTTCGTTTATTGTCCAGATTTCTTCACGCTTGATGTTCGAATTTTCCAGCGTTTACTTCATGCTTGGTGTTCGAAATTTGCAGAAGGTTTCCTTAGCTTGCTTGCTCGAAAATTTCAGATTTACTTCCATGGCTTTGTTCGAAATTTCATATTTATTTCCATGTCTTGTTGGTTCGAAATTTCCAATCTATTTCTCTAGCATGTTGGTTGAGCATTTCCATATTTTTCCTTGGCATGACATTCAAAATTTTAAGAGTTGTATCATAAGCATGAGTTCGAAATTTCCAGATTTTTGCCTTCATGCTATGTGTTCGAATTTTTAGATTTTAGTTGGCTTATGGTTCGATTTAAATTTCCAGATTTTTATATATGTTTTGGTTCGAACACTTGGTGTTTGTTGTGTTGATTTGGATGGTGATTTAGAGCTACCATGGAAGATATATAGTTCACATGGTAGTGTTAGGATGGGTTGAAGTTAGATTGTGAATTGGTTTGGAGGAACTTCGAATTTTCCAGATTTTTGGGGATTGGTTTGGTTGCCTTGTTGAGCTGAGTTTGAGCTGGTTTATGGGAGTTTCTAAGGGGTTAAGATGAGCTTAAATGTTGGTTTTGAACCTAGACTAGTGACTTGGAAGATTGGAAGATTTATGGCTAAGTTTTGGTTGAGTTTGAAAGTGAAACATGTGCAGAATTTTAAGAGTGTTGGGGGCTGTCCGGAAATGTATATCTAAGGCGAGGTTAAAATCAGAATTTTGATAAGGGCTCGGGTCTGGAACTTGTCCTAGATGTTGGGAATATGTCGGTTCATGCGGGAATTAATTCGGTTATGTCTTGGTTGAGTTCTAGATTTTTAATTGATTAGGTGCAGAATTTTTTAAGCCAAAGGGCTTGCTGCCCGGAATTTGATTTTTCATAAAACGATCGCTTAGGAAATAAAACCCGAGGATGATTTTCTGGCTTAGTTCTAAGTGTCATGGATTTGTGGTTTCAAACGGAATCCTTTTTGATTAAGAATCGAGCAAGTTATATATTTTACGGGCGAACCGCTCCAATTTGTCTTAAGCGCTACATTATGGTTTAGTTTTCCCATCCTTTGGTTTGTTCCCTAAATCACCATCCCGGTCATCCTTGTGTGAGTCGTTTGCATAATTATTGAGTAAATATTTTCAAGTACATTACATCTACATATGCGTGTCAAGTCCATGAATCAAGAAATAAAGAAAGTATGAAAGAAAATATTTTGAACGAAGTGGGATGGTTGTGACCACAGAAAAACGTGTATGGACGAGTTGAGAGACGTCTTGACTTCCCTTACCACCAGACGTGTATGGACGAGTTTGGGAGAAATCCCGACTTCCCATACCACCAGACGTGTATGGACGAGTTTGGAAGAAATCCTGACTTCCCATACCAATCAGGGGCAAGACGAGTTTTGGAGATATCCTGACTTCCTTACGGCATAGTGCACTGCAGCCATGATCATGATCGAAACCAGAGTCACAATTCAAGGATCTAAGTTCGCAGTTATAGTTCAAATATTTATGACTATGTTTCAGTTACAGCGATTATATTCGACTTAGTCATGCATATGTTTCATTTATGTTCACTTCTTTCACTTAGAAATCATTTATTTAAAATGAGGGGCACAAACAAAAGTATTTTTAGTATAAGCTATTTTTAATCTGCGTGTGCATGTATTTATGTAGTACTCGTTATTTTTTTCATATTCTTGTTGGGCCCCTAGGCTCATTACATCTTCTTAGTGCAGGTTTAGGTTATCATTGAGATTGCAGGGCAGGACTATCGAGTGGACTGTGATGCGGGCACGACACATTCCTCTGACCATGCCAGTATTCCGCAAAAGTTTATTTTAGCACTTTAAAGTTCTTCATCTTGCTAATTTAGTAAGCGTAAATGTAAAGATAGTATTCTTTGGAATTTTTTGTGGGAACTTATGTATCAAATTGTATATTATTTTGGATAGTTTGGAGTGTCAATCTCTTTCTCAGGTTTTCGTTATTTTTTTTTCGGTCTAGTTTATTTAATGTTGTTGTTTGCATTTTAAATGTGTTGTCTGTGATAGACGGGTTTAAATATAAATAGAGAGGTCATGCCGAAAATTTTGAAAACCCGTATTTTTATTTAGTTTAATTTAAAGTAGAACTAAGGTCGTTTTATGTACAACCGGCACCAACTTAAAATCAATACCAGCTTATGTACAACCAAATCGAAAATTATATCCAGAACCCACAAAAATAACGTAAAACAAATAAACCTCCACAAGAGATAAATGGTTCCTCCTCTAGCCCTATCTCGATCTTCCTGCCTCGTCCAACCTAAGACATGCACCGTTGAATGGGGCACCAAGAACCCAAGATAACACACGTGAGCGACTAATGCCTGATACATAAATCATGAGTATACAACCCTACATGTGCATGCAAATGATGTGACCCTGCTCAGACTATGCGTTATGAGTGAGTAGTATTGTATGAGATCAAATCTGCAGGGTAGGTCACACAATCATCTCGATCCTGGATATCGAGTATCCTGGTCGTTGTAGACTCGGTCTCTGCCATCGCGGTAGCTTCCGTTGTCCAATCGTATATTGGAATTGTAGGGTTAAGCAAGGGCTAAGCGACCCTAGTACTAGAATTTCTATCTCGAAGGATATACATGCTCAATGTGATATATACACATTGAACATATTAATAAAGTAGTAAAACATGGATAGCACATAAAATACAACATATAAGCATGCATAGTCAGCTCAGCTGGATAATGCAGTCAGTATTTGCGTACCTCTACTAGACAGGTCGAATAATCAGGTTCTACAGTCCAATAAGGAAAAAGTGAACATCATGTCACTATTACTTGTCTAAAACGATTACTAAGATAATAGCTACATCCAATAGTTACTATGCATCTTAGACTATACATATGTCTGTCGCTAGCTCTTTGGTGTCGCGAGTACCAAAACTCCAGCAAAGCTTCGCTACGACCTTGTAAGCGCTTAGTTATTGTGTTAAGATCAGCTAGATGTTTGGGGGAGAAGGGTTTAATGAACACCTGATAAAATTTTTGGCCAGATTGACGTGAGTTAACTAAACACGATCACTTTAAAAAAGGTAAAATATATGCACGAAAAAAAAAACTTGTAATCAAAGTTGAACCAATAGATACTAACACAAGAATCGATAGTATGAAACATAGCAAAAATCGTGACACAGGTAATTGTTGATGGAAGTTCAAAGGTGATGTAATCCTTTTACGTCTCCCTTCTTCTGTTTCCAAAATGATTTTCACTTGAAGACTTTGGTGATTACAAACAATTTACAACTATCCACTTCAACTTGGATTTACACTCTTTTGCCAACTAAAACTCTTATTTTATCAACCTTAACCAATTTGTGTAGAAGAACTCATTTTCACAATACAAAAATTTTATAAAAAATTCTAACACAAACAAATGATCAGTTATAAAAAGTAAGAAGTGTGCTTGTAGAATTCATCTTAGATTGAGTTAGGTGAGGATTGCTGAAAATTGGAAGAGTATACATATAAATGCTTTCAATAAATTTTTCCAAAATTGATCATATTGTTAAGATCGATTTGGGGATAATCTTTGAGCTAATAGCTCGGTTCTTGAAGTATTGAACACCAATTAATTAAATCGAGTTTGATTTTCAAACCAAGCGAAAGACACTCAAAATAATCCTTTATAAAAACCGATTAAACATTTTGTAAATCATTTTAAAAGATACGTAAGCTTTGAAACAGGGCAGACTGATAAAATGCAAAGGGGTTGGGGTTGAGAATACACGAGAATTAGTTTATTGATGTTCGGAGACTCAATCGTTCTTACGTCACTCATTCTTCCATCTCGGAAGGATCCACTAGAAGACTTTGACATTACAGTTAGAGCCGTCAATTTGAGTTAGGCCCGCCGGGTCGGCCTGCCCCCCACACAATTTAACTGGGTTGACTGAAGGCGGACCTAGGCGGGTCGGAATTATTATTATTATTATTTTTGCTTTTATGGTGATATGTACATGTATTTTTTAATAAAAAGTTGTGAATTTTATTGTATAATTAATTTATATAAAATTTAGATGTGTGAAATCAATAATTAGAAATGTTATTAACATTTTTCTATTAATATTTATTTATGAAAAAAAATTTATAATTAATTATAATGATTTTTATTTTTATTTATTTATTTATTTTTATTTGTAATGAGCCAACCCGCAGACCGGCCCGCCTAATTCGCAACCTACTTTTGGTTGGGTCGGGTTGAGGATTTTCGTCCCGGCGAGATGGTGGGTCAGCCTGTCCTCGACCCGCCAAACGGTGGGTTTTTGGTGGACCTCCCCGCCCTGCCATGGGTTGGCCCATCTGACAGCTCTAATTACAGTATATTCCGTACATACCAACTCCACACTTAGCACTTACCTCACTGCCTAAGTTGGAACTCCTAGTCTCTCAACTCAAACGAGAACACACCCTCAACTGAATACAAAGTTTACAAAGGTTTGCTCATTCTTTAACGTCTTTGTGCAAAGACACTTACTCAAATAATCTATACAAATCATCTAACAAATGTGTGTGAGTAAGTTGTGACGCGAAGAAATGACTGTGAAAGCTCAAGAAATATGTTGTGTTTTTCACATCAAGGGCAAACTCTTGATATAGCTGAATGGATCTGTTTTGATGCCCTTCTTTTGTGGGCAAGTTATAACTAGCTGATGTATCTTTTGGTCGTCCACTCTCTTATTCAATCTTCAGATCTTGTATTTATAAATTTCAAAGGGAAATTGAACGTTGGACGCAAATATGAGAATGTTGAAAAAGTAGTTGTACTTGTGTCTCTGAACATAATGTTCACTTTCTATTACTGGACTGTAGCTTTGACCGATTGACTATATTTGAATCTGTTTGAGAGTACACATGTAGTAGCTCAGTTCCATTTTACAATATTAAGTAATTAAAATTTATTAAGCATGGATTAGAGGCTTAATATGAAATTAGAGGCTTAATATGGATTTAAATGGTCGAATTATGTATTTTTTTTTATCAAGGGCAGATCGGAAGGTCCGAACCCAAGTTCGAAAGGTCCAAACACTTCGGAAGCTATGTTCCAGGATCGGAGGCTACATTGAGTTCGGAGCGTCCGAACTCAGTTAGGCCATGAAGTTGGTGAGGTGTCATCACTGATTGGACACGCAGAAGTTCGGAGCCTCCGAAGTAGAGTTCGGAGCGTCCAAACTATTCATGCAGTGACGTGGTCTGCATGCAGAGATCGGAGCATCCGAACCCCCGATTGGAGCGTCCGATCTCCGCCTATAAATAGGGGTTCCGAGAATCAGATTTTCACACAAAATTGAAAGCTCTCTCTCTCGGTTATTAGTTTATTTTAGGTGTTTTGGGGTGTTTCCAGCCTTCCTAGGCTTGGTCCGGAAGTTGGCAGGGTGCTCCGGAGTTGTAGCGGAGTGGTGCCCAAGTTCTGGGGTAATCCTCATCAGCGGGCTGACGACGGATTAAAGTATAGCTCTGGCTCCTTATAAAAAATAGGGAGTATGCTATAGCTTAGTTAAGGATTTTAGAGTAAGATTATGATGCATGCGAATGTTTCATTGTAGTGCGCACTATAGGCTTGGACATAGAGTTGGTTTAGCTTGCCTAGTATCTGAGGTACGAAAGTACAACTCGAGATATCCAGATTGAGTATGCATGTATTATGTGTTTGCATGATTTATTTGGTTATATGGCATGATTTTATCTGCATATATCTGTCATGATATTATGTTGCATCCATGAGCATATTGATCATGTATTCTTGAGATACCCTGTTGTAGGCGCTCACCCTACGAGTAGTGGATGATTGGATGAGTAAGTTTTGTGTAAGGTCACCATTATGATTGGACACTTGTACTAGTATCAGGTCATCGTGATCTACTGGGTATAGGTGCCACCTCCTGATGCGACGGCGCAGCGTGCTATATACCCTAGGCCGATTTATGAGCTTGTTTCTTGACCTGAGTGTCTTGGTATCTGGTACACTTGCATACATGCACATATAATATTGTATACTCATAATCTCGTACTGAGCATTTTATGCTCACGTCCTCGTATTGTTGTTTCTGGACACCCTATTCCAAGGGACAGGTTTGCGGTTGGATGAGGAGGATGGTTCCAGGAGGACTTAGGCTACAAGTTTCCAGCAGAGATGTTTGAAAAGACCCTAACTAATTCTTGTAATTAAACTAAATAAAATACGGATTTTTCAAAATTTCGGCATGACCTATTTATTTAAATCACAAACCACCTGTCACAGACAGCAAATTTTTTTAAAGAAAAGCAAACAACACTAAATAAACTAGACCGAGAAAGGAAACAAGAACCGGAGAAGAAATTCGACATTTCGAACAACAAAAGATTTATCAATTACATATTTACTTGCCCACAAATAAATCTATAAATTCTTACAATATCATTTATCCAATCAACAAAATAAAAACTTTAAAGTGTTAAAATAAACTTTTGCGGAAGAATGGCATGGTCAGAGGGATGTGTCGTGCCCGCATCACAGTCCACTCGAAAGTCCTGCCCCGCAATCTCGATGATAACTTTTACCTACACCAAGTAGATGTAGTGAGCCTAGGGGCCCAACAAGAATATAGGGGAAATAACGAGGGTTTAAAAGTACATGTTTAATACTTAAAATACTAGTACTTAATATACATTGAAACTTATTCCGAAAGTTGAATGATAAATGAGAATGAGATGTAATGCATGCAATGAACTCACACAATTAAACTTGGAAACTTTCTTAAACTTTACTTAATCTCATGTGTGACTGAAACTGAATATAAATGAATTCGAGTCAAATTAGAACTGATCTATAACTGAAATTGAAACTTTAACTGTAACTGTGACTGTGAACTTAGATCCTTGAATTGTGACTCTGTGATTTCGATCATGATCATGGCTGCAGTGCACTATGCCGCAAGGAGGTCAGGTATTTCCCAACCCATCTTGCCCATACTTGGTAAGGGAGGCCAAGATTTCTCTAAACCCCACACATACACGTCTATATTTGGTAAGGTAGGCCAAGATGTCTCTCAACCCCATACATACACATCCTTTGGTAAGGTAGGTCAGAACGTCTCCCAACCCCACACATACACGTCATTTAAATAGTCACAATCAACTCACTTCGTTCAAAAATATTTTCTTTCATTCTTACTTGACTCGACTCAAAGATATAGCATGCATTTATGGAAATGACCTTCTTTGAAAATATTTACTCGATTACTCAATTCACAAGTAAATGATGAAAGATGGTTGACAAGGATGGTGATTTAGGTGCCAAACCATAGCAAAGAATCTAGCCTTTACTTTTTGGCACTTAGGACGTATCCCAAGCAATCCACTTGCAAAACTTATAACTTAAAAAATTCTTAGTCAAAACGACTTCCGCTTGAAAGCATGGTTCCCAAGAACTCTATACTCAACTAGAAAGTCATCCTCGAGGTACAAATCCTATCCAATAATCTCTGGCAATAATGTTTCCGGACAGCAACACTTTACATTTAAACTCCCGCACCTTAACATTCAATAGCCTAGAACATCACCAAAACTTAACCGAACTAATTCCCGCTTGAAACGATATTTCTCTAGCATCCTAGGCTATTACTAAACCCGAGCCCTCAACCAAAACATGAGTGTAACCCTGCCTTAAATGATCATTTCCGGACAGCCCTTATGCTTGACAAATTTCTGCTCACCCATGTCTTAATTCATCTCCCTTTCTAGGCACCTAAACATTGAATTCCCAGGTCAAACCTATAGCCTAAGACCAAGGCCAATTCTCAGCCCCATTCAAACCCCTAACACTGACCCCTTACAAGCTTACACCCAAGCTCGGATGTCCGCCCTGCCTAAGAACCGACCCCTGTCCTAGAGTACATTCCCACCTCGAGGCAGCCCCTGCCTTAGCCGAATCCCAGCTCAAGACAGCCCTGTCCTAAGTCAATACCTAGCTCGAATCAGCCCTGCCCCAGCATCAGAATCACCCGATTCCCTTGACATCAAATCCACAGCCCCTCACCTCAACGTTTTCCAGCCAACTCTCACACCCTAGGTGCTACCATGTGAGCTACATCTCAACCATGGTAGCCCCTAAAACACCATCCAACCAACCAACAAGCTCAAGCAAAACATACCCCAGCATACCGAAAAATAGAGAATCTCGGAACAAGGTAATTGCAACAAATAACCGAACTTCTACTCACACTTAGCCAACATAGGATTAATAACATGAATGACACAAGCAAAGTACAGGACGTCAAAAGAGGAATCAAAATTTCGAATCGGCAGAAACCCAAAAAGAACCGATCTCGAACGAGAGCCATCAAGAAATCTGTGAAAAGTCGTACAACTACCTAAATCCAGACAAAGAACGAGTTGCAAGCAAGAAAGCAAACATTCAATGTAATAATCTACTTGGTGGCCAAAAAGCACATAAATCTTGCCTTAGACAGAAAAATCAGAAATGGGAGGGGAAAATTGGCCGATAGAAAATCGAGCTGGAATAAATGGAATGAAGCTTGCTCAGCTCGCCTAGACGGAAACTCCACCGGGAAAATGCTCTGCTGCGGCGGCCGAAGACTGGATATGGAATGAGGGAACGCCGATATTTTGGGAGGAAATGAAGAGGAATGAAAGAGGTTTATCGGCTAAAGGTTGGAGAAGGGAATAAGAAATGGGCCGATGAAATTGATATGGGTAGTTCTTAACTGGCCGAGATTGGGCTAGGAAAAAAATAGAGATTTGGGCCGAGCAACAAGAAATAAATATCATGTATAATATATAATAGGTAATATTTTAAATGGTGCTAGTAAAAGTGTTAGGTCCAAATTTCTGCAAATATTCAAGTTTAAAAATCCAAGAATTAAATACTTTAAATATTTTAATGTCACGGAAACGAGTGAAATATTTAAATAACAAGCAGAACGATTAAAATAATTTTTAAACAAACTAAACTAACATTTAAAAGTAATTTAAATAAACACACAAGCAGCACTAAAAACTTTTAAAATGATTTGGACAATTAAAAATGATTTAAATAAATAATCTAGGCAATTAAAATCATTTAAAATAACTAACCGTCAAACTTATGCTATTTAAAATAAATAAATTGGACACTCGAAAATATTTAAACAAATAAGCTAAACAATTAAAATTATTTAAAAGAATAAACTAAACAATTAAAATCATTTAAAAGAATAAACTAAACAATTAAAATCATTTAAATATGCAAGCTTAAACCTTCAAAATATTTAAAACCATTTAAATTGTACAATAAAATCATTGAGACAAATAAACTTAAACAACTAAAAATATTAATTAAATAGTTAGAAAAATAAAATCATTGAATAAATAATAAAAATATTTTATTAGCACATAATTCAAATATAGAATTTAAATTAATTAAATTTAAAAATAATAATCCCAATATTTATTTAATTTAATACATGTGATTTAGTGAATTGGATTTTAGGCGTCACAATTTCTTCCCCCCTTAAATGGAATTTCGTCCTCGAAATCCAAGATTTACTAATTAGGTTCGGATACCTTAGACTAGATCAACACTAAATTTTCTAACTTTGCACCTACAAGAGTTGGCCCAAATCAGCTTTCGATGCGCACTCTGATGCTTATCAACCCTACAAAGCAAGGGACTAACTAACTCCCACTGCAAAATAAATTTCCAAATTCCTATTCATCCCCTAAAATATCTGATATCTTCCTTAGTTCGATAACCTTAAATCCTGGATCGCAACTATAATCAATAAATATCCGTAAAACCAATAAATAATTATGTCAACCTTACTCATAACTTAAAAGTTTCCTAACAACGAAACTATGCTTAATATCTAATCACCAGCTAAACTTAACTCATATAATATACAACTCGAGCTCTTAAGAAATTCACAAGTCCTCAAATCAATTAGCGACTAAACTCTAAGTTCTTCTAAATAAGGCAGCTAAGGGACTATACAATTTTACCTCGTTAGCCTCAAGATATGATATTAAGCTGACCCATTTCTATAAATAAATCTAATCTAATTCATGATAAGAAAATATACCCATAACATCCACTGTTGCTCAGTTCAAAGGTATTAACCGATAACATATAGAATCCAAATAGGTGACTAAACAGATCTCAATTATCCATTCTCCAAGTTATACGTTCATCTCTAGCATCTTTGATTCTACCGAAAGTTCGATTATTAATTAAAATTTTCCAACAGATTTATCCACATTTTCTATCCCAAACGCAACGACTAAGAAATCCATAATTACACTTCAAGTCAAAATATACCACGAGCTATTGTCCACTTATTGGATTAGATGGTCTCTAAGTACCAAACAATTCTTACATATCGTCTGAAGACTTATCTCAAATCCCTAGTTCCACTTAACAGCAAGTCTGAAAAAAAATCCAAAAATTCCCAAATCATTATATGTACAACCTGAATTCATGTTTTAAGAACTTAATATACAACTGGACACCTCGAAGGGTTTGTAACCTAATCGAAAAGGCTTTCTAATTGATCCTCCAGTACTTAGCATTTCACCGGTAAATAAATCTACAGCTTATCCAAAAAAAAAATTCCTAAATATCCTATGCATCATTCTATTCCCATTGTTGGTGCAATAACCTTACCGGTTGACATTCACAAAATCTTAGAATGTTAATATAAAGTACCCAAAAGTCTCTAGGGACAACTCTATTTCCTATCTCGTAAATGTTCACTCATTTAGCTTACCAAAATCATCTGTTTACCCTTAACGATCCTATTTAAAATAGGACAACTCATTCAGCTAATTCACTAACTAGCAATCTTCTCGCTAGAACTAGTTATAACTAGTAGTCGTCACTCCCCAGATCACAACAATAACTTAGGATTTTATCTAGTACTAATACTAAATCCCAACGGTCTAAACACTTACTAAGCGGTTATGAGTCGATTCTCTACACCAGGATAGAAATGATAATTTGAAACTATGATCCACCCAAATAATTCAACATGATGGATCAGGAAAGAAAACAGACATACAAGTAATGCTGCTTAATATGAAATGAAGTAATGCAAGCATTACAAACAAACGAGCTGAAAATAAAAATCTAGATAAGTGAAAACAACTCACTCATAATTCAATTCTAGGGTGAATGAATAATAATGGAGGCTCCATGAATAATAAATATGAGCCATCAAAATACAAACCTCATGATCATTCATAAGGGTAATGAAACCATGCTCAAACAATCAAAGCACAATTAGGAGCAATCGGTGTGACTTCAGTCGAGAGAAATTCACACAAGTTAATAATCAGATGAAACAACGATCTCAAAATAAAATCAGGTGTCAGCCACACAACATGAGTAGATTACTAACAAGAATACGTGAATCTTACTTACATCAACTGTGGTCGAGAAACGAAGAAAAATTTCAAGAAGTGTGAAATATAAGCAATATTTTATTAAGAAGTTCAACCGATGCCAAAGTAGTTGAATACAACGTTGACTGATGTCATGCAACTTCATAAATGAACAAAGGATGTGCAAAGAAATTTCAAATACTCAAAAGTATATGTTGCAACGGATTTGAGCACAAAAAAAGAAAAAGGAAATAACGATTGGAATAATAATTCACATAATTGAAAGGCTCATATTAACCGTCTCACTATTTTTCCAAAATCATACTTGCCCAAATAAACAAAAAAAAACTCAAACTATCCATAATAATTGTAAGGACTTGATTTTAATATATTAATTAATTTATGTGTTAAAAATATGTATTAAGAAATATCGGGTTATAGACGATATTAAAGTGCATATTTTATTTATAGAACACACAAGAGTTGAAATAACTCAAACCGGGTCAAGTTTTAACCCCGAATGAATAAAATAAGACACACATTAAACCAATACATATCTAATAAAATGGATATACATACAAGATATTATATATTTCTTTTCCTCGGTTTTCTCTCTCCTCAACCACCGCCATCTCCCTGCGTCATCTTCTCTGTTTTCTTTTCAAACTTTTCATGTTGATGCAAATCGCGATATCTTCTCCGTCGTTTGCCCGATTTCAAATCCGAGCGTAGTTCCAAAATCCTCGCAACGAGAGCTAGCTTTAGGTACCAATATTGTAAGGTTTTCTCGCGTCGCTCGAAGCTCGATTTCCAACAGCCGCCGCCGTTCGTCCTCCCTCGCCGCCGCCGATCGTCGCCGGAGTTTAGGAGGGTGTTGTTTCGGTTGATTAGACCTCTAATTCGAATATTTGAGGTAAATTTTGAGACTAGGGTTTCAAATTTTGGGAATATTGATTCAATTGACTTTTGATAATTGATATTTGATTTATTATTGGTTGTAGGTATTATATCGGAGTCGATTGAAGGTATTGGCTATTTTTCAGAAATTATTGGGGAATTAATTCAAAATTTCAGATTATATTCTTTGGAATTTTTGAATTGTAGAGATGTTTAAATCACTGTTTGAATGTTTAGATGTGTTAGAATTGTTAAATATGAATTTTAGGATTTATGAGCAATTTTTCTGGAATTACAGATTCTGAAAATTTGGGATTGGAATATCCGAGAACTACTTGAGATATTGTCTGTGGTAAATTAAGTGTTGGTTGAGGTACGTATGAGCTGTTTATATTACGACACCTATAATGACATGTAATGATATTAAGTATTTTGTAATGAGTGATAACGTGCTCTATGTGCTTATGTGGATTATATGATTGCATTCACTCATTTACATTGATTCTTAATGTGCAGAATTGAGAATAATCCCTATTTTCATTTAATAAAATAAAATAAATTTCAAATATATTTTTATTGAAAATATTAAAGGATATTCGTCAAATAAGCATGTTAACAATTTTTCATAGCCCGTTGAGCCTTGACTCCTTTGATTGCTATTGATATTGATCTCTTGAGATGTATTGAGTCATCGATGGAGCGAGTGACATTATTTAGTGCACTCCTGAGTTAGCACGAGACCGAGCGGGTAGCAACCATGCTCTCGATGCTACGTACGACACTCCTGATGACAGCATGAGTCCGAACGGGTAGCTCCTGTCGCCCTCGATGTTACGTGTGTGGATTAGCAGTGATGATTCGAGGTCTGCTGTAAGGCCCTGAAAATATGAATATTAATTATGGAATTAGAGATTTAAATTTCGTATTTGGAAAATATTCAATTTGGAATTTATGGAAATTAGAGATTTAATTTCCGAGCCGAAAATATTTAATTTTAGAATTTACGGGTTTTGAGAATTAAAATTTCGGGATTCTTAAATTAAAAGAATAAATATTCTAATTGAATATTTATGGGATTTCAGATTCAAATTCCATGTTCCGATAATTAAAGGATTTAATTGGAAGAAGAAACTCGAGCAGGGACTGAACTGGAAATATCGAAGTTTCAGGGGCTAAACTGTAAAAATGGGATTTGACTTGTCAACAAGAGATTTATATTACACTTTGCATGTGTATATATTCCCTTCAGCAACAGTAATACCGAGAGAGAGATGGATGAAGGTTCCAAGGACCGATTTGCAATTATTAAGAAATTCAAGGACCAAAGGGCAAAATTCTAATTGTTGGCAAGTGGATCACACGTGTAACTCCATATGAAATTGCATGTATTCCATCAGAGTTCCAACGAGAGAAGAGGCAGAAAACTTAGAGAATTGATTCCATGGCCGATTCTTGTCTTTCAAAAATTCATAGAAATCGATCCGGCCGGTAGAATTTCAAATTGATCGTATATTTGCGATCACGACTTTAAGTGCTACACTCTGACGTAAGTTTGGCTAAATTCTGAGATGTTTTAAGTTTGAAGATATTGTTAGAATTAAGATTTGATTGTATAAACGTGTTCTAGTATATACGACGATAGTATATCTAAGTCGAATCATGAAAAGATCGTCGTTCGGGCATGTTTATCAATTTTTGAATATTTTTTGAATTTTTGGAAATATTATGATGCTGAATTCGTGTATAGCTGATGGGAATTGATATGAATATGTGTTTAGATGATTGAGAAGATGATGTTAATGCTTTTAGAATTTCCGATTCGATCCGTTACGCCGCCGAATTGAAGATTGTGAATTGATATGAAATTCTGAAAATAAGGGGCTGCCATTTTCGAGATTTAGCTGTTAAGTTGATGTTGATATGTGATTTAGAATGTTGTTTGAATGATGTTTAAATTGTTAGTATAGTTGGTTTCGAATTGATATATCGTCGAAGGGATTTTCGGTTATTGGAACAAGATTTGAAGTTGATGAACTTTGATGAGTAGAAAGGAATTTGAGGAATTAATATTGTGCTATGTTCTATGAAATTTCAGAATAAGCTTGAAGGACATCGAAGTCGAGTCAACGAGTCCGAATTGATTGAAGTTGATTCAAAGTTGGATCAACTAACACCTTGGACTAGCAATGGTTGAGTGAGCAGATGTTGAAAAGATTGAGCAGAATTCTGGACAGCTTATATTTGATCAAGTAGTGCGAGAGTTTCAGAGGTTTGAATTCAGATTAAAGGTATGATTCGACATTAATTCGACAGGTAGAATAACTCGAAAACGTGGTGGTTTTCGAGTTTATTAAATCACATACATGCATGATTAGGTGTTTTACTTAATCTTATATGATTCTATGAATTACTTGACTTAGTTGATTGAGTTAATTGATATATGAGTTGTTTGCTTTCAACATGATTTTTTATTGAGATATATGATGGATAATTTATTTGAGATTGTTGGTGTAGATTATTTTTGAAGTGTTGAGTTGTGGTAGATTGATTATAGAGTTTAGAGTAAACCCTTTGAGCCACAATTCTTTCGAAACCTTGAAAACAGAATCGAAAAGAAAATATTGGACGTGGTGAACTTATATGCGAGAGGCTAGGGATCTGACTTGATTTCTTTTGCCACGGTTCTCAATATAGTGTTCACAGTCCAGGGAATATCAGATTTTACCACCCCGAGCGGGAGCGTAGGTGGGAGGCTGATTTTTTTATGGCCTGATTATATTCCCGGGATCCCAACGATATGAATTTTTAAATTATCGATTCTGTAAGACTTGAATCCTTTAACCTTCAACCGTATTCGAGTCTTTATGATATTGAATGAGTTTATTTGAAAGACATCCGGCAGGTAAGGTATAAGGAAACTGTTGATTGTAATAGTAAATTACTTGATTGAGTTATTTCTATTTTATTTATATATATGTCTTTCATACTGAGATTTATTCTCATCGGAGTTATCCGGCTGTTGTTTTTCTTGTATGTGTGCATTGCATCAGGTTGAAGAATATTCGAGTCGGACTTGACGTGGAAACGAGATATTGAGAGATTAGGGGTGGAGACTCGGGTTAAGAATAGAAGTTGCTGTCAATTGATGTTTTGAGCTACCTGAATTTTGTATATATGTTGTCAAACCTTGTATAAGTTAGTTGTTGGAAGTTTAGTTTCAATACTTGTATGCAACTTATGAGTTTGATGTATTGCATTGTAGAAACTTGTACAAGTTAAGGTTTGAGTTTGTATGCATGTTATACTTTGTAGCTCGCCTTTAGATCATTCTAGTATGGAATTGAGATGCTTTGAATGTTTCAAGCTCTGTATATCTTGCTTAGGACAACAACAACAGATTCTGGATTTCTGCACAAAACCTTCTCGCTCGATCGGTGGACTTTAACCGATCGAGCGAGGCCATGTGAATTGCGGGCAGAAAGTTTCTGAATTTGTGCTCGCTCGATCGGTGAACTTTTACCGATCGAGCGAGGCCTTGATTTTTTTTAAAAAATTGTTTTTTTATTGCTTTTGCTTTCAAGTTTAATTTGATTGCTTGTAAGTTATTAGTTTAATTATCAGTGTAATTCTGATTTAAGGTCGATAATTGAGATTAGCACCCGAGGTCTTCACAACAGGTGGTATCAGAGCGTAAGTTCTTGGAATAAGATAGAAGTTGAGCGGGGTACATCGAGTCGCATGCATTTTTTTTAGTATGACTTGATTGATGCTTTACTGAAATTGATAAAATGTATGTGAGTGTGATTTACTTCTTGGAAAAAAATTATTTGAGTACATGCTTAAGTAATTATGTGCTTACTTGATTATGTGAATTCACATGAATTTTGAATTCCTTGTAAGCATGTTTCTTTGAATAGCATGAAGAATTGTAAGCATGTGTATTATGACAAAGCATGAGATTATATGTATTATTTTTTTAATGATTTGAATAGTATAATCTCTGTGTTGCTTATGAATTTTCTTTTCAAGTAAGTCAGGTTATTTGGGTGATGTAAGCACCCCAGATTGAACCGAACAGTACTCCGCAAGTGAAGGAATTACCTCCGATTGAACAGATCAGTATTGTAGTAACCTATCAGAAACGATGGATGCTACACTCACACCGATGGAGGTGCTATTTGAACGATTTCAGACTTATAATCCGCCAATTTTGAAAGGTACCAAAGATACTAATGTTTGTGAAGGTTGGTTAGAAGAGCTTGATCAATTGTTTGAATCTTTAGAATACTCTGATAAATGAAGAATCAAACTTGTTGTATACCAAATGCAAGATTTAGCAAGAAGCTGGTGGTTTGCGACGAAGCAATGTCTGGAAAACAAAGGTATAGT
This sequence comes from Henckelia pumila, assembly GCF_033568475.1. NCBI lineage: Eukaryota > Viridiplantae > Streptophyta > Magnoliopsida > Lamiales > Gesneriaceae > Henckelia > Henckelia pumila. Next base: position 129,336,596 of record NC_133120.1, on the reverse strand, counting down.
AATTTCTTGGCAGGTATTTAAGACTGAATTTTGTCAACAATTTCTTCCGAGATCTTATAGAGAAGATAGAGCAGGAGAATTTGTTAACTTGCAACAAGGAAATATGACGATCGATGAGTATGTTGCTAAATTCTCCAACTTTCTCCGATTTGTTCCTCACGTAATTCGGGATGAAGAAGTCCAAACGAATTTGTTTATTAATGGACTGAATCCGGAAATTTATGCTTGGATAGATGTTGGGCGACCAAATAGATTGGTTGATGCTATTGACAGGGCTAAAAGAGCTGAAGACGGTTTTATGAGACAGAAAGAAAGTTCAATCGTGCCTCAGCATTTCGAACAACCGCACTTTCAGTCACCATTGTCATCACAGAGCAGCTATGAGGCAGGAGGTAATGTTAGTGGAAGTGAAAAGCGGTTACAGCATTTGAGGCAACAGTTCAAGAAGTCTGGAAGTAGCTCTTCTAGCTCTAGCAGACTGAAGCAACTTCGTATGAGTCAGAAAGCAGAATATGCCGGCGAATACTGTACTCATTGTAGAGGAAAACATGCTAGCGATGAATGCCGAGGAACTTTAGGAAAATGTCATCGTTGCTATGAAGTGGGACATTTTTCGAGAGTGTGTCCTAATCCTTGGGGAACGAGGAGAAACTTGAATGAAGATCCAACTCTGAGACAACAAGCATCTACAGATACTTTGGTTCAATATGCACCAGATGATGACACTACAGGTATAATTGAGCTTTGAGTAATTTGCCTGTATATTGATGAAACTGGGTGCATTGCATACAGATATAGTTGCATAATCTATTATGTTACTTTAACGGTATGTTGAACCTTTATCTGAAATAGTTATTATGAACTAATCGTGATGAACGGCTACGAAAGAAAATATCAGTACTTGTAGCAGAAAAGCTGAATTAGAGTTTGATAGAAATCAGATTGAAAAGAAGTTGATTGTGTTACTTGAAATATTGTGAGAATTATCAAATTCAGGTTCCGCTTATTTTGGGTATTGAATAAGTTTTGAATCAATCATGATTATTTGGGAACAATTTAGAAATTTGATAAGATAAGTACGAAAATAAGTTACAGTTGAGTCTTCTTTTTGATTTTGCTGAATCTAGTATATCATGGAATCATGACTCTTGAATTTCTTGATATCGATTATGAGGTTTTGTATTCGACCTCGATTGATTTTGATTGACTCTTATTCCTTGTTAGAGTCTGATTTGATTCACTCGCTTAAAGTCGAGATGCAAGTGAGTTGTTTTCACTTTGCAAATTTTGTCGTTCAGAATATTTGATCTTTGGATGACCTCTACTTGAGTGAGTTTCTTTGATTATGAATTTCAAGAGTCGTTAATCATTTGATATATAAATTCAGTATATTTTAGTGATTTTGGCTCGTAACTGATAGAAATTTAGAGTCAGAGTACCAGTAAGAATTTTGAATTGATTGTATGATTTTGCCAGAACTGGATATTAAGGCTTGATCGACTGATTAAAGACTTTGTTTGTACTTGAGTTTCTAGACAAGATACTCAAATAATCAGGATTGTTGAAATACAAACTACGTTAGATTTGTTTGGAGAGTTAAAACAACATTGAGTTTAAATCAAGCGATTAGAATTTAGAAACAAGAATGGATGTTGCAATGAATATTCGTTTGAGTGTGTCAGGTAATCTAGATATGAGATATCACATCCTGGAAAAGGCACACTACAACATATTAAATATCCATTCAGCTGTTTGAAAAATGTATGAATTACTCGGAATTTAGTATTGATGAAAGAAAATGGAAACAGATACGACCGAATTGAAGTCTCAATATCTAAATTTCCTGTAAAAGAAGCAGAAAAGAGGAGACTGAATGGGCTATAAAACGGTTTTATGATTTTTGAGTTGAAGTAAGATCGAATTTTCGAAATAATTTTAGTTGAAACTACTCGAGTTGTCAAGAGTTTGCGAATGGAATGAAGATAAGTTCCGACCGATTTAAGAATATACTATATTAGATGGAATACAGATATGATTAGATTGTTGATAAGAAGGTATTGATGTTATAAGATTACAAGAATAATTGAAATCTATTGTCGAGATAGAGACTTTAGAGTTATTTGAGAGAGTGTGCCATCGATTTTCAGAGATTCTGAGTGTTTGATTGGAGGTGATTGCACTATAACATCCTCTGATCGATGGATTGTCTGAGGCGACTATCCAGATTTTGTTTTTGAAATGCTCAGAATTATAGTATCTGATTCGGTATTATCTGATTTATTTTTGCCACTTGATGATTATGATTCTTATAACAGCTAACTAATGGATATAGAGATAGAGTTTTGATTATGAGATGATAACAGAATCAGGAATTTCTTTATTTTGAGAGAGTATTTCCGAAATATCAGCGATCAGACCGGATATGGTTTGTGAAAAGATTGAAAATGTAAAGATTGATCCGAACAGAATAAGAACAGTGCAGACTGGACCGATTTGGAAATTGAATGACAGATATAAATTTTGAAGTTTGAATGGAATGATCAGCGAGAACTGTTCTGTTTGAAGCACCATTTGATTCAGAAAGAGAGAGTCCAGAAACGATCTAGATGTTTGTGAATAAATAAGACTTGTTTCTGGTGTATACGCTGAAGAACATCAGTTAAACTCTTGTCTATGAATTCCAATTAGATGAAACAGAACCTGATAAGGTTGTGAAATAATTGGAATGATCAATACAGATTTTGATCAGGAGTAAGAGCAGCTTAGAAGTGAGTTAACTCAGTGACTACTGAAGAATGAAATCGATATGATTGAATAGGTGATCAGAAAGGAAAAGACGAGAAGAGATATCAGAAGAGATATCTGAAATTCACAGAATAGAAGTAAGAATTACTTCAGGCAGCTTTTCAGTTTATAAGATTTTGTGGTAAGATTGAATGCGATTTCGAGGACGAAATCATTCCTTAGAGGGGAGGAATTGTAAGGCCCTGAAAATATGAATATTAATTATGGAATTAGAGATTTAAATTTCGTATTTGGAAATGTCAATTTGGAATTTATGGAAATTAGAGATTTAATTTCCGAGCCGAAAATATTTAATTTTAGAATTTACGGGTTTTGAGAATTAAAATTCCGGGATTCTTAAATTAAAAGAATAAATATTCTAATCGAATATTTATGGGATTTAAGATTCAAATTCCATGTTCCTAGAATTAAAGGATTTAATTGGAAGAAGAAACTCGAGCAGGGACTGAACTGCAAATATCGAAGTTTCAGGGGCTAAACTACAAAAATGGGATTTGACTTGTCAACAAGAGATTTATATTATACTTTGCATGTGTATATATTCCCTTCAGCAACAGTAATACCGAGAGAGAGATGGATGAAGGTTCCAAGGACCGATTTGCAATTATTAAGAAATTCAAGGACCAAAGGGCAAAATTCCAATTGTTGGCAAGTGGATCACATGTGTAACTCCATATGAAATTGCATGTATTCCATCAGAGTTCCAACGAGAGAAGAGGCAGAAAACTTAGAGAATTGATTCCATGGCCGATTCTTGTCTTTCAAAAATTCATAGAAATCGATCCGGCCGGTAGAATTTCAAATTGATCGTATATTTGCGATCACGGCTTCAAGTGCTACACTCTGACGTAAGTTTGGCTAAATTCTGAGATGTTTTAAGTTTGAAGATATTGTTAGAATTAATATTTGATTGTATAAACGTGTTCTAGTATATACGACGATAGTATATCTAAGTCGAATCGTGAAAAGATCGTCGTTCGGGCATGTTTATCAATTTTTGAATATTTTCTGAATTTCTGGAAATATTATGCTGCTGAATTTGTGTATGGCTGATGGGAATTGATATGAATATGTGTTTAGATGATTGAGAAGATGATGTTAATGCTTTTAGAATTTCCGATTCGATCCTTTACGCCGCCGAATTGAAGATTGTGAATTGATATGAAATTTTGAAAATAAGGGGCTGCCATTTTCGAGATTTAGCTGTTAAGTTGATGTTGATATGTGATTTAGAATGTTGTTTGAATGATGTTTAAATTGTTAGTATAGTTGGTTTCGAATTGATATATCGTCGAAGGGATTTTCGGTTATTGGAACAAGATTTGAAGTTGATGAACTTTGATGAGTAGAAAGGAATTTGAGGAATTAATATTGTGCTATGTTCTATGACATTTCAGAATAAGCTTGAAGGACATCGAAGTCGAGTCGACGAGTCCGAATTGATTGAATTTGATTCAAAGTTGGATCAACTAACACCTTGGACTAGCAATGGTTGAGTGAGCAGATGTTGAAAAGATTGAGCAGAATTCTGGACAGCTTATATTTGATCAAGTAGTGCGAGAGTTTCAGAGGTTTGAGTTCAGATTAAAGGTATGATTCGACATTAATTCGACAGGTAGAATAACTCGAAAACGTGGTGGTTTTCGAGTTTATTAAATCACATACATGCATGATTAGGTGTTTTACTTAATCTTATATGATTCTATGAATTACTTGACTTAGTTGATTGAGTTAATTGATATATGAGTTGTTTGCTTTCAACATGATTTCTTGTTGAGATATATGATGGATAATTTATTTGAGATTGTTGGTGTAGATTATTTTTGAAGTGTTGAGTTGTGGTAGATTGATTATAGAGTTTAGAGTAAACCCTTTGAGCCACAATTCTTTCGAAACCTTGAAAACAGAATCGAAAAGAAAATATTGGACGTGGTGAACTTATATGCGAGAGGCTAGGGATCTGACTTGATTTCTTTTGCCACGGTTCTCAATATAGTGTTCACAGTCCAGGGAATATCGGATTTTACCACCCCGAGCGGGAGCGTAGGTGGGAGGCTGATTTTTTTATGGCCTGATTATATTCCCGGGATCCCAACGATATGAATTTTTAAATTATCGATTCTGTAAGACTTGAATCCTTTAACCTTCAACCGTATTCGAGTCTTTATGATATTGAATGAGTTTATTTGAAAGACATCCGACAGGTAAGGTATAAGGAAACTGTTGATTGTAATAGTAAATTACTTGATTGAGTTATTTCTATTTGATTTATATAGATGTCTTTCATACTGAGATTTATTCTCACCGGAGTTATCCGACTGTTGTTTTTCTTGTATGTGTGCATTGCATCAGGTTGAAGAATATTCGAGTCGGACTTGACGTGGAAACGAGATATTGAGAGATTAGGGGTGGAGACTCGGGTTAAGAATAGAAGTTGCTATCAATTGATGTTTTGAGCTACCTGAATTTTGTATATATGTTGTCAAACCTTGTATAAGTTAGTTGTTGGAAGTTTAGTTTCAATACTTGTATGCAACTTATGAGTTTGATGTATTGCATTGTAGAAACTTGTACAAGTTAAGGTTTGAGTTTGTATGCATGTTATACTTTGTAGCTCGCCTTTAGATCATTCTAGTATGGAATTGAGATGCTTTGAATGTTTCAAGATCTGTATATCTTTCTTAGGACAGCAACAAAATATTCTGGATTTCTGCACAAAACCTTCTCACTCGATCGGTGGACTTTAACCGATCGAGCGAGGCCATGTGAATTGCGGGCAAAAAGTTTCTGAATTTGTGCTCGCTCGATCGGTGAACTTTTACCGATCGAGCGAGGCCTTGATTTTTTTTTTAAAAATATTTTATTGCTTTTGCTTTCAAGTTTAATTTGATTGCTTGTAAGTTATTAGTTTAATTATCAGTGTAATTCTGATTTAAGGTCGATAATTGAGATTAGCACCCGAGGTCTTCACATCTGCTGCGTTCCTGGCACAGGTGGACACTAAGATTATTGTGATACGATTATTTGGACTCCATTTGGTATCCCTTATTCCATTGATAGCTGTCACGCATTGCATTGCATTTCATTGCATTATACTTGATTTTATTCATGTCAGTTATATTTGTCGTAATTTTTCTAGTTCGTCGTACTAGGGTCCGACCCCTGTTTTCTTTTTATGTTGTGGTTGTTTATGATTCCATAGCAGGTTATCCAGGGGGATTTGACGCATCTGGTGGAGCGTCATCTAGTGGTACCCAGTGAGACGAGCGTGGAGTCGAGTTCCCAGATATATGTATATGTCAGTTTAGCGAGTTTTATATTGCCGGGGTGATGCCCTGTGTATCTGTATCGATAGTTTTGGACTTTGTTTTGGTTTGTTACTTCTGTGATCGAGCCTTGCCGGTTCTGCATGTATTTAGTCCTGGCCAGTGCGGATATAGGTTTGTAAATTGGAGTTGTGACTCTATTTTCGAGTATGTATATATATATATATATATATATATTGCTGGTTGTGTTGTACATGTTTTTGGGATGTCCTATTTACGAATAGGTCATGCCGAATTTTCTGTAGGCCCAAAACGCAAATTTTTAACTCGTTTTCGCTGTTTGCATTAATTAATCCTGATTGTTTGATCATTAAATATTAAATCAGGACACGTGCCCTTTCATTTGGTATCAGAGCATAAACTGGGATATGCTCGAACTAGAGTCTAGGACACTCGAGTTTAGACACTAACAAAATGGTTGCGTATGTGTATGACTACTTGTTCTTACGTGACTTACTTGTTGTGTTTATTATTTGAACTTAGCTGATTTAGAACCAGTAGTTCTTGGCTTTAGAACTTAGTTTATGAATTCTTATTAGAACTCTGAGTTCGTATAATAGTTATGTATTCGTTAAGATCTTTCTGCCTATATTTAAATCCTTGTGTCTTGTAGAATGGAACTGGGAGGAAGAGGTAGAAAAGGAAAGGAAGTTGTAGAAGAGTCTGCAGCAAAAAATGTTAGAAATATGGATGATAATGTTAGGGGAAGATGTGGTCGACCAGCTGTTCAGCCTCCGAAAGATGTGGAATTAGAGGTGGAACAACAGCCACGGGTAAATCCTGACAAGGGAAAAGCTGTACAGGCTGAGGCTGATCCAGTGGCCCAATTGAATGAGAAAATAGGAGGAATACGATTAATAATTCTCAATTTCAGGAGTTGCGTCCTCAAAAGTTATTTGGCAATGAAGGAAGTGAAAAAGCTGCTAGTTGGTTGAAAAGTCTCAACAATATGTTTAATGGACTAGAATATCCTGATGAAATTCGACTGAAATTAGTTCCTTTTCAACTTAAAGACCGAGTGCAACTTTGGTGGGAAACGACGACAGAAACACATTCTGCTTCTGGTGAAAAGATTACATGGGAAGTATTTCGTACTCAATTTGCACAAGAATATGCACCACCATCCTATTATTCTGCTAAAGAAGATGAATTTAATCTGTTGGTGCAAGGAAATAAATCTGTTGCTGAATATGCTTCTCAGTTTTCTGCTCTTTTGTCTTATGTCCCACACGTTGCAAACAATGATCGGTCAAAGCTTTCACACTTTCTGAAGGGGCTTACACGAACGATCCACACTTTGGTGACTACTGGAACTCCCTCTACTTATATGAAAGCAGTAGAAAAGGCAAAGAAGATTGAAGAAAGTTTACTCAGGGGTGAACCACAATCAATCCCAGCATCTATTCCTCAAAGAGCTGGAAGCAGTTCACAGACACCAATGGATTTACCTCCATATCAGCCTACTCAGCCTTCTCATCAAGCGAAGAAGACTTGGTTTAAACTGCGAGGAAAACAATTTAAAAAGAAACAGCAGTCCAGTTCATCAAGTTCCAGTGGTAGTCGTGGTGGAATTTCAGTTGGATCGACTAGTAGAGTATACTGTGATAGATGTGGTGGTAACCATTTGAATGCACATTGTATAGGATTTTCAGGGACTTGTTTTATCTGTGGTCAAGTTGTACATTTGGCCAGAGCATGTCCAAATGCGGGAAGACAACAGTCTCAACCACAATAGTTTGGTCAGTTTCCTGGAAGACCATCGTTTAGGCCATATGCTCATGTACCACAGTTTGCTCCTACACTGCCTTATGTTCCGGTACAGTCAACTCAGCAGCCTAGGTATCCATCTCAGAGTCAACAGCGTTTTCCAGGGCCACAGCAGACTCAAGTGCATGCCATGACTCAGGATCAGGCACAAGATGCACCTGGGGGAGTTATTGCAGGTATTTGTTATATTTTTTATTATCCTGCACGTATCTTGATAGACACAAGAGCATCTCATTCATTTTTATCTGTTACATTTGCTGATGAGCATGAGATTTCTTTTACTCCGTTGTTGGATACTGTGTTTGTTGCTACTCCTACTGGTGTTTTCTTGATATCTAATGAGATAGTTTTGAATTGTGTGATTAGATTTGAGGATAAGATCATGATAACCAATCTCATCAAACTAGCTATGTCTGATTTTGATTGTATTCTGGGTATGGATACAATAATGAATTATAGAGCTACTGTTGATTGTTTTCATGGAATTGTGAGATTTAGACCGTATTATGGCAATAAGTGGAATTTTTATGGTAATGATTCACAGTCTCGCATTCCATTAGTATCGGCAATGGAAATGTTTAGATTATTGTCGATAAAAAATGAATGATTTATGATTTATGCTGTTGATGCGACGAAGGAGGAGAAATTGAAAGTTTCAAATATTCCTATCGTCAAGGATTTTCCTGATGTATTTCCTGATGAGATTCCGGGTTTTACGCCTCAGAGGGAAATAGATCTTAGCATTGAGTTGATTCCAGGGACAAGTCCTATTTTCCGAGCCCCATATCTATTAGCTCCAGCAGAATTGAAAGAACTTAAGACTCCAATTTTATTTGTGAAAAAGAAAGACGGAACGATGAGAATGTGCATCGATTATCGGCAATTGAATCGGGCTACTATGAAGAATAAGTATCCGTTGCCCCGAATTGATGACTTGTTTGATCAGTTGCAGGGTACATCTGTGTATTCTAAAATTGACCTTCGTTCCGGATATCATCAACTTCAAGTGCGAGAGGAAGATTTTCCCAAGACAACATTTTGAACGCGTTATGGACATTATGAATTTTTAGTCGGGCCTTTTGGGTTGACTAATGCTCCAGCGGTTTTAATGAATTTAATGCTGTTGGAGAACGGCGATCAGATTAATCAGAATTGATACCCGGTGCAGCGGAAGTTTAAAATTTTTTATATGGAACGATTCCATAATGGGTATCAAAACTTTACGATTAAATTGTGTGTGTAAAAATTAAATAACAATTATAAATTTTTACCTCCAATCTCAAATTGAGATTATGGACACCAACAGATTGCTCTGCTCTTGTTGTATCTCCCAGGAACTGATGGACGAACTGTTCTTCAATCAGGTCCACGAACAGAGATTTAATCCCTCTGATAGATTGCACTAGAAAATCTATCAGAAGTTTCTACGAAGAGAATTAACGAATTTGATCCGTTAAACCAGAATGCAAATTCAAAATTCACAGGCTGGATTTTCCCGACAGAGAGAGGGAGGGGGCGGCCACTTTAGAGAGAAAAAATAGGTTTTCGAAAATTGTGAGCCTCTGTTCTTTAATTTCTGTACTGCAATAACTTATTTATAATATGGGCTGCTAACAGCTTAGGGCCCATTAGTCATAAGTTCAAGCCTGACAAGCAAAGCCCGCATGTTCAGAAATTAATATAAAATTCATCGTGACTCAGATTGATAAACCAATTTCATCAATGTGCACAGAAACCATTTCTGCACCTTTTAAAGTCAAGATAAATTTTTCTGAATCCGAATTCAGTGATTTCCAAAAATGCCCATCCCTATGTCATTTTAGGAAATCTTAATCCTCTACTCTTAAATAAGAAGTCCAACTTCTTTGTTCATTAAATTTAACTCTTTAAATTTAACTATCTCAACGGGGATTAAAAATCCATTACTCTGTGTGACCCTCAATGGTTCAGGGATACAGCTAGCCGTGGGCTCACAACTCCTTGTGACTCGGAACAACAATTTCCGACTTGCCCATCGAATCATGGTAAGAGCGCCTAGCAACATCGCTCCATGATTCCCTAGGTATCACTGATAGTGCCTGCAAGAACCAATAGATTTTGGTTAGCGTACAGTACGGTCCCTTCATCCATATATCCCGATCGAATCAACAACCATTGGTAAATCGAGAGTCGTTCGAGATTCGATAACTATGCAATACATCTTGAAGATCAAATAGTGACATCGCATGTGCTACTAAGAAACCATTTCTTAAAACACATCATGTACTCTGGCCAGAGATTCGTCACACTAATATATCCTCAGATCGCATAGGATATCCACACTCGCAAGTATGTGGTGAATCCTTGACAACAAAGCATCGACTCCTATATGTGTTATAACTGTACCGAATCCCGACACCTGATGACCCCAATAGAGTTGGTAAACGAGTCAAAGTACAGTACTAGCATATAGAGTCTCAATGATGTTTCAAGTAGTAAGGACTAATGGTGTACAACCAAAACCGCGGACTTTATCCACTCGATAAGTGATAACCACTTGGAAAGTCCGGATAGGGTAGTTCGATCATTCATCGTATGAATATCCATTTGCATGCTTGGAACATCTCTATGTTCCTTACCAATGAAACGTGGTACTCTGCATCGCAAATGCTAGTCTCAATCTCGAGTGATCCTTATCCTTATTAACGGACGGCTCAATCGACTAGGAACGATTTAGAATATACAGTGACTATAAGATGTGTTTCATGATAGACATCCCCATGTTCTACCACATCTTACATACACTATAGTATATTCAAGGTCTTTATCAAAACAACAATAGTGTATCACAATATAAAAATATGAAGAAAGATAAAGTCATTGCCTTTAATAAAAGTGCAAATCATATTAAACAAAAGATTGTTTATACAAAGAGTCATCAACGCCCTTAGCCACAAGTTGGCTCACCGGGCACCCACTCTTTCAATCTCCCACTTTCCCTAAAGCCAACTAGTCATGCTACGTAGACCCATTGCTTCGCGATGTTTGTCAAATAATGGTCCTGGCAAGGGCTTAGTAAGTGGATCAGCGATATTGTCTGCAGAGGCCACTCTTTCGACAGTGATGTCTCCTCTTTCCACGATCTCCCGGATGATATGGTATTTCCTCAGTACGTGTTTGGATCTTTGATGAGACCTTGGTTCCTTTGCCTGAGCAACGGCACCCGTGTTGTCACAGTACACCGGGACTGGACCAACAACTTCAGGAATAACACCCAACTCTTGGACGAAATTCCTCATCCAAACGGCCTCTTTAGCAGCAGCTGATGCTGCAATGTATTCTGCCTCAGTGGTGGAATCCGCTGTGGTGTCCTGCTTGAAACTCTTCCAAGAGACAGCACCGCCATTGAGCATGAACACAAATCCAGAGGTTGACTTCGAGTCATCCACGTCACTTTGTAAGCTAGAGTCGGTATAGCCTTCCAATTTTAGTTCTCTTCCTCCATATACCATGAACATATTCTTAGTCCTTCGTAAGTACTTAAGAATGTCCTTCACGGCTTTCCAATGCATTTGACCGGGATTAGCTTGATATCTGCTCGTGACACTCAGAGCAAATTCTACATTCGGTCTGGTAGATATCATCCCATACATGATACTACCAATGGCTGACGCATATGGTACATGTGTCATTTTCTCTATCTCTTCATCAGTCTTGGGACACATAGACTTGGATAGAGAAACTCCATGACACATGGGTGGATGTCCTCTCTTGGACCCATCCATTGAAAACCGTTTCAATATGGTGTCGATGTAGGTTGCTTGAGTGAGTCCTATCATTCTCTTAGATCTATCTCTATAGATCTGTATCCCTAGAATATAGGATGCCTCACCCAAATCCTTCATCGAGAATCTACCTGATAACCATATCTTTGTTGACTGCAACATCCCTACGTCATTTCCAATGAGTAGGATGTCATCAACATAAAGTACTAAGAATGTCACAGCATCCTTAACTACTTTCTTGTACACGCATGGTTCCTCCAGGTTCTTGATGAAACCAAAATCCTTTATTGTTTCATCAAATTTCTGGTTCCAACTTCTTGATGCTTGTTTTAGACCATAGATTGATCTCTGAAGCTTGCATACCTTATGCTCGCTTCCCATGGATGTGTATCCCTCAGGCTGCGTCATATAGATCTCTTCCTTAATGTTTCCATTAAGAAATGCAGTCTTCACATCCATTTGCCATATCTCATAGTCATACCAAGCAGCTATGGCAATAAGGATTCTTATGGACTTGAACATTGCAACTGGTGAAAAGGTTTCATCATAGTCAACTCCTTGTCTTTGAGTATAACCTTTCGCCACCAATCGTGCCTTGTAGGTCAATACCTTACCATCAGGCCCAAGCTTTCTCTTGTAGATCCATTTACACCCTATTGGAACAATTTCATCGGGAGGATCTACTAAAGACCAAACTTGGTTTGTATGCATCGAATCTATTTCCGACTGCATAGCTTCAAGCCATAAATTTGAATCCGCATCAGAAATTGCTTCCTTGAAGTTTCTTGGATCACATCCAACATCGGGTTCACCTTGATCCCCTTCAAGAAGAAGACCATATCGAATAGGAGGTCTAGAAGTCCTCTCGGATCTTCTAGGTATAGGCGTGTCTTTAAATGGTTCCTGAGGTGTAGGATCATTATTTTGTATTTTGGGTTCTTCTCGAATTTCTTCGAGTTCCATCATCTCGCCTTTCTTATCCAATAAGAACTCCTTCTCCAAGAAGGTGGCATTCCTTGAAATAAACACCTTTGTTTCAGCAGGATGATAGAAATAATATCCGATTGAATTCTTCGGATACCCTACAAAATAACATAAGGTGGATCGACTATCCAACTTATCTCCCACTGTCTGCTTCACGTAAGCAGGATATCCCCAAATCCTCAAGTACGAATACTTAGGAGCTTTGCCATTCCATAACTCGTATGGTGTTTTGTCCAATGCTTTGGTGTGGACGTTGTTCAACAACAACACCGCCGTTTCAAGCGCGTAGCCCCAAAACGAAGGTGGAAGCTCAGTGAAGCTCATCATGGATCGAACCATGTCCAACAAAGTTCGATTACGACGCTCCGATACACCATTCAGCTGTGGTGTCATAGGAGGAGTCCACTGAGAGAGAATCCCATTCTCTTTCAGATAGTCTAAAACTCGGTACTTAAGTATTCTCCACCTAGATCCGATCGAAGTGCTTTAATACTTTTACCTAGCTTGTTTTCTACTTCAGCCTTGAATTCTTTGAACTTTTCAAATGCTTCAGACTTATATTTCATTAAATATAAATACCCATACCTTGAATAATCATCAGTAAAGGTAATGAAGTAGGTGTGGCCATATTGAGTACCAATTCTAAATGGACCACAAACATCTGAATGGATCAAATCCAATAGATTTTGACTACGCTCAGGTTTTCCCTTAAAAAGAGATTTAGTCATTTTTCCTTTCAGGTAGGACTCACAAGTAGGTAGAGAGTTAATATCAGACATATCAAACATGCCCTCTCCCACTAGCTTGCTCATCCTCCTTGAGGAAATATGACCTAGCCTAGCATGCCAAAGGTTTGCCGGGTTTTGACTATCGATTTTCCTTTTGTTTGTTGTTATCGGTTTATCAACATAATTTATTGGAACGTCTTTTAATTTTAAGTTATAAAGATCATTTTCAAGTTGTCCATTTCCAATCAAACATTCATTCTTGTAAATATTGCAAATCCCATTCACAAAATTGCAAGAAAAACCATCTCTATCAAGCATAGAAACAGAAATAATGTTTTTAATCAAATCTGGAACAAATAAAACATCTCTCAAAAGTAACTTAAAATCGTTCTGCAATATTAAATAAACGTCTCCTACAGCTTTTGCTTCAACTCTAGAACCATTTTCGAGCCTCAGCTGGGTCTCACCCATTCTAAGCTTGCGACTTCTTGTCATCACCTGCAAATCATTGCAAATGTGAGATCCACATCCGATATCCAATACCCAAGAAGTAGTATTAACTGAAACATTTATTTCAATATAGAACATACCCTTCGCAGTTCGCAACTACTCTAGATATTCCTTGCAGTTACGTTTCCAATGACCGGGCTTCTTGCAGTAATGGCAAACATCCTTGGACTTTTCCATGTTTGAAGCCTTTGTCTTGTACTTCTTCTCGGGTTCGGTTTTCTTGGGTGGGGCAGAACGTTTCTTACCCTTTGTACTTGGCCCCTTCTTAGCAGAAGAAGAGGAGCCCACCAAGAAAGCCGGTTTATCCTTCTTTAAAGTGGATTCATATGTTACAAGCATATTGACCATCTCTTCAAGGGAGGCCTCTATCTTGTTCATATTGAAATTCACCACAAATCCGTCAAACGAAGAAGGAAGAGATAGAAGTAATAAGTCCACGTTGAGTTCATGCTCCAACACCAAATCAAGCGTTACCAACTTCTGTATGAGCCAAATCACTCGTACCCCATGATCACGGACCGAAGTCCCTTCACGCATGCGACACGTCATTAGCTCTTTTACAGTAGCGAACCTTTCAGCTCTCGATTGAGCCCCAAAAAGTTCCTTGAGTTGTACGTGAATGTCAGCAGCATTCACCGTGTCCTCAGATCTCATAGGATATCCACACTCGCAAGCGTGTGGTGAATCCTTGACAACAAAGCATCGACTCCTATATGTGTTGTAACTGTACCCAATCCCGACACCTGATGACCCTAATAGAGTCGGTAAACGAGTCAAAGTATAGTACTAGCATATAGAGTCTCCATGATGTTTCAAGTAGTAAGGAATAATGGTGTACAACCAAAACCGCGGACTTATCCACTCAATAAATGAAAACCACTTGGATAGTCCGAATAGGGTAGTTCAATCATCCATCATATGAATATCCATTTGCATGCTTCGAACATCTCTATGTTCCATACCAATGAAACGTGGTACTAGGCATCCCAAATGCTAGTCTCAATCTCGAGCGATCCTTATCCTTATTTGCGGACAACTCAATTGACTAGGAATTGTTTAAAATATACAGTGACTATAAGATGTGTTTCATGATAGTGATCTCTCTTTATTCACCATCTCATCTTACTTACACTTTAGTATATTCAAGGTCTTTATCAAAACAACAAAAGTATATCATAATATAACAATATGAAGAAAGATAAAGAAAATGCCATTAATGAATGTAAATTATATTAAACAAAGATTGTTTATACAGAGAGTCATAAAAGCCCTTAGCCACAAGTTGGCTCACCGGGCACCCACTCTTTCAATCTCCCACTTGCCCTAAAGCCAACTAGTCATACTACGTAGTCCCATTGCTTCGCGATTTTTGTCAAACAATGGTCCTGGTAAGGGCTTAGTAAGTGGATCAGCGATATTTTCTGCAGACGCCACTCTCTCGACAGTGATGTCTCCTCTTTCCACGATCTTCCGGATCATGTGGTATTTCCTCAGTACGTGTTTGGATCTTTGATGAGACATTGGTTCCTTTGCCTGAGCAACGGCACCAGTGTTGTCACAGTACACCGGGACTGGACCAACAGCTTCAGGAATTACACCCAACTCTTGGACGAAATTTCTCTTCCAAACGGCCTCTTTAGCAGCAGTTGATGCTGCAATGTACTCTACCTCAGTGGTGGAATCCGCTGTGGTGTCCTGCTTGGAACTCTTCCAAGAGACAGCACCACCATTGAGCATGAATACAAATCCAGATGTTGATTTCGAGTCATCCACGTCGCTTTGGAAGCTAGAGTCGGTATAGCCTTCCAATTTCAATTCTCTTCCTCCATAAACCATGAATACATTCTTAGTCCTTCTTAAGTACTTAAGAATATCCTTCACGGCTTTCCAATGCATTTGACCGGGGTTGGCCTGATATCTGCTCGTGACACTCAGAGCAAAGGCTACATCCGGTATGGTAGATATCATCCCATACATAATACTACCTATGGTTGATGCATATGGTACGTGTGTCATTTTCTCTATCTCTTCGTCAGTCTTGGGAGACATCGACTTGGATAGAGAAACTCCATGACACATAGGTAGATTTCCTCTCTTGGATTCATCCATAGAGAACCTTTTCAATATGGTGTCGATGTAGGTAGATTGAGTGAGTCCTATCATTCTCTTAGATCTATCTCTATAGATCTGTATTCCTAGAATATAGGACGCCTCACCCAAGTCCTTCATCGAAATTATACCTGACAACCATATCTTTGTTGATTGCAACATCTCTACATCATTTCCAATGAGTAGGATGTCATCAACATAAAGTACTAAGAATGTCACAGCATCCTTAACTACTTTCTTGTACACGCACGGTTCCTCCGGGTTCTTGATGAAACCAAAGTCTTTTATTGTTTCATCAAATTTTTGGTTCCAACTTCTTGATGCCTGTTTGAGACCATAAATTGATCTCTGAAGCTTGCATACCTTATGCTCGCTTCCGATGGATGTGAATCCTTTGGGCTGCATCATATAGATCTCTTCCTTAATGTTTCCATTAAGAAATGCAGTCTTCACATCCATTTGCCATATCTCATAGTCATACCAAGCTGCTATGGCAATAAGGATTCTTATGGAGTTGAACATTGCGACTGGTGAAAAGGTTTCATCATAATCAACACCTTGTCTTTGAGTATAACATTTTGCCATCAATCGTGCCTTGTAGGTCAATACCTTACCATCAGGCCCAAGTTTTCTCTTGTATATCCATTTACACCCTATTGAAACAATTCCATCGGGAGGATCTACTAAAGACCAAACTTGGTTTGTATGTATCGAGTCTATTTCCGACTGCATAGCTTCAAGCCATAAATTCGAATCCGCATCAGAAATTTCTTCCTTGAAGTTTCTTGGATCACATCCAATGTCGGGTTCACTTTGATCCCCTTCAAGAAGTAAACCATATCGTATAGGAGGTCTAGAAGTCCTCTCGGATCTTCTAGGAAGAGGCGTGTCAATTATTGGTTCCTGAGGTGTGGGATCGTTATTTTGTATCTCGGGTTCTTCTCGAATTTCTTCGAGTTCCATCATCTTGCCTTTCTTATCAAGTAAAAACTCCTTCTCCATGAAAGTGGCATTCCTCGAAACAAACACTTTTGTTTCAGTAGGATGATAGAAATTATATCTGATTGAATTCTTCGGATACCCTACAAAATAACATAAGGTGGATCGACTATCCAACTTATCTCCCACTGTCTGCTTCACGTAAGCAGGACATCCCCAAATCCTCAAGTACGAATACTTAGGAGTTTTTCCAGTCCATAATTCATATGGAGTTTTGTTCACTGCTTTAGTGTGGACATTGTTCAACAAAAATACCGCTGTTTCAAGTGCATAGCCCCAAAACGAAGGTGGGAGCTCAGTGAAGCTCATCATAGATCGAACCATGTCCAACAAAGTTCGATTGCAATGCTCCGAAACACCATTTAGCTGAGGTGTCATAGGATGAGTCCACTGAGAGAGAATCTCATTCTCTTTTAGATAGTCTAAAAACTCAGTACTTAAGTATTCTCCACCTCGATCCGATCGAAGTGCTTTAATACTCTTACCTAGTTTGTTTTCTACTTCAGTCTTGAATTCTTTGAACTTTTCAAATGATTCAGACTTATATTTCATCAAATATAAATACCCATACCTAGAATAATCATCAGTAAAGGTGATGAAGTAGGTGTGACCAAATTTAGTACCAATACTAAATGGGCCGCAAACTTCTGTATGGATCAAATCCAACAGATTTTGACTACGCTCAGGTTTTCCTTTGAAAGGAGTTTTAGTCATTTTTCCATTTAGGCAGGACTCACAAGTTGGTAGAGAGTTAATATCAGACATATCAAACATTCCCTCTCCCACTAGCTTGTTCATCCTCCTTGAGGAAATATGACCTAGCCTAGCATGCCAAAGGTTTGCCGGGTTTTGACTATCGTTTTTCCTTTTATTTGTTTTTGCCGGTTTATCAACATAATTAATTGGTACGTCTTTTAATTTTAAGTTATATAGATCATTTTCAAGTTGTCCACATCCAATCAAACATTCATTCTTGTACATATTGCAAATCTTATTCGCAAAATTGCAAGAAAAACCATCTCTATCAAGCATAGAAATAGAAATAATGTTTTAATGAAATCTGGCACAAATGAAACATCTCTAAAAAATAGCTTAAAATTGTTTTACAAAATTAAATAAACGTCTCCCAAAGCTTTGGCTTCAACTATGGAACCATTCCTGATCCATAACTGGGTCTTATCCATCCTTAGCCTACGACTTCTTGTCATCATCTGCAACTCATTGCAAATGTGAGATCTACATCTGGTATCCTATACCCAAGAAGTAGTATTAAGGGAAACATTTATTTCAGTATAAAATATATCCTTTGCAGTTCGTAACTGCTCGATATATTCTATGCTGTTGCGCTTTCAGTAACCGGGTTTCTTGCAGTGATGGCAAACTTCTTTAGACTTGTCCAGTTTTGCATGTAACATTTGGCCTTGAGATCATGGTCCAACCATTTCTCTAGTTCGGCCAACCTTTCCGAAGTTATATTAGCCGGGGCTGTTTTCGGAGGAGCCTTATCTAGCACTTAGAAAATCTTCTCCAAAATTAGGACAAACTTAACTTACGAAACCAATCCATATAGTTTGCGCCAGACATTTAGTTTTGTTCGAGAATAGAGAATAGTGGATTGCGCGAATTCATCATAATGAAATACTGAGTTGAAACAGACAATTATCAGTGATTTTTTAATTAATTTACTAAGACATAAAATATGGCGAGTTTTATTTTATGAATTTCTCTCCCACTATTTTAACGATTTCACTACCCTCTAGTGAAAATGAGAAACTGGTTTCCTTAGTGGAAACATGGAGTCCAATTGACAAATCATAGTCCCGAATAATATCAGCCAACCATAATTTTCAAAAGGTTGAGCTCAATTGCTTCCAAAGCAACCGCCATTCTTTTACCTCATGTCCAATAAGGACCCAATAATATGACGCCGTTTATTGTGACATGTCAAGATGACCCATCAATATTAAGTTGTGATGGACGGTCGCCATGTGGATCCCCAATAATATGAGCCAATCCCATGGGAGTTCCATCCAAATTACAACATGTGTCGATCCAATGTACAGCTTTCCGACGAACGGGCCCCCCAATAATATGAGCCGGACCGTGCCCGTGGGTAGAATCTCATTCATTGATCGTTCATGGAAGGTAGGAACATTTAAACAATATTTAAATTCCCTTTTGTTTATCTTGATATCAATTTTAAATCATATTTAAAATGAGGGATTTTAATTTTGAAAATTGTCTCATCTTTAAATAATTTGTATGCTTGCGGGATTCATGCAATTTAGTCTAAACATGCATACAACAATAATATCATATATTATATAAAGGATGATCGACCCCAATAACTAATCGATCCATGGTTGCCAATCACGAGTCTAAGTCCAATCCTAGGTGATATGCAAGTATGCAATGCAATCCTATTACATTGAGCTTCCAATTTACATTTCTTCGGTCTTTATTGTCTGCGGGGCCCACCATTGTCTTCAAATCTTTATCTTCCACTAAGTCTAATAAATTTCGATGACAAGTAAGGGATACATATTTAAGGGTGGGAACGTGCCATAAACCAGACCCACTTTTTATTACAAATGACAAATCAAATTGGGCTATAAACCAAGCCCATTAATAAAACCCAACAACAATAATAAAAACCAAATGTAAACAACCTAACATACACCTATAATATTGGTCATGGTAATCGATCATCTTTTTATCCAATAATTAATTCAATAATTAAATAATTGGATAACTTGCAATGGCAACATAATAAAAAAGATAAAATCAAATTTTATCCAATAAATTCATAAGATCATATCTTATCATCAATTGTACCAAAATAATTAATTTTATAAAATCTAATTTAACGGATAAAATTTATAAATTTTCCAAAAATTCAAATTTATCCAAAAATCAATTTTAAAAATTTCGGACTCAAATAATATGACCCGATGCCTCGTGGACCAATCAAAAACAATTTTCGATCGGACCAAAAACTAAAATTTCAAAAATTTAAAATTCTTAAAAAATAATTTTTAATTTTTCAGGCTGCCCGGGACGTTCTCGGGCAGCCCCGCCCCCACGTGGGGCCCGAGCATGGGCAGCGTCCATATCGCTGCCCAGGGCAGCGACAATCGCTGCGGGCAGCGACGATCGCTGCCCGTGTTGCCCTTCAAATTTATTTTTAAAAATTTTGTTTTTGTTTCTAAAAACCCGAGGCTTAAAAATTTTGTACAATCGATAAATTTTAATCGTTTGATCTGAGAGCAACCTGGCTCTGATACCACTGTTAGATCACGTTTTCAGATCAGTCAGATCTGATACCCGGAGCAGCGGAAGTTTAAAAAATTTTCTTTTCTGATATGGAACGATTCCATATCATGGGTATCAAATCTTTACGATTAAAATCAACATGTAAAATAATAATAACAATTAATATTTTACCTCTTCAAGCTATGGCTTGATTATGGACACCAACAGATTAATTTGCTCTTGTTGTAAATCTCAGAAACTGATGACTCGCTCGATCAATCTCCTGAATTAGGTCCACGAACAGAAAACTAAAACTCTCTGATTGATTGCACTAGAAATCAATCAGATGTTTATCGAATAGATTTACAGATTTGATCTGTCAATTCAGAATGTAATTTTCCAAAAAACACAGACTGAATTCTCTCTCAAAAGGGAGACAGGATTTTCGAATTCTCCTTAGAACTCTTCTAGGATTTTCGAAAAATTGCTCTGTCAATTATGAGATTGTGTGTCTAATTTCTGTACTGCAATAACTTATTTATAATGTGGGTTGCTAACACCTTAGGGCCCATTAGTCATAAGTTCAAGCCTGACAAGCAAAGCCCGTATGTTAAGAAATTAATATAAAATTCATCATGACTCAGAATGATAAACCAATTTCACCATTGTGCATAGAAACTATTTCTGCAGCTTTTAAAGTCAAGATAATTTTTCTGAATCCGAATTCAGTGATTTTCAAAAATGTCCATCCCTATGTCATTTTAGAAAATTTCACTCCTTTTAGTTAAGAAGTCCAACTTCTCTTTCGCTAAATTTAACTCTTTAAATTTAACTATCTCAACGGGGATTAGTAATCCATTACTTGTGTGACCCTCAATGGTTCAGGGATACAGCTAGCTGTGGGCTCACAAATCCTTGTGACTCGGAACAACAATTTCCGACTTACCCATCGAATCATGGTAAGAGCGCCTAGCAATATCGCCCCATGATTCCCTAGGTATCACTGATAGTGCCTGCAAGAACCAGTAGGTTTTAGTTAGCGTACAGTACGGTCCCTTCATCCATATATCCCGATCGAATCAACAACCATTGGTACATCGAGAGTCATTCGAGATTCGATAACTATGCAATGCATCTTGAAGATCAAATAGTGACATCGCATGTGCTACTAGGAAACCAAGTAACCTAAATCACATCGAGTACTCTGTCCAGAGATTTGTCACACTAATATCTCCTCAGATCACATAGGAAATCCACACTCGCAAGCGTGTGGTGAATCCTTGACAACAAAGCATCGACTCCTATATGTGTCGTAACTGTACCCAATCCCGACACCTGATGACTCTCATAGAGTCGGTAAACGAGTCAAAGTATAGTACTAGCATATAGAGTTTCCATTATGTTTCAAGTAGTAAAGACTAATGGTGTACAACCAAAACCGCGGACTTATCCACTCAATAAATGAAAACCACTTGGATAGTCCGAATAGGTGAAAGAGTGGGTGCCCGGTTAGCCAACTTGTGGCTAAGGGCTTTTATGACTCTATGTATAAACAATCTTTGTTTAATATAATTTACATTCATTAATGGCATTTTCTTTGTCTTTCTTCATATTGTTATATTGTGATATACTATTTTTGTTTTGATAAAGACCTTGAATATACTATAGTGTAAGTAAGATGAGATAGTGAATAAAGAGAGATCACTATTATGAAACACATCTTATAGTCACTGTATATTCTAAACAATTCCTAGTCAATTGAGCCGTCTGCTAATAAGGATAAGGATCGCTCGAGATTGAGACTAGCATTTGTGATGCCAAGTACCACGTTTCATTGGTAATTGACATGGAGATGTTCAAAGCTTGCAAATGGATATTCATATGATGAATGATCGAACTACCTTATTCGGAATTTCCAAGTGATTATCACTTATCGAGTGGATAAAGTCCGCGGTTTTGGTTGTACACCATTAGTCCTTACTACTTGAAACATCATTGAGACTCTATATGCTAGTACTGTACTTTTGACTCATTTACCGACTCTATTGGGGTCATCAGGTGTCGGGATTGGGTACAGTTATGACACATATAGGAGTCGATGCTTTATTGTCAAGGATTCACCACATACTTGCGAGTGTGGATATCCTTTGGCAGTGTAGAGATGGACATTTTTGGAAATCACTGAATTCGAATTCAGAAAAATTATCTTGACTTTAAAAGGTGCAGAAATGATTTCAGTGCACATTGGTGAAATCGGTTTATCAATCGGCGTCATGATGAATTTTATATTAATTTCTTTAATAACAGGCTTGGCTTGTTGGGCTTAAGTTATGGATTGTGGGTCTTAAGGAGTTAGAGTTCTAATACAATTATAACTTAATCTAGTCTAGAAATTATCTATAAATACATGTGTAGTGTTCGAAAATCATAAGCTTTCAGTCTTGCAATTTTTGAATTACACACATATATTTTCAAGAGGATTTTTCGAAAATCCTCTACTCCTTTTTGAGATAATTCAGTCTGTAATTTTTGTGAAAAATTATATTCTGAATTGACAGATCAAATCTATTTATTCTCTTCGATAAACATCTGATTGATTTCTAGTGCAATCAATCAGAGGGTTTTAGTTTTCTATTCGTGGACTTAATTCCGGAGGTTGATCGTGTTAGTCATCGGTTCCCGGGATTTACAAGAAGAGCAGATTAAATTCTGTTGGAGTCCATAATCAAGCCTTTGCTTGAATAGATAAAAATATTTAATTGTGAATTTATATTTTTACTTGCTAGATTTTAATCGTTAGGATTTGATACCCACGATATGAAATCGTTCCATATCGAAAAATAAAATTTTTAAACTTTCGCTGCTCCGGGTATCACATCCGTGTGATCAAAGAACGCGTGTTCCAACAGTGGTATCAGAGATAGAACGTAAAATTTGATCAAACGATTAAAATTAATCGATTGTACAAAATTTTTAGCCTCGGTTTTTGAAACAAAACGAAAAATTTTTAAAATTAAATTTGAAAGGAAACAAGGCAATCGGGCAGCGAGCGTCGCTGCCCACCTCCACGTGGGCAGCCCTGTCCCACGTGGAGGCGGGGCTGCCCAGGAATGTCCCGGGCAGTCCGGAAATTTTAAATTTTGATTTATTGGAATTTTTGAAATTTTTGAAATTTGAGTTTTTGGTCCGATCGAAAATTGTTTTTGATTGGTCCACGAGGCATCGGATCAAATTGTTTGAGTTCGAAATTTTTAAAATTGATTTTTGGATAAATTTGAATTTTTGGAAAATTTATAAATTTTATCCGTTAAATTAGATTTTATAAAATTAATTATTTTGGTACAATTGATGATAAGATATGATCTTATGAAAGGATAAGATAAAATTTGATTTTATCTTTTTAATTATGATGTCATTGCATGTTATCCAATTATTTAATTGTTGAATTAATTATTGGATAAAAGGATGATCGATTGCCATGACCAAGTTTGTAGGTGTATGTTAGGTTGTTTACATTTGGTTTTATTGTTGTTGGGTTTTATTAATGGGCTTGGTTTATGGCCCAATTTGAATTGTCATTTGTAATAAAAAGTGGGCCTGGTTTATGGCCCGTTCCCACCCTTAAATATGTATCCCCTACTTGTCATCGAAATTTATTGTAAATTTATTAGACGTAGTGGGAGATAAAGATTTGAAGACAAAGGTGAGACCAGCAGACAATAAAGACCGAATAAATGTAAATTAGAAGCTCAATGTAATAGGATTGCATTGCATACTTGCATATCATCTAGGATTTGACTTAGACTCGTGATTGGCAACCACGGGTCGATTAGTGATTGGGATCGATCATCCTTTAAATAATATATGATATTATTGTTGTATGCATGTTTAGACTAAATTGTATGAATCCCGCAAGCATACAAATATTGCATGATGAGACAATTTTCAAAATTAAAAATCCCTCATTTTAAATATGATTTAAAATTGATATCAAGATAAACAAAAAGGAATTTAAATATTGTTTAAATTTTCCTACCTTCCATCAACGATCTGTAGTAGCCCGTACCCTAATTGAGTAATTAAAGGATTAATGCTAATTAAATGAATTGGGTATCGGACGGATCGGAAGCTCCGAAGGCACGATCGGAAGCTCCGAACAGGATCGGAAGCTCCGATGCACGATCGGAGGCACCGATGTTATTACGTCAGGCATGACGTGTGGTTGGATCGGAAGCTCCGATCAGGACCGGAGGCTCCGATCACCCCTATCCGGAATCAACAAGTGATATTTTGACACGTGGCAGATCAGGATCTTCGGAATCTTCGATGGCAGGATCGGACGTTCCGATTGAGGTTCGGACGTTCCGATCAAGGATCGGAAGTTCCGATCGTTGTCTATAAATAGAAGGCCGAGGCTTCACTTTCATTTGCCAATTCCGAGTTCTCATTTCTTTTCTAGTCCTTTTGGAGCTGTTTTAGTCTTCTTAGGCTTGGTCCGGAGGTCGGCGAGGCGTTCGGTAGTCGTAGCGGAGTTGTGCCCAAGTTCTGGAGGCATCGACATCAAAGGGCTAACGACGGACGAAGGTATAGCTTTTGCTTCCTATAAATATTTAGGAGTATGCAGTAGCTTAGTTAAGGCTTTTAGAGCACTTTAATGATAGTAGTATCATTTGGCAGTGTAGAGCAGACTATAGGCGTGGACCTAGAGTTGGTAGAGCTTGCACTGTTTTGCGGTACGAAAGTACTGTTCGAGATATCCTGACTGAGTATGCATGTATTATGTGACTGCATGATTTATATGCCATGATATTATGTTGCATTCATTTGCATCTTGCTGTATCTCTTTCGAGATGTCTGTTAGTAGGGTTGTACCCTATCCTGTTAGTGGATGGACTTCCATCGATTTGGGTCCGGCGTATCCACGGTTATCTCGGTATGGGAGCCACCTCCTGAAGCGACGGCACAGCGTGCTACATACCAGGGCCCGGTCTGTCTCTGTTATCTGATCCTTGACCTCGAGTCTATAGGGAGTTCACTTTGCATGCATGTATACTCATACTCTCGCACTGAGCGTTTTATGCTCACGTCTCGTACTCTGTATTTTCTGGACACCCTATTCCATGGGGCAGGTTTGCGATTGGACGAGGAGGGTGGATCCAGGAGGGGCTAGTCAGTGGTTGGCCAGCTGGAGCTTCGTTTAGGTTTTATTACTGTTGTTTGGGTTTATACAGCTATTCGATTTGGTTGTATATTATTGGATAATTACAGATTCCTTTTCTTGAGATTGTATAATGTTTATGGTTTCCGCAGTTTTATTCTGATATCTGTTTAATTAAGTTAATTGCATGCCTAAGTTCTGTTTAGTAGGTGATCCAGGGTAAGGGTCACTACATTTATGGTATCAGAGCATGCAAAAAGATTTCTTGGGATTTAGTCTCATCTTGAGGTATTTTTGTAGATGTCAAATCGTGACGACCAGAGTTCTCATGGCAGTGTTGGTGGGCATTGGGGTGATGCCGACCGGGAGCCTCGTCGAGAACGGCGTCATCATCACCATGACGACGAGCGTTTCACTGTGCGTCGATTCTTAGCTATGGGTCCTAAGCCCTTAGTTGGAGGTGAGTCTCCAGAGGATGCGGAGAACTGGTTAGACTGCATGGAGACGACTTTTCAGACTTTCCAATGCACCGATGAGCAGAAGGTGGAGACCCTTGGCTATCTTCTGGATGGGCGTGCGCGCAGGTGGTGGAGGTTTACTTCTGCACCTTTTGTTGCGGCGAGAGGAGTGGCCACCTGGGCCGAGTTCCGCACAGCTTTCCAAAAGCGGTATTTTCCTCCTGCACTCCGACAGTCGAAGGCAGGCGAGCTACTGAGTCTGCGACAGGGAGCCATGTCTATCGATGAGTATCAACAGAGGTTATTTGATCTGCTATCCTATTGCCCCGAGATTGCTGATAGCTCAGAGATGAAGTATAATCTGTTCCTTCAGGGCCTTAACCCTGAGATCCATGACCGTGTGGCGGTTGGTGACGACATGTCCTACGAGGGTTTGGTGAGCCGTTGTCACCAGGCGGAGGACAGCATTCGGCGGAACAGGTCTTTCCCTCAGTCGAGGCCTGCTAGTTCTTTGGGTCCCCGTGCCCAAACTTTCAAGAAGTCTGGATCTTCTTCTTCCTGGTTCTGGAGGTGTTGTCCGTTACGGTAAGAAGGACAAGTGTGATCAATGTGGGAAGAACCATCCATCCGACAAGTGCCGCAGAGCTTCTGGAGCTTATTTCCGTTGTGGAGAGACTGGTCATATTCGGAGGGATTGTCCACTGTCTGGGGGAGGCGGTTCTGGTTCTGGTTCAGGATCGGGTTCTCAGGCCACCGTACAGCAGAGGTCGCAGGGACAGTCTGCTGGGAGTTCTCATTTGAGGCCACGAGCTTCTGGCCAGGTGTTTGCCCTGAGACATGATCAGGCAGTGGAGGAGAATGAGAAAGTCATCGCAGGTACTTTTCTGCTTTATGGTATACCTGCTCTTGTACTTATTGACACTGGTGCATCTCATTCCTTCATTTCTGCACGTTTTGTTAAGAGGCATAAGTTACCATGCATTGCACTAGACATAGTGATGTCTGTTTCTACTCCGACGGGCCAATCTGCTTTGGCTAAGCGTCTAGTGATGGGTTGCTCTTTAGAGTTCGAAGGGAACATTCTGTTAGCGAATCTCATGGTCCTGGCAATGGACGACTTTGATTGCATTCTGGGAATAGATGTGTTGACTACCTATCGAGCTTCAGTGGACTGCTATCAGAGATTAGTACGCTTTCATCCGGAGGGGAGTGAGAGCTGGTTTTTCTATGGTGAGGGAGCGCGACCCCCGATGCCTTTGGTATCAGCTTTGAGAGCCTGTCGAGCTCTAGAGTCTGGCGGGGAAGGTTACCTTATCTATGCAGTTGATTTGTCCGCTGAGAGTATTGGGATAGAGAGCATTCCTGTTGTGGATGAATTTCCAGATGTATTTCCTGATGAGATTCCGGGTTTTCCTCCTGCTAGGGAAGTCGAGTTTGGCATAGAGTTGATGCCGGGTACTTCGCCTATTTCTAGAGCACCGTATCGTCTGGCTCCGTCAGAGATGCGTGAGTTGAAGAACCAGCTACAGGATCTTTTGGACAAGGGGTACATTCGTCCTAGTGTGTCTCCTTGGGGAGCTCCTGTTCTCTTCGTGAAGAAGAAGGATGGGTTGATGCGGCTGTGCATTGACTATCGGCAGCTGAATCGAGTCACTGTGAAGAACAAGTATCCGTTGCCTCGTATTGATGACTTGTTTGATCAGCTGCAGGGCACGTCAGTTTACTCCAAGATTGACTTGAGATCTGGGTATCATCAGTTGAGAGTCCGTGATCAGGACGTAGCCAAGACTGCATTCCGTACTCGCTATGGGCATTACGAGTTCCTAGTGATGCCATTTGGTTTGACTAATGCGCCGGCAATATTCATGGATTTGATGAACCGTGTCTTCAGGGAGTACTTGGACAAGTTTGTCGTGGTCTTCATTGACGACATCTTGGTGTATTCGCGTAATACGGAAGAGCATGTTTCTCACTTGCGGTTGGTACTACAGACTCTTCGAGATGAGCAGTTATACGCCAAGCTGAGCAAGTGTGAGTTCTGGATGGATAGAGTGGTCTTTCTTGGCCATATCATATCCAGGGAAGGGATTTCTGTTGATCCAAGCAAGATTGAAGCAGTACTTAATTGGTCGCGTCCGACGACAGTTGCTGAGATCCGTAGTTTTCTGGGTCTAGCAGGGTATTATTGTCGCTTCATTCTGAACTTCTCTCAGTTAGCTCGACCGTTGACGCAGCTTACCCGCAAGGGTGTGGATTTCGAGTGGTCCTCCGAGTGCGAGGAGAATTTTCGTGAGCTTCGATGGCGGTTGACTTCTGCGCCGGTGTTGGCTTTACCGACAGGATCTGGAGGGTATGTAGTTTACACGGATGCTTCTCTTCAGGGGTTGGGTTGGGTTGTGTCCTGACTCAGAATGGGCATGTGATCGCATACGCTTCTAGACAACTGAAGCTTCACGAGGACAACTACCCAGTCCATGATTTGGAGTTAGCAGCCATTGTGTTCGCTTTGAAGATCTGGCGTCATTATCTGTATGGCAAGAAATTTGAGATCTTCACCGACCATAAGAGTCTCAAATAATTGTTCACTCAGGCGGAGTTGAACATGAGGCAGAGACGTTGGATGGACTTGCTTAAGGACTATGATTGCGAGATTAAGTACCATCCGGGAGCTGCTAATCTCACCGCTGATGCTTTGAGTCGCAAGGTGCGATTATCCGCACTTCAGACTTGTTCGATGTCTAGTGCGATCAGTGACTGTTGTACTCCAGGTTATACCTTCAAGCATAAGAAAGGTATGCAGAGTATCCAGATGTTTGCGATATTATCTGAGCCAGCCTTGTATTCGCGGATCCGAGATGCTCAGATGTCTGATTCGAAGACCCAGCGTTTAGCTCGTCTAGCTAACGAGGGTAGCTCGTCTGGATTTCATTATCAGTCAGATGGTTTTTTGTGTTTTTCTGGTAGGCTTGTGATTCCGCAGGATGAAGAGTTGCGAGAGGAGATTTTGTCTCAGGCGCATCGCACTAAGTTGAGTATTCATTCTGGGAGCAACAAGATGTACAAGGATCTACGTACTCGTTTCTGGTGGAAGGGGATGAAACGCAGTGTTTATCAGTTTGTTTCGAGATGTTTGGTGTGTCAACAGGTCAAGGCAGAGCACCGACGACCTGGAGGATTGCTTCACAGTCTGCCTATTCCTGAATGGAAATGGGAGTTTATCACAATGGACTTTGTGACCCATTTGTCGGTATCCCCGAGGAACTGTGATGCTATCTGGGTTGTGGTGGACCGACTCACCAAGTCAGCGCATTTCATTGCCTATAGCCGAGAGTACTCTGTGGATCGCATGGCACGGATGTACATTCAGGAGATCGTTCGACTTCATGGAGTGCCTGTGAGCATTGTCAGCGATCGGGACCCCAGGTTTACTTCTAGATTCTGGGGGAGTGTTCAGCGTGCGATGGGTACTACTCTCAGTCTGAGTACAGCCTATCATCCGGAGAATGATGGTCAGACAGAACGCACTATCCGTACGTTAGAGGATATGCTTAGAGCGTGCGTCATGGATTTTGGTTCAGCCTGGCAGGATCATTTGTCGTTGATCGAGTTCGCTTACAACAACAGCTATCATACTAGTATTGGGATGGAACCTTTTGAGGCGTTGTATGAGCGACGTTGTCGTACTCCACTCTTCTGGGAAGATGTGGGGGAGAGACAGGCTGAGGGACCGGAGTTTATCCAGCAGGCGATAGACATTGTTGATCAAATCAAGAAACGGATTAAGACTGCACAGGATCGTCAGGCCAGCTATGCTAATATCAAGCGTAGGCCTTTGCAGTTCGAGGTCGGGGAGAAAGTGTTTCTGAGAGTGTCACCTTTCCGTAAGATTCTCAGATTTGGCCTTAAGGGCAAGTTGTCTCCCAGATTTATCGGTCCGTTTGAGATCTTGGAGAGCATTGGCGATTTGGCTTATCGACTAGCTTTGCCACCGCATCTGTCCAGTATTCACGACGTGTTCCACGTATCTCTGTTGCGACGGTATGTGGCAGATGAATCTCATATTCTGCAGCGGTCTGAGGTTCAGGTAGACAAGGATTTGACTTATGTTGAGAAACCTCTTCGTATCCTAGATTATAAGGATAAGGTTTTACGGAACAAAGTCATTCCTTTGGTTTTAGTTCAGTGGCAGCGCCGAGGCACTGAGGAAGCTACTTGGGAGCTTGAGGACAGGATGCGTAAAGACCATCCTGAGTTGTTTTGATTTCATTCTTTAAGTTGTATTCAGTTGCAAACTCTGTAAACGTTTGATTTGAATAAAGAATGTTTCTGATTTCTGTTTTTGCATTCGGTACTTAAGATCTGATTTCGAGGACGAAATATCTTAAGTGGGGGAGAATGTAGTAGCCCGTACCCTAATTGAGTAATTAAAAGATTAATGCTAATTAAATGAATTGGGTATCGGACGGATCGGAAGCTCCGAAGGCACGATCGGAAGCTCCGAACAGGATCGGAATCTCCGATGCGCGATCGGAGGCACCGATGTTATTACGTCAGGCATGACGTGTGGTTGGATCGGAAGCTCCGATCACCCCTATCCGGAATCAACAAGTGATATTTTGACACGTGGCAGATCAGGATCTTCGGAAGCTCCGATGGCAGGATCGGACGTTCCGATCGAGGTTCAAACGTTCCGATCAAGTATCGGAAGTTCCGATCATTGTCTATAAATAGAAGGCCGAGGCTTCACTTTCATTTGCCAATTTCGAGTTCTCCTTTCCTTTCTAGTCCTTTTGGAGCTGTTTTAGTCTTCTTAGGCTTGGTCCGGAGGTCGGCGAGGCGTTCGGTAGTCGTAGCGGAGTTGTGCCCAAGTTCTGGAGGCATCGACATCAAAGGGCTAACGACGGACGAAGGTATAGCTTTTGCTTCCTATAAATATTTAGGAGTATGCAGTAGCTTAGTTAAGGCTTTTAGAGCACTTTAATGATAGTAGTATCATTTGGCAGTGTAGAGCAGACTATAGGCGTGGACCTAGAGTTGGTAGAGCTTGCACTGTTTTGAGGTACGAAAGTACTGTTCGAGATATCCTGACTGAGTATGCATGTATTATGTGACTGCATGATTTATATGCCATGATATTATGCTGCATTCATTTGCATCTTGTTGTATCTCTTTTGAGATGTCTGTTAGTAGGGTTGTACCCTATCCTGTTAGTGGATGGACTTCCATCGATTTGGGTCCGGCGTATCCACGGTTATCTCGGTATGGGAGCCACCTCCTGAAGCGACGGCACAGCGTGCTACATACCAGAGCCCGGTCTGTCTCTGTTATCTGATCCTTGACCTCGAGTCTATAGGGAGTTCACTTTGCATGCATGTATACTCATACTCTCGCACTGAGCGTTTTATGCTCACGTCTCGTACTCTGTATTTTCTGGACACCCTATTCCATGGGGCAGGTTTGCGATTGGACGAGGAGGGTGGATCCAGGAGGGTCTAGTCAGTGGTTGGCCAGCTGGAGCTTTGTTTAGGTTTTATTACTGTTGTTTGGGTTTATACAGCTATTCGATTTGGTTGTATATTATTGGATAATTACAGATTCCTTTTCTTGAGATTGTATAATGTTTATGGTTTCCGCAGTTTTATTCTGATATCTGTTTAATTAAGTTAATTGCATGCCTAAGTTCTGTTTAGTAGGTGATCCAGGGTAAGGGTCACTACACGATCAATGTATGAGATGCTACCCGCGGGCACGGTCCGGCTCATATTATTGGGGGGGCCGTTCGTCGAAAAGCTGTACATTGGATCGACACATGTTGTAAGTTGGGTGGAACTCCCATGGGATTGGCTCATATTATTGAGAATCCACATGGCGACCGTCCATCACAACTTAATATTGATGGGTCATCTTGACATGTCACATTAAACGGCGTCATATTAATGGGCTCTTATTGGACATGAGGTAAAAACATGGGGGTTGCTTTGGAAGCAATTGGGCTCTACCTTTTGAAAATTATGGTTGGCTGATATTATTCGGGACTATAGTTTGTCAATTGGACTCCATGTTCCCACTAAGGAAACAAGTTTTCCTTTTACACTAGAGGGTAGTGAAATCGTTAAAATAGTGGGAGTGAAATTCATAAAATTAAATCTCGCCATATTTTATGTCTTAGTAAATTAATTAAACAATCACTGATTATTTTCTGTTTCTTTTCAGTATTTCATTACAATGAATTCGCGCAATCCACTATACTCAATTCTCGAACAAAACAAACTTACTGGCGCAAACTATACGGAATGGTTCCGTAAATTAAAGATTGTTCTAAACTCGGAGAAAATTTTCTACGTGTTAGAAAAGAATCCTCCAAAGGAAGCACCGGCTAATATAAGTCCGGAAGAATTGGCAAAACTTGATCAAAGGTGGGACCATGATATCAAGGCTAAATGCTATATGCAAGCTTCAATGTCTGATGAACTCCAGAGGCGATTTGAGGATGCCGTGAATGCTGCTGACATACACATGCACCTCAAGGAACTTTTTGGAGCTCAGTCAAGGTCAGAGAGGTATGCCACCGTCAAAGAGCTCATGACATGCCGCATGCGAGATGGGACTTCGGTCCGTGAGCATGGGGTACACATGATTGGGCTCATTGAAAAATTGGTAACACTCGATTTGACTTTGGAGCATGAACTAAACGCGGACTTGTTACTTCTTTCTCTTCCTTCGTCGTTTGACGGATTTGTGGTGAACTTCAATATGAACAAGATAGAGGCCACCCTTGAAGAGATGGTCAATATGCTTGTGTCTTATGAGGCCACATTAAAGAAGGATAAACCAGTACTCTTGGTTGGCTCCTCTTCTTACTCCAAGAAGGGGCCAAGTGGAAAGGGTAAGAAACGTTCTGCCCCACCCAAAAAAATTGTACCACAGAAGAAGGGAAAGACAAAAGCTTCAAACGTGAACATATCTGGAGATGTTTGCCATCACTGCAAGAAACCTGGTCATTGGAAACGTAACTGCAAGGAATACCTCGAGCAGTTGCGAACTGCAAAGGGTATGTTTTACATTGAAATAAATGTTTCACTTAATACTACTTCTTGGGTATTGTATACCAGATGCGGATCTCACATTTGCAATGATTTGCAGGTGATGACAAGAAGTCGTAAGCTTAGGATGGGTGAGACCCAGCTGAGGCTCGGAAATGGTTCCAGAGTTGAAGCCAAAGCAGTGGGAGATGTTTATTTAGTTTTGCAGAACGATTTTAAGTTACTTTTAAGAGATGTTTTATTTGTGCCAGATTTGATTAAAAACATTATTTCTGTTTCTATGCTTGATAGAGATGGTTTTTCTTGCAATTTTGTGAATGGGATTTGCAATATTTACAAGAATGAATGTTTAATTGGAAATGGACAACTTGAAAACGACCTATATAACTTAAAATTAAAAGACGTTCCAATTAATTATGTTGATAAACCGGTAACAACAAATAAAAGGAAAAACGATAGTCAAAACCCAGCAAACCTTTGGCATGCTAGGCTAGGTCATATTTCCTCAAGGAGGATGAACAAGCTAGTGGGAGAGGGCATGTTTGATATGTCTGATATTAACTCTCTACCTACTTGTGAGTCCTGCCTAAAAGGAAAAATGACTAAATCTCCTTTCAAAGGGAAGCCTGAGCGTAGTCAAAATCTATTGGATTTGATCCATACAGATGTTTGCGGACCATTTAGTATCGGTACTTAATTTGGTCACACCTACTTCATTACCTTAACTGATGATTATTCTAGGTATGGGTATTTATATTTAATGAAATATAAGTCTGAATCATTTGAAAAGTTCAAAGAATTCAAGGCTGAAGTAGAAAACAAACAAGGTAGAAATATTAAAGCACTTCGATCGGATCGAGGTGAAGAATACTTAAGTACCGAGTTTTTGAGCTATCTAAAAGAGAATGGGATTCTCTCTCAGTGGACTCCTCCTATGACACCTCAGCTGAATGGTGTCTCAGAGCGTCGCAATCGAACTTTGTTGGACATGGTTCGATCTATGATGAGCTTCACTGAGCTCCCTCCTTCGTTTTGGGCTATGCACTTGAAACGGCGATATTATTGTTGAACAATGTTCACACCAAAGAAATGAATAAAACTCCATACGAGTTATGGAATGAAAAAGCTCCTAAGTATTCGTACTTGAGGATTTGGGGATGTCCTGCTTACGTGAAGCAGACAGTAGGAGATAAGTTGGATAGTCGATCCACCTTATGTTATTTTGTAGGATATCCGAAGAATTCAATCGGATATTATTTCTATCATCCTACTGAAACAAAAGTGTTTGTTTCGAGGAATGCCACCTTCATGGAGAAGGAGTTCTTATTAGATAAGAAAGGCAAGATGATGGAACTCGAAGAAATTCGAGAAGAACCCGAGATACAAAATAACGATCCCACACCTCAAGAACCTTCAGTGGACACGCCTACACCTAGGAGATCCGAGAGGACTTCTAGACCTCCTATTCGATATGGTCTTCTTCTTGAAGGGGATCAAATTGAACCCGACATTGGATGTGATCCAAGAAATTTCAAGGAAGCAATTTCTGATGCGGATTCGAATTTATGGCTTGATGCTATGCAGTCGGAAATAGACTCGATGCATACAAACCAAGTTTGGTATTTAGTAGATCCTCCCGATGGAATTGTTCCAATAGGGTGTAAATGGATCTACAAGAGAAAACTTGGGCCTGATGGCAAGGTACTAACCTACAAGGCACGATTGGTAGCAAAAGGTTATACTCAAAGACAAGGAGTTGACTATGATGAAACCTTTTCACCAGTCGCAATGTTCAAGTCCATAAGAATCCTTATTGCCATAGCAGCATGGTATGACTATGAGATATGGCAAATGGATGTGAAGACTGCATTTCTTAATGGAAACATTAAGGAAGAAATCTATATGATGCACCCCGAGGGATTCACAACCATGGGAAGCGAGCATAAGGTATGCAAGCTTCAGAGATCAATTTATGGTCTCAAACAAGCATCAAGAAGTTGGAACCAGAAATTTGATGAAACAATAAGGACTTTGGTTTCATCAAAAACCCGGAGGAACCGTGCGTGTACAAAAAAGTAGTTAAGGATGCGGTGACGTTCTTAGTGCTTTATGTTGATGACATCCTACTCATTGGGAATGACGTAGGGATGTTGCAGTCAACAAAGATATGGTTATCAAGTAGATTCTCGATGAAGGATTTGGGTGATGCCTCCTATATTCTAGGGATACAGATCTATAGAGATAGATCTAAGAGAATGATAGGACTCACTCAAGCAACCTACATCGACACCATATTGAAAAGGTATTCTATGGATAAGTCCAAGAGAGGACATCTACCTATGTGTCATGGAGTTTCTCTATCCAAGTCTATGTGTCCCAAGACTGACGAAGAGATAGAGAAAATGAAACACGTAACATATGCGTCAGCCATAGGTAGTATTATGTATGGGATGATATCTACCAGACCGGATGTAGCCTTTGCTCTGAGTGTCACGAGCAGATATCAGGCCAACCCCGATTAAATGCATTGGAAAGCCATGAAGGATATTCTTAAGTACTTGAGAAGGACTAAGAATATATTCATGGTTTATGGAGGAAGAGAATTGAAATTGGAAGGCTATACCGACTCTAGCTTCCAAAGTGACGTGGATGACTCGAAGTCAACCTCTGAATTTGTATTCATGCTCAATGGCGGTGCTGTCTCTTGGAAGAGTTCCAAGCAGGACACCACAATGGATTCCACCACTGAGGCAGCACTACAACAAAATTGGTCATCGACAACAGTTGAAAGACAACGCTTTTTACAAAAAGCGTTGTTAAAAAAGGAAACACAACGCTTTTATGATAAAGCGTTGTCTTTATTTTTTAAAATTTGTAAAAGACAACATTTTTTTTGTCATCCACAACACTTTTTAAAAAGCGTTGTAGATGAGCGTTTTTTTTATGTACAACAACGCTTTTTGCAGATAATATTTTTTTAATTTTAAATAATAATAATAATATAATAAAATTTAAAATACATCTATTATATTACCCTTACCCTTACCCTTCACGTCTGACAAAAAAAAGCCCAAAATCCCCAAACCCTTAATCGCGATTTCTCCCTTTCTTTTTTTGCTCTCTTTCGATTCCAATTTGACAAAACCTTAATCGCAGCCTTTCCATGTCGTCGATTTTCCGCCCTAACGGCCGGAAAGATACAGGCTGAAGCTAGAAAAGGTAAGATTTCGTACTTTGCTTCAATTTAATACCAAAATATTGAGGAATCTTGGGCCAAAGCTCAAACCATGGCGTCCTGTTCGCGACTGGAGCTGCGTGGGTTTTTGTTCTTCGCGAATTTGAGCCATTTCTGTTCGTTTCTTGGTTTTCCAGATTTGCTATCAATTAATCGTCTCTCGCCTTCGCTCACTCGATCGTCTCCCCTACTCCGCGTTACTCTCTTTGAAATTAGCCGCCGGGAAACTACCGATTGCACAGTTGGTTTGACGCTGGGTAAGATTGGTTATTTGCCTTGAGCTCTTGTAGATTCTCTAATTTGTGTTTATTTTATTAACAATCCAGGCTTCTTGACTATGTAAGCGTTGATTTACTTTGTTCTGCTCTGTTGGTTTATTAACTATCTAAGTGTTATGTGACATTGATATTATCCTTCTTATGTTTTCTCCTATAGGAAAGCCTTCGATTTTTCGAGGACCACGCAGGTAGATTTCGAGCATTTAGTTTAGTTTGTATTGTGCCATGTGATTGAGTCATGAATCTTTGTTTTTTAATCTTGCATTTTTTTGTTGGTGGAATTGTAAATGCTGTCATGTTAGGCTAGTGGTACATGTATCTATCTCCTCATATGGTTTACCAAGAAATTTCGTTTATCAAATATGAATTTTTAGTGAAATTATGCATGAAATCGAAAACTTTATTCAGTTGAGATGAACTATTCTG
Organism: Henckelia pumila; assembly: GCF_033568475.1. Classification (NCBI taxonomy): domain Eukaryota; kingdom Viridiplantae; phylum Streptophyta; class Magnoliopsida; order Lamiales; family Gesneriaceae; genus Henckelia; species Henckelia pumila. The sequence goes on along the minus strand of NC_133120.1, from coordinate 129,299,754 downwards.
CTCGCTGGCCCTTGCTTGTGTGACGAAAGAGAATAAATAGCATACATTAATAGTGGAAATTACTGAATGTGTCTTATTGGATTCTATAAGCTAGACAATGACTGAAGACTACGGGTTCATATAAACCAATAAGTTTCTGAAGTAGAAGTTAAAATGCAAGCTTTCGGTATTCTTGTTCAAGTAAAATTCACATGGACGATTTGGTGCTAAATACCAGCTCTACTTGTTTTCTCTTTCAGCAACATTGATGAGATGATTGCAAAATATGCTCAACTTACACCAAAAGAAAGGGCTAAAAGGTACACGGTGATACTTACACTTGATTTTGTTTCTGTCAAGTTGAAGCATTGTGGACGCAACTTATTCTTCTTTTTTTCCATCTTATGGCCTTTGAACAGGAGATTGGAGAGTCTCGAAGTAAGTTCAATGTTTATGTATGAATCCTGTTTCTTAAATTATTCCTCTTTCGGAAAAGAGTAATTGAATTTCGTGCCTTTGGGTTCATTAAATGATAGACATTGAAAAGAATATTCAAGAAGCTTGACCAGGATGTTGATATAGAAGAGTTTCTTGATGCAAGGTGGATATTATATTGGTCAACTATATTTATTTTCTCTTCTTTGTAATTTATGATCAATTATACTTTCATCTGCTCTGTGTTAATTTTCCTTTTCAATTTTTGCAGTACACCGTCAGTCGAGGTACATCTCAGTTTTCCTTGCATCATCTATAATTATGAAAATTTTAGCCTACTACATCAAGGGCCATCCTTAAAATCTTCTCCTGGTGATCTGCTACTGCTAGGAAATGCAAAACCGGGTGAGGATGCTGCGTGATCAGCTTACTCAAGCACATAACAGACTAAGGTAAAGCTAAAATTCTTTAGCACATCACATATGATTTTTAATGGTCTTTTTTGTTAATAGAAGCACAGAGGTTCAAAGTTCTCTCCAAGTTGCTATTTCAACTACAATGATGATAAAACAATCCAAATCTTAGAAAAACTTATTTTTTCCCCTGGTTGATACTCATTACTCAGGCTTCTGAAAAATAAGATGTAGTGCTTGCTATCTTTATTTCAAATCATTAATTTTGAGCAACATGTGTACAATGGATTTGAGACGTGGATTTCAAACCAATACTCAATCCAAATATAACCTAAAAGAAATCAAGCAATGAGTTCAAGGTAGTTTCTGGGATGAGTATAAAACTATGAAGAAATAAATTCAAGTATTACATCACAACAACCAAAATTTTCGATAGCAATTTGAAATAAACACAGCAATACATTTTATTTTTCAGAAGCCTAAGTATCAACCAGGGGAAATGATAATTTTCTCTAAGATTTTGATTGTTCAACCATTGTAAGTTGAAATAGCACCTTCATGTGCAGGGGCTTTTGAGCTCATCAAGGATTCCATCAAGTATCCAACCGAATCCATTGCCATTCGTTTCAACATTTAATATGATTATTAGTTATTGTTTCATGTTCACTTAGCGTCTCATGGCTTCATGTTCATATAGACTGAAGATGTTTTTCATTTTATATTTTGTTTGAGATTGATTTTTCAGTGTTTATGTCTATTATTTATGCATATGAAAATGGAATACATTCTTGGAAGCATGCTTTTGTATGCGTCTTTAGCTTTGGTTTTGTTAATTAAGTAATCTTCTGCATGTTTTGATGCAGTTGGTTTAAAGTTTTGAAGATGATTTTGTGTTTATTTTCAGTGAGTACAATTTTTCTCATAGAACACTTCTTGTTAATTTCTGATCTATTTTAAGTCAATCACCAAAGCTAATTTTTTCAACTTACGATAAGTAGTCTTGAGGATTTTGCTGCTTTTTTTCATGTTAATTTTTTCAACTTACGGTAGTGATTGTTCCTTAATTTCATCGAAGCATGAAATTCTTGAATCATATTTGGCATATGTTGAAGATAAATAAAGGCTAAAATGCCAGTGTAAGGAATTGGTAATTGTAATTGTGAGATCTACTAGAGTAGAAACAGAATATTTCTCTGATGTTTCCTTCATGAGCTCCATTGTCTTGTTATCACAGTAATTCTTCGACTTTGCGATGATAAGAAAACATACGATGAAATGTGTTAAACTAAAAGCTATGTCAATATCTTACTATGAATATGCATGAATATTGGAGCAAATTCTGCGAAACAGTGAAAGTTAAAATCATCATTGCCCTGTGAGTAGTTAATATTGGATGACAAATTTTGTCCGGTATATTGTTTCCATAAAGGATTTTAGTAAACAGAGAATGAATTTGGAATTTGAACAGAAGTTATTTAGGTTTTCTAATTCCAATACCTTGTATCCTCGTCCTGTCTAGTGACAATTCTAATATGTGGATTTCATGTGGAACACTGTTCTTCTTAGGTATAATTTTTGTTTTGTTTAAGATATATATATATATATATATATATATATATATATATATACACACACACACTGCCTTAAATGTACACGCCTATAATAATAAAAAGCTTATATATATATTAATTTTATCTGCAAGTAAAAAATTTTAAATGAGTTCAGAGAGGCTGGATGCATGGATGCATGCAGTAGCTCTATTTATAGTAATGTTGGGGTAGAATTGTTCATAATTAAAGTCCTTGTATATTATATATATATACACGCTTCACCGATCCAAGCCATTCCACAAATTAATCTAAAACACTTATAAGATGCATATAGCTGAAAGATTGAAGATGAAGTTGAAGAAAGGGCCATGGACTCGGGAAGAAGACAAGAAGCTGCTGGCTTATATTGCTCAGCATGGCCATGGCAGCTGGCGCATCCTTCCTGCTAAAGCTGGTAAGTAACTACCATGCATGAACATATATATACACACCCTTACCAAAAATTAATATAAATTAAATTTAACCTTAATTAAGAATTAACTACGTACTGATGATTAATTTGATCCTTTTTTCTCTCGATCGAGTATTTAATTAATTTGTACCAGCAGCAAGATGTAATAATTTAGATGTCTGGTGGTGTAAAATTCAGGGCTTCAGAGATGTGGAAAAAGCTGCAGATTAAGGTGGACAACAAGAAAGTTGTTGTCTTGTTCAATGTACCTGGGTTTTGCACAGCTGCATATGTGGGTAAGTAAGATTGTAGCTTGTAGGTTGTCTAGGTGATGCATGAGGGTACTGCATGAGGGTATATGTAGGTGATGCATGGTGGTGGCAAGAGGCTACTGCATGAGGGTATATGTAGGTGATGCGCTCCTGTCGCGGGATCGCAGCCTATACGCAACTTCAAGACGTCACATCTCCGATATTAAATTAAGATAAGAGTATTTTGAATGTTTTTTGTTTATAATTGATCAAATATTTTCCTTTTTTACTTTTTCAGGGGCTTCTATTATCCATGCAGAATTGTCCATGGAGGCTGGTTTGCCCTATGGTTTCCTTAACATTGTTCATGGCACCACTGTACGTTTATGTCAGTGACCAATTTGCATGATGCAACATGAACACTCTTTATGCCAACTCTGTGCAAGATGGTAGACAAGAATTATGGTATCTAACACCTCTCTCTTAGAAAATACTATCTCCTCTATAATGTCGGCAAAACAAAAACTATATTACTATATAATAGTTTGTAAAATTTATGTTTAACACTAGAGATACATTTTTTTTTCATTTTATTTTGGATGTGACCAATTTTACCTTACTTTCTAATTTGATGTGTTGACTCCTTTATTTTTGCAGTTCTTGTCATAGGAAAAGTTATGTGTACCACTGCCGCAGTCTTGAGAGGGAAGACTCTACTCTCTAACGACTCAAATATAAGAGAAAATAGCAAGTTTTTTGACATTTATCATACACTTGCTGTACTTCAGTCCTAAATCGATGACAATGTAAGAGATTTTCTTTCCAATGGAATTACGAGTCAGCAAATTCAGTTTTTTTATAAGATGTATGTGCTGAATTTATTTTGAAAAATACATATTCTGAAAAATAATTTGGTGTCCCGTGTATTGTGAAAGATGAATCTTTTTATACGGCAAGCTGGGCGTGTACTATTGATGGAACTCCATTTTTGGTGGCTGGAGGACTTAATGGAATTATCTGTGTTATTGATACTGGCAGTGAGAAGATATATAAGGTAATATTTTGTTATGTAGTTAATTGTTTGCCATCCATACTTGTTGATTGCTTCCTATAGAGCATAGACTATATAGTTGGAAACAGGATAATAATAGGTAAAATAAAGAAAGTTAGATCCATTTCTGGTTTTCAGGTGGATACATTAAGCTTAGATTTAGTAAAAAATTAGTTGAGAAACATTAAGAAATATTGGTTATGTTAATGTGAGGCCACAGTTTCGATTTTACCTGTTCATGTACTAGTGTCATGCGAATGAATGCGAACCAGTTAACATGAGGTGTATTTTTTGAAATAAAGTAATTAATAACCTTTGCTGATCTCAAAACATCTTTTACGGTGACACTATTTGGAATCTAAATTTACTTGAAAACAAAGGTTGTTTATACCTTGGTATGTCATTAATTATGGTTCTCTGTCAGGCTTTGTTCAGTGTTGATATTGTATTCTTCAAGAAATTGCTGATACAAATTGATCTATAGGTGCGTAGGATTTCAGCTTGTGAAACTATGGGATCAGCAACTACCATATGCAGTGATAAGACAAGAACTTTGACATGGCCGAGATGAACCTGAAGAATTCGATTATTTGTTATATTTGAATGATTTTTGTTATATTTGAATGATTTATAATATTGAAATATTGTATATTAGATTTAATTTTCAAAAATTTTTAATATTGAGTGATAATATTGAAAATTTGTGAATTAAATTTTATTTTTTTTTGTTTTTTATTTGAGAAAAGACAGCGCTTTTTAAACATTGTCGTAGGTGGAAAAAGCGTTGTTACTAAAAAAGACAACGCTTAAATAGCTTTTGAACTACGACAACGCTTTTTTGTGACAAAGACAACGCGGAAAAAGTGTTGTCGTTTTTAGATACGACAATGCTTTAAAAATCGTTGTCTTTTCCAGAAACGACAATGCTTTTTTCGCGTTGTCTTTGAGCGTGGTCTTTTACAACACTGGCTACGACAACGCTTTTTCGGGGACATTAACAACGCGAAAAAAAGCGTTGTCTTTGGCCGTTTTTCTTGTAGTGCAGAATACATTGCAGCATCAGCTGCTGCTAAAGAGGCTGTTTGGATGAGGAATTTCGTCCAAGAGTTGGGGCGTAATTCCTGAAGCTGTTGGTCCAGTTCCGGTGTACAGCAACAACACTGGTGTCGTTGCTCAGGCAAAGGAACCAAGTCTCATCAAAGACCCAAACACGTACTGAGGAAATACAACATCATCCGGGAGATTGTGGAAAGAGGAGACATCACTGTCGAGAGAGTGGCCTCTACAGACAATACCGCTGATCCACTTACTAAGCCCTTGCCAGGACCATTGTTTGACAAACATCGCGAAGCAATGGGATTACGTAGTATGACTAGTTGGCTTTAGGGCAAATGGGAGATTGAAAGAGTGGGTGCCTGGTTAGCCAACTTGTGGATAAGTGCTTTTATGACTCTATGTATAAACAATCTTTGTTTAATATAATTTACATTCATTAATGACATTTTTTTTGTCTTTCTTCATATTGTTATATTGTGATATACTATTGTTGTTTTGATAAAGACCTTGAATATACTATAGTGTAAGTAAGATGAGATAGTGAATAAAGAGAGATCACTATTATGAAACACATCTTATAGTCACTGTATATTCTAAACAGTTCTTAGTCAATTGAGCCGTCCGATAATAAGGATAAGGATCGCTCGAGATTGAGACTAGTATTTGTGATGCCAAGTATCACGTTTCATTGGTAATGGACATGGAGATGTTTAAAGCATGCAAATGGATATTCATATGATGAATGATCGAACTACCTTATTCGAACTTTCCAAGTGGTTATCACTTATCGAGTGGATAAAGTCCGTGGTTTTGGTTGTACACCATTAGTCTTACTACTTGAAACATCATTGAGACTCTATATGCTAGTACTGTACTTTGACTCATTTACCGACTCTATTGGGGTCATCAGGTGTCGGGATTGGGTACAGTTACGACACATATAGGAGTCGATGCTTTGTTGTCAAGGATTCACCACATACTTGCGAGTGTGGATATCCTATGCGATCTAAGGAGATATTAGTGTGACAAATTTCTGGCCAGAGTACATGATGTGCTTTAAGAAATGGTTTCCTAGTAGCACATGCGATGTCACTATTTGATCTTCAAGATGCATTGCATAGTTGTCGAATCTCGAACGACTCTCGATGTACCAATGGTTGTTGATTCGATCGAGATATATGGATGAAGGGACCGTACTGTACGCTAACCAAAATCTACTGGTTCTTGCAGGCACTATCAGTGATACCTAGGGAATCATGGGGCGATGTTGCTAGGCGCTCTTACCATGATTCGATGGGTAAGTCGGAAATTGTTGTTCAGAGTCACAAGGAGTTGTGAGCCCACGGCTAGCTGTATCCCTGAACCATTGAGGGTCATACAAGTAATGGATTACTAAACCCCGTTGAGATAGTTAAATTTAAAGAGTTAAATTTAATGAAAAAGAAGTTGGACTTCTTAACTAAAGGGAGTGGAATTTCCTAAAATGACATAGGGATGGACATTTTTGGAAATCACTGAATTCGGATTCAGAAAAATTATCTTGACTTTAAAAGGTGCAAAAATGGTTTTTGTGCACATTGGTGAAATCGATTTATCAATCGGAGTCATGATGAATTTTATATTAATTTCTATAATAACAGGTTTGGCTTGTTGGGCTTAAGTTATGGATTGTGGGCCCTAAGGAGTTAGAATCCTAATACAATTATAACTTAATCTAGTCTAAAAATTATCTATAAATACATGTGTAGTGTTCGAAAATCATAAGCTTTCAGTCTTGCAATTTTCGAATTACACACATATATTTTCAAGAGGATTTTTCGAAAATCCTCTACTCCTTTTTGAGATAATTCAGTTTGTAATTTTTGTGAAAAATTACATTCTGAATTGATAGATCAAATCTGTTTATTCTCTTCGATAAACATCTGATTGATTTCTAGTGCAATCAATCAGAGGGTTTTAGTTTTCTATTCATGGACTTAATTCCGGAGGTTGATCGTGTTAGTCATCGGTTCCCGGGATTTACAAGAAGAGCAGATTAAATTCTGTTGGAGTCCATAATCAAGCCTTTGCTTGAATAGGTAAAAATATTTAATTGTGAATTTATATTTTTACTTGCTAGATTTTAATCATTAGGATTTGATACCCACGATATGGAATCGTTCCATATCGAAAAATAAAATTTTTAAACTTCCGCTACTCCGGGTATCACATCCGTGTGATCAGAGAATGCGTGTTCCAACAATTGGGTAGTTCAATCATCCATCATATGAATATCCATTTGCATGCTTCGAACATCTCTATGTTCCATACCAATGAAATGTTGGAAAACTGTGTTCAGATCAATTAATAATTGATACCCGGTGCAGCGGAAGTTTAAAAATTTTATTTTATTATATGGAACGATTCCATATATGGGTATCAAAACTTTTACGATTAAATTTGTTCAAATAAAAATAAAATCACAATTAAATTTTTACCTCGTCAAGCAAAGGCTTGATTGTGGACCCCAACAGAATTTAATATGCTCTTCTTGTAAATCTCGGGAACCGATGACAGTCACGATCTTACTCCGGAATTAGGTCCACGAATGAAAAACAGAAACCCTCTGATTGACTGCACTAGAAATCAATCAGAAGTTTTACGTAGAGAATAAACAGATATGATCTGTTAATTCGATTTGTAATTTTTCACAAAAATCACAAGTCGAATTTTCTCCAAAAGGGACAGAGGAATTTTCGAAAAATCCTCTTGAATAGTATAGAGTGAATTTCGAAAATTGCAGTATTCAATGTATCTAATTTTCGAACCCAACACCTCTATTTATAGATAATTTCTAGTTATAATTGTATCAGGACTCTAACTCCTTAAAGCCCACAATCCATAACTTAAGCCCAACAAGCCAAGTCTGTTGTTATAGAAATTAATATAAAATTCATCGTGACTCCGATTGATAAACTGATTTCACCAATGTGCACAGAAACCATTTCTGCATCTTTTAGAGTCAAGATAATTTTTCTGAATCCGAATTCAGTGATTTCCAAAAATGCCCATCTCTATGTCATTTTAGGAAATCCCACTCCCTTTAGTTAAGAAGTCCAACTTTTCTTTCATTAAATTTAACTCTTTAAATTTAACTATCTCTACGGGGTTTTAGTAATCCATTACTTGTGTAACCCTCAATGGTTCAGGAATACAGCTAGCCGTGGGCTCACAACTCCTTGTGACTCGGAACAACAATTTCCGACTTACCCATCGAATCATGGTAAGAGCGCCTAGCAACATCGCCCCATGATTCCCTAGGTATTACTGATAGTGCCTGCAAGAACCAGTAGATTTTGGTTAGCGTACAGTACGGTCCCTTCATCCATATATCCCGATCGAATCAACAACCATTGGTATATCGAGAGTCGTTCTAGATTCGATAACTATGCATTACATCTTGGAGATCAAATAGTGACATTGCATGTGTTACTAGGAAAACCCATTAACCTAAAACACATCATGTACTCTGGCCAGAGATTCGTCACACTAATATCTCCTCAGATCGCATAGGATATCCACACTCGCAAATATGTGGTGAATCCTTGACAACAAAACATCGACTCCTATATGTGTCATAACTGTACCCAATCCCGACACCTGATGACCCCAATAGAGTCGGTAAACGAGTCAAAGTACAGTACTAGCATATAGAGTCTCAATGATGTTTCAAGTAATAAGGACTAATGGTGTACAACCAAAACCGCGGACTTTATCCACTCGATAAGTGATAACCACTTGGAAAGTCCGAATAGGGTAGTTCGATCATTCATCATATGAATATCCATTTGCATGCTTTGAACATTTCTATGTTTCATACCAATGAAACGTGGTACTCGGCATCGCAAATGCTAGTCTCAATCTCGAGCGATCCTTATCCTTATTTGCGGACGGCTCAATTGACTAGGAACTGTTTAGAATATACAGTGACTATAAGATGTGTTTCATGATAGCCATCTCCATGTGCTACCACATCTTACCTACACTATAGTATATTCAAGGTCTTTATCAAAACAACAATAGTATATCATAATATAACAATATGAAGAAAGATAAAATCAATGCCATTATAAAAGTGTAAATTATATTAAATAAAAGATTGTTTTACATAGAGTCATAAAAACCCTTAGCCACAAGTTGGCTAACCGGGCACCCACTCTTTCATGAAACGTGGTACTAGGCATCGCAAATGCTAGTCTCAATCTCGAACGATCCTTATCCTTATTTGTGGACGGCTCAATTGACTAGGAACTGTTTAGAATATACAGTGACTATAAGATGTGTTTCATGATAGTGATCTCTCTTTATTCACTATCTCATCTTACTTACACTTTAGTATATTCAAGGTCTTTATCAAAATAACAGAAGTATATCATAATATAACAATATGAAGAAAGATAAAGAAAATGCCATTAATAAATGCAAATTATATTAAACAAAGATTGTTTATACATAGAGTCATAAAAGCCCTTAGCCACAAGTTGGCTAACCGGGCACCCACTCTTTCAAGCTTTAGATACCAATATTGTAAGGTTTTCTCGCGTCGCTCGAAGCTCGATTTCCAACAGCCGCCACCGTTTGTCCTCCCTCGCCGCCGCCGATCGTCGCCGGAGTTTAGGGGGTGTTGTTTCGGTTGATTAGACCTCTAATTCGAATATTTGAGGTAAATTTCAAGACTAGGGTTTCAAATTTTGGGAATATTGATTCAATTAACTTTCGATAATTGATATTTGATTTATTATTGGTTATAGGTATTATATCGGAGTCGATTGAAGGTATTGGCTATTTTTCAGAAATTATTGGGGAATTAATTCGAAATTTCAGATTATATTCTTTGGAATTTTTGAATTGTAGAGATGTTTAAATCACTGTTTGGATGTTTAGATGTTTTAGAATTATTATATATGAATTTTAGGATTTATGAGCAATTTTTCTGGAATTACAGATTCTAAAAATTTGGGATTGGAATATCCAAGAACTACTTGAGATATTTTCTGTGGTAAATTAAGTGTTGGTTGAGGTACGTATGAGCTGTTTATATTACGACGCCTATAATGACATGTAATGATATTAAGTATTTTGTAATGAGTGATAACGTGATCTATGTGCTTATGTGGATTATATGATTGCATTCACTCAGTTACAGTGATTGTTAATGTGCAGAATTGAGAATAATCCCTATTTTCATTTAATAAAATAAAATAAATTTAAAATATATTTTTATTGAAAATATTAAGGGATATTCGTCAAATAAGCATGTTAACAATTTTTCATAGCATGTTGAGTCTTGACTCCTTTGATTGCTATTGATATTGATCTCTTGAGATGTATTGAGTCATCGATGGAGCGAGTGACATTATTTAGTGTATTCCTGAGTTAGCACGAGACCGAGCGGGTAGCAACCGTGCTCTCGATGCTACGTACGACACTCCTGATAACAGCATGAGGCCGGACGGGTAGCTCCTGTCGCCCTCAATGCTACGTGTGTGGATTAGCAGTGATGATTCGAGGTTTGCTGCGTTCCTGGCACGGGTGGCCACTGAGATTATTGTGATACGATTATTTTGACTCCACTTGGTATCCCTTATTCTATTGATACATGTCACGCATTTCATTGCATTATACTTGATTTTATTCATGTCAGTTATATTTGTCGTAATTTTTCTAGTTCGTCGTACTGGGGTCCGACCCCTGTTTTCTTTTTATGTTGTGGTTGTTTGTGATTCCATAGCAGGTTATCCAGGGGGATTTGATGCATCTGGTGGAGCGTCATCTAGTGGTACCCAGTGAGACGAGCGTGGAGTCGAGTTCTCAGATATATGTATATGTCAGTTTAGCGAGTTTTATATTGTCGGGGTGATGCCCCGTGTATCTGTATCGATAGTTTTGGACTTTGTTTTGGTTTGTTATTTGTGTGATCGAGCCTTGCCGGCTCTGCATGTGTTTATTCCTGGCCAGTGCGGCTATAGGTTTATAAATTGGAGTTGTGACTCTATTTTTGAGTGTATATATATATATATATATATATATATATATATATATATATATATATATATATATTGCTGGTTGTGTTGTACAGGTTTTTGGGATGTCCTATTTACGAATAGGTCATGTCGAATTTAAAGTAGGCCCAAAACGCAAATTTTTAACTCGTTTTCACTATTTATATTAATTAATCCTGATTGTTTGATCATTAAATATTAAATCAGGACACGGGCCCTTTCAATATTATAAACCAAGTTTGTAACCCAAGTCTTCATACGAGTTCGATTCACTAAATTAACTGAAAAAACATACATCAATCAACTTCTAAGAAAACTATGCACTTAATTGCATCCGATAAAATCTCATATAAGAAAGCAACTTACAATAATAGCACACAATTAATATTTCCTAATTCGCAAGTTTAATGTTTCCCAACAAACTCCTACAATCTCATCGAAATTGTTAACACTACCAAATAACTTCAAACAACACTCACGTACTATCCAAAACTGGAAGGAATATTAGTACACCAACTTCGTTTAACATGAAATCGCATGCTATAAAAATAAATAGTCAAATAGTACACTTTACACTATAAAAGAAGTTTTAAACAAAAATAAACACTGAGCTACACATTTAAATAAATTAAACATCTAGTTTTGAAAATATTTTTAAAAAAAAGGTGACATCAAAACATTTAAAGTAATAAATCAATTACGACTAACATATAAAATTCATTAAAACTTACAAACTTTGAGGCGAGACTTCTTGAGTTTCTTGCAACCGGCAGTAGACACAACTCAAATCAGAACCATGCTCTGATACCAACTGAAACGACCCTAACTAATTCTTATAATTAAACTAAATAAAATACGTATTTTTCAAAATTTCGGCATGACCTATTTATTTAAATCACAAACCACCTGTCACAGACAACAAATTTTTTTAAAGAAAAGCAAACAACACTAAATAAACTAGACCGAGAAAGGAAACGAGAACCGGAGAAGAAATTCGACATTTCGAACAACAAAAGATTTAGCAATTACATATTTACATGCCCACAAAAAAATCTATAAATTCTTACAATATCATTTATCCAATCAACAAAATAAAAATTTTAAAGTGTTAAAATAAACTTTTGCGGAAGAATGGAATGGTCAGAGGGATGTGTCGTGCCCGCATCACAGTCCACTCAAAAGTCCTGCCCCGCAATCTCGATGATAACTTTTACATGCACCAAGTAGATGTAGTGAGCCTAGGGGCCCAACAAGAATATGGGAGAAATAACGAGGGTTTAAAAGTACATGCTTAATACTTAAAATACTAGTACTTAATATAATTTGAAACTTACTCCGAAAGTTGAATGATAAATGAGAATGAGATGTAATGCATGCAATGAACTCACACAATTAAACTTGGGAACTTTCTTAAACATTACTTAATCTCATGTGTGACTGAAACTGAATATAAACGAATTCGAGTCAAATTAAAACTGATCTATAACTGAAATTGAAACTATAACTGTAACTGTGACTGTGAACTTAGATCCTTGAATTGTGACTCTGTGATTTCGATCATGATCATGGCTGCAGTGCACTATGCCGCAAGGAGGTCAGGTATTTCCCAACCCATCTTGCCCATACTTGGTAAGGGAGGCCAAGATTTCTCTCAACCCCACACATACACGTCTATATTTGGTAAGGTAGGCCAAGACTTCTCTCAACCCCACACATACACATCCTTTGGTAAGTTAGGTCAGAACGTCTCCCAACCCCACACATACACGTCATTTCTATAGTCACAATCAACTCACTTCGTTCAAAAATATTTTCTTTCATTCTTACTTCACTCGACTCAAAGATATAGCATGCATTTATGGAAATGACCTTCTTTGAAAATATTTACTCGATTACTCGATTCACAAGTAAATGATGAAATATGGTTCACAAGGATGGTGATTTAGGTGGCAAACCATAGCTAAGAATCTAGCCTTTACTTTTTGGCACTTAGGACGTATCCCGAGTAATCCACTTGCAAAACTTATAACTTATAAAATTCTTAGTCAAAACGACTTCCGCTTGAAAGCATGGTTCCCAAGAACTCTATACTCAACTAGAAAGTCATCCTCGAGGTACAAATCCTATCCAATAATCTCTGGCAATAATGTTTCCGGACAGCAACACTTTACATTTAAACTCCCGCACCTTAACATTCAATAGCCTAGAACATCACCAAAACTTAACCGAACTAATTCCCGCTTGAAACGATATTTCTCTAGCATCCTAGGCTATTACTAAACCCGAGCCCTCAACCAAAACATGAGTGTAACCCTGCCTTAAATGATCATTTCCGGATAGCCCTTATGCTTGACAAATTTCTGCTCACCCATGTCTTAATTCATCTCCCTTTCTAGGCACTTAAACATTGAATTCCCAGGTTCCAAACCTATAGCCTAAGACCAAGGCCAATTCTCAGCCTCATTCAAACCCCTAACACTGACCCCTTACAAGCTTACACCCAAGCTCGGATGTCCGCCCTGCCTAAGAACCGACCCCTTTCCTAGAGTAAATTCCCACCTCGAGGCAGCCCATGCCTTAGCCAAATCCCAGCTCAAGACAGCCCTGTACTAAGTCAATACCTAGCTCGAATCAGCCCTGCCCCAGCACCAGAATCACCCGATTCCCTTGACATCAAATCCACAGCCCCTCACCTCAACGTTTGCCAGCCAACTCTCACACCCTAGGTGCTACCATGTGAGCTATGTCTCAACCATGGTAGCCCCTAAAACACCATCCAACCAACAAACAAGCTCAAGCAAAACATACACCAGCATACCGAAAAATAAAGAATCTCGGAACAAGGTAATTGCAACAAATAACCAAACTTCTACTCACACTTAGCCAGCATAGGATTAATAACATGAATGACACAAGCAAGTACAGGACGTCAAAAGAGGAATCAAAATTTCGAATCAGCAGAAACCCAAAAAGAACCGAGCTCGAACGAGAGCCATCAAGAAATCTGTGAAAAGTCGTACAACTACCTAAATCCAGACAAAGAACGAGTTGCAAGCAAGAAAGCAAACATTCAATGTAATAATCTACTTGGTGGCCAAAAAGCCCATAAATCTTGCCTAAGACAGAAAAATCAGAAATGGGAGGGAAAACTTGGCCGATAGAAAATCGAGCTGGAATAAATGGAATGAAGCTTGCTCAGCTCGCCTAAACAGAAACTCCACCGGGAAAATGCTCTGCTGCGGCGGCCGAAGACTGGATATGGAATGAGGGAACGCCGATCTTTTGGGAGGAAATGAAGAGGAGTAATGAAAGAGGTTTATCGGCAAAAGGTTGGAGAAGGGAATAAGAAATGGGCCGATGAAATTGATATGGGTAGTTCTTAACTGGCCGAGATTGGGCTAGGAAAAAAATAGAGATTTGGGCCGAGCAACATGAAATTTAAATGGGCAAGAAATATCATGTATAATATATAATGGGTAATATTTTAAATGGTGCTAGTAAAAGTGTTAGGTCCAAATTTCTGCAAATATTCAAGTTTGAAAATCCAAGAATTAAACACTTTAAATATTTCAATGTCACGAAAACGAGTGAAATATTAAATTAACAAGCAGAACGATTAAAATTATTTTTAAACAAACTAAACTAACGTTTAAAAGTAATTTAAATAAACACACAAGCAGCACTAAAACTTTTAAAATGATTTGGACAATTAAAAAGGATTTAAATAAATAATCTAGGCATTTAAAATCATTTAAAATAACTAACCGCCAAACTTATGCTATTTAAAATAAATAAATTGGACACTCGAAAATATTTAAACAAATAAGCTAAACAATTAAAATCATTTAAAAAAATAAACTAAAAAATTAAAATCATTTAAAAAAATAAACTAAACAATTAAAATCATTTAAATATGCAAGCTTAAACCTTTAAAATATTTAAAATAATTTAAATTGCACAATAAAATCATTGAGACAAATAAACTTAAACAACTAAAAACATTAATTAAATAGTTAGTAAAATAAAATCATTGAATAAATAATAAAAATATTTTATTAGCACATAATTCAAATAATGAATTTAAATCAATTAAATTTAAAAATAATAATCTCAATATTTATTTAATTTAATACATGTGATTTAGTGAATTGGATTTTAGGCGTCACAATGTTTGTCTAAGCTTTTAGTATTGATGTATTTGGGTTGATGCACTTTATTCGATATGGATGTATAACAGTATTTTTCAAATTCCTTTCATTGGGATTGTAACTGGTTATTTGTTTTCCGCTGTTCTATTCTGATTACTGTTTAATTAAGTTAATTGCATGACTAAGTTTTTGATTAATAGGTGATCATGGTGCGGATCACTACAACACACCTGGTTGACAAGTGAGCAGGCGACTGATCTCGGTGAATGGTTATACTATATACCGTTTTATACCGAAAAGAACCTTATATCTATTATCTATTATATTATTATATCTATTACATATATAAATATGTGAGTTTATTTGTGAATTTACATTGTTACCATTTTCCATTACTACCTAATCAATGTGTGTGTTTTTCAATTATTTATTTATGTGACTCTTCAATTCACTAATTTATTTTTAAAATTATATCATGCACTCTTTCAAATAAAAATTTAAAATTTATTTTAAAATTAATGTGTTTTATTGTTTTCTCTTTTTCTTATTTGATTTAATTTTTTTATTCAAGCTTATTCTCAAAAAATTATTTTTATAAATTACAGATTAGATATTACCTTCTGTATATACTTTTAGAAAATTTCATAGTTAAGTGTCAAAACTTTACAAGATTCATCTTTCGACGATTTTTTCTTACTTATATAAATATATGAGTTTATTTGTGAATTTACATGGTTACTTTTTTCCATTACTACTTAATTAATGTGTGTTTTTTTTTTAATTATTTATTTATGTGACTCTTCAATTAATTAATTTATTTTAAAAATTATATCACACACTCTTTCAAATAAAAATTTAAAATTTATTTTAAAATTAATGTGTTTTATTGTTTTCTCTTTTTCTTATTTGATTTAATTTTTTTATTCAAGTTTATTCTCAAAAACTATTTTTTATAAATTACAGATTAGATATTGTCTTCTGTATATACTTTTAGAAAATTACATGGTTAAGTGTCAAAACTTTACAAGATTATGCAGTTTAGAATTATATTAAACGTGAAGAAATGTTTGTATGTTTTACTATATAATTATATCAAATATTCAATCAATAAAATAATATAATATAATTAACACATAAATATACAAAGTGGCGATAGCAGCGTGATGCTTCTTGTCAGAAATGCTATTTTTACAAATTACAAATTAGATATTGCATTCCATATATATTTTTATAAAGTTTAATATTCTTCCAAACTTGCTCCTGTGAAATATTGAAAATACAAATTCCTCCAATGTGAAATTTTAATAGGCACCATTAGCCCTCAATCTTTTGTAATAGTTGCACGTTTAACACTTGTCACGGCGAGTTATTGAACACGCGTTGTTACTGAGTCTACTCAATCATTTTTTTGATAATATTAGGTCTATGATACAATATTAGGTCTATAGTATGAAATGTCAGAAATGCTATTTTTATAAA
The DNA here is from genome assembly GCF_033568475.1 of Henckelia pumila. Taxonomy (NCBI): domain Eukaryota; kingdom Viridiplantae; phylum Streptophyta; class Magnoliopsida; order Lamiales; family Gesneriaceae; genus Henckelia; species Henckelia pumila. The sequence goes on along the minus strand of NC_133120.1, from coordinate 129,282,900 downwards.
TTACAAATTAGATATTGCATTCCATATATATTTTTATAGAGTTTAATATTGCTCCAAACTCGCCTGTGAAATATTGAAAATACACATTTCTCTCATGTGAAATTTTAATAGACACCCTAACCCTTAACCTTTTGTAATAGTTGCACGTTTAACACTTGTCACGGCGAGTTATTGAGCGTGCATTGTTACCGAGTCTACTCAACCATTTTTTTAATAATATTAGGTGTATGATACAATATTAGATCTATAGTATGAAAATGTACTTCTTTTATTGTGATATTTTTCATATTTTACTCAAATACATCACGTGTATTTTGTAAAGAAAAATTATGTATTATGATGTGGCTGATATATTTGAGTAGATATAAAAATTATTACATTAATTATGGCGTAAAAAACAACGTGTGTTTAACGAAATTGTCATGACAAGGGTTAAACGTGCAACTATTACAAAAAGTTAAGGACTTAGATGTCTATTAAAATTTCACATGAAAGAAGTATATATTTTCAATATTTCACAGGGGGGTTTGGTGCAATGAACCTATTTTTATACAAGATTCTAAAAAACATGAAACATGACAAAGCTCAAGGTTAAATGTCAAAACTTCATACGTACTTTAAGCAATTTAGAGTGACATTAAACGTGAAAATATGTTTTTTTTTCTTTGCTATAATTTTAATTATATCAAATCAATCAATATGTTAATTAACGCATAAATATACAAAATTTAAGAATAAAAGAATAAATCTTACAAATTTATGAATATGTGTTGTAATTTGTTTCAGTGCTTTTAGAGTTTTTGGTTAAAAATTTTGTAAAAAATAATAATAAATTTGATCGTGTGTTTTGACTCTTTGTGATTTTAGTCTTCTATATTGTTTAATTTTAGTCTTGGTGTGCTATCTTTGTGTGTTTGAAAATTTTATTCATTTTTTCGATATGACACAAATATGTTCTTGACATGTATGTTGTCGCATCAACATATGCAATGAAAATTATTAAACTTGTAAAAAATAAAAGATAGAGAATTAACACTGGTATTTGATAACATAGCTCAAAATCATAAAGAATCACATACACTGGACCAACAATGCATGCATTTTCCAAAAAAATTATATACGTTAAATACTTATTATTTAAAATTTAAAAGTTAAATATTATTAAAATAAAATAAAATTTAACTTAAAACTTTAAAAAAAAGTTAACTTCAAATTTTTATCATAAACTCACAATTTTTCATATTTTTTGCGCTTCTTCCCGAAATGAAATTAAAAACAAAAACCTTAAATGTCTTAAAAATCAATTGTGACATTATATATATATATATATATATATATATATATATATATATTATATTAAAAAAAGAAGATAATATTTTGCAGCAAAGAAATTCACGTTACCAAAATGAGAAAAGAATTAACTAATCACCAAATGTTCAAGAAAGTACAATGATTGAGATTGAATATGATAACTCAAAACAACATATATAAAAAAATAATAATAAGTTAAATCTAATCTAAAGAGAAAAAAATAGGAAAAGAATATTTTTTTTCAAAGTTAATTACGTACGAGTGATTAATATGAATTAAAATATATATATAATTGTTATTTTTAATATTATCTGAATTATCTAATATGATTTTCTAAAAAAAAAAAAAAACCACTTCTATTTGTATTTTATATGTTATTGAGCTTCCATTATTGGATACTCGGCACACTATATTCTATTAATCTTATATTACAAGAAACTTCATGACATCGAAATATATCATGGAATATTTATAAGCAAGCTTCATCGTAAAAAAAAAAAAACTCAAATCAATAAATCTTCTTTGTTTACTACTTTGAATAATCATAGTCTGACCGTTTTAAATTTAAAATTTTAAGATTCATAAGTTTAAAATAAATGAATATTTTATAACACACTAATTTTTTTTAAAAAGGAATAATTAATTTAACTATCTATTTTTATCAAAAGCCTTACTTTAATTTTGTCCAACAGCATTACTTTACTGACACATGTACAAAAACTAATAAATAGTTTTTTACATGACAAATTACGAATACATCTAATTTACTTAAAATTAATAATTTAAAACCTTTTAATACTTTCTAATGTTTTTGAAATATATTTTTGAAAAAAATACTTCTCTTCGCCTTTTATATACTATTGAGTATCCATTAATACTCATTAAACTTATGGTTACTTTTAAAAAAAACTATCTTATGGTTACTTTCAACTTCAAAATATATCATGAAAATTTAAAAATTATAATAGTTGCCGTAAATATTTGAAATTGATATATTTCTTCTTTTGTTTATTACTTTGATTGCTCATAGCTTAAGCATATATAGCGACTTTTTCAATAACAGGGATTATCAATATAACTTTTTAACTTCAAAAGATACGATGACAATTTAAAAATAATCGTTGGCCTAAAGAAATTTGAATTGATATATCATCTTCTCTTCTTTTTTTTCAAACCAAATATATGGGGACAAATATGATTTTGTAATTATGAATTGTGTGTTGTCTATATTTCTCAACTCAAACTTGATTTTGCATTCCATATTTGCCAAAACTAATATATGATTCCACTATCTTATCTATATAACAGTATTTTTATATTATTCTCCAATTTTTTATTTAAAGAAATTATTACATGACACTCAACTTTTTTTTATTTTAAAAAACCATTTCATACAAAATTACGAATATAACTTTATAACTTCAAAATATCAAGTATATTTAAAAATATTTGTTGTTATAAGCAATTCAAAATGATATATACTTTTTTTTGTTTATTAGTTTGATTGCTCATAGCTTAAGGCTTGGGCACAGCCTTGTTACGACCCTTGAACACCTCGCCAAAGCTCCGCTGCTTGGCCACTACTACGAACATTGTTCGTTATATAAAAATATACAAGAACCTACTCCAACTCTTTATAAAAGAGTCCCAAGGCCCTTAAAATCGAGACATCATGGGAGATGAGAGGTTTTTCGAAGTAAATTAAAAGTGAGCCTTTCGACCCCTATTTATAGAGCACGATCGGACGCTCCGAACCCTGGATCGGTGGCTCCGATCTGCGCATGCATGCCACGTTCTGATCGGTCCAGATCGGATGCTCCGATCTACACTTCAGACCCTCCGAACTCATGCATGTAGCTACTTGTTCAAATTTTATTGTCACGTGCATGGCACTACGTTCGGACGCTCCGATCTCCACTTCAGAGGCTCCGATCGTTCCGTAGCTTCCGAACTCCTTTGTTGGCTCCGATCGGATCGGACCATCCGATCCCCCTAAGGATTGAGTTCGGACCCTCCGAACCACCCGAGCCCAATTAAGCCCATTAATCATTTTCCGAACGTCTCGGACCCGGTTCATTGGTTTGTCTGATCATATTAAAATCATTTATTTATAATTTATTAAATCTAAACATGATTTACAAATTAATCTTGTAAAATGAGACCGAACTACTATAATTTATCTTTATTTACTATTAATTCACTAGTGAGTGGTTCAATTTTAACATAATATAAATTATTTGGGCCCAACACTCAGTGCTAAAATTAACAAATGAGAGAATCGTCTTTCTACTTCCTGCAGGATGGATTTGATTCCATATCTTTGAATTAATATTTTCAACCACTCATTTCAATGCAAATCTAAAGTGTTAGTATTTGGAAAGCGTAATTGCAAACGTTAAACAAGAAAATTAAGAATTACATTGAAATGAACATGAGTCTATAATTACTTCAAGATTAAGATTTGTCCATACATGATAATCTTATTATTTAATTAGAATTTCATATTAATAACGAAATTTATTATTAAATAAATAATTAAATCGGTTCAAATACTACATAATCTCACTATATATAAATGCCCACATTTAGATGTCTCCACATCGACTATCCGGATAAGACGGTCATATTCATAATGTTCATGGGCCGCATCAATAATACTTTAATTAAAGATATCATACTTTAATTAATTTCATAAAGGACTAAATTTAAATCATTATCCATAAGTTTAATCCTCTTGTATATATATAACTTATATAACTTAGTTGGGTTGGTGAACGTCGAAGGTGAAAAATTTTAGGTCTAGAGTTAGGGGCGGATCTAGAAATTTTATCAAGGGAGCGCAGCCAGACAGAATAACAGATCATATATATATATATATATATATATATATATATATATATATAAGTTTCTTTCAAATGCCCACTGAAAGAGTGGGTGTCCGGTGAGCCAACTTGTGGCTAAGGGCTTTTATGACTCTATGTATAAACAATCTTTTGTTTAATATAATTTACACTTTTATAATGGCGTTTACTTTATCTTTTATCATATTATTATGTTGTGACATACTATAAGATGTTTAGATGAAGACCTTGAATATACTATAGTGTATGTAAGATGTGGTAGCACATGGGGATGGCTATCATGAAACACATCTTATAGTCACTGTATATTCTAAACAGTTCCTAGTCGATTGAGCCGTCCGTTAATAAGGATAAGGATCGCTCGAGATTGAGACTAGCATTTGCGATGCCGAGTACCACGTTTCATTGGTATGGAACATAGAGATGTTCAAAGCATGCAAATGGATATTCATATGATGAATGATCGAACTACCCTATCCGAACTTTCCAAGTGGTTATCACTTATCGAGTGGATAAAGTCCGCGGTTTTGGTTGTACACCAATAGTCCTTACTATTTGAAACATCATTGAGACTCTATATGCTAGTACTGTACTTTGACTCATTTACCGACTCTATTGGGGTCATCAGGTGTCGGGATTGGGTACAGTTACGACACATATAGGAGTCGATGCTTTGTTGTCAAGGATTCACCACATACTTGCGAGTGTGGATATCCTATGCGATATGAGGAGATATTAGTGTGACGAATCTTTGGCCAGAGCACATGATGTGTTTTAGGTTACTCGGTGTTCCTAGTAACACATGCGATGTCACTATTTGATCTTCAAGATACATTGCATAGTTATCGAATCTCGAACGACTCCCGATTTACCAATGGTTGTTGATTCGATCGAGATATATGGATGAAGGGACCGTACTGTACGCCCACGGCTAGCTGTATCCCTGAACCATTGAGGGTCACACAAGTAATGGATTTCTAATCTCCGTTGAGATAATTAAATTTAAAGAGTTAAATTTAGTGAATAAAGAAGTGGGACTTCTTATTTAAGAGTAAAGACAGTAAGATTTCCTAAAATGACATAGTGATGGACATTTTTGGAAATCACTGAATTCGGATTCAGAAAATTTATCTTGACTTTAAAAGATGCAGAAATGGTTTCTGTGCACATTGGTGAAATTGGTTTATCAATCTGAGTCACGATGAATTTTATATTAATTTCTGAACATGCGGGCTTTGCTTGTCAAGCTTGAACTTATGACTAATGGGCCTCAAGCTGTTAGCAGCTCACATTATAAATAAGTTATTGCAGTGCAGAAATTACACAACACAAGGTCATAATTTCGAAAACCTAGAGAGCTTTCTCTCAAGGATTTCGGCCGCCCCCCTCTCTCACAGTGTTCGAAAATCCAGTCTGTGAATTTTTGAATTTGCAGACTGATTTAACAGATCATATCTGTTCTATCTCATCGTAGAAACTTCTGATAGACTTTCTAGTGCAGTCTGTCAGAGGAATTAAATTTCTGTTCGTGGATCTGATTGAAGAATTGTTCGTTCATCAGTTCCTGGGATATACAACAAGAGCAGATTAATCTGTTGGTGTCCATAATCTCGCTTCGAGATTTTAAGGTAAAATTTACATTGTTTAAATTTTATGTTATCAATTTTAATCGTAGGAATTTGATAACCATATGGAATCGTTCCATATAAAATTTTAAAACTTCCGCTGAACGGGTATCACTTTCTTTTTCGATCCGGAGAACGACCGTGTTCCAACAGTGGTATCAAAGCCAGGCTGTTCTCGGATTTTACGATTAAAATATTGTTCAATTGTACAAGCCTCGATTTTTCAGAAAAATAAAACGAAAAAAAAAATTAATTTTTCGGGGGGGGCTGCCCGCTGCCCGAAAGGGCAGCGGGCGGCCGCTGCCCCGAAGGGCTGGGCCCCCGGCCTGATTGTCGGGGACTGCCCGGGATCGTCCCGGGCAGCCCAGAAAAATTAAAATTTTATTTTTTTTGAAATTTTGAATTTCAGCCCGTTAATTGTTATCGGGCCCAGTTTTTGGCCCGATTGAAAATAGTTTCAGTTGGTCCACGAGGCAATGGGTCAAAATTGTTTGAGCCCAAAATTTTTAAGAAAATTAATTTTTGGATATATTTTGAATTTTGGAAATTTATAAATTTAATCCAATAAATTAAATCTTTAATTATTAATTTTGGTACAATTGATAATAAAATATGATTTTTGTATAAAATTGGATTTTATATGTAAAATATGATTTTATGGATAAACTAGATAAAATATGATTTTATATATAAAATAAGATTTTATGTATGAAATATGATTTTATCTATTTATATTTATTGCCATTGCATGATATCCAATAAATTAATTTTTGAATTAAATATTGGATAAGGATGATCGATTGCCATGACCAATGTTATAAGTGTATGTTAGGTTGTTTACATTTGGTTTTATTATTGATTGTTGGGTTTTATTAATGGGGCTGGTTTATGGCCCAATTTGATTTTATCATTTGTAATAAAAGTGGGCCTGGTTTATGGCCCGTTCCCACCCCTATAATGTATCTCTTTATTTGTCATAGTAATTTATTGTAAATTCACTAGAAATAGTGGGAGATTTTGAAGATGGAGGTGGGCCCAGCAAGCAATGATAAAGACTGAAGAAATGTAAATTGGAAGCACAATGTAATAGGATTGCATTGCATACTTGTATATCACCTAGGATTGGACTTAGACTCGTGATTGGCAATCACGGGTCGATTAGTAATGGAATCGATCATCCTAAAATATAATATATGATATTATTGATGTATGCATATTTAGACTAAATTTTATGAATCCCGCAAGCATACATAAATTGCATGATGAGACAGATTTTCAAAAATTAAAAATCTCTCATTTTAAATATGATTTAAAATTGATATCAAGATAAACAAAAGGGAATTTAAATATTGTTTAAATGTTCCTACCTTCCATCAACGATCAATGTATGAGATGCTACCTGCGGATACGGTCCGGCTCATATTATTGGGGGGGCCCGTTCGTCGGAAAGCTGTACATTGGATCGACACATGTTGTAAGTTGGGTGGAACTCCCATGGGATTGGCTCATATTATTGGGGGATCCACATGGCGACCGTCCATCACAACTTAATATTGATGGGTTATCTTGACATGTCACAATAAACGGCGTCATATTATTGGGCCCTTATTGGACATGAGGTAAAAACATGGGAGTTACTTTGAAAGTAATTGGGTTCTATCTTTTGAAAATTATGGTTGACTGATATTATTCGGGACTATGATTTGTCAATTGGACTCCATGTTCCCACTAAGGAAAGGAGTTTCCCGTTTTCACTAGAGGGTAGTGAAATCGTTAAAATAGTGGGAGTGTAATTCATAAAATTAAAATTCGCCATATTTTATGTCTTAGTAAATTAATTAAACAATCATCGATTATTGTCTGTTTCATCTCAGTATATCATTATAATGAATCTTTGTAATCCACATGTTTCAATTCTCGAACAAAACAAACTTTCTGGCGCAACTATACGGAATGGTTCAATAATTTAAGATTGTCCAGAGTTCGGAAAATATTTTCTAAGTGTTAGAAAAGGCTTCTCTGAAAACAGCCCCGACTGATGTAACTGCCGAAAGGTTGGCCGAACTAGAGAAATGGTTGGACCATGATCTCAAGGCAAAATGTTACATGAAAATTGGACAAGTCTAAACAAGTTTTCCATCACTGCAAGAAACCCGGTCATTGAAAATGTAACTGCAAAGGGTATATTTTACATTGAAATAAATGTTTTACTTAATACTACTTCTTGGGTATTGGATACCAGATGTAGATCTCACATTTGCAATGAGTTGCAAATGATGACAAGAAGTAATAAGCTTAGGAAGGGTGAGACCCAGCTAAGACTCGGAAATGGTTCTAGAGTTGAAGCCCAAGCTATAGGAGACATTTATTTAGTTTTGCAGAACGATTTTAAGTTATTTTTGAGAGACGTTTTATTTGTGCCAGATTCGATTAAAAACATTATTTCTATTTCTATGCTTGATAGAAATGGTTTTTCTTGTAATTTTGTTAATGAGATTTGCAATATTTACAAGAATGAATGTTTGATTGGAAATGGACAACTTGAAAACGATCTATATAACTTAAAATTAAAAGACGTTCCATTTAATTATGTTGATAAGCCGGTAACAACAAATAAAAGGAAAATCGATAGTCAAAACCCGGCAAACCTTTGGCATGCTAGGCTAGGTCATATTTCCTCAAGGAGGATGAACAAGCTAGTGGGAGAGGGCATGTTTGATATGTCTGATATTAACTCTCTACCTACTTTTGAGTCCTGCCTCAAAGGAAAAATGACTAAATCTCTTTTCAAAGGGAAGCCAGAGCGTAGTCAAAATCTATTGGATTTGATCCATACAGATGTTTGCGGACCATTTAGTATTGGTACAAAATTTGGTCACACCTACTTCATTACCTTTACTAATGATTATTCTAGGTATGGGTACTTATATTTGATGAAATATAAGTCTGAATCATTTGAAAAGTTCAAAGAATTCAAGGCTGAAGTAGAAAACAAACAAGGTAGAAATATTAAAGCACTTCGATCGGATCGAGGTGAAGAATACTTAAGTACCGAGTTTTTGAGCTATCTAAAAGAGAATGGGATTCTCTCTCAGTGGACTCCTCCTATGACACCTCAGCTGAATGGTGTTTCGGAACGTCGCAATCGAACCTTGTTGGACATGGTTCGATCTATGATGAGCTTCACTGAGCTCCCACCTTTGTTTTGAGGCTATGCTCTTGAAACGGCGGTATTGTTGTTGAACAACGTCCACACTAAAGCAGTGGACAAAACACCATACGAGTTATGGAATGGCAAAGCTCCTAAGTATTCGTACTTGAGGATTTGGGGATGTCCTGCTTACGTGAAGCAGACAGTGGGAGATAAGTTGGATAGTCGATCCACCTTATGTTATTTTGTAGGGTATCCGAAGAATTCAATCGGATATTATTTCTATCATCCAACTGAAACAAAAGTGTTTATTTCAAGGAATGCCACCTTCTTGGAGAAGGAGTTCTTATTGGATAAGAAAGGCAAGATGATGGAACTCGAAGAAATTCGAGAAGAACCCGAGATACAAAATAATGATCCTACACCTCAGGAACCATTGATTGACACGCCTATTACTAGAAGATCCGAGAGGACTTCTAGGCCTCTTATTAGATATGGTCTTCTTCTTGAAGGGGATCAAAGTGAACCCGACATTGGATGTGATCCAAGAAACTTCAAGGAAGCAATTTCTGATGCGGATTCGAATTTATGGCTTGAAGCTATGCAGTCGGAAATAGATTCGATGCATACAAACCAAGTTTGGTCTTTAGTAGATCCTCCCGATGGAATTGTTCCAATAGGGTGTAAATGGATCTACAAGAGAAAACTTGGGCCTGATCGAAAGGTACTGACCTACTAGGCACTATTGGTGGCAAAAGGTTATACTCAAAGACAAGGAGTTGACTATGATGAAACTTTTTCACCAGTCGCAATGTTCAAGTCCATAAGAATCCTTATTTCCATAGCAGCATGGTATGACTATGAGATATGGCAAATGGATGTGAAGACTGCATTTCTTAATGGAAACATTAAGGAAGAAATCTATATGATGCAGCCCGAGGGATTCACATCCATGGGAAGCGAGCATAAGGTATGCAAGCTTCAGAGATCGATCTATGGTCTCAAACAAGCATCAAGAAGTTGGAACCAGAAATTTGATGAAACAATAAAGGATTTTGGTTTCATCAAGAACCCGGAGGAACCGTGCGTGTACAAGAAAGTAGTTAAGGATGATGTGACATTCTTAGTACTTTATGTTGATGACATCTTACTCATTGGGAATGATGTAGGGATGTTGCAGTCAACAAAGATATGGTTATCAGGTAGATTCTCGATGAAGGATTTGGGTGAGGCATCCTATATTCTAGGGATACAGATCTATAGAGATAGATCTAAGAGAATGATAGGACTTACTCAAGCTACCTACATCGACACTATATTGAAAAGGTTTTCAATGGATGAGTCCAAGAGAGGACATCTACCTATGTGTCATGGAGTCTCTCTATCTAAGTCTATGTGTCCTAAGACTGACGAAGAGATAGAGAAAATGACAAACATACCATATGCGTCAGCCATAGGGAGTATCATGTATGGGATGATATCTACCAGACCGGATGTGGCATTTGCTCTGAGTGTCACGAGCAGATATCAAGCCAATCCTGGTCAAATGCATTGGAAAGCCGTGAAGGATATTCTTAAGTACTTGAGAAGAACTAAGAATGTATTCATGGTTTATGGAGGAAGAGAACTGAAATTGGAAGGCTATACCGACTCTAGCTTCCAAAGTGACGTGGATGACTCGAAGTCAACCTCTGGATTTGCGTTCATGCTCAATGGCGGTACTGTCTCTTGAAAGAGTTCCAAGCAGGACACCACAGAGGATTCCACCACTGAGGCAGAATACATTGCAACATCAGCTGCTGCTAAAGAGGCTGTTTGGATGAGGAATTTCATCCAAGAGTTGGGCGTTATTCCTGAAGCTGTTGGTCCAGTCCCGGTTTACTGTGACAACACGGGTGCCGTTGCTCAGGCAAAGGAACCAAGGTCTCATCAAAGATCCAAACACGTACTGAGGAAATACCACATCATCCGGGAGATCGTGGAAAGAGGAGACATCACTATCGAGAGAGTGGCCTCTGCAGACAATATCGCTGATCCACTTACTAAGCCCTTGCCAGGACCATTATTTGACAAACATCGCGAAGCAATGGGACTACGTAGTATGACTAGTTGGCTTTAGGGCAAGTGGGAGATTGAAAGAGTGGGTGCCCGGTGAGCCAACTTGTGGCTAAGGGATTTTATGACTCTATGTATAAACAATATTTTGTTTAATATAATTTACACTTTTATAATGGCGTTTACTTTATCTTTTATCATATTATTATGTTGTGACATACTATAAGATGTTTAGATGAAGACCTTGAATATACTATAGTGTATGTAAGATGTGGTAGCACATGGGGATGGCTATCATGAAACACATCTTATAGTCACTGTATATTCTAAACAGTTCCTAGTCGATTGAGCCATCCGTTAATAAGGATAAGGATCGCTCGAGATTGAGACTAGCATTTGCGATGCCGAGTACCACGTTTCATTGGTATGGAACATAGAGATGTTCAAAGCATGTAAATGGATATTCATATGATGAATGATCGAACTACCCTATCCGGACTTTCCAAGTGGTTATCACTTATCGAGTGGATAAAGTCCGCGGTTTTGGTTGTACACCATTAGTCCTTACTACTTGAAACATCATTGAGACTCTATATGCTAGTACTGTACTTTGACTCGTTTACCGACTCTATTGGGGTCATCAGGTGTCGGGATTGGGTACAGTTACGACACATATAGGATTCGATGCTTTGTTGTCAAGGATTCACCACATACTTGCGAGTGTGGATATCCTATGCGATATGAGGAGATATTAGTGTGACGAATCTCTGGACAGAGTACATGATGTGTTTTAGGTTACTCGGTGTTCCTAGTAACACATGCGATGTCACTATTTGATCTTCAAGATGCATTGCATAGTTATCGAATCTCGAACCACTCTCGATTTACCAATGGTTGTTGATTCGATCGGGATATATGGATGAAGGGACCGTACTGTACGCTAACCAAAATCTATTGGTTCTTGCAGGCACTATCAGTGATACCTAGGAAATCATGGGGCGATGTTGCTAGGCGCTCTTACCATGATTCGATGGGCAAGTCGGAAATTGTTGTTCCGAGTCACAAGGAGTTGTGAGCCCACGGCTAGCTGTATCCCTGAACCATTGAGGGTCACACAAATAATGGATTTCTAATCCCCGTTGAGATAATTAAATTTAAAGAGTTAAATTTAGTGAATAAAGAAGTGGGACTTCTTATTTAAGAGTAGAGGGAGTAAGATTTCCTAAAATGACATAGGGATGGACATTTTTGGAAATCACTGAATTCGGATTCAGAAAATTTATCTTGACTTTAAAAGATGCAGAAATGGTTTCTGTGCACATTGGTGAAATTGGTTTATCAATCTGAGTCACGATGAATTTTATATTAATTTCTGAACATGCGGGCTTTGCTTGTCAAGCTTGAACTTATGACTAATGGGCCCTAAGCTGTTAGCAGCCCACATTATAAATAAGTTATTGCAGTGCAGAAATTACACAACACAAGGTCATAATTTCGAAAACCTAGAGAGCTTTCTCTCAAGGATTTCGGCCGCCCCCCTCTCTCACAGTGTTCGAAAATCCAGTCTGTGAATTTTTGAATTTGCAGACTGATTTAACAGATCATATCTGTTCTATCTCATCGTAGAAACTTCTGATAGACTTTCTAGTGCAGTCTGTCAGAGGGATTAAATTTCTGTTCGTGGATTTGATTGAAGAATTGTTCGTTCATCAGTTCTTAGGATATACAACAAGAGCAGATTAATATGTTGGTGTCCATAATCTCGCTTCGAGATTTTAAGGTAAAATTTACATTGTTTAAATTTTATGTTATCAATTTTAATCATAGGAATTTGATACCCATATGGAATCGTTCCATATAAAATTTTAAAACTTCCGCTGCAACGGGTATCACTTTCTTTTTCGATCCGGAGAACGACCGTGTTCCAACACCCACCTACCATGCCCACCACCATATATATATATATATATATATAGAGTTTCTTTCAAATGCCCACCTACCATGCCCACCACCATGCCCACCAATGGTGTGGCACTATTCTATTGGACCTACAAATTGTAGGTCCAATAGAATAGTGACACACCATTGGTGAGCATGGTGGTGGGCATGGTAGGTGGGCACTTGAAAGAAACTCTATATTTTATATATATATATATATATATATATATATATATAATCATCACATAACAAAAGTTAAATATAGTACTCTCATTTAAAAGATTTCAAATTTTACTTACAATTTACCTCTACGACTTGACATTTTCTCAAAATAATTAATAATAACTTCATTCGACAGATTAATATATATATATATATATATATATATTAATATATACATATATATATATATATATATATTTCAGTAATATTCATAATAATCTTATGTAGTTGTTGCGACTCGTAAATTAAAAGCCAAACTCATAAGCTTGTAAGCTAACAATTCTTGTTTCAACAATTTGTTTTTAGGTTTAAAAAACTTAAAACTCATTTGTGTTTAAGTTTAAAAACATAGTGATTGGGCTATAATTTTTAAAGAATATGAGCCAAAAATTTTCGGGTCACTTTTCACACATTAAACAATGAATAATAACTTAAATTTTTTGACCCTCTTTTGTATTTCCGTGTTTGGTTCCTAATTTATGTTCATAAATTACAATTTGTAAACTATAAGAGTACATTAGTAAATTTATATATATATATAAAAGAAATGAAGCCTCCCCTCCCCTCCCTTGCCCATAATCATGATTGAACTCATGGGTTATAAAACAAGATATAAAAAATAATTATAAAGATAAACTAATTTAGTGGACACATGTGAGTTAGTTTATGCTACACTGGGAGTGTTTCTCCTCATATTTCAATACCATTAGATCACGTGGGATCTTTATATTTTTATGAAAATTAATATATGTATTGATGATCCAATCGTTGTAATTTGACCACATCATAGGTAGAGGTGTCAAAACTCAACCCAACCCGTCAACCCGACATGAGTCAACCCAAAAAAATTCGGATTAGGGTTTGGGGTTTTTAGGTTTGGGTCGAATCGGATCGACCCGAAAGCTAACCCGAAAAAATTAATCGGGTTAGGGTTGGGTTTGGGTCAACCCGAGATGACCCGAATATTTTTAATATTATTATTTTTATATCAAAGTAAGAAAGATTTGCTATATTTTTATACATTGTATGTTTGAAATCTTTTTATTGTTTATTAATATAATACATTTTAGTCATTTAATGTTTATTTTGTACAATTTTTATTTTTTGTAGTAAGTATATACTTTAAATATTCTACAACTAAACTTTCAAATTTAAATTATATATAAGTTTTGATTTTGTTATTATTTGATTAAATTAAATATTACTATTATTATTGTGTGTTTTGAATTTTTATTTAATTATTTTGTTAAAAAAATTTAAAAAATAAAAAAAATCAGGTTGGTTCGGATTAGCCGGGTTCGGGTTCGGGTTAAACATTTTCGGGTTGGTTCAGGTTCAGATCGAGTTTGAATTAAGAAATTTTTAAAATTTATTTTCATCGACCCGACCCGAACCCACCCAACTATCCGAATTGACACGACACCCTCAATTCATGGGGAAGGACTCCACGTCCACGTGGAGAGGCGTAGGATAGAATAATCCCAGAAGGGGTCAGTTAAAAAAATAGGAGTGAAGGAGAAAAGATTTAAAAATAAAGGATCTTGACTTTTTTTTTAAGAAAAAAAAGTTGACTGTACATTTACCTTACCCTTATCTGACAAAAAAAACTTGGGTCGACCATCTAAAAAAACAAAGCTTGTCGACCCAAAAGTATGGTCGACCAAGCTTAAAAATGCTTGTGGGTCGACCATGCAAAGTGATATGCTTGGGTCAACCCAAGCATATAATTGCTTGGTCGACCCAAGCATAATATATGCTTGGGTCGACCCAGCATAATATAATTGCTTGGGTCGACCCAAAGCATTATATATTCTTGGGTCGACCAAGTATATATAATGCTTGGGTAGACCCAAGGTCGACCAAGAATTATATTATGCTTGAGTTGACCCAAGCTTTTGTTGGGTCGACCCAAAAAGCTTGGTCAATCAAGTTTGAAAATGTTTGGTCGACCCAAGCTTAGTACTGGGTTGACCAAGCACAATTGATGTATAATTATATAACATAACTGAGATATTAATGGATTCATATGCTAAAATATTTACGATTATATAACATATTTGTTAAAATATTGGATTTATATTTCATTACATGTATCATTGAAAAACATAATCGTGAAATTAGCTGATTCATATTATAAACCATATATCATTATAGAATATATTTGTGACATTGGCATATTCATATACTAAAACATGTATCATTATAAAACATACTTTTGACATTAGCATATTCATATGTTAAAACGTGTACGATTATATAACATATTTGTGAAATTAACGGATTCATATGTTAAAATATATACGATTATAGGTCAACATACTTGTGACATTAGCGGATTCATATGGTAAAAGATATACGATTTTAGAACATATTTGTGAAATTAGCGAATTCATGTGTTAAAACATATACGATTATAGAACATACTCGTGACATTAGTAGATACATTGTTAAAACATGTACAACTATCAATGACCGTTAAATCAGTTGATTCTTATATGTATAATCATATAACATAACCGTGAAATTAGTTGATTCTTATATTAAAATATGTACAATCATATAACATAATCGTGAAATTAGTTGATTGATATGTTACAATATGTATAATCATATAACATAATCGTGAATCAGTCGATTAATATTTTACGATATGTATAATCATATAACATAATCGTGAAATTGATCGATTAATATGTTACAATATTTATAATCATACAACATAATCTTGGAAAATAATGGATATATATATTATACTAACTAATGTTATAGTTTGTGAAATAACTGGATTCATATATTAAAACATGTATGATTATATAATATATTTGTAACATTGGCGGATTCATATGTTAAAACATGTACGATTATACATATTTGTGAAATTAATGAATTCATATGTTAAAACATGTACGATTATAGGTCAAAATACTTGTGAAATTATCGGATTCATGTGCTAAAACATGTACGATTATAGAACATACATGTAAAATTAGTGGGTTCATATGTTAAAACATGTACGATTATCGGTCAACATTAGTGGATAAAAACATGCATGTGAAATTTGTGGTTTCATATGTTAATATGTACGAATATAAAACATACTCGTGAAATTAGTGGATAAATTGTTAAAAAAGGTACAATTGTCAATAAACATTAAACAAAATTGTGTAATTACATGTCAAAATTATGTAATTATCGGTCAAACTTGTGAAATTAATGAATTCATATGTTAAAATGTGTACGATTATGGAACAAACTTGTGAAATTAATGGATCAATATGTTGCAACATATACAATTATATGTCAAAATTATGTAAATTTTGATCAAAATTGTAAAATTAGCAAGGAAAAAATTATTTAAGTGCCTAATTTTTTTTTACAAACAAAAATGTTAAAAATACAAATAAATGTGTTACAAACAAAAATGTATTATGAAATTAATAATCAACATAATCTCTTATGTATCGCATCCTGAATTTAATGAAACATGATTTTTTCGCGGCACGCTATACTTAATTACGCGGTGCGAAAACATCTTTCCGCAGCACAAGTTAGGTCGACCCAAGCATGAGCAGTCTTGGGTCGACCCCAAGCAGGCCAGTCGACCCAAGATCATAATTGGTTGACCCAAACATAAAGAAAATTTGGTTTTTAAAATTTATTAAACTTTTTTTTAATTTGTTATTAAGTAAACACAAGGTCATACAACTAAATTATATATTCGATCCTTTTTTTAAATAGGACAAGAGTTAGAAAAGAATACAATATTTGTTTTCCAGGTTATCCTCATTCGCAGTCACGCCTCATTCCATCATGGTAATCACTTCAAATTTCATTCTTTACCCATTTTCACGTTGATTTTCTCTAAAATTTAGATATGAACACTCAATTTTCAGGCAAGTGAAGAGGGGTCGAAGAAGCTGAAGCTTTACTCTTACTGGCGGAGCTCTTGTTCTTGCCGCGTGCGGATTGCTCTCATATTGAAAGGTCCGGAATTTCTTGTTCATTTAGATTGATTTTTTTTTAATTTTGTGGTTAGTTTCTCATGAACCCATGATTGATTTTTGCCTATTTAATCAACAGGATTGGAATATGATTACATTTCAATCAACTTGCTCCAAGGAGAACAGAAATCTCCAGGTTTGGCTCTTTTTCTTCGGACCCAGCAAAGTTGTAGGTTTTGGCAATATTTACGCATCTTAATTTGATGAAATACTCTGCTATACTTTGTGGAATGATTGTGGCTTTTGTTGGGATTGTAGAGTTTTTGAAGCTTAACCCCGTAGGACAGGTGCCAGTGCTGATTGATGATGACATTCTGATTGCTGACTCGTTTTCCATTTTGATGGCAAGTTTCTTCGTTCATAACAGATCTATTGTATGAATTAAATTCTAGGATTATGCGGTTTTGTTGAAGATGGGTGATGATCCTTTGTAATGTGCAGTATTTAGAAAAGAAGTATCCTCATCATCCATTGCTGCCACAGGATCCTCAGAAAGAAGCTGTGAATTACCAGGTCAAGAATTTGTCTTTCGTCCCCTCAAGAGGGAGGGCTATCATCCCCTCCTCAATGAAAAACATTTAAAAATGGATGTCCAACTTTACAAAAAGTACAATGTTTGGCCTGAAATGTGTCCAGTCACCCCTCACCTGGACCTTAGATCCTCCCATATGTCAGTTATGCCGTTTGCGTATTTACTCTTAAGAATCATGGCGAAAATTCTGGGTGTGTGTCAGTACAAAATAGCTACATTCTTGCACGCTTGTCAGTTATTGTTTACTTTTTGGATAAGATTATAATCAGTGGTTGTTTCTCTGTTATCTTTGTAGGCATTTTTACCCCGGTTAGGACTACAATCAGATTTAGGCTTTCTCCATTTGCCCTATTACATTGAGTGCTAACTGTGTTTCTTCTGCTCTTATGTATTGTAGGCAGCAAATATAGTTTGTGCAAACATACAGCCTTTTCAGAATATACCCGTCATTGTGAGTACATTTGAAATTGCGTTTCTTTCATTAGAGAAGTGCCTGAAAATAGATATGAGTGGCACATACTTGTTTGAGAAGGCTGATAATCGTTTGTTCTTGCTTTTCAGGGATATATCAAAGAAAAACTTGGTCCAGATGAGTTGCTTGCTTGGGTTCAGGGTCATATAAGGAAAGGATTCAGTGGTAAACTAGGCGCTTAATACGTTGTCAATTTTTATTGTCTATATTAAATAGCATGAATAAACATTCAAAATTGAAAGTTGATCTGGGAAGTGTTAATGATGCATTATTTTAACTCTATATACTTCATCAAATTGAAGTGTGAAATGTTTACTGTTATCTTATTTGAGAGAGAAGACAGAGCACTCAAATTGTGATCTTAAATGAATTGCTTAACAAAAAAATGGTGAATCCATATTGACATCAACGCCAACTTATTCTTGAGTAACTTGTCCTTACAGTAAAAAAGATTCTTGAATATCTTCATTCTCCGAATTCCTGGCAAACTTGTGTTACCATAATGAATTTTATGTTTTCGGGAAACCATTATTCTCATTTGATTTCATGTAAAATATGCAGCTCTGGAAAAGCTGTTACATACTTATGCTGGAAAATATGCCACAGGGGATGAAGTTTATTTGGTGCATCTCTGTCCTGATACATATTTACATCAAAACAATGCCTCTTCCTATAGATTATCTTAATCTCTTTTATTTCATTTTATTCATGTTATTATCAACTTGCAGGCTGACTTGTTTTTGGCACCCCAGATTGATGGTGCAATCCGAAGATTCAATCTTGACATGGTAGACCCTCTATGAGATTCCATCATGTATTCGCAAGCTTATTTTTTCTTGAAAATTCAATTAAACAGAGTTATATGCACTTTTTCAAGTTTTATCATTGACATTTCATTCGTTATCTTCAGTATAAAGCTTTCTTTCTGCTAGTTTACTTGGATCTGTTGCTAAAAATGTATTGAAAAAATTGTTGTTTTGTCCATATCATCTGGTAATTGTTTTAACTCGAGGATGGTTTTAATTTGGGTCGCATTGTATGGTGGGCAGGATGAATTCCCTCTTTTGTCCAGAATTAACGAGTCATACAAGGATCACCCTGCTTTTCAAGATGCTATGCCAGGAAGGCAACCCGATACGCCACCTGAGGCGAGGGACTGAGGTTACTACCTCTTATATTGTCACGACGTCTCATTCTTTTTTTTTTTCCCTAATTATTTTTTACAAACCCTGTGAAAATTTTCCCATTCCGGTTCATTAATCAAACTTGCCTGGGTTTTTGTGCAGATACTTGTATAAGATTGATCATAAAGAGTTCAAGTGTTACTCATCATATTGCACTATAAAGTTGCCTGCTTCACCCTGAATAATTTTACTGCCTATTGTTGCAGGTGTGCCCCAATTGATGCGTTTGCTTTGTTTATCTCGGTCGATAAATAAAAAGGGGGGAACAAGATGGTTATGGCAAAATTTTCAAGTGAATTATCCGGTGTAATAATGATACATGCAAACTTTGTGAAATTTCGAGTTGTGGATGTTGGTTGTTGTGTCATCACATAAAGCAAAACATGACATGAAACGAACCTAACTTGTAAATTTTTTTTTTAAATATTACATATATGCCCATACATATGCATCTATACTTAAAATAAATTTTCATAAAATTTAATGCATAATAAAAATCGATTGCATCTTAAAAGTTTAAAAACTCGAACAGGTTAAAATTCATGCAAACGACTATAATCTCAAAAGTATGCAAACTAATGAGAAATAGTAAACATGTGCGGAAAATGGCTCAATACATAAAATATTTCATCATAAACTAAATCAACTGAAACATGAGCTGGCGAAGGTCACGGGTGTGCTAGCTCTCCACGGATGCACAGAGGTCTCCACCACCAGTCGGGATCACAACCTCCTGAATAACATAAAACTCACCTGCACACCATTTAGATCTAGTGAGCCTAAAGGTCCAGCATGCTCTACCTTTAATAACGAGTACTACTAAATAAAACCACATGCAATCACATAACGTATATAAAAATAACCTAAGGATTCTAATGCATGCATGATCGTAAAATCGTATGCATAAACTGTGTCGTAATCTAAATCATAGCATAATACGTAACATAATACATAACATAAACATTGACATGCCATAAACATAAAAATTATTTTCCTGTGGGTCATGTCAGTGAAGTGCAACCTAATTCGATTGATCAATCTAAATCCATCGTACCTGGTGGCGGCCTGTGGGGTGTATCCCTAACGCCCTATGCCACTTCACCCAACCTTTGGGGATCCATAGGCTCATAATCGCAAGTGGAAAGGTCATCGGGCCCGGTATCCCGACCTCCAGTCCCGTGTTTGTCAAAAATAACTTCAACTTCCCAAAAAATATTTTCATTACATGCCCGTTTTCTCATCATAAAATATATGCATGAGTCATGAACTTAGAAATATCCTTTTTCTTAAAATTTTGCCCGTAAATATATATTTAATTCATTTTTCATAATAAAAATCATACTTATGTCAAAATATACATATACATCTATTAAATATATATTTACGGACTATTTTGTTTGCCATTGGATAGTTCGAGTTGTTGCCCCTTAACTAAAGCCCATAAACTTAGACTGACTCATTAACATTTATACTGGCCCAAAAATACTTAGACTAGCTCAATCACACTTAAAATGACCCAGATCAGACTTAGATTGGCCCAATAGTACTTAGCCCGACTTAGAATTTAGCTCAACCAAATAAATTAAACAACTTAGGCCCATTAATGAATTTAGCCCAATTAATAAATTAAGCCCCCAATAACTATCTTAAGCCCAATAAGCTTGACTCAATAACTAAATCAATTCATGCAAGCCCAAATAACATTTTAGCTCAAATAAATAACTCAAGCCCAATAAACATCTTAGACCCAATAAATAAATTAAGTCCAATAAACATCTTAGGCCCAATAACAAAATTGACCCAATGAATAAACTAGACACTTAAACTCTTAAATAAATTACCCGGCCCAAAATAAAATAATCCGAAACCAAACCATAACATATGACCCTAATACACTTTATCTGACCCGGACAACCCACTCGCCCGAGCCCTGCTTGAGCTGCCCGCTAGGTAGACCACCCTTACAACAATCCAACTGTTCACCTAGCCGACACTAGTTCAAGACATCTTAAACCAACAACCAAAGAAACCTAATCCAACCATCAACCATTGAACAACAACTAAGACCTAGCCATGGCAGAAAAATCATCCACAATACATAAAAACGTGAATAATGCATGAGTTAAAATTTGAGCTATTATATCCACATACAAATGCAACAACACAATTTAATAACCAAAACAGTGAATATACTGATCTAAACGGTGTGAGCAAGGAAGGGTATAACATGTCTTTGCGTTTAAAACGCACGAAAAACTTATACGGTTGCGGTTATGCATATCGGGACTCGGGAATCTCATAATTATCCAATTCTGGAAACTCAAATCCCTAAACTGCTGATTTTTGCCTCTAATTATTCTCAACTAGCTTCCGATCTGCGAAAAATCACATAACGGTCAAAAGTCAACCCTAGTCAACTTTAGTCAAACTTTGACAAAAAAAATTACCGAACTTTATTGTGCTCTCACTGCTTAACGATTTTGAATCTCGACTCGAAACTTGGATATTTGGATCTATCACATCGAACCGATCAAAAATGGTTAACATGTCAAAACTCGTCGGAAAATTGGGAAAGACGGCGGCGCGGCGGCGATCTGCAAATCAACTCCAAAATTCACGAAATTTGGCAGGGTTGTAGAGCTCAACGAGAAAATTCTAACGGACTAGGCCACGGCCGGAATGGACAATCGTGGCGGCCGAAATCGGCAAAAAGACAGTGGCGGTGGCGGCGAGCTTCCAAGCTCCGATCTATGCCTGAAAATGGCCTAAAAATGACGGGTTAAGGTTGGAAAATGGTCTAAACACATCCTAATACCGTTTAGCAGCCCAAAAACAAGCTCAATTGAGCTAAAATCTGACTATTACATGCGAAGAAGACGATGAATAGTGTCGCCCCTTTCTCGACTTCGTGCTCACCAAATCGGACACCAAAACTCACGATTCTTGGTATGTTTGTGACCGCCTCGACGAGAGCTACAAGATGGCATGATCAATCGACGGGGAAAGGCGGCGGTCGGAGGTCGGTGACGGGAAGATCGATTTGGGGGTTAGGGTTTTAGTGCATGTTTTAGGGGTTTAGTGCGTGAGAGAGAGTGTACCACTTAATATTATAAAATTTGGTCCTAAAATGACCCGGTCTGATCCATTTTAATGCTCTTGTGTTATTTTACTCCAATATGTAATTTAACACATTTTTACAATTATCTGAAATAGCGAACTTTGACTTGGCAACTAGACCAATTAATTTCCAATAAATAAATTGAGTCAATCTTAGGCTTTGACCAGTCACCCAAACTGATAAATTTCTACAATTAAATTATCTGGCATAGATAATTATTTTTCCAAATCAATAATTATTTTAATTTCAAATTAATTCGATAATAAATTTTTGGGGCGTTACAACTCTCTCCCCCTTAAATGGAATTTCGTCCTCGAAATTGGAGTAAGTACCGATAAGCTCTGGACAATACGTCCGCATAACGACCTCGGCCTCCCAAAGAGCCTCCTCCTCTGACTGATTCTACCACGGGATCTTGACCAAGGGAAAAACTCGCGTTCTAAGTCTCTGCTCCTCCCGTGCTAAGATCTGCTCTATTCGTTCCTCGGACGACAATTCTGACGCCAACTGCAGAGGCTCATATCCATTACGCATCATGCCTTTCATGGGCGCAATCCTCACAAACACATGGTCTCCAACAGCAAACTCAAGGTCTCGTAGTCGTCGATCAACATAACTCTTCTGACGACTCTGTGTGGCCCTCATCTTATCCCAAATTGGAACCACGATAACTGCAGTCTGCTGAAATTACTCGAAACCTAAGAGAATCCTCTCGCCAATAACGTCCCAATGCACGGGAGATCTACACTTTGTTTTGAAAAAGTCTCGTATGGAGCCATACCTATAGACTCCTGACAACTGATGCTATAGATGAACTCCACTAAATGTAGTCTCGACTCCCAAGAGCCCTGAAATTCAATCACAACAGGCTCTTAACAAAACCTCTATATCAACAGTCTCACGATTATATCTGGAGACCGCCAACACTAAATTCTAATTGTGCTAACAATCACTATCAGTTACGAACCAAAACAATGTCAAGACGACGTTCACTATAAATCAGCTCAATAAATAACTTGCTGGGTTATAATCAAATCGAAATCGAAGGGACATGGTTCAGAACAATATCAAAATACAATAATCTGGAAAACAAATCTGCTAAAAGAAAACAACTCGTTTGCAGTCTAATACAAGGGGTGAGCGAATCAATTCAAGGCTCCATGAACAAGGATACGAGCCAATCAATCAATATCAAATCAGGTGATCACCTGTCAACAGGTATGACATCATGTCCCATCATCAATACAAATCAAAATCAAGGTTGTCAGCGTGGCTTACACACGAGGAAATCCGCACTCACTCAACGAAAAAGAAATAAAATCCCAAGGTGCAATCCGATGTCAACAAAATAAAATCGAGATCCCAATGGAATAGAATAACAATACTCACCCAAATCAATATCCATGTCTAGATTTAGAATTCAAGTTCTCAAGAAATATGAATTTCCGAAATTCATAACCGAAATATCATTCGAAGCCAAATTGACTGAATCTTCAATGAACAATATCATGCGAATCAAGGAATGCATGAACTACAAGAAAGATTCCAATATTTTCGGAGATAATCGATAAAATGGCTCACGTAACTGATTTTTCTCTATCCCAAAAGAATCTTCCCAATCCTTCACAAAATCAACTAAACGTCAATCAATAATTAATTATTCAATTAGGACTATCACCAAATTCCAAAATTTCATATCTGCAACAAACTAATTCATCTCTCAATAGTACCCTTCACCCGAATCATTTGGCTCAACGATTCCTGAGAAAAATGAAATCTGAATTCCTCAATAGCAATCAATCAAATCTCTAAGAGAATTCTCAAAACATTCTCTCCGACCCAACATTCGCATCTAACCTATAGTAAACAATTACTAAAAATCCTCAAAAACTACTGAGAGATAAAAGAAATTGTAGCTCCAAAATCTAGCAACACAAACGTAACAATACCTCTAATGCTAATTGATAAGTGCATTCTGTATGAATTATTTCGTGCTATTTTTATATCTATTTTGTGTGCATTCATAATATTTTTATGTGTTTTAGTGCATGTGTGTGTATTTCTCACTCTCCGGGTTAATTTTGTAGGAAAATGGATTTTTGAAGAATGAATTACGGAGCAGCCATGATTCAAAAATCATATTTTATTTTAGATAGAATAAAATCCAATCTCCACCGTTAAAAATCAAGTTCAAGATGTTTTGAAGCTGCTGTCCAAATTTTGGCTCGATCCGACAGCTAGAACTCAAGAAATGATTTTTTCAAGAAAACTGTGCGCTGTCACATATGTATGCACGGATCCATGCAGGGAGGTGGAACGGGGTCCGGACATGTCGCGAGGAAAAAAAAATGAGGTCGAGGGCACCCGGAGGTGGGCACGGACCCTGATCCAGGGGAGGGCAAAAACTCCCCACCAAGGGGGAGAAGATCATGAGTTCAAGAATGAACTGGGCCAGCCCAGTTCATTACATAAAAAGGGCACCCTTTTTTGTAATGAACTGGGCTGGCCCAATTCATTCTTGCTCTCATGATCTTCTCCCCCCTGGTGGGGAGTTTTTGCCCTCCCTAGGATTCGAACTTTGCACTCCAGGTCATAAATGCAATGTTCCCTCAATCCTGGTACCATTGAGCGGTACCAGGGTTGAGGGAACATTGCATTTATGACCTGGAGTGCAAAGTTTGAATCCTGGGGAGGGCAAAAACTCCCCACCAGGGGGGAGAAGATCATGAGAGCAAGAATGAATTGGGCCAGCCCAGTTCATTACAAATGTCTTAGAATCAAAAAAATAAAATTTTGGAAATTAAAATTTTTAAATTTCTGGGCTTTATTTTATGGGCTTTCAAATACATATAAATAAGAGAGTTCAGAACGTGATTAAAGAGTTCAAATCGCATTAGAGAGGCGGCGGCTAGGAGGCTTGGAGATCGAAGAACGCTCCATTCTAGTTTTTCTTCCCTTTTTTTTATTATTAAACTTTTGTTTGAACTATATTTTCGTTTATTGATTAGTTTTTCTTCAACCAAGACGACGAGATTGGGCCGAACAATTTTATGTTCAACATGTGGATTTTGATTTGGGATTTTCAGATCTTTCTTCAAATTATTGATTATTGGATTTAAATTCTTTCTTGTGAATAACCTGATCAATTATTTACTTGATTGTTAATTAATTCCGAGTCGAATGGTTAGGAATTGATTTTGATCACTCCAATAATTAACATATGGTTAAACCGATTAGAAATATTATTCGGTTTCAGTATGCGGTTTAGGTGAAAACTGAATTCTCATAATTCCTAATGCATTCGAATTTGATTTGAATTATGAAAGATTGATCCGTCAATATTTGAATAGGTTTAATTGTTCTAGAAATAGACTGTTAAATAATTTAGGAGAATTCGTCGTGATTTAAGATAAATCGGAATCCTTAATTTTACATGTGTTTGCATAATTTGTTCAGTACCTGCGTATGTCTTGGTTGTCTCTATTTAATTGAATTTATTCTTCTTCTATTTTAATTCTTATTTTATTTTAGTTATTAAATTTTATTAATTCTTAGAACTCGTTTTATTATTTTGTCTAGATTAAGTAAAATAATCAAATCTTGAGAATTGACAACAGTCCCTGTGGGATCGATACTTGAACTCTCTATCCATTTTACTATTACTCGACCTAGTGCACTTGCTAGTAAATACTGAATTAAGCGGTCACTAATCTTTACTGTACGCAAAAGATTTTCCAACAGATATAGACCGTTCTTCAAGAGCAACCAATTAACATCTAAAGTTCAACCCTAAGCATGCAAATTTCACCAATTCAGAATTCTCATCCTACACATCTATTTCTAAAACACAAGTACAATAGTTAAGCAATTTCCAATGAAAATCTTAACTAAGCATCGCAATAACTGAATTTAAGAACACAAATTAAGATTATCCGAGAAAAGAGAAGTATCCTGATCTGCATCCTCAGCCTACAACACAAACAAGCGCCCTATGGTCTGCGTCGCCCTATGACAGTTCCTCGAAATCGTTCCGGATCCTCGCAATGGTAGCACCTGCCTGAACCAACCAAACACTTTCCAGCATGAGGCCTCTGACACTGTCTGCAGAAAGGTACACCTCCAGTGCTAGGGGAAACTACCCCTATATATGTTGTCCCCACTAGCCTTGCGGTCTCTACTGCTACTGACGCGGTCTAGGAGAATCTGATCCCTTAGACGACCCAAAATAAGACTTCTTCGCTGGCTGCTGCCAAGAATGTCCTCTAAATGACTGCTAGAACTACCTCTGCTTCTGAAAAATCAGCCTGCATCTCCTTCCTCCCCTTCTCGGATTGGTACGCTCGACTAACCACTACCTTGTGCTTTGTCACGTCTGCCATGGAAACATAAGCTCGATGTCGGACCTCAAGTCATCAGTGAAATGTCGCAGCTGAAAGAGTGGGTGCCCGGTGAGCCAACTTGTGGCTAAGGGCTTTTATGACTCTATGTATAAACAATCTTTTGTTTAATATAATTTACACTTTTATAATGGCGTTTACTTTATCTTTTATCATATTATTATGTTGTGACATACTATAAGATGTTTAGATGAAGACCTTGAATATACTATAGTGTATGTAAGATGTGGTGGCACATGGGGATGGCTATCATGAAACACATCTTATAGTCACTGTATATTCTAAACAGTTTCTAGTCGATTGAGCCGTCCGTTAATAAGGATAAGGATCGCTCGAGATTGAGACTAGCATTTGCGATGCCGAGTACCACGTTTCATTGGTATGGAACATAGAGATGTTCAAAGCATGCAAATGGATATTCATACGATGAATGATCGAACTACCCTATCCGGACTTTCCAAGTGGTTATCACTTATCTAGTGGATAAAGTCCGTGGTTTTGGTTGTACACCATTAGTCCTTACTACTTGAAACATCATTGAGACTCTATATGCTAGTACTGTACTTTGACTCATTTACCGACTCTATTGGGGTCATCAGGTGTCGAGATTGGGTGCAGTTACGACACATATAGGAGTCGATGCTTTGTTGTCAAGGATTCACCACATACTTGCTAGTGTGGATATCCTATGCAATCTGAGGAGATATTAGTGTGACAAATCTCTGGCCAGAGTACATGATGTGTTTTAAGAAATGGTTTCTTAGTAGCACATGCGATGTCACTATTTGATTTTCAAGATGCATTGCATAGTTATCGAATCTCGAACGACTCTCGATTTACCAATGGTTGTTGATTCGATCGGGATATATGGTTGAAGGGACCGTACTGTACGCTAACCAAAATCTATTGGTTCTTGCAGGCACTATCAGTGATACATAGGGAATCATGGGGCGATGTTGCTAGGCGCTCTTACCATGATTCGATGGGCAAGTCGGAAATTGTTGTTCCGAGTCACAAGGAGTTGTGAGCCCACGGCTAGCTGTATCCCTGAACCATTGAGGGTCACACAAGTAATGGATTTTTAATCCCCGTTGAGATAATTAAATTTAAAGAGTTAAATTTAATGAATAAAAAAGTGGGACTTCTTATTTAAGAGTAGAGGGAGTAAGATTTCCTAAAATGACATAGTGATGGACATTTTTGGAAACCACTGAATTCGGATTCAGAAAATTTATCTTGACTTTAAAAGATGCAGAAATGGTTTCTGTGCACATTGGTGAAATTGGTTTATCAATCTGAGTCACGTTGAATTTTATATTAATTTCTGAACATGCGGGCTTTGCTTGTCAGGCTTGAACTTATGACTAATGGGCCCTAAGCTATTAGCAGCCCACATTATAAATAAGTTATTGCAGTACAGAAATTAAATAACAGAGGTCACAAAAATAATTTCGAAAACCCTAGTTTTTCTTATAGTGGCCGCCGCCCCCTCCCTCTCTGTTCTAAAAATTCCAGCCTGTGAATTTTGAATTTGCAGTCTGGTTTAACGGATCAAATTCGTTAATTCTCTTCGTAGAAACTTCTGATAGATTTTCTAGTGCAATCTATCAGAGGGATTAAACTTCTGTTCGTGGACCTGATTGAAGAATTGTTCGTCCATCAGTTCCTGAGATATACAACAAGAGCAGAGTAATCTGTTGGTGTCCATAATCTCGTTTCGAGATTCAAGGTAAAAATTTAATTGTTATTTAATTTTTACACGCACAATTTAATCGTAAAGTTTTGATACCCATGATATGGAATCGTTCCATATAAAATTTTAAAACTTCCGCTGCACCGGGTATCAATTCTGATTGATCTGAACACCGTTTTCTAACAGTGGTATCAGAGCCAGGTTGCTCAGATCAAGCGATTAAATTAATCGATTGTACAAAATTTTTAAGCCTCGGTTTTTTTAAACAAATCAAATTTTTAAAATTAAATTTTTCGACGGGCAAAACACGGGCAGCGATCGTCGCTGCCCAAGGGGCAGCGACGGGCTGCCCGGCCCGAGATCGTCCTGGGCGGCCCGGGAAAATTTATTTTTAATTTTTTAATTAAAAATTTTAATATGTTAAAATTCTATTTTTGGTCCGATCGAAAATTGTTTTTGATTGGTCCACGAAGCATCGGATCGAATTGTTCGAGTCCGAAAATTTTAAAATTGATTTTTGGATAAATTTGAATTTTTGGAAAATTTATAGATTTTATCCGTTAAATCAGATTTTATGAAATTAATTATTTTTGGTACAATTGATGATAAGATATGATCTTATGGAAATATTGAGTAAAATATGATTTTATGTATAAAATTGGATTTTATATGTAAAATATGATTTTATTTGATAAAAAGATAAAATATGATTTTGTATGTAAAATAAGATTTTATATATGGAATATGATTTTATCCTTTTTAAATTTAATTGCCATTGCATGTTATCCAATAAATTAATTTTGAATTAAATATTATTGGATAAGGATGATCGATTGTCATGACCAATTTTGTAGGTGTATGTTAGGAATTTACATTTGTTTTTATTGTTGTTGGATTTATTAATAGGCATGGTTTATGGCCCAATATGAATTGTCATATGTAATAAAAGTGGGCCTGGTTTATGGCCCGTTCCCACCCCTTAAAATGTATCCCCTACTTGTCATAGTTATTTATTGTAAATACATTATACTTAGTGGGAGACAAAGATTTGAAGAAATGGTGGGCCCAGCAGACAATGAAGACTGAAGAAATGTAAATTGGAAGCTCAATGTAATAGGATTGCATTGCATACCTGCATATTACCTAGGATTGGACTTAGACTCGTGATTGACAACCACGGGTCGATTAGTAATGGAATCGATCATCCTAAAATATAATATATGATATTATCGTTGTATGCATGTTTTAGACTAAATTGTATGAATCCCGCAAGCATACAAATTTTAAATGATGAGACAAATTTTCAAAATTAAAATCCCTCATTTTAAATATGATTTAAAATTGATATCAAGATTAAAAGGAAATTTAAATATTGTTTAAATGTTCCTACCTTCCATCAACGATCAATGTATGAGATGCTACCCGCGGATACGGTCCGGCTCATATTATTGGGGGGGCCCGTTCGTCGAAAAGCTGTACATTGGATCGACACATGTTGTAAATTGGGTGGAACTCCCATGGGATCGGCTCATATTATTGGGGGATCCACATGGCGACCGTCCATCACAACTTAATATTGATGGGTCATCTTGACGTGTCACAATAAACGGCGTCATATTATTGGGCCCTTATTGGACATGAGGTAAAAACGTGGAGGTTGCTTTGAAAGCAATTGGGCTCTACCTTTTGAAAATTATGGTTGGCTGATATTATTCGGGACCATAGTTTGTCAATTGGACTCCATGTTTCCACTAAGGAAAACAGTTTCCCGTTTTCACTAGAGGGTAGTGAAATCGTTAAAATAGTGGGAGTGAGATTCATAAAATAAATTTCGCCTATTTTATGTCTTAGTAAATTAATTAAACAATCACTGATTATTGTCTGTTTCTTTTCAGTATTTCATTAAGATGAATTCGCGCAATCCACTATTCTCTATCCTCGAACAAAATAAACTGATTGGCGCAAACTATACGGAATAGTTCCGTAAGTTGAAGATTGTCTTAACCTCGGAGAAGATGCTCTACGTGTTAGAAAAATCTCCTCCGAAGGAAGCACCAGCTGATATAAGTCCGGAAGAGTTGGCCAAACTTGATATATGGTGGGACCATGATATCAAGGCCAAATGCTATATGCAAGCTTCGATGTCTGATGAACTCCAGAGGCGATTTGAGGATACTGTGAATGCTGTTGACATTCACATACAACTCAAGGAACTTTTTGGGGCTCAATCGAGAGCTGAAAGGTTCGCTACTGTAAAAGAGTTAATGACGTGTCGCATGCGTGAAGGGACTTCGGTCCGTGATCATGGGGTACGAGTGATTTGGCTCATTCAGAAGTTGGTAACGCTTGATTTGGTATTGGAGCATGAACTCAATGTGGACTTATTACTTCTTTCTCTTCCTTCATCGTTTGACGGTTTTGTGGTGAATTTCAATATGAACAAGATAGAGGCCTCCCTTGAAGAGATGGTCAATATGCTTGTAACATATGAAGCCACTTTAAAAAAGGATAAACCAGTTCTCTTGGTGGGCTCCTCTTCTTCTGCTAAGAAGGGGCCAAGTACAAAGGGTAAGAAACGTTCTGCCCCATCCAAGAAAACCGGACCCGAGAAGAAGAACAAGACAAAGGCTTCAAACATGGAAAAGGCCAAGGATGTTTGCCATCACTGCAAGAAACCCGGTCATTGGAAACGTAACTGCAAGGAATATCTAGAGCAGTTGCGAACTGCGAAGGGTATGTTCTATATTGAAATAAATGTTTCACTTAATACTACTTCTTGGGTATTGGATACCGGATGTGGATCTCATATTTGCAATGATTTGCAGGTGATGACAAGAAGTCGCAAGCTTAGAATGAGTGAGACCCAGCTGAGGCTCGGAAATGGTTCTAGAGTTGAAGCCAAAGCTGTGGGAGATGTTTATTTAATTTTGCAGAACGATTTTAAGTTACTTTTGAGAGATGTTTTATTTGTTCCAGATTTGATTAAAAACATTATTTCTGTTTTTATGCTTGATAGAGATGGTTTTTCTTGCAATTTTGTGAATGGGATTTGCAATATTTACAAGAATGAATGTTTGATTGGAAATGGACAACTTGAAAACGATCTATATAACTTAAAATTAAAAGACGTTCCAATAAATTATGTTGATAAACCGATAACAACGAACAAAAGGAAAATCGATAGTCAAAACCCGGCAAACCTTTGGCATGCTAGGCTAGGTCATATTTCCTCAAGGAGGATGAACAAGCTAGTGGGAGAGGGCATGTTTGATATGTCTGATATTAACTCTCTATCTACTTGTGAATCCTGCCTGAAAGGAAAAATGACTAAATCTCCATTCAAGGGGAAACCTGAGCGTAGTCAAAATCTGTTGGATTTGATCCATACAGATGTTTGTGGTCCATTTAGAATTGGTACTCAATTTGGCCACACCTACTTCATTACCTTTACTGATGATTATTCTAGGTATGGGTATTTATATTTAATGAAATATAAGTCTGAAGCATTTGAAAAGTTCAAAGAATTCAAGGCTGAAGTAGAAAACAAACTAGGTAAAAGTATTAAAGCACTTCGATCGGATCGAGGTGGAGAATACTTAAGTACCGAGTTTTTGGACTATCTGAAAGAGAATGGGATTCTCTCTCAGTGGACTCCTCCTATGACACCTCAGCTGAATGGTGTATCGGAGCGTCGTAATCGAACTTTGTTGGACATGGTTCGATCCATGATGAGCTTCACTGAGCTTCCACCTTCGTTTTGGGGCTACGCGCTTGAAACGGCGGTATTGTTGTTGAACAACGTCCACACCAAAGCAGTGGATAAAACACCATACGAGTTATGGAATGGCAAAGCTCCTAAGTATTCGTACTTGAGGATTTGGGGATGTCCTGCTTACGTGAAGCAGACAGTGGGAGATAAGTTGGATAGTCGATCCACCTTATGTTATTTTGTAGGGTATCCGAAGAATTCAATCGGATATTATTTCTATCATCCTACTGAAACAAAAGTGTTTGTTTCAAGGAATGCCACCTTCTTGGAGAAGGAGTTCTTATTGGATAAGAAAGGCGAGTGGAACTCGAAGAAATTCGAGAAGAACCCAAGATACAAAATAATGATCCTACACCTCAGGAACCATTGATGGACACGCCTATACCTAGAAGATCCGAGAGGACTTCTAGACCTCCTATTCGATATGGTCTTCTTCTTGAAGGGGATCAAGATGAACCCGACGTTGGATGTGATCCAAGAAACTTCAAGGAAGCAATTTCTGATGCGGATTCAAATTTATGGCTTGAAGCTATGCAGTCGGAAATAGATTCGATGCATACAAACCAAGTTTGGTCTTTAGTAGATCCTCCCGATGGAATTGTTCCAATAGGGTGTAAATGGATCTACAAGAGAAAGCTTGGGCCTGATGGTAAGGTATTGACCTACAAGGCACGATTGGTGGCGAAAGGTTATACTCAAAGACAAGGAGTTGACTATGATGAAACCTTTTCACCAGTTGCAATGTTCAAGTCCATAAGAATCCTTATTGCCATAGCTGCTTGGTATGACTATGAGATATGGCAAATGGATGTGAAGACTGCATTTCTTAATGGAAACATTAAGAAAAGATCTATATGACGCAGCCTGAGAGATACACATCCATGGAAAGCGAGCATAAGGTATGCAAGCTTCAGAGATCGATCTATGGTCTCAAACAAGCATCAAGAAGTTGGAACCAGAAATTTGATGAAACAATAAAGGATTTTGGTTTCATCAAGAACCCGGAGGAACCGTGCATGTACAAGAAAGTAGTTAAGGATGCTGTGACATTCTTAGTACTTTATGTTGATGACATCCTACTCATTGGGAATGACGTAGGGATGTTGCAGTCAACAAAGATATGGTTATCAGGTAGATTCTCGATGAAGGATTTGGGTGAGGCATCCTATATTCTAGGGATACAGATCTATAGAGATAGATCTAAGAGAATGATAGGACTCACTCAATCAACTTACATCGACACCATATTGAGAAGGTTTTCAATGGATGGGTCCAAGAGAGGACATCTACCTATATGTCATGGAGTTTCTCTATCCAAGTCCATGTGTCCCAAGACTGATGAAGAGATAGAGAAAATGACACATGTACCATATGCGTCAGCCATAGGTAGTATCATGTATGGGATGATATCTACCAGACCGGATGTAGCATTTGCTCTGAGTGTCACGAGCAGATATCAAGCCAATCCCGGTCAAATGCATTGGAAAGCCGTGAAGGACATTCTTAAGTACTTACGAAGGACTAAGAATATGTTCATGGTATATGGAGGAAGAGAACTGAAATTGGAAGGCTATACCGACTCTAGCTTCCAAAGTGACGTGGATGACTCGAAGTCAACCTCTGGATTTGTGTTCATGCTCAATGGCGGTGCTGTCTCTTGGAAGAGTTCCAAGCAGGACACCACAGCGGATTCCACCACTGAGGCAGAATACATTGCGGCATCAGCTGCTGCTAAAGAGGCCGTTTGGATGAGGAATTTCGTCCAAGAGTTGGGCGTTATTCTTGAAGTTGCTGGTCCAGTCCCGGTGTACTATGACAACACGGGTGCCGTTGCTCAGGCAAAGGAACCAAGGTCTCATCAAAGATCCAAACACGTACTGAGGAAATACCACATCATCCGGGAGATCGTGAAAAGAGGAGAAATCACTGTCGAGAGAGTGGCCTCTGCAGACAATATCGCTGATCCACTTACTAAGCCCTTGCCAGGACCATTATTTGACAAACATCGCGAAGCAATGGGACTGCGTAGTATGACTAGTTGGCTTTAGGGCAAGTGGGAGATTGAAAGAGTGGGTGTCCGGTGAGCCAACTTGTGGCTAAGGGCTTTTATGACTCTATGTATAAACAATCTTTTGTTTAATATAATTTACACTTTTATAATGACGTTTACTTTATCTTTTATCATAGTATTATGTTGTGACATACTATAAGATGTTTAGATGAAGACCTTGAATATTCTATAGTGTATGTAAGATGTGGTGGCACATGGGGATGGCTATCATGAAACACATCTTATAGTCACTGTATATTCTAAACAGTTCCTAGTCGATTGAGCCGTCCGTTAATAAGGATAAAGATCGCTCGAGATTGAGACTAGCATTTGCGATGCCGAGTACCACGTTTCATTGGTATGGAACATAGAGATGTTCAAAGCATGCAAATGGATATTCATACGATGAATGATCGAACTACCCTATCCGGACTTTCCAAGTGGTTATCACTTATCGAGTGGATAAAGTCCGTGGTTTTGGTTGTACACCATTAGTCCTTACTAATTAAAACATCATTGAGACTCTATATGCTAGTACTGTACTTTGACTCGTTTACCGACTCTATTGGGGTCATCAGGTGTCGGGATTGGGTGCAGTTACGACACATATAGGAGTCGATGCTTTGTTGTCAAGGATTCACCACATACTTGCTAGTGTGGATATCCTATGCAATCTGAGGAGATATTAGTGTGACGAATCTCTGGCCAGAGTACATGATGTGTTTTAAGAAATAGTTTCTTAGTAGAACATGCGATGTCACTATTTGATCTTCAAGATGCATTGCATAGTTATCGAATCTCGAACGACTCTCGATTTACCAATGGTTGTTGATTCGATCGGGATATATGGTTGAAGGGACCGTACTGTACGCTAACCAAAATCTATTGGTTCTTGCAGGCACTATCAGTGATACCTAGGGAATCATGGGGCGATGTTGCTAGGCGCTCTTACCATGATTCGATGGGCAAGTCGGAAATTGTTGTTCCGAGTCACAAGGAGTTGTGAGCCCACGGCTAGCTGTATCCCTGAACCATTGAGGGTCACACAAGTAATGGATTTTTAATCCTCGTTGAGATAATTAAATTTAAAGAGTTAAATTTAATGAATAAAGAAGTGGGACTTCTTATTTAAGAGTAGAGGGAGTAAGATTTCCTAAAATGACATAGTGATGGACATTTTTGGAAACCACTGAATTCGGATTCAGAAAATTTATCTTGACTTTAAAAGATGCAGAAATGGTTTCTGTGCACATTGGTGAAATTGGTTTATCAATCTGAGTCACGATGAATTTTATATTAATTTCTGAACATGCGAGCTTTGCTTGTCAGGCTTGAACTTATGACTAATGGGCCCTAAGCTATTAGCAGCCCACATTATAAATAAGTTATTGCAGTACAGAAATTAAATAACAGAGGTCACAAAAATAATTTCGAAAACCCTAGTTTTTCTTATAGTGGCCGCCGCCCCCTCCCTCTCTGTTCTAAAAATTCCAGCCTGTGAATTTTGAATTTGCAGTCTGGTTTAACGGATCAAATTCGTTAATTCTCTTCGTAGAAACTTCTGATAGATTTTTTAGTGCAATCTATCAGAGGGATTAAACTTCTGTTCGTGGACCTGATTGAAGAATTGTTCGTCCATCAGTTCCTGGGATATACAACAAGAGCAGAGTAATCTGTTGGTGTCCATAATCTCGTTTCGAGATTAAAGGTAAAAATTTAATTGTTATTTAATTTTTACACGCACAATTTAATCGTAAAGTTTTGATACCCATGATATGAAATCGTTCCATATAAAATTTTAAAACTTCCGCTGCACCGGGTATCAATTCTGATTGATCTGAACACCGTTTTCTAACAGCAGCCTCTCGCTCTCCACTGTAGCAATCGTGGGCACAAAGTGACAACCCCACTCGAACTTCCTCAAATACTCGGCCACAGTCCTGTCTCCTTGTCGGAGGCTCATGAAGTCACAAATCAGCTGGCCTCGCACATCCTCTGTAAATTACTTCTCAAAGAAAGCCATCTTGAAATCCCTTCAAATCATCCTAGCCAGATCAAGACCAGTCACTGCACCTTCCCACCAGAGAGTTGCATCATCCTTCATCATGTAGATTGTGCATCTGACTCAATCGGCATCCTGGGTCCCCATGTAGGCAAAGATTGTCTCCAATGCTAGAATCCACTCCTCAGCCACAAGTGGATCACGGGTCCACGCAAACTCCTTCGGTCCCTGCTTGCAGAACCTCTTAGTGATGTCCTCCTCGTGCGCCCTCCTAAGCTGTCCCGCCTGATGCTCAAGTAAACTCGTGATACCAGCTAGCATGCCCATGCTGGCTCTCTCAAAAGTTGCGAGTGGTAGAGCTGCAGGTGAAGGTAGAGGCGAAAGTGGATCCTGATTACCCGCATCGCAAACTAAGCGTCTCGAAGGCATACAGGAATTTTCATCAATCCCCCACGCAACCGTATTGCATAGCTATGTATTTTAATTTAAAAGCCTTTTAACATAAATTTCAGTGAAAAATCTAACTCATGGGTCCCATTCGTAAAACATAATTAAAAGCATTTAAAAACTCACAGACTGGCAGTGCGAATTCTGAGCTCCACGTAGCAGGCTAGCTAACCCTCCAAAGACCTTGCTCTGATACCAAATAAAACGAACCTAACTCGTAATTTTTTTAAAAAATATTACATATATGCCCATACATATATGCATCTATACTTAGATTTTCATAAAATTTAATGATAATAAAAATTGATTGCATCTTAAAAGTTTAAAAACTCGAACAGGTTAAAATCCATGAAAACGACTATAATCTCAAAAGTATGCAAACTAATGAGAAATAGTAAACATGTGCGGAAAATAGCTCAATACATAAAATATTTCATCATAAACTAAATCAACTGAAACATGAGTTGACGAAAGTCACGGGTGTGCTAGCTCGCCACGGATGCACAGAGGTCTTCACCACCGGTCGGAACCACAACCTCCTGAATAACATAAAACTCACCTGCACACCATTTAGATCTAGTGAGCCTAAAGGTCCAGCATGCTCTATCTTTAATAACGGGTACTACTAAATAAAACCACATGAAAGCACATAACGTATATAAAAATAACTTAAGAATTCTAATGTATGCATGAACGTAAAATCATATGCATAAACTGCGTCGTAATCTAAATCATAACATAATACGTAACATAATACATAACATAAGCATTGGCATGTCATAAACATACAAATTATTTTCCTATGGGTCATATCAGTGAAGTGTAACCTAATTCGATTGATCAATCTAAATCCATCGTACGTGGCGGCGGCCTGTGAGGTGTACCCCTAACGCTCTATGCCACTTCACCCAACCTTTGGGGATCCATAGACTCATAATTGTAAGTGGAAAGGTCATTGGGCCCGGTATCCCGACCTCCAGTCCCGTGTTTGTCACAAATCACTTCAACTTCCCAAAAAATATTTTCTTTACATGCCCGTTATCTCATCATAAAATACATGCATGAGTCATGAACTTAAAAATATCATTTTCTTAAAATTTTGCCCGTAAATATATATTTAATTCATTTTTCATAATAAAAATCATACTTATATCAAAATATACATATACATCTATTAAATATATATTTACGAATTATTTTGTTTACCACTGGCTAGTTCGAGTTGTTGCCCCTTAACTAAAGCCCATAAACTTAGACTGTCATTAACATTTATACTGACCCAAAAATACTTAGACTAGCTCAATCACACTTAAAATGACCCAGATCAGACTTAGGTTGACCCAATTGTACTTAGCCCGACTTAGAATTTAGCTCAACCAAATAAATTAAACAACTTAGACTCATTAACGAATTTAGCCCAATTAATAAATTAAGCCCCCAATAACTATCTTAAGCCCAATAAGCTTGACTCAATAACTAAATCAATTCATGCAAGCCCAAATAACATTTTAGCTCAAATAAACAAATCAAGCCCAATAAACATCTTAGACCCAATAAATAAATTAAGTCCAATAAACATCTTAGGCCCAATAACAAAACTGACCCAATGAATAAACTAGACACTTAGACTCTTAAATAAATTACCCGTCCCAAAATAAAATAATCCGGAACCAAACCATAACATATGACCCTAATACACTTTACCCGACCCGGACAACCCACTCGCCCGAGCCCTGCCTGAGTTGCCCGCTAGGTAGACCATCCTTACAATCATCCAACTGTTCACCTAGCTGACAGTAGTTCAAGACATCTTAAACCAACACCCAAAGGGACCTAATCCAACCATCAACCATTGAACAACAACTAAGACCTAGCCATGACAGAAAAATCATCCACAATACATAAAAACGTGAATAATGCATGAGTTAAAATTTGAGCTATTATATCCACATACAAATGAAACAACACAATTTAATAACAAAAAAAAATGAATATACTGATCTAAACGGTGTGAGCAAGGAAGGGTATAACATGCCTTTGCGTTTAAAACGCACGAAAAACTTATACGGTTGCGGTTGTGCATATCGGGACTCGGGAATCTCATAATTATCCAATTCTGGAAACTCAAATCCCTAAACTTCTGATTTTTGCCTCTAATTATTCTCAACTAGCTTCCGATCTGCGAAAAATCACATAACGGTCAAAAGTCAACCCTATTCAACTCTAGTCAAACTTTGACAAAAATAATTACCGAACTTTATTGCGCTCTCACCGCTTAATGATTTTGAATCTCGACTCGAAAATTGAATATTTGGATCTATCACATCGAACCGATAAAAAATGGTTAACATATCAAAACTCACCGGAAAATTGGGGAAGACGGCGGCACGGCGGCGATCTGCAAATCAACTCCAAAATTCACGAAATTTGGCAGGGTTGTAGAGATCTACGAGACGATTCTAACGGACTAGGCCACGGCCGGAATGGGCCACCGTGGCGTGGCGGCCGGAATCGGCAAAATAACAGTGGAGGCGGCGGCGAGCTTCCAAGCTCCGATCTATGCCTGAAAATGGCCTAAAAATGACGGGTTAAGGTTGGAAAATGGTCTAAACACATCCTAATACCGTTTAGCAGCCCAAAAACAAGCTCAATCGAGCTAAAATCCGACTATTACATGCAAAGAAGACGATGAATAGTGTCGCCCCTTTCTCGACTTTGTGCTCACCAAATCGGACACCAAAACTCACGATTCTTGGTATGGTTGTGACCGCCTCGACGAGAGCTACAAGATGGCATGCACAATCGATGGCAAAAGGCGGCGGTCGGCGACGGGAAGGGCGATTTGGGGGTTAGGGTTTTAGTGTGTGTTTTAGGGGTTTAGTGCGTGAGAGAGAGTGTACCACTTAATATTATAAAATTTGGTCCTAAAATGACCTAGTCTGATCCATTTGAATGCTCTTGTGTTATTTTACTCGAATATGTAATTTAACACATCTTTACAATTATCTGAAATAGCGAACTTTGACCTGACAACTAGACCAGTTAATTCCCAATAAATAAATTGAGTCAATCTTAGCTTTGACCAGTCACCCAAACTGATAAATTTCTACAATTAAATTATCTAACATAGATAATTATTTTTCCAACTCAATAATTATTTTAATTGCAAATTAATTCGCTAATAAATTTTTGGTGCGTTACATGACTAGTCAGTTGAAATTTCATTACTTCGTTGCTAGTAAAATGCGCAAAATTTTAAAGTTTTTATTCTCGTGGAATGAAGTTCGAATCCACATAGAAGGGAAAAATTTCAAAATACTATAGCAAGTCAACTTTCCTTTGAAGAGTCTGAGTTGTACTTTTTTTTGCATGAACCTGGGGTTGAGTAGATGCTACCCGCAGGATAGTGCCCTGCGGGTGACGTGGCGACTCATGATTGGTTAAAATCAATGGGTCCCACGTGGAACCCACTAATTTTAACCAATCATGGGGTTACTAATTTCTGAATCGGTGGGAATGATATGGTAAAATCCCATGCAAATTAGCACACGTTAAAGGTCCAAATCCATTTATCATTTTCAGCTTATCCATAGCTTATCATAGTCGGCCAAGCTTAATGTACCACATTCGTCTTC
This sequence comes from Henckelia pumila, assembly GCF_033568475.1. Lineage (NCBI taxonomy): Eukaryota > Viridiplantae > Streptophyta > Magnoliopsida > Lamiales > Gesneriaceae > Henckelia > Henckelia pumila. The sequence continues at coordinate 129,242,437 of NC_133120.1, read as the reverse complement.
AAGTTCGGTCAGTTGAACCTTGCCTTCAACTATTTCCTGTTCAAGTTTTGGTATACGCGCGACCTGCTCTGTAACCAATATTGCAGCGCTTTGCCAAAAATTTCTCATCAAGGCCAGCTAGTTCTCTTGGGGATGGAAAATTTCCACTCCCAGTACAAGCATTAATTATTGTTACTTCTGAGGACTGAAAACCAAAAGAAGGATCACAATTGGCATTACAAGTAGTGGTCACATCCTGCCCAGAGTCACAATTGTATATCTAATATTTATTATTTGGTTTTTTTTTTATTATTTGATTTAATTTTTCTATTATATATATCTAATATCTAATCTAATATTCTATTCTATACTATATTCTATTTCTATTATTACATATATAAATATGTGAGTTTATTTGTGGATTTACATGGCTACCCTTTTCCATTAATATTACATAATTAATGTGTTTTTTCAATTATTTATTTATATGACTCTTCAACTAATTAAGTAATTTATTTAAAAAATATATCATGCATTATTTCAAATAAAAATTCAAAATTTATCCATTTATTTTTTATTATTTGATTTTTCTCTTATTTGATATGCACTCTTTTAAATAAAAAATTAAAATTTTATTCATTTACTATTTATTATTTGATTTTTCTCTTATTTGATATGCACTCTTTGAAATAAAAAATTTAAATTTTGTGTATCTACTATTTATTATTTGCTTTTTTTTTATTTGATTTAATTTTTCTATTATATATATCTAATATCTAATCTATACTCTATTCTATACTATATATATATATATATATATATATATATATATATAATTAAAATTAAAATTTTTTGTATCTATTATTTATTATTTGGTTTTTTTTTATTATTTGATTAAATTTTCTATTATATATATCTAATATCTAATCTAATACTCTATTCTATACTATATATATATATATATATGTATGTTATATTATATTTATATTATTATTATTTATTATAACTATAAATATATGAATTTGATTTGTGAGATTATAATTTACCCCTCTTATTTATTTGTGGTTCATAAGGTTGTTTATGTCATTTTTTGCACTAAATTATTAGGGTCATTTTTTCCTAAAACACATGGTATTTTTATCTTTAAAATATGTTTTTTATTACACAATTATTTAATTAATATTATTTGAGAAATTTTATTGCCCATAAAATTAACATTCATCAATATTTATTTACAGAATAATCATTATGATATAAAATTATGTATTTGTATTATATAACTCTAAAAAATAGAGAATGGTTTTAAATGGTCAAAATTTTAGCACAAACATGAGTGATATTGAATTTAATAACAATCTAGGGTTTTTATTTTAACATTAATATGATCATTTTTTTAATTCAGACTTTTTCGAAACATGAATCTTGAGTTGTTGTGCAGTTTAAAATATTTGAGTTGCACCGTCACCACCAGCTATAGCTATTGTAAGCGTCATACAATCGGTCCTACATTATTTTTATTGTTTTTTTATGATTAGTATTTGGATGAAAAAAAACCATCCGCCCTAATTATATAGGTCACGTTTTTTTTGTCCCAAATGTATAGCAATATTTTTTTACACTTCTTTACTAATATATCGCTATTAACTATATTGAAAATTATGCTATAATTTTTTTAATAAAATAAATGAGGATAAAATAGAAAGTTTGTACAAAATTTGTTTCCCAGTGATTTTTCTTATTCCGTGTGAAAAAAAAGTAGGTTTATATAATTGCGACGAATGAAGTATCTTTTTTGACTTGAAGATAGTTGTCCTTATATCAAAATCACGCAAAAATATGAATTGAAAAGTTTCACATATGAATAGGTGCATATATATGATTTATTTTAATGCACGTAGGTTTTAATCTATTGTGTTTTTATCTATTTAGATTGATAAATACACATAAAAATTGTATTAATAAAAAAATTTAAACATTATCTAAATTTCGTAATCATGTTTTCAACGGTTAGTCATCCACGTGCAGCGCACGTGCACTTTCCTAGTTTTTTAAAATTTATAAAGTTATTGTTTATAAATATTATATATTTTTAATTTTTTTATATTGTTTCGGTATATCGGTATATACTAAAATTTTCAAATTTCATACCGTACTGTACCTTACCAAAATATTCGTATATGTGGATACAAAAAAAAAAAAAATAACTAAATTTAAAAAGTAATGATAGCATTCGGTTAAATTTCAAATTTTAAACAAAAAATTGATACATTATCATATAACATTTATGAAAATTTTACACACGTATATATACACACAAAATTAACTTAAATTCAAAAATAGTAATACTATTCATTCATATTTCAAATTTTAAATAATATCAGGATAAATATATATCAGGGACATTTTTGAAAAAATGTCATTAAAAAAGTGTCAGCATAAACATTTTTTTCTTTTAGTGCATAGAATTTGCGCACAAGACTAACATTAAAACCATCAATTAAATTGGAGAAACTAATATCATAATTGAAGGAACTAATAAAATCAGTATACAAAAATTTGAATAAACCTCTTAAAAGACTTAGTTGATTCTAAAAGATTTTTCTTAGTTATTCGTGTGTCAGGACTCAGGATAGAGCTAGTTCTTAGAATGTTCAGAGCAAAACGAAGCGTTAACATGTTGTGTAAGGTTTTATTTGGATTGGACGATGTATTTGTTGGAACAAAATAATTGCAAAAAATAGCTAGTCTAAGGATTTAAAATTCATTGTGGAATATTGAATTTAACCTAGGGGTGGTATAACGTACCGTATCTTACCAAAAATCGTATAACGTATCGACGATATCATACTGATAAACTCTCGTTACACCGAAATTTTTGGTACATATAAATAGCATATCAATCATAGCGAAATTTCGGTACGGTATCGACATATACAGTCCTATATTGAAAAAAAAACATTATATTTTTTAAAAACTAAAAATTTATTGTTTATAAATATTATATATTTTTTAATTTTTTTATATTGTTTCGGTATTTCGGTATACCGATATATACCAAAATTTTCAAATTCTATACCGTTACCATACTGTATCAAATCTTCGGTATATCAAAAATTCGTTAATTTTCACCACCCCTATTTAACCCAACATCAAATACATCGATCTCATAGTCTAATTAAACCCCTTCTAATCACCAGACTCGATTACTAGATTACAAATAACCAATAACTTTTCAATTCCCACTCTTTATGGAAGAAGTCCAAGTCAAAACACGCCGTTTTTATACGTTACTGGAGTCGCCTTCTGTATTGTTGACTTGTGGTCCATACACTTGGAAATTTCTTGGGAGCTTTTGGAATAAATGAAACAACTATTGGATTCCGATGATCAATAATTTCAAAGAATTCAGATATCATGGATCACTCAAAGAAAGCATTCCAAATCCTCTTTTTGGCAGTGTTCTTCCTACTGGCCGTCAAATTAGGAAAATGTACAGAATTATGCATTGAAGCGGAGAAAATCTCTTCTGAGGTTCAAGAAATCTTTAACTGATCCCTCAGTCATGCTGGCCTCCTGGGATGCACAACATGATTGCTGCAAATGGGAAAGCGTCGTCTGCGACAACTCGACCGGTCATGTTCTTGAACTAAGACTTCAGAGTCCTGATTGGAACTCAAGATTGGGAGGCAAGATTGACCCTTCATTGCTTAACCTGAAATGTCTTAGATTTCTTGATTTAAGTCAAAATAATTTTGATGGGAATATTATTCCAGATTTTTTCGGGTCACTGGTAAGTCTTGAGTATCTTAATATATCTTCTTGTGGATTTCAAGGAGTCATTCCATCCCTGGGGAATCTGTCGAGCTTGCGTAGATTAGGCTTAGGCCAAATGTATATTGTTGCACTAACGCTTCAGATGGAGGGAAGATCTCCCCTTCGTGCCGACACTCTTCACTGGTTGTCAAATCTCACTCATTTGCAGTACCTCGATTTGAGTTATGTGAACATGAGCAAAGTGCATCATGATTGGTTAGATATAGTGAACATGCTACCTTCTTTGATCGAGTTACATCTTCCTGGTTGTAATCTTGCTCGATCATTTTTCTCTTATTGATAGTCCAAATTTTTCGTCTCTTGTCGTGCTAGATCTCTCTGAGAACAATTTCGAATCTTTGGTTCCTGATTGGATTTTTTCTCTTGCCGGATTAGAATCCGTCCAATTGCAACAAAACATGTTTGAAGGACCGATTCCAAATACTACTTATGGTTTGGCAAATCTCCGTTTTCTTGATCTCTCCCGAAACAAGTTAAATTCCACCATACCAGATTGGCTTTTCAGCTGTAGCAATCTTGAGTCTATTCGGTTGGGTTCCAACTCTCCGTTTTTCTGGTTTATTACCTGAACAACTTGGAGAATTCAAGAATCTCCAGGGACTTTATCTTAGTGAAAATTTGTTAACCAGCTCGATTCCTGCCAATTTAGGGAACTTGTCATCTATAACATACTTGGCGTTAGACAACAACAAATTGAGTGGAAATTTTCCTCTGAGTTTTGGCCAGCTGTCCCACTTACAAACGCTTAAATTGGAAAATAACATGTTGGAAGGGCTTGTGACTGAAAATCACTTCTCCAATCTGACAAAACTTGTTATCTTTGCGGCTTCTGGAAATCCATTGACATTGAAAGTGAATCAAGATTGGATTCCCCCGTTCCAGCTAATGGCCATTTATCTGGATTCATGGAATTTGGGCACCCAATTCCCAACATGGCTCCAAACTCAAAGAAATGTCATGGATCTCGAACAATCAAGTACTGGAATCTCGGGTGAGATCCCGACATGGTTCTGGAACTTATCGAGCATAGATTCTGTAAATCTTTCTCACAATGAATTACACGGTCAACTTCCTGATGTAATCAGTCCATCATGGCCAAGGATTTACTTGAGTTCCAACAAATTTAGTGGTCCGTTACCCAATATGACATTTTATGCGGGTGAGCTAGATCTGTCGAACAATTCGTTTTCAGGGGGGATTTCTCATATTTTATGCAACAAAAGTAGTAGATATCCATATTATTTGAGAATTCTTCATCTCGGAGGAAATCAACTTTCTGGAGAAATCCCCGACTGCTGGATGAATTGGCCATTGTTACGACTCATAGACCTTGGAAACAATAATATGTCTGGAACCATTCCAAGATCTCTGGGGAAGCTTGAAAATTTGTTGTCTTTGAACTTATTTGGCAACTTTTTATCAGGGCCGATCCCTTCTGCTCTACAGAATGTTGACAAAGATGGATCTTTGAGGAAACGATTTATCTGGAGAATTTCCAGGTTGGATTGGAACAAGTCTTTCCGAGTTGAAGATTCTGATCATGCACTCAAATTCATTCACCGGTGAAATTCCTCCAGAAATCTGTAAGCTAAACAATCTCCATATCCTCGACCTGGCAAGCAACTACTTCTCTGGTTCCATACCAAATTGTCTCTATAACCTGACAGCCTTGAGTTCCGAAACCAAGCTAATGAATTCCAGCACTGAAATTACTTCCTACTCGTTTTTCCCGGGCAGGTTCATGGAGAGTGCGTCGGTGACAATGAAAGGGAAAGAACTCAAATATGACACCATTCTTTCACAATTCAGCAGCATCGATCTTTCAAATAACAAACTCTCCGGAGAGATTCCTACAGAAATCACCGACCTTGCTGGATTGAGATCATTAAATCTGTCAAGAAACACCTTAAGTGGAACGATCCCCGAAAATGTCGGTAACATGAGGTTGCTGGAATCTCTTGACCTCTCAAGAAATCACATTTCTGGCGAAATGCCAATCAGCTTTTCAAGCCTGACGTTTCTGACTTATTTGAATCTGTCCTACAATAACTTGACAGGGCGAATTCCCTTGGGCACTCAACTCCAGAGCTTGACAGAATCCTGTTTTACAGGGAATGAGCTCTGTGGCCCTCCGCTGGAAAATGCTTGCGCCATCGTCGGTGAAACCCCGAGTCCAGGAAATGCACAACATTATGCAGGTCCCGAAACTCACGAAGTTGATTGGTTTTATGTATTCATGGCTTTAGGTTTTGCGACGGGCTTCGGGGGATTCTGTACAGCATTTCTATATAAGAAGACTTGGAGAAATGCATACTTCCACTTTTTGGATGAAAATTTTTATAACAAACTTTCTGCTCGGACAGCTCGGTGATGTAGTTGTGCTAGGGGCGTACCGGCTCGAGCATTTTATGTAAAACTTGTGTGTCTTGTTCTTCCTTGTTAAGGAAGAAAAATTATTCATTTAGTTGTGTATTTTAATGTTTTTAAGTTTCGGTTCTGTGACTTATTTATGTCGGGTTTTGATCCTTTTCTCAAATCAGCTAAATCATCAAATATTGTTTAATTTACACATATGTTCTCCTAGGTGGATCGTGTGACTCTTAAAGCCTATATAAACAAAAATAAAGTGGAACGCCATATGTTTATGTTTCCCCATTGCTTTTGTTTATATTTACTTTAACTAGAAATCATGCAGGCACATTGCATGTGAAAAACATATATTATTGGATGATGCGATCTCAAAAATTTCCTTCCAGTGTGTTTGTGAATTTTTCGCCTGTGTTTGCCTGAAAATCATGAAAAACTGGTTAGAACACGTCAGGATTTCTTCCGACGTAACCTCTCCAATGTCTAAGTCAGGCAGAGAAACATGGGAGAAAATATAAAAGAAAACATGGGAAACATAATGGGAGAAGAAAGTGCAGAATCTCTCTTTCCCCGTTGTCTGTGTATAATCAGGCAAAAAATAATATATATCACAAAAGCTTCCCTGTGATGTAACTGCTAAAGACGTGTACTCCTGATGTCAGTCCATAACTAAGACGAAAAGACCCATGATCTGATGAGTAATGGCCCATGATCTAGTAATATTGACAAGTCGAGGCCCAAGGATATATCGTGAATACCTGACGGACCCATATCCAGTAATAATCACCTGATACAACCACAACCGACAGTCTGCTTATTGCTCACAAATTTCGGTCTAAGTTCATGTGAAAAATAGATAATCCCGAGATATCATCAAATTATATCTTGGGATATATCCGAGGATATCACTACACCCCCATAAGAAGTCGGGCTAGAGTCACCACTCGTTGTCCCGATTTGTTCATTCCATCCATGAACTTAGGTAGGAATGCGTCAATCACCGTCTTGAAGTCGAATCGATGAGTCAGGTGAGAAGATTCCATGCATGCAAGGCCGAGAAAATGGCCATGGACTTGAATATGACGAGAGGTCGAATTAAGATAATAACTGTCGAAAAACATAACAATCCTAAAAGTTGGATCGATATAGTCGTTGGATATTGAGTAAGTAATCGAATGATCTCCCATGCCAAGTCAATAGACTTGTAGTGCCTAGTGCATCGGGCTTTGTAGAGTGCCGGGGCCTTGTGTCTTATGGGCTTTAAAGAATGTCGGGTTTAGATAGGTGCCGGGGCCTGGTATCTCCCGTGCTTTGTAGGGTGCCAAGGCTTAGAATACCTTGGGCTTTAGATAGGTGCCGAGGCCTGGTATCTCTCGGGCTTTGTAGGGTTTCAAGGCTTAGAATACCTTGGGCTTTAGATAGGTGTCGGGGCCTGATACCTCCCGGGATATGTAGGTTGCCAAGACTTAGAATACCTTAGGCTTTAGATATGTGTCGGGATCTGGTACCTCCCGGGCTTTGTAGGGTGCCAAGGATTAGAATACCTTGGGCTTTACATAGATGCCGTGGCCTGGTTCCTCCCAGGGTTTGTAGGGTGCCAAGGTTTAGAATACCTTGGGCTTTGAATATGTGCTGGTGCCTCATATCTCCAAGGCTTTGTATGGTGCCAACATACAAGAATACCTTGAGCTTTTGAATAGGTGTCGGGGCCTCATATCTCCCGGGCTTTGTAGAGTGCCAAGGTTTAGAATACCTTGGGCTTTGAATATGTGCCGGGGCCACGTATCTCCCGGGCTTTAAAATAAAGATGTCAGTGCCTTACTGCTAGATTGTATGCCCGATCTGCATATCATGACGGGGGCGGGGCTTACTGCTAGATTGCACACCCGAGTTACAGATTGAGGCGGGGCTTACTTCTAGATCGCATGCCCAAGCTGTAAATTGGTGCGGGGCTTACTGCTAGATTGCATGCACGAGCCCGGTGTGACCGCAAGAAAACATGAGATCAAAGAAGAAAGAATCCAAGGTAATAACATCTCTTAATTTAATATAGGATGTCAAATCTTGAACATAATCCCGAGTGCATGGAATTTGTCTTATGAATGCAAAATATAACAAATAAAAATATCCACGACATATGAAACTCATCACAACCACATACAACAATGCCCCTTCACGGTAGCTTTAAATAATCCACCCACAACATTGCACCAGCCCTTTTATTGAATAAATTTTGAGCAGAGTAATTTTTTAGCAAAGTAATTGTCCTCAATATATGGCCTAATTAAATTAGACCAAGATGACGAGAAACATTTTAGTGATCCATGAGTCCCTGTATTGCATGCTTCAATCCCATGAGTAAGTGCTTTAGCATTTAAATAAAAAAAAGCCTTTTGACTTGTATATCCACATCAACAAATGTTTATATAACATATAAATATAAAATTTATTCTTATCCCTTGACATAGGCAAGTAGCAGCGTGGAGCCCAAATTCTTGGCAGAGTTTAATGGGATAGCAAGCTACCTGTACCGAAATTACTATCATCATTTCCAAAACAAGCGGAGAATTCACAAACACACTGGAAGAAAATTTTTGGAATTGCATCATTGGCGCCGTCTGTGGGAACAAAAATTAATCCCATATACCATCTCTACTGTGGTCTTAGGAAGGGCCATTTAAATATATAGACCTGGTGTTATTTTCAATTCAATAAAAGGGACTCTTGACTTTTTAATTCAGTCAAAGGGTCTCAATTAAGGGTAGTTTGGTCTTTTTTTTTTTTTGAAAAAAAAAATTATATCCAACACTCATTTTCCCTCCTCTCTCCCTTCCCTCTCTCCTCTCCAGGATTCGAACCTGACTTTCCTCTCTCCTTCTGGACTCTAACCACTAGACCACCAATATTTTTGATAATAATACTACACAATAAAATATATATACAATGGTTTCGACCCAGGCTTGGGTCAACCCAGGCTTGGTCGACCCAAGCGGTCGACCAAGCCCAAGCCTTGGTCGACTGCTTTCCCAAGGCGATCGACCGCTTGGGCAGGGAAGGCGGTCGACCGAGCTCAAGCCTTGGTCGACCGCTTTCCCAAGGCGGCCAACCGCTTTTCCAAGGCGGTCGACCGCTTGGTGAATAAAAAAAAAAGAAGAAGAAGAAGAGGGAAAATGAGGAAGGAGAGTGAAAAAAGAAGAAAAAAAAAAAAACAACGCAGAGACGTGAAAGAAGAGAAGGAGGAGAGAGAAAACACTTAAAGAAACGTGAAAGAAGAGAAGGAGGAGAGAGAAAACACTTAAAGAAGGGGCAATATAGTCTTTTCGATCAGAGGTCTATCTATTGAATTAAAAACAAGACCAGGTCTATATCCCTCATTTTCCCTCTTAGAAACGAAGGAAAGAGGAATAAATAAGCAGAGCTCGAAGGAGGAGGAAAATAGATAGCTGGGTTTCTAGCTTTGAGAAAGCCATATCTAAAATATAAACCTGGATAAGAAGAGATCAAGACCCATCCACCATCAAGCCATTTTGGCCGGTCATATTCTCTTCACATGTGGCTGTTTTACAATGGGTGTTGTATGACTACAGAGCCATGCGCTCTTTCTATATGTCACCGTCGTGAAGCCATCTTATCATGAGTTGAGGATATTCCATCGGCTAATACCTATGCTTTTCGATGCTCACTCTCAAAACCTTAGCGCACAACAAGTGTCTGTGAAAAGGGAGGTCTCAAATTGTTACCATTTAATGGAAGGCATAACTCCATACCTAGAATAATACTGACCAGATCGAGGGATTGAGAACAGTTTACTGGGCCTTTACCATCCGCCTCTGTTATGGCCACTTTGCTGCATCCTTACGATGCTCCTTATCTTACGGTTTAAATTATGCCTCTTTTATTAGTTATTTTTAATCATTTACAGGTGACGTTGCTCTTCAATATTATTTGGATCGATGGTTGGAGTTGTGTCTTTTATCTTGAGATTTACGTATCATACGGATTGGCTATATAGTGTGATATGTGGTCTTTCATAGTTAGCTCCTTCAACTCTATGTTGCTTACACATATATTCACATTTATGTACGTTGTACATGATTGATTCTTTGCTTGAGTTAATCTGACATCTCTCGGTGTGGTTGCTTTGCATTCTTTCGGTGTCATTTTCTATCTAGTGACAAGGAGAGACAAAGAAGCAGCAACATTGCATTTGAAATTTGGTCTTTAGTTCCAAATTGCTCAAAATGCTAATTATCTTATGGAAGTGAAATAATGGGTCATTGTGCTAAGATGGACTCCATCGTGCTATTGCTTTATATAAACAAGGTTTTTGACATGGGTTCGAGACTTTGCGACAAATTCGATCTTGGTTGTACTTTTCTTGGATCTTTGGAAATGATTTCTAGTGCTGTACACGAGTTTAACGCCCCAAAGTTAGCCAAATAGAGATTTTAGGAGATTAATATTGATAATCTGAGATTATAAAATTTGAGGATTGAATTGATATTTGATTAGGGACTGAATTGAATTTTCAGGGACTAAAATGCAATTTTTTGGAAAAGTTGACTTGGTCTTATTAGTTAGAAGCATGACTAAGCTTTTCTATCTTCTTCATTCTTCCCTAAGCCGTTCTTCCATTGGAGAGAAAGGAACGCCCCTTTCAAGCTTTCCAATCCCAGTTTCTGCTCGATCCGTCAGGCATAATTTTAATCCGAAGTTGGTTTTGCGATCCTGGAAAAGAGAGCTCCGTTCTACCGTAAGTTTTTCTTCGATCAACTATACTTAGATTTTTGGATGCCGTTGGAATTTGATGATTTTCCGATATGTTGTTCTTGAGCTAGGATAGATTGTATATTCGAAGTCGGATCGGAAAAAGAATGTTGTTTGGATTTGTTATGAATTTTTAGGCATAATTCGAAAATATGGGTTTTGAGATTTGTTGGGATTGGATTGTATTGGATGAATAATTGTTGTTATGAGTTGTTGGAATTGCTATATTGATGTTTGTAATTCCGATTAGTCGAATATATAGCCGTTATGCCGCCGGTTTGAAATTTTTGGATGTTAGGAATTGGAATTAAGTTTTTGAATGGTTTTGAATTGGATGGATTGATATTGGATTCTTTTATATCTCCGTACAGATTTGGTTGAAGTTCGTGGAGTTCAGAATTGACAGAATTCGAATCGTTGAAGATTTGATCAAGTATTGGTAAAGAGTTTACTTTAATCGTTGGATTACGATTGAATGGATTCTGATTAAAATTCTTGTTCTTGTAGCTTGTATGGATTTGCAGCTACGTCGAACTGAAGAAAAAGGTAATAGACGACATCAAATAAAAAAGGGACGAATACTCGAGTTTAGACTGATTCTCGAGTCCCTAAATCACATACATGCATGATTACCTACTTTGATTGATTAAATGCATTGAGTTGGATTACTTGAATGTATTACGACTAACATATGCATACATATTGAGCCAATGATTTGTTCACTGTTTGAATTAGACGATTTGGGGATTATAGTAGAGGGGCATTGGTAGGCGAATTTAACTCCAATGACCTGATTAACTCTCTATAAATGCTCCAAAGTCTAGAGAAAGCGAGATATACCGCATTAACCTTGATCGGGAGAGTCGGTGAGTTGTGGTGATATATCTTGGCCTTAAGATCCCAATCAAAGAAAGAAATTCCCATTGATTATCCGATTTTAGATAATCTCGAACCCCAAAGACATTCATTGCATTTTATTGCATTTCGAATTGAGTTGTTGATATTTCAGGTGGTTGGTAAACTACTTGAACTGCTTGTATTGTTGTTACGTATATCATGATTTGATATATTATGTGGATTATATGTTATGTCTCTTTTACTAAGAATTGTATTCTTACCGGATTTATCTGGTTGTTGTTTTGTCTTTGTATGTGTGCTTGGCAACAGGTGGGACATGTTTGAGTCAGAGGAAGCATGAGTAGATCGAGTTGGGAATGATAGAAGTGAGAACTTGGTTTAGAAGTCGAACTTTGTATTCGAACTCTTCGTTTGTACTTGTTGTATTTTGAATTGAAGAACTTAGAATTGATGCATATTCTACTCGTTTGGATATTTGTACAACTTAGAACTATCATGTATTGGCTTTATGCATGTTGTATATTGAGATTTGATGATTTTGAGGTTGGATTTGGACTGCATGATCTGCTGTCTGTTCTTTTATTTTTCAGAAAATGTACAGGGCACGAACCCCGTGCTTACGTCCGTGTAGGGGTCCATGTACCTTCGCATTTGGTTTTGTTCAGGATTTGTTCATGCACGGACCCCATGCATTGGTCCGTGCATGGGTCCGTGTGATGTTTGGTTGAGGCAGTAAGTTGAGTTTTCGTGCATTTTGTGCACGGACCCTTGCACGGAGGTGTGCACGGGGTCCGTGTATTTGTAGCCTTCTGAACTTTGGCTACAGATTAATGCACGGACCCGAGCACGGAGGGTGCACGGGGTCCGTGCATGCTTTTAAAAAATATATTTTTACTTGTTCTGCCTCGACTTTTATTATTGATTGAATGATTAATTCTTGATTAGATGATTAGAACCGAGGTCCTCACATTAAGTGGTATCAGAGAGATAAAATCTTGGACTGATTAGAAGTGAGCGGGATAGATTGAGTCCGCATGAATTCGTTTCTCGCATGTGATTGAGTTATTTATATGATTTATTTAAATACCATGCGAGCATGCTCTATTATTTGAAAAATTACTTGAATTACATGATTATTTGAATAAATGATAAGGCATGAATTACTTGAGATACAAACTGTATTTAATTCCCGTTTGAATCCGAATTCCATCGAGTTAGTATGAAAGATTCGAACAGAGGTTTCTGGGCATAGAACTGTTTGAGATTGAGATAATGGTGTCCCGATTCTCTTGTGTATGAGATATATTCCTCAATGAATATTAAAAAAAAATCTTTCAGTAGCGATCCCGATTGAACAGAATTGTATTGCGAATGATCAGATGGATACCACTCCGACACCGATGAAAGGTTTACTGATGAGGTTTCAATTGTTTAACCCGCCGAATTGAGGATTACTGAGAATGCTAATGGTTGTGAAAGCTGGTTAGAAAAAATTGATCAGTTGTTTGATTCTCTAGGATACACCGATGACCGAAGAATTCGGTTAGTTGTGTACCAACTGCAAGGTATTGCGAAAATTTGGTGGATATCAAAGAAGAAAACTTTGGAAAATCAAGGTACGGTCATTTCGTGGAGTCTGTTTAGATCCGAATTTCTTCGACAGATTCTGTTTCAACATTCGACTGGATATAGAAGGAGTAACTTTAGAGAACACCTTCAACCAAAGGGTAAACAATTCAAAAAGTCTGGGAGCAGTTCTTCTAGCTCCAGCGGGTCGAAACATTTTGGTTCAGGACAGAGTTCTGGATCTTTCGGTACATCTTGCAGCAATTGTGGAGGTCGACACCTCAGTGAGAATTGTCTTGGAATTTATGGAAGCTGAAATATCTGCCATCAGATAGGGCACTATGCTAGGAGATGTCCTTAGCATAATACCGTTGGATCTCGGACTGGGAGTTCTTTTGGACCTATAGTTCAGCCGGAGAGGCAAGTTTCTGTGGTTCACTCATTTCAGTCATCGCATCAGAATCGACTAGGAGGTTATCCGAACATAAATCAACCTCCGATACAACATACATTGGTCTTTGCTCTTAACAAGGATCCGCAGACTCAGGCTGCATCCGATGATGACATAGAAGGTAACCGTTCGATTTTGGTTTTTCTACTCTTTTGACTGATAGTTAATGGTGAGTCCCTTATCTTCTTATTGAAGGATCTGTTTAATGTTTGTCTTGCCTCAGAGCTTTTGAATTCAGTAGTTGCTATTCTTCGCCTTTGAGAGAAGGAATGGCTTACGGCAGGGTTAGTCCGAAAATTTGAATTTCGATTGGATGGGAATATGATTGAACTGTTGTTTGGTACTGAAGTATCAGATCATGATTTTTTTTAAATGCTTTAATCTAGTACAGGGAAATCGTGTTTTGTGTTCATAAAGTTTTCAGGTTCAGATCCGAGTCGATAGACTAGTGGGAATCCTCTGGCAAGAATTCTCAATTCTAGGAGTTCTTGATATTTGTTCTATTGAATGACCGTTTGTTACAGAAATATGCGGAGGAATTCTCGATGTTTGCAGTCGAGGTCTGGAAAATCTGCCCGAATTGGTTGATATATCAGAGGTTGTAGAGTATTGCTGATGTTGTTCCGGATGAGATTTCTGGAATGACTCCGAATCGTCAGATTGAATTCCGCACTAACTTGAGATCAGATATCTTCAGTTGAAAGTTTGAGAAGAAAATGTTCTTAAGATCAGATGCAGAACGAGGTATAGCCGCTTTGATTTTTGTCATGTCGTTTGAATTAACAAACGTTCCTACAGTGTTTATGAATTTTGGAAACCGAATCTTTCAGAGGTATTCAGTTGAATTCATAACTATTCTTATCGATATTTTTCTTGTCCTTTTGGAACGAGAATTGTACTGATCATGCAGAGCATTTGAGAATCGTCTTACAGATTCGCGTGCCAAGCAGAGGTATGCTATTCTATCGACATCTGAATTCTGATTGGATCGAGTTGTCTTTCCTCTATCATATTATCTTTGGAGATGGAATTTATGTTGATCACCTCAAGACCGAAGTTGATATGATTTGATCTAGACAGATATCTGTACCTGAGATCTTGAAGATTTTTGGGTTCTATCACCGATTATTGAAGGATTCTTATTGTTGTGAAGCCGATTACTCAGCTAACTTTGAAGAAGGCGTCTTTCGTCTGAATCGAATATTATGAGGTCAGTGTTATTGACCTGAAGAAGAGATTGATCAGCGCTTCAGTATTCTTATTTTCCTTTCTGTACTGATGATCTTACAGTACATTGCTTTTCTTATTGAGGTTTGAGATATATTCTTATACAGCAAATCACGAAATAGTCTAGACATAGAGGCAGCTAAAGACGCTCGAGACTCAATGTCTGGTTCTGGATTTTGAGCTTGCAGCGATCTTATTGATTGGAAGATCTGGAATCATTTTCTTATGAGGATATTTTCATAATCTTTTTTGATCGTAGTAGTTGAAGTATTTGTTGTCGCAGTCTGAACCGATTTTGGAGACAGAGAAGAGGGTTAGATTGTGAGGGATTTATGACTGTGAATCTATTTTATTCGGAGAAATTGAATGCAGCAGCCGAAAGATCTGTTCTTATATTATTTTCTATCAGTGTTTCTCTTTGATTGATGATTTCTGAACTTCCGATTTAGAATTAGAAGCAGATAGGAGGTCTATCAGAATTTTGCTTTCGAGCCGAACCAGAGTTGATCGAGAAGATTGAGAATGCGTGGAAATCTGATTCGATTTTTTAGAATTTGATGAAGGAAAGTCAGATCTGGACACAGTCTGAGTTTCAGTCTATTCAGTATTCTTTCACATGGCCGAAAGATGTTTGACGCATTGAAGGACCAGTTCGTATATAAGTAGATGAAGAATGATGTTACGAGGTCTATCTTCCAATGTAATTGAACTGTCAGCAGTTGAAAGTGGAGAAAGAGTGACCTGATTGTCTGTTGTACAGTTTTTTGTTCAGAATGGAATGGGGATTACTTTTCTATGGATGTTGTCCCGAAGCTATCGACCAGTCTGAGATTGAGATGTTATCTGAGTATGGTTGACCGATTGACAAAATCTGTTACTGTATTCCGTACAGAATGAATTTTAGACACGACCAGATGATTGAGGTTTTGTCAGAAGGATTGTCAGATAGTATGGTTTGTCGAGGTCTGTCATTTCAGAGTGAGATTTTCGATTTACTTCTCACCATGAGCTCAGTCTTCAAGAGACTTTTGTTATTCAATTACATCTGAATTCAGCCTATTGTCCTCAAAACGACGGACAGCCAGATCAGATGAATCAGATTTTAGAAGATACGTTAAGAGCCGTAGTGCTTGACTTAGCACTAGTTGGCAAGATTCTTCACTCCTTGTGAAGTTACGTACAACAATGTAGCTATCAGATGATTATCTTGATGACATCTTTTGATGAGTTGTACGAGCAGAAATGAAAATCTCAATTGTTTGGGGATGATTTTCTGGGTTCCCTGAATTGGGACATGATATGATTCGAGGTTTGGATAGACAGATGAAGATTTTTCTGTCAAGAATGAAGACGACTTGGAAAAGATAGACGAAGTATTTGACTTTCCGACGCAGATCTCTGTGTTTTGATCAGGGAGACCGAGTAATTCAGAAGAATTCTACTTTCAGAGGTTTTTTCTGATTCGAGAAGAGAGAAATCGTCTCCGAGATTGTCCGATTCAATTGAGATTCTGAAAAAGATAGGCGATCTTGCCTTTAGACGTGCATTTGTCCCGTCTCTTTCTGGTATTCACGATGTGTTTTCCGTCTGTTGTTGCGGAATATCACCAGACCCTTCTTATGTTCTTCTAATGTCGAGACTGGTTGTAGTAAGTTGTCGAGTTGTTATGACCGATTCAGAGTTTCGACCGAAATCAGAAGCAACTTCGGAACTAACCGATTCAGTTGTGACAGTGCAGTTGAGCCGATACGGATTTGAAGAAGAGATTGGGAGACAGAGCCTGATTTGAGACGGCGTTTTTCTGGACTTATTTCTGAGAGATGAATTCTTATTGCAGTTTTGATTTATCTCTTATTTATTGTGATTGAATTGTATTCGATTTCGAGAACGAAATCTTTTCTTAGAGGAGGAGAATAGTAACGCCCCAAAGTTAGCCTAATCGATATTTTAGGAGATTAAGATTGATAATCGAAGATTAAGAAATTAGAGGATTGAATTGATATTTGATTAGGGACTAAATTGCAAATTGAGAATTTTTAGGGACTAAAATGCAATTTTTTTGGAAAAGTTGACTTGGTCTTATTATTTAGAAGCATGACTAAGATTTTCTATCTTCTTTATTATTCCCTAAGCCGTTTCTCCATTGGAGAGAAAGGAACGCCCCTTTCAAGATTTCCAATCCCAGTTTCCGCTCGATCCGTCCGGCAGAATTTTAATCCGAAGTTGGTTTTGCGATCCTGGCAACGAGAACTCCGTTCTACCGTAAGTTTTTCTTCGATCAACTATACTTCGATTTTTGGATGCCGTTGGAATTTGATGATTTTTGGATATGTTGTTCTTGAGCTAGGATAGATTGTATATTCGAAGTCGGATCGAAAAAAAAACGTAGTTTGGATTTGTTATGAATTTTTAGACATAATTCGAAATATGGGTTTTGAGATTGTTGGGATTGGATTGGATTGGATGAATTATTGTTGTTATGAGTTGTTGGAATTGCTATATTGATGTTTGTAATTCCGGTTAGTCGAATATATAGCCGTTATGTCGTCGGTTTGAGATTTTCGGATGTTAGGAATTGGAATTAAGTTTTTGAATGGTTTTGAATTGGATGGATTGATATTGGATTCTTTTATATCTCCGTTGATCGAGCAAATACTACCACTGAAAATTAACTCAAATATATCTATCAATTAAGCTCGAATAAATCGCAAGTGCACGAGTCAAGTAATAATATAGTGTACAAAGTATGAGTATCGTCCCACAGAGATTGATTTGTAACAAAATTACTCAAGTATTATTCTATAGTTAATAAAGATGATATGATAATAAATTAGTAAACTAACATAAAAGAATGAAACAAAAATAAACAAAATAAATTTCAGAAAATAAATAAATTAATGATTGTTAGGATCTCGGTTCACCTACACCTTTTTATTCTCTAATGATTGGAAATTCAGTTCTCAAGTAATCCTTTTGACGGAATTCCCTAATATATCAATATAATCTGTCGAGCTATATTAATTTAATTAACAAATTGCAATAACCAAGTGTCCTTGTGTTATTTAACAATTGCAATTGCATTACGATTTGTGGAATCCTTTAGCTTTCGACCTATTGGACTATGACTATCAACATGTATCCAACCTCATATGTCTATGAAAGTTGTAGATCCATGGATTATATTACTCTATCATGTTATAAAATCTCATTTCGGTATCAATTATAACACATAAAATCAATTCGAAGTTGTTCAATCTCCAAAATTGCAATAAACATAATAATATAATCAAGAATTCTTAAAAGACCAAATTCAATCTTCAAGAAGAAATCAAAACAAAGTTTTGAGGGTAGGATCCCCTCAATCTCAACAAAAAGAAAAGAGAAAAGAGAAAACTAGTGTTGGAGGTTCTTGTTTTTGGTTGAGTTCTTCACGCCGTCTCCCTCTTCTCACGTTCCTTTCTCTCCTTGGTTGATGGCGGCTGCTCTCCCTCTCTCTGATGCGTCTCAAAAGTCCTTTTTATATGCCCTTGAAAGTCCGTCAAACAAAGCCCGACAAGTTGAGACTTTAAAATTTCGAAAATCTAATTTTTTTCAGTCCGTTTTGCGCCTAGGCGGTCAAAAAATCCCGCCTAGGCGCCCAAGGTTCTGCCCCAAAAATGTGTTTCTCGCATATGATTTTCTGCAGCGCGCGATAATTTTGAAAAAAATCATTTCTCACAATCTAACTGTCGGATTGAGCCGAAATTTGGACAGAAACTTCAAAACATCTTGTGATTCAATCTGGACGGTGGAGATTGGATTTAGATTCTCAATCATTAAAAATGAATTTTTGACGATTGCTGTTCCGAAATTTATTCTTGTGACTCTACTCTTGCTCAAACTCTTCATTTTCTCCATATTTTACCTACAACCAATCAAAAATCATGAGTGATCCGAATGCAATAAATACTCGATAACTAAACATGAATGACATTGACACTATAAAAACATGCAAAATAATGCAATTTACAAAAAAAAAATTCGGGAAAAAATATATTACAAAATAAGATAATGTGACTAATTTTTAATAAATGTTGTTGCATTTAAAAGACAATTGATAAGACATTCCGAATTATTCTATTCTAAATTAGATTATAAATTTAGGGGTTTAAATAAAATGTAAAAAATAAAATAAAATAAATTTTAAAATTTAGTTTATATTAAGATTTTTTAATGAACATTAATTTAGTTAAAATGAACACGTTATCAAATGAGTTAAATTTCAAATAAATCTGGTATTGATATGATTTCATATTCATTCCCGAAATCATTTATGCAAATCATGTTTCTTTTTACATAATTAATTTTAAATATTAAACAATTTTAAAAGAGCAATTAGACATATTTGAATAATAATATTTTAAATAATAGTAATGATTATTATTATTCAAATCTAATTTGATAACATGGTTTAAACATTGTGTAATTTTTAGTAATAATAGTAATAGTAAGACCATAATCAATGCAAAAATGAGGAATTAAATTAGCTTTATTAAATTTTGTGAAAATGACTTAAATTACCCCTTTACTTTTCACATACAAATGAAACAATAATTAAGACAAGAAAAATTTAGACTATTCACAAATAAAACTCACATATTTATAGATAGTATAAATTCTTCTTTCTTTATGTGTTTGTTTCCCTTTTCGCATCTCTTTTTTAGTTTTTTATTTTTAAATTTTTTTTATAAAAAATAATAATCGCCTAGGCGGATTTCTACCGGCCTAGGCGGCTTCCGGGAGATTAGGCGGGCAACGTCTAGAGGCATAGCCTAGCAAGAAAGAGAGGCGGTGGAAAACTGCCTAGAGCCTAGGCGGTGCCTTTTAGAACACTGACATAGACGGTATTGTGCTATATGAACATTGAACAAAAAAATACACAGGATCTATAAATAGATAATACCAAGAAGTGATACACGAGAACACTACTGAAAACTATTCGAACAGGCCTTCATTTCTATGAAATTCTCTTGAGCACCTTTTTAGTGACCAAGTGTGTATCACCTACTAACTAGCAGTTTTATGCATGCAATTAGCTTAATATAAAAACATTTATTAAAACAACAGATTTCATTGCGGAAACTTAAAACCTACTAAAAAAACCAGTGAAATACAACCGGTACTAAAAATCCAAGTGTATGTTCCCATAAATATTTACAACATGAAACTGATTGTAGGTACATATACTCCAAGCAGCTCCTCGACATGCATCTAACCTTGCATCGATCCACTTGCTTCTTCCAGCCTCCAAGATAGCACTTGGACGTGAGCGACTAACCCACAATACTTAAATATGAGTATAAAAAACTAATATCATGCATGCAACATTAATTACTGGGGAGACTGGTCAACTACCAAACTCTGCTCAGACTAGGCTCCAATGATTAATTACTGGGTATAAACAGGTGTAGGGTTGAGCGGTCCTACGAGAAAGGCTATCTCAAAGAAGATACGGCTCGTGTATGTGCACATGCAGTATGTATATAGAACAACAAAACATGTATCATGGCACATAAATGCAAAATATTAGCATGCATACTAAGTTGGCAATCTTAGTCAGTTCTTATGTACATTTGGTAGTAGATAATCAGAGTCTAGGTTCCAAGCCTACAGTCAAATAATTATCATATCACTAATCATGCTTTAAAATTCTTAACTAAGCTTACATATACTCCTATATTTAAATAAGATTCTCGAACCATACCTTCGTCCGTTTTCAGCCCGTAAATGTCGATAACCTAGTTTTTCTCACACTTTGATGCTATTCTAGAAGCACCTCACTTATTATTTTCGGTCCCTCTTATTATAGACTGATCAAGAAGGGAAGCAGTGAAATTGTGACTTAAAATTCTTCCTCGAATGCCCTATTTATAGGCGGAGTTCGGAAGCTCCGAACTAAGGTTCGGAATTTTTGATCTCTGCATGTTTGACACGTATCTAATTGCCTCAGTTCGGATATTCCGATCATTAATTCAGAGGTTCCTATCATGTTCGGACGTTTCGATCTTAGTCTTCGGAGGTTCCAAACTTTCATGAAAAAACACGTGTCCAAATTCATTGCTTAGTCATCGTTCCATGTCATCGGACATTCCAATCTGGCACTTCGCATGGTTTGATATGTTCCACACGTCAGCATTCCTTGTGGCACCTCATGGATGGCTTGGCTGAGGGGGTTCGGAAGATCTTATCTATAGTTCGGACATCCTGGACAATACCCCTGCTTCCGAACTACTTAGTTGATTCCGAAGTGTGAGAATTCGGATCTTCTAAAGTGTGAGAGTTAGGATCCTCCAAACTGTTCATTTTCATCTTAACATAAATGATGCCTCCAAACACGTTTGGATCATCCGATCTTGGGTTCGGATCTTCTGATCCCTCTCATGGATTAAAGTCCAGAATTCACATTTTAAGTCCAATTAATCCCTTGAATTGTTTAATTAGAAATCTTTAATCATGTTAACATTTAATCAACTTAAAATAGGGTACGGGTTACTAGAACTTTCATCTTCACATATTCTCAACTGCCCTCACTACAATTTTTTTCCAGTCAGATCATCAAGGATCATTCTAGGACACAAAAAACATTCAAGTCGTTCGTTCTATCGAACAGCTTAAGAGTTGTTCCACCATTTTGAGTCTACAAATTCATTTCATTATTCCATTGTGTTGTATTAAGTTTTGAGCTAGGAGTTTCAATTTAGGCATTGGATAAGTTCTATGATTGAAGTGGGTTTTGTACAAAGTATTGTAAAAACCAAAGTCTTCTAGTCAATTCTGTAGTGACCCTCCATTGAATCACCTATTAACTGACAACTTATGACATGCATTTAATCTTAATTAAACATAAATACTTCTAGAGTAAAACATGCGGAAACATAACCCATAATTTATATAAACAACTAGTACAAAAGTTCAAAGCTTAAACTCAGTAGTGATACAACCATATCAAAATAACTTAATATAAACTGTCATAAAACATTAATACACCTATATCAAACCCTGCTGTATAAAATATCCACCGATGGCTCCTGCCCCCTAGTCCTGCCCCGAACTCCCAACTCCGTCCATCCTGCGACCTGTCCCATGGAATGGGGTGTCCAAGATAATAACTAGGACGTGAGCGACTAACGCTCAGTACATAAACATGAGTAGACATATAAATATGATGCATGCACTCGTGATGATGGGTAATAAGTCATCTGAAAGTCATGCTAATAATCGGTGCCATAGAGTGTTGTGACCGCACGGACCAAACCTCTGGGTACAACCACATTCGTCTAGAACCCCCCACTATAACGGTACATCCGGTTCTAGAATATCTCCTAGAACTCCCAGTTATAGCGGTACATCCGGCTCTAGACTGAATACAGGTATAACAAAAAAAATAGGCTCAACATGTATGCGCACATGACATGAATATGAAAAGCGGTAAAGCATACATCATGCCACGTAATAATGCCATAGAAATGCAACATATAAACATGTATACTCGCTGAAAATCTCACTCAATGTGTACGTACCTCTAAAATAGTTCGAGTCTAGTAGAACCTAGGTTCCAAGCCTATAATCAAAAGTTCACCGTATCACTACATAAGTTCTATAAGCCTTAACTAAGCTATTAGATACTCCCAAAATATAATAAGATTCTCGGACCATACCTTCGTCCGTAGTTAGCCCTTTGGAGTCACTCGTTCTGGAGGACTATAACAATACCTTTGTTATTCCAGAACCTCTCTATTAACTGATAGGGCCCTCATGTGTATACCTCACACTATATATAACTTAAGAAGGAAACTTAGGAATTCTTATTCAGAAATGAATCTCAAGACCCCTATTTATAGGAAAAATCTCGGCCACGTTCGGAGCCTCTGTTGCGGGATCGGAGCGTCCGATCTCTACATGCACGGCACATGGTGATCAGAGCATCCGAACTCGAGATCGGACCATCCGATCTACTGACTACTAGACACTTGTCAAAACTCAGGGCTTAGTCATCCTGCCTGGCTGGCTGGGGGAAGAACGGACCGTCTGTTCTTGGATCGGAGCATCCAATCCTGCCTTCCCTCTAAAGTAAACATACGCCACTTTGGAGTTTCCGATTTACAGGGTTCGGACCATCCGATCCTGTCCAAAATTTGGAAGTCCAATTCTTTCATATGAATCCCGACTAAGCCCTTGAATTGGTTAAATACTAACTTTAATCATGTTTATTGTATTATTATTTTATAATGGACTTTGGGTTACTACAAATTCCTTCCTAATTAAACAAAGGGAAAACGTAGACGGAGATTGCCTATGAACTTCTATCAATCCTTTGCGTCACCATAATTACTACATTTCCTTAATATATTATTTTTTTTATTTACTTAATTTGAGTACTTAGTTTCAACAAAAACTACTGGATCGTTTCCGCATACTCTTCGTAGTTCAAAATTTTTTGTTTGTTGAAAAATATTAGGTCTTGTATAGCTAACATTATCAAGACCGGTCGCAAGAAAATTAGTGTTAGAGAAAATTTTAAAAGTGTTTATTAACCCTCCTCTAAACATATCAGGATCCTAATAATTATTTTTTAAAAATATATATTAATTTATTCATTTTATTTGAAGACGTCTTGGTTGCTTCACGCGAGCTAAATACATTGTTAAGTTGGAACATTAATAATACTAAATATATGTGATCTATACACACAATAGATAGTAAATGTATTCAGAAATTAAACTTTGAACTTTATGTTTATTTTATATCACATTGAGATTGATTTGATGAAACCATGATATAGTTTAAAAACTTTCGTTTTTCTTCCTTTCAATGTTGGAAACATTTATTTACTAGGATAACAGTTAAAAAATTTCTTCATAAGAATCCAAATATAATTAATTAAAATATTTCATCATAATTTTCAACATATTTTCAATTTCAGAAAATTTAGCACAGTCAATAACTTTTAACATGTAAACTTCGACTTCAAGACAAAACTCAATAGTAAATGATATAACTAATTGGCCTAACATTTATAATATATGTTGCAAAGAATAATAGCATCCTAAAAATGACACATTTGAAAGTCAATGGTTTTAAGTTGATTGAATATTTTTTTGTAGATAAATCGACTGAACCATTTGTATTGAAAGCATCCACATTTTTTTTATCAAGTTTTCTTTATTGTATATTTTGGGATTTTGGGAAATTTTTCTCAAAGTTTACTTTCTTGAATAATTCTTTTCACAAATATCAGTTTGCATTTCATTGACCTACGTTTTGTTAGGATCGGTGAAGTATTTAAAAGAGGGGTTGAATAAACACTCACAATAAATTCTTTCTTGAAAAAAGATTCAGTCGGTTTAGAAACTGAACTTTGCAATTCTTGAGTGTCAATATCAGTCTGGCTTAGCAAGATTTGTGCGGATAGAAGCCTACTGATAGATAGAACAATTGAAAATGACTTGAATGAAAAAATAAAAGGATAAATAGAAAATGTAAATGAACACAAAGTTGTTTCTGGATGTTTGGAAATTTTAATTACTCCTACATCACTCTTTCATCCTCTTGGGAAGATGTTCACTAGAAGACTTTGGATAATATTAGTAATTTTCACAATCCCAGGTCAGTTTGAATTTAAGATTGCTAAACTGAAACTCCAATCCTATGAATCAACTAAATAAAGAACATTATGCAAACTGTTCTGAATATAAAGAATTTACAAAGTAACCTCCTAGCACAAGTTGATCCTCAAAGATCATTATAAACTATGAAATGTGTGTTTTTAATGCTTGATTAGTTTATCTTGAGAAACTTTAATCCTCAGAACCTTTTCTTTGAAATTGCAGGGGAGAGTGAGTTTCCCAAACTGATCTACACAGCTATTTATAGTATTTGATTCAACGGACACGAATTTCAGAATAGATCCATTTTTATTTAAAGTAGTTGTTTTTTTCTTATCAAGAAGTCAAATCAAAGCAAAAGAACCTACCAGACACCTCAACTAAGTCCAGCTGGGATTAGTCAATTGAGAAGATTAGTCTAAAGGCATAGATTGCTAAGCTCAAAACTGAAAATGACAAGCTACAAGTTGAAAGTCAGCAGTTAAAATCAGAAAATTTGAGGCAGACTGAATTGATTCAAACTTGGAATAAGTCTTCCATTTTGCTAACTGATATGCATGAGTCACAAAAGCCTGTTGAAAACAAGACTGGTCTCGGCTTTGTTAACAATGACTTCATTGCTGAGTCAAGTACTCAACCAAAATTGGATGTGTGCAAAGACAAATATATTCACTTTGTTAAATCTAGTTAGGTACATGAACAAAGAAATCCTCACCTACAAGATGTCAAATATGTGGAATTCAAGAACAATGGTCAGAAATTTAGAATTGGATATGTGCCACAGAGCTCTTTTTCAAGACAAGACTGCGAAACAAGTCGAGTCAAATAAATCTTAATGACTGGAAAACACAATCACAGACCCTACGGAAAACCGATTCAAAGAAGATTCATACTAGATCATGTTTTAGGAAGGACAAAATCACACACTACATGACAATCATATCAAGCATGCAAATAGATGCATCATTCACACACAACTATTTATGCACAATCGAATTGGAAAACTGCTAGTGGTCGACCAGTTAGGTTGATCCAAGTATAGATTCATAAGGGATTAATTCATCAAGGACCCACAAAGAAGTGGGTACCATATTCTAGTTTGATTTTGTGTTTGCAAGTGACCGGAACCGAAAAACTCAAGAAGCAGTTTGGCACGAATATATTGATCAACTAAAGAGCCAAACTGATACTTCACTTTGGTTAAAGAAAAATCATTCAACTGGATTAATGAGAATCATTACATTATCAATACCCCGCAAGATCAAAAAATCAAAGGAAAATCAGTTTGAGGGAAAACCAATTAATGGGGAGCCTCACTAGCAGTTTAGCACTCTAAATGATTATTCAGCTCAGAATAATGACACATACAATTCCAGTTCTCACAATTAGAATCTTGTGAGACATCACCTTTTAAGGGGGAACACTAGTCGATGCAAAGGAAAAATAGTTTGTGATGAACAACAAATGGAACATCAACTGGAGCACACTTCAACTGATCAAATACCAAGACTTAACTAAGCCTTCCTTTAGTAACCCGAGTTCTATTTTTACATGTTAGAAAATGACATATAAATTTAAAAGTGGCAAAATATGATTAAGAATTCATTATTTGGTGAAAATAAGTGTAAAATCAGGTCCGGAACGTCCGAAAATCGCAGGAAAGGTCCCGGGGGTCTCGGACAGTTCAAAAGCAGCCAAACCAGTTCGGAAGAAGCGGAGCAGTTCGGATCTTCCGAACTCAACAGGAACCAGATGTCAAGGTGTATTATATTGGACAAGTGTCCGTTCAGAGCTTCCAATCCAAGTTCGGAACTTCCGAACTCATCGGTAACCTGAGGTGTCAAAATGCTCTCTACACATGGAAATCATGAGCATATCGGAGCTTCCATACCCAGATCGAAACTTCCAATCCCTCTCCTATAAATAGGAGTCCAAACCTCATTTTAGATGTAAATTCATAGGTTTTTCCAACCATTATTCTATATTTGATTGTTTTGTGTTATACTCTCGAGGTTCAGGCACTAGCAGGGTGCTATGGAGCTTGTAGCGGAGCTGTGCTTGGGTTAGGGCCTTCGACATCAGCGGGCTGACGACGGACCTAGTTATAAGTCTAGACTCTTAGTAGCTCTTGGGAGTAGCTAGTAGTCTAGTTAAGACTTTTAGATAAGTTATAGTGATATGGAATTGTCTTGACTTGTAGGCTTGAATTATAGACAGTTGTTCTGCTAGGTTAATGAGTTGAGGTACGTAAAGTACAGACTGACATAGCCAGCTGAGTATGAATGTTTATGTGTTGCATTATTATGTATTGCATTATTTTCTGGCATGAGATGCATGATGATATATTGTTCATGATTTGTATGCGGCATTTGCATACCATGTTGAGCTTGTTATCCTTTCGAGATAGCTAGTGTTTTATGGTCGCTCAGCCCTAGGGTTTCCCTGTACGATCGAGTACCGTATGACACCCACTGGACCGACGAGGCAGCGTGTGCGATTTACCCAGGATGATGATAGTCCAAGATCAGGGTTCAATATGTGTGGCACCCACTGAATCTTCGGAGAAACATGTGTATACTGGAGGTGCCTATGTTTTGAGCATGTTATTCCAGTTATGATCCCAGTTTACCAGAGCATTCATATTTTATGTTGCATGAATCATATAGACTTGTATACTCGATATTTTTGTACTTGGCATTAGCACTCACGTCTCTGCTATTATCTCGGACACCCCATTCGGCGGGGAAGGTTTGCAGGTGGACCAGGAGCAAGATCAGTGGTTGGTCGATGACCAGGGTTTTGTAGCAGGGGTCACCAAAGGTTTCTAGATTAAGATTTTATTTGGTATTTTTTGTTATTCGATACGGTTGTAATAATTTAAATTGTTTTCTGTCGGATTGTAGATTGTTTAAATTTCCGCAGTAACTCTGATTTTGGTTTTTTTGTTTAAGCTTAATTGCATGCTTAGGTTTCTGATTAGCAGGTGATCACGGTGTGGGTTACTACATTTATGATATCAGAGCATGCAATAGGATTTTTTGGGACATAGTACTGGTATATTTTTGGATTTACTTGGGTTATCCCTGTAGATTACTGAATGGATTCAATGATGATAGTAGTAACCGGAGTTGGGATAGTAAGACACCTAGACTTTTCCGAGATCGTCATCATAAAGATTAGCATTAGAGACTCGACTTGTTTAGGTTCCAACAGATTTGGACCAGAGATCAGAATTGGGTATGAGACTCCAGGTGAAGCAGACGATTGGTTGGAGTGGATGAGATGTGGTTGTTCATCTGGATTTGAGCTGGGAAGATATCCCTGAAGATTCTCCACAAGTAGTTGGAGAGATTTTCATAAAGATTTTTTCTCATCTACCAGATCAGGAATCCAACAATATTGGAAGGATCCGGTAGATTGGTAAGATCTTTTAGATCTTGTGAGAAAGAGGGTTCGATAGCAGCCTACGTGGACTATTGGCTAAGGATAGACGGAAACCTCACATTCAAAATCAGTAAACGAAATATAATATTTTCGCATTTAGTCAGATTGTAAGTTTTGTATCAAGAGTTGATGTAACAAGTATTTTGGTTGTAAGTATTTGAATCATCTGTATTAATGATTTTAGACACTTGATGTATTGGTTAATAATATCATTGCACATCTTTCAGTGTGATTTGATTTGGATCTAGATTGTTTGTTTCTGTTAATTGAAATTGTAATAATAATTGTACATAACTTGGGTATATGGTTCAAGAATTTTGATTTATTTTCCAGTGTTTGGTTGATGGGTATTCAAATATTTTGACTATTGTATTGATTGAATAGTCTGATTGTAAGAACTTGACATGATTAGTTCTAGGTGTTTCCCTAAAATGTTGGATAAGTTATTGACCCTGAGGTTGTGCCAGGGATGATGTGCTTCATCAAGGGCATGATTCATACTAGTTTGTATGATTTGATCTGGATAGATTCCCTAGACCAGTTGATTTAGTTTGGACTTTGCTAGGTTGTTTCCCAGTGATTATGGGCTTCATCAGGGTACAATGATGGATTATACCAAGTACTATAGACTGTGAGAATTGATGACTACATGGAGAGGAAGCGCGACCCTATTCCAGTATTACTATGGAAACCTTTTGTGTTTTAGGGGAGGGTGTGTTCGGGGGAGGCTACCTTAGTCTAGTGGTTTTTTATCAACAGTCACAGAAGTGTTTATTTATTCGACAATCGGATTCTCTTGTAGAAAAATAGTTTGATAACAGATTTAGTATCAAAAGGTTTAGTATCATTATCATCTGACTTCATCAGAGATACATATTATGATTTTCTGTTGTCATAATAGTCTGGGAAAGGGTATTTCTCGACAGGCAATATGTTCTGAACAGATAGGGTATAC
Organism: Henckelia pumila; assembly: GCF_033568475.1. Taxonomy (NCBI): domain Eukaryota; kingdom Viridiplantae; phylum Streptophyta; class Magnoliopsida; order Lamiales; family Gesneriaceae; genus Henckelia; species Henckelia pumila. The sequence continues at coordinate 129,213,345 of NC_133120.1, read as the reverse complement.
ATTCAATATTGAGATTTTATTAGATGGATTATGTCGAATAGATTTAGTAGTACCAGTGGTTTTATTTAGTTGGCGTCTGACTTCATCAGAGATAAGGAATAAGTTTTTGTGAGACGTGATTGTCTAAGTTAAGAGGATTATTTTTGGATCCGAGTAAGTTTAGGATTGAGTGTACAACACAGTTTCCAATTGTAAATTGGATCAGTAACAATTTGGATAAGTAAATTTAGATTAGTTCAAGATTAGTGACAATGACTATTATAGTTATCGTCTGACTATATCAGAGATAGGTGAATTGAAACTCAGTATGGAAATTTTGTGATTCCAGTGTTCAAGAATTAGATGTAATGGTAAATATCAATGTAAGATTCTACCAATAAATAGGAACCTGTTAGTGGTTGCCTAACTTGATTGTTCTTTTGGTTTCAGTATTGCATCTTGTAAAATGTTCAGATGTAATAAAGGAACTTTTTATTCTATGTTTTCCATACATAAGATTTGATTTTGAGAACGAAATCTCTTATGTGGGAGAGAATGTAGTAACCCGAGTTCCATTTTTACATGTTAGAAAATGACATATAATTTTAAAAGTGGAAAAAATGATTAAGGATTCATTATTTGGTGAAAATAAGTGTAAAATCAGCTTCGGAACGTGCAAAGATGGTAGGGGGGTCTCGGGGATTTTGAGAAGTTTGGAAGCAGCCAAACCAGTTCGGAAAAAGCGGAGCAATTTGGAACTTCCAAACCAGTTCGGATCTTCCGAACTCAACAGGAACCAAGTGTCAAGGTGGATTGGACAAGTGGCCGTTCGGAGCTTCCGATTTAGTTCGGAACTTCCGAACTCACCGTTAGCCTGAGGTGTCAAAATTCTCTCTACACGTAGGAATCATGCGCAAATCGGAGCTTCCGAACCCAGATCGGAAATTCCGATACCTTGCCTATAAATAGACGTCCAAACCTCATTTTTAGATGTAAATTCAGAGGTTTTTTGAACCATTAGGCTATATTTGAGTGTTTTGGGTTATGTTCTTGAGGGTTGGGCACTTAGCAGGGTTCGACATCAGTGGGCTGACGACGGATGCAAGTATAAGTTTAAACTCTTAGGTAGCTATTGGGAGTAGCTAGTTGTCTAGTTAAGGCTTTTAGATAAGTTATAGTGATATGGAATTGTCTTGACTTGTAGGCTTGTATTGTAGACAGTTGTTCTTCAAGGCCACTAAGTTGAGGTACGTAAAGTACAAACTGAGATAGCTAGCTGAGTATTCATGTTTATGTGTTGCATTATTATGTTTTACATTATTATCTGGAATGAGATGCATGATGATATATTGTTCATAATTTTATGCGGCATTTGCATACCATTTTGAACCTGTTATCCTTTCGAGATAGCCAGTGTTTTAGCGTCGCTCAGCCCTAGGGTTTTTTCTTATACGACCGGGTACATTGTGACACCCACTGGACCGACGGGGCAGCGTGTGCGGTTTACTCAGGACAGTGATAGTCCAAGATCGGGTTCAATATGTGTGGCACCCACTGAATTTTTGGAGCAGTGTGCACATATTGGAGAAGCCTATGTTCTGATAATGTTATTCCAGTTATGATCCCAGTTTACTAGAGCATTCATATTTCATGCTGCATGCATCATAAAGACTTGTATACTCGATATTTTTGTACTAGGCGTTAGCGCTCACGTCCTTGCTTTTATTTCGGACACCCCATTCGGCGGAGCAGGTGGACCAGAAGCAAGATCAGTGGTTGGTTGGTGACCAAGTTTTGGTAGCAGGGGTCACCAGAGGTTTCTAGATTAAGATTTTATTTGGTATTTATTGTTCTTCGATATGGTTGTAATAATTTAAGTTGTTTTCTGTCGGATTGTATTTTGTTTAAGTTTCCGCAGTAACTCTGATTTTGGTTTTTCTGTTTAAGCTTAATTGCATGCTTAGGTTTCTGATTAGTAGGTGATCATAGTACGGGTCACCATACTTCTTATCCTTATCTTTTATTGTTAAATCATTGTTGTTCTTAGTATGTTGTTATTAATATGCTTTATTGAATTTTGGTCATCGATTGATAATAGAATACTGCTTCACATGGACTGAAATAAAGATAACAACATATCAAAACTAAAATAGAATTTATTTATAATTGATATTTTCAATGTCTATTTCCCAGTGAACTGCTATCTTCCAGTAACTCATCCAGACACGCTGTTTACCCTCAGGAATCACCTTTTAAGGGAGAACACCAATTGATGCTAAGGAGAAAAAATTTGTGATGAACATGAAATGGAACATCAACTGGAGCAGACTTCAACTCATCAAATACCACGAATTAACTAAGCCTTCTTATCCTTATCTTTTATTTTTAAATCATTGTTGTTCTTAGTATGTTTTTATTAATATGCTTTATTGAATTTTGGTCATCGATTGTTAGTAGAATAATGCTTCACATGGAATGAAATAAAGATAACAACATAACAATACTGAAATAGACTTTATTTATAATTGATATTTTACAATGTCTATTTCCCATTGAACCATTATCTTCTAGTAACTCATCCAACACGCAGTTTACCTTCAGATGTCTCCAAAAACTTAGGAGAAATAGAGATCTTGTTTATATTATGTAGCTCCTTCTTAAGAAGCAGTAAGAAAACAACCTTAGAGGTGAAGATGTCCTCAGACTTGAAAGTACCAAGTCATTGTTTGTACTTCATTTCTTTTCTGGCAAGCCTTCCGGCTTTTGTTGGTTCTCTTGACAGGAGAGGTGCAGCTCTGTATGACTAAAAATTCTCTATCTTGGACTTAGTGAACATCTTCTTCAGAGGGACAATACTTCCATACTCTTTCCTTCTTATCTCCAAAGCGATCATATCAGGAGACGTCAAAAATTTTCTGTCTAGAACAGTTGGAGAATTCATTGTTTGTACTGAGAATTTTTTAATAATTGGTATGGTTATATTTTCCTATGTTTACTTGTGTTAATTTGTTATGATTAGGTGAATTTTCAGTGATTAAATTGATTTATAGTTCCTAATAGTTGTTTTCGATTCGATACAAGAAAAGGAGAAGAAATTGAGCAAGAAAAGAGAAAATGAGTAGAAAAGAGAAGCAAAACAAAAATTTTTGCGCTCGAGACTACAAATCTGGCCGCTCGATCTCACAAAAGAGAGAAATTTTGGTGTTGGACAGAGTTATTTGCGCTCGAGCAGTGAAATTTACCTGCTCGATCCGTAAAATTTACCCGCTCGAGCATGAATTAAAGGAAGGGGCAGCGCCCCTGCGCTATGGACGGGCACCCCTGCTCCGCAAATATGAGAGGGACAATTCCCTTGCGCTGGAGATGAGCGCCTCTGCGCCCAAAAGTGAAGAAATCAGCTCCTAGGCGCTGCCTGTGCATAAAAAATTCCGAAGACAGAAAATAATGAGCTCGAGCGGCAACTTTTATCCGCTCGAACGCATCCGAGATAAGAAAACCAGATTTTTCAAAAGGAAAGAAAGAATGGAAGGACTATAGGGCTTTTAATTAGATAAAAACCACGAAAAATAGCAGATAGAGGACGGTAGAAAACTGTGAAACACGTTTTGGCAGCTAGGTTTTTCTCCCTAGTTCTTAGATTCTTCTTCGTTCATCAACTTTTGTTAGTAAACAATTTCTTGGCCCCTCGTGGCTAAGTTTTAATTATTGTTATAGGAAGACGATGACTTGAATTTTTATTTTTCTTTTGAAATTTTGATACACTTCATTGTTTTATTTTTGGTTTGAATATCAAGAGTTGTTTGAATTTGATTATCATGCTTGTGTGTTTGATTATTAGCTTGATCACCTAGTAATTTTTCATACAATCTAAAGCTAAATTAGATATCAAATCCGTAATTATTTGATCCCTCTAATTTGTAAAGCAAATGCGATTGATAATTTTTGCTTTTGAATTTATTAATTCGTAGGAACATCACTTAACTAAATTAAATACAACCGCTTGTGTTTATGTTGTTTAGATTCATCAATCTCACTAGTTTTAATGCTACCTTTAATTTAAACCTTGATCTCTTATATTTTGGTTGATTAATTGGTAAGAGTTAATTTAGAGCGCTTGTTTCTAGTTAACTAAAAATTAAGTGAGATAGAAATTGATATTTCAAATATGAATTGATTATTTTTAGAGAATCGATGATCGAGTTAGTAAACTTCAAGGGCGTAGTCGATCGATACCAAAGCTTGTTTAATTGATTGTTATTAAATTTAAAATTTAATCTTGCATGTTGATTATTGTGAAAGTTAGAGTGATATTTATTTATTCTCGTTTTCTTTAGAAGTTAATTTTAACAAACAAAAACCCCCCTTTGTTTACTTTTGGTATTTTGAATTTATAATACAATAAATTTCAATCCTCCTCATGGGAATGATCCCTACTCTCGCTAGTACCTATTTATTTATTTGATTTTAGTGGGTTAATCTAGGCGTGACACGACTAAGCGTTACCAAATTTTGGCTTCGTTGCTGAGGAGGAGTTGTTTGATTTAATTGTGTTTTTATTTTTATTTTTGTTTTATTTCTTTCTTTTCTCCTGTGCTTTTCTTGTTTGCTCATGCATGTAGGTGAATTTTCAGGAGAAAAATAATTTCCTTACGATCCTGAGATAGAAAGAACTTTTCATCGATGGAAGAAGGAGTCTCGAAGAAAATCTTAAGAAGAAGAAGAAGAAGAAAGAGATTCCATTTTAAGAACCTAGAGAAGAGATGGTTGCAAATATGAGCTTGAGACAACTTGGCACCCCTGATTTGAATCAACAGCCTTTATGCATTAATTTTCCTACTTTAGAGGCTACTGCCACTTTTGAACTAAAATCTGGACTAATACATCTTTTTCCTTCTTTTCATGGCTTTGCAGGTGAGGATCCCCATAAACATTTGATGGAGTTTCATGCGTTTGCACAAGCATGAAACTAGCTGGAGTGACAGAGGAACAAATTCAACTAATAGCCTTTCCTTTTTATTTAAAGGATGTTTCAAAGGATTGACTATATCATCTACCGCCTGGATCCATCACAACATGGAATGAGATGAAGAGGATTTTCTTAGAGAAGTATTTTCCAGCTTGAGAAGCGAACATCAGGAAGGAGATATATGGAATTAAGCAATATATGGGGGAGTCAATTCACGAATATTGGAAGCATTTCAAGAAACTTTGTGCTAGCTGTCCGCAACATCAGATAAGTGAAATTTTTAATTCAATATTGTTATGAAGGTCTTTTACCCCATGATAGGAGCATGGTGGATGCTGTCAGTGGAGGAGCTTTTGTAGAAAAAACATCGCAAGATGTGAGAAATTTAATTGAAAATATGGCAGCCAATTATCAACAATTTGGTACTAGTAGGCTTGACCCCTCGCCCAAGAAAAACAATGAGGTAAATGTCGCTTCCCTTGAACAACAACTTATTAGTCTGACGTCTCTTGTGCGTCAAATTGCTGTAGGGAATGTACAAAATGTGAAGGTATGTGGAATTTTTGCTACGATGGGGCATCCAACTGATATGTTTCCCACACTACAAGAGGAATCTCTTGAGCAAGTTAATGCAACAGGAGGATTTCCGGGGCAACCACAAAAAGAGTATGATTCTTAAACACGTATAATCCAGGTTGGAGAGATCATCCGAACCTCAGACACGACAATCCTTTGATGAACCAGCCTGCTCCTCACATGCAGCCGAATAATCAACCATATAGGCCGCCATACCCTCCAAAATAGCAACCCCCTCAAATTCAAACCCCTGTGAGGTTTTGAAAAATATTTTTAAGAATCTTGCCACTGATACCTTGAAATTTCAACAGGAAACGAGGGAATGCATTCAAAACTTGAACAAATCAAATGGGACAGTTGGAGAAAACAATAAATAAGTTGGAGGCACAAAATTCTAGAAGTCTTCCATCCCAGACAGTGCCAAATCCAAAAGAAAATGCAAGTGCAATCATGCTAAGGAATGGAAGGAAGTTGAAGATTCAAGAGAAAGTGGTAAAATCACCATCAAAGAATGAAAATGAGGAGGAATCTAAGATAGAGGAAAATGAGAAGACACACAAAAAGGTAAGTCCCACCCCCCTTTTTCCAAGTACAAAAACCTGTACCCCAATTTCCCCATGCATTGAAGGAATCTAGGAAAGATGAAAGCAATAAGGAAATTTATGATACTTTTCGTAGATGTAAGGTAAATATTCATTTGTTAGATTTTATTAAACAAATATCTCGCTATGCTAAATTTTTGAAAGAGTTGCGTACTGCGAAAAGAAAACATAAATTGAAGGGATGCCAGAAGTGGAGTTAGGAGAAAATGTTTCTGCTGTGAATCAGAGGAATATTCCCGCAAAATGCAAGGATTCAGGTATGTTTTCTATTCCTTGTATGATAGGTAACGTTCAACTTGAGAAGGCCATGCTGGATTTAGAAGCATCAATCACTGTCATGCAATATTCTATTTATGCTTCCTTGAAACTCGGTCCTTTTAATAAAACTGGAGTTGTAATCCAATTGGCTGATAGATCTAATGCATACCCTAGGTGTGTAGTTGAGGATGTTCTTGTGCAAGTAAATAACTTGGTTTTCCATGCTGATTTTTATGTGCTTGATATGGAGAATGGTGATCATAATAGTCCTATCTTGTTAGGAAGACCATTTTTGAAAACATCGATGACCAAGATTGATGTTCACAGTGGCGCACTTACTATGGAATTTTATGGTGAAGTCGTCAAATTTAATATTTATGATGCCATGAAATATCCTTTTGGTGATGACCATGCTCTATCGATATTGTTGACTACTTGTCACAAGAATTTTTTAAGCTTGTAGTAAAAGATGAATTGGAGGTTGCTATTACTACACCCGTTTAGAAAGAGGATGAGGATTTATGTTCGAATGAGAAATTGAAAGGAATTGTGGTCACTCTGAATCGTGTTCCTGAACTATCTCAGTCAGGTAATTTATCCTATATTTTTTTTACCAATTTCTAATGCCAGGCGTGTTCCATCCGTTTTTCAGGCACTTATTATCAAATTGAAGCCTCTTCGAACATCTCAAGTATGTTTTCCCTGGGAAAGGAGAAATATTATCAGTTATCATCTCCAGCAATTTGGAGAACAAGCAAGAAGAGAAACTCATAGAAGTTTTGAAAGAGCACAAGACAGCAATAGGATGAACCATTGCAGATATCAAAGGAATCAGTCCTTACACTTGTATGCATAGGATTTTGTTGGAGAAAGGAGCTAGCCCTACACGCTAGCCTCAGAGAAAATTGAACCCACCTATGATGGATGTGGTGAAGGAAGAAATCCTCAAGCTTCTTGAAGTTGTAGTGATTTATCCTATTTCAGACAGCAAGTGGGTTATCCCTATTTAAGTTGTTCCCAAAAAGACAGGAATCACGGTGGTGAAGAACAAGAATGATGAGTTGGTTCCTACCCAAATTCAAAATGGTTGGAGGGTTTGTATAGATTATAGAAAACTAAATGTTGAGACCCGAAATGACCATTTTCTTTTACCTTTTATTGATCAGATGCTTGAGAGATTAGCTTTTCATTCTTATTATTGTTTTCTTGATGGCTACTCTGGTTATTTTCAGATTGCGATTGCACCAGAGGATCAAGAAAAAACAACATTCAGTTGCCCATTTGAAACTTTTGCTTATCGGCGCATGCCCTTCGGACTCTGCAACGCACCAGCCACATTCCAACGATGTATGGTTAGTATATTTTTTTGATTATATTGAGCATATCTTTGAAGTTTTTATGGATGATTTTACTGTGTATGGTAATTCATTTGATGGTTTGTCTAACCTTACACTTGTTCTAAAAATGTGTGTAGAAACCAGCCTTGTGTTAAATTCTGAAAAATGTCATTTTATGGTTGAGCAGGGTATAGTTTTGGGTCATGTTGTTGGTATAGTTTTGGGTCATGTTGTTTATTCAAAAGTTATTGACGTATAAAAAGCTAAAGTTGATATTATTCAATCACTACCTTATCCGATTTGTGTGCAGAAAGTGCGTTCTTTTCTTGGACATGCAGGTTTTTATAGGACGTACATTCAAGATTTTGCTAAACTCGCATCAACAATTTGCAAGTTGTTGCAAAAGAAAGTAGCTTTTGATTTTGATGATGCATGCATGATTGCATTTGACAAATTGAAGGATTCACTGACTTCTGAAACCATCATTTAATCTCCAGATTGGAGTAAGCCTTTTGAGATTATGTGTGATGCCAATGACTATGCAGTGGAGCATTTTTTGGACAAAGAGTTGGGAAATCATCTCATGCCATATACTATGCTTCAAGAACTCTGAATGATCCCAGAGAAATTATTTAACTACATAAAAGGAGCTTTTAGCTGTTGTTTTTGCTTTGGAAAAATTTAGATATTATTTACTTGGAACTAAAGTTATTGTTTATTCTGATCATGCAGCTCTTCGCTATCTAATGGCAAAGAACGAGGCAAAACCAAGATTAATAAGATGGATGCTGCTCCTAAGGAAATTTGACTTGGAAATTAAGAACAAAAGAGGGACAGAGAATAGAGTGTCAAATCACTTGAGTCATTTAGCCCATGTTGATGAGGAGTTGTTCTTGGAGAACGAATTTCCTGATGAGCAAATATTTCCGCAAGCACAACACTACCCTAGTATGCACATATCTTTGATTATTTGGTTACTAATGATTTACCCTCTGATTTCTCTAGAGCTAAAAAAATATAAGGTCAAAAGTGACGCCAAGTACTATGTTTGGGATGATCCTTACTTATAGAAGCATTGCGCGGACCAAGTGATAAGAAGGTGTGTTCCTGAAGGCGAGGAAATTCCTATCCTTACATTTTCTCATTCTTATGCTTGTGGAGGTCACTTTGGAGCCAAGAGAACGTCAACAAAGGTATTAGATTGTGGATTATTTTGGCCATCCTTGTTTCGAGATGCATATTAATTTTGCAAGTAATGCAATCAATGTTAAAAGACGGGTAATATATCCCAACGCAAGGAGATGCCTCATCACCCTATTCTTGTGTGTAAAATTTTTTATGTGTGGGGCATCAACTTCATGGGACCGTTCCCTTGTTATTTTGAGCATATTTATATATTACTTACTTGCTATTGATTATGTCTCAAAGTGGGTAGAAGCTAAAGACCACCCGGACTGATGATTCTACGGTGGTTGCAGATTTTGTCAAGCATAATATTTTCTCCAGGTTTGGGATTCCAAGAGCAATCATAAGTGATAGAGGTACACATTTTTGCAACCGGACAGTGGAAGGCTTATTGAAAAATATAATGTGACACACAAGGTTTCAACTGCATATCATCCTCAATCTAATGAAAAAGCTGAGGTGTTAAGTAGAGAGATCAAGTCCATCTTTGAGAAAACAGTGAATCCAACTATAAAAGACTGGAGCTTGAGATTGGATGATGCTATTTGAGCTTACAGAACTTCTTAAAAGACACCAATCGGAATGTCACCCTATAGGTTAGTTTTTGGGAAGCTTTGTCATCTTCTAGTGGAGTTGGAGCACAGATCATTTTGGGCTATCAAAACTTCTAATATAAATATGGATGAAAGTGGAGAGCATAATAAGTTGCAATTGCAAGAACTAGAGGAGAAATACGAAATAATGCCTATGACAGTTCAAAAATCTACAAGGAAAAGACAAAGGTCTTTCATGATAAGATTATTTCTAGAAAGAAATTTTAAGTTGGTCAAAAGTCCTCCTGTACCATTCATGCCTTCGGTTATTCCCAGGTAATTTGCGTTCAAGATGGATTGGACCTTTTGTTGTTACTAATGTTTTTTCTCATAGTGCAGTTGGAATTCAGAGTTTGGAGACTTCCAAGGTATTCAAGGTGAATGATCATAGTCTGAAGCATTACTATGACGGTTTCCAAGTAGATAAAGTGCAAGAAATAAACTTCGAGGATCCACAAAGCATTTAGTGAACTGAAGCATAAAGTCGGACCGACGACAATAAAAAGAGGCGCTGCTTGGGAGGCAACCCAAAGGGAGTATTTTAATTTCATTTTTTTATTTTATTTGTTTCATTGCATTTTACCTTACATTGGGGACAATATAAGAATTTAAGTATGGGGGAGGGAGATAAACTTTCAAAAAAAAAAATTTATAGCTCATAGTTAGCAATGAATATAACTGTTGAGATTCACTAACCCATGATGATACTTAATTGATGACATGCATGCTTTTGAAAATAGATGATTTGCTAACCTTGGAACATTTTGATCTCCAATGCAAATTAGACTTTGATATGCTTGCTGAATATTTCAGAGCACGAATGTGTCATAGCTTGTGTAGTGTACATGATATAGTGAAGGTCGTGTGAGCCTTATGGTAGTCTTAGGCAGTCGCTAGTGCATGTCAGAACTTAACTACATATTTTTTGAGATGTAAATCTAGAATGCGAGTGAACATGAAAGTGATATAAGCGATTTTTGACACGTTTGAGCCTTTCAAGCCTACCAAGTAAATACAATTTATCTATAGTGTCCCCTTTGAGATTAATTGAAAATAATGGTGTATGCATGGCATATTTTTAGACCTCATTCGACATTCTTTGGCTAGCCTATCAACCTCCCTAATAAGCCTAAATATGATATTTTAATCCACGTCTTTGAAGGGAGTATGATGTGTTCCGTTCTATGCATTGTGATTATCATGGTTTATCTACTTTTGGGTTCATTATCAAGGAAATCAATGGATGAAAGAAATAAGAAAAAAAAAGGAAGAAGAAGATCTGCCTTGAAAAAAAAAATATGTCTGCCAAAGGAGCAAGGTATGAAAAGAAAAAAAAAAAGAAAAAGATCATGCGAAAAGAGAAGCTCGCATTGTGCATATTTTCATACTCTCTTATTTGTTGTATCCTTACCCTTCTTTCATAAGCCAATAGCGAGGCCACGTTACAAGCTAATGAAGTCCTACTTGATTTGTGTTTGAAAGTGGCTAAGAGAGTGGAGAAGTATATGCACGTGAGCTTATGCTTGTATTGGTGTGCAACTTGAGCTGTTATGGGGTTTTACATTGAATGGATCAGTGAAGTGTGCATGAAACTTGTTGATGACCATATACACACACACACACACGTTTGCGACTATATCTAATTTGAAATGTTTGGGTATTGAACTTGTAGTTGTTAGAATTTTAACGCATTTCTTAATCATGAATTGATTCAATTGTTGATGCACATTTGTGTATATCATGGTAATTTTAATTAAGAAATATGAGCTCAAACTTTTTTTCTATATTTTTGATTTTGTGTTGCTCGAGGACGAGAAAGATTCAACTGTGGGGGGAGTTTGATATGGTTATATTTTCCTATGTTTACTTGTAGTTAATTTGTTATGATTAGGTGAATTTGCAGTGATTAAATTGATTTTATAGTTCATAATCATTTTTTTCGATTTGATATAGGAAAAAGATAAGAAATTGAGCAAAAGTGGAGAAAATGAGTAGAAAAAAGAAGCAAAACACAAAGTTCCGCACTCGAGCGCGCAAAATAGAGAAATTTCGGTGTTAAATAGATTTATTTGTGCTCGAGCGCGAATTAAAGGAAGGGGCAGCGCCCTTGCGCTACAGGCGGGAGCCCTGCGCCGCGAAGATGAGAGAGACAGCACCCCTACGCCTAGGAGTGAAGAAATCAACGCCTTGGCGCTGATCTGCAGCGCCTAGGCGCTGCCTGCACAGAAAAAATTCCAAAGACAGAAAATAATGTGCTCGAGCGGCAACTTTTATACGCTCGAGCGCGTCCGAGATAAGGAAACCACATTTTTCAAAAGGAAAGAAAGATTGGAAGGACTCTAGGGCTTTTAATTAGATAAAAACCCATAAAAATAGCAGATATAGGACGGAAGAAAACTGTGGAACAAGTTTTTGCGGCTAGGTTTTTCTCTCTTGTTCTTAAATTCTTCTTTGTTCAGCAACTTTTTCTTGTAAACAATTTCATGACCCTTCGTGGCTAAGTTTTAATTATTGGTTGAGGAAGACGATACCTTGAAGTTTTATTTTTCTTGTGAGATTTTGATACACTTCATTGTTTGATTTTTGGTTTGAATATCAAGAGTTGTTTGAATTTGATTATAATGCTTGTTTGTTTGATTATTAGATTGATCACCTAGTAATTTTTCATACAATCTAAAGATAAATTAGATATCAAATCCTTAATTGTTTGATCCATATAATTTGTGAAGCAAATGCAATTGATTATTTCTTTTTTTGAATTTATTAAATCGTAGGAACATCACTTAACTAAATTAAATACAACTGGTTGTGTTTGTGTTATTTAGATTCATCAATATCACTAGTTTTAATGCTACCTTTGATTTAAACCTTGATCGCTTGTATTTTGGTTGATTAATTGGTAAGAGTTAATTTAGAGCGCTTGTTTCTAGTTAACTAAAAATTCAGATGAGATAGAAATTGATATTTCAATGATGAATATTCAATTATGAATTGATTATTTTGAAAGAATCGATGATCGAGTTAATAAACTTAAAGGACATAGTCGACCGATACCAAGACATGTTTAATTGATTGTTATTAAATTTAAATTTTAATCTTGCATGTTGATTATTGTGAAAGTTAGAGTGATATTTATTTATTATCATTTTCTTTAGAATTTAATTTGAACAAACAAAAATCCCCCTTTGTTTACTTTTGGTATTTTTAATTTATAGTACAATAAATTTCAATCCTCCTCGTGGGAACGATATCTACTCTTGCTAATACATATTTATTTATTTGATTTGAGTGGGTTAATTTGAATGTGACACGAGTAAGCGTTACCTATAATATTGCTCTGATTTAGAATATGTTTAAATTCAAAAAATTACGATGTTTTTATAGACAAACTTTGAGAATTTGAAGAGTCGCATGTGATGGAATATGCACGGTTTCGGTGCTGACAAAACTATATAGGAAAAATATTGAGGTAAACTGTTTTTGTCCAAAACTTGAACTGAAGACGTAAACTGGACAAGATTTCGGGCCAAACTGAAGTGCCTAAACTAAGTTGAATTTGACCAAAGCCAAACTGAAGTCATCAATCGGTCAAGACAACCAAACTGAGTTAATATAGTAAATTGCATTCAGTTTTCAGTCTGCCACAAGCCAAACTGTTCCAAGCAAACTAAACCAAGACTGAATAGTTTAAAGACTGAATTATCCAAGAGTGCTTAATCAAGACTAAATTCTCGATATCAGTCCACCTCATCCGGATAATTTTCCCGTAAACTGCAAAGTTGTAGAGGGAAAGTGTACCTTCATAACGGTATAGAACTATGTGGCAGTACGGATATAATTTGAATTAAAGAGCCATTGCAATCCATTCTTATATAAAGGAGATGAAGATCATTAACAAACACATAGAGAAATATTCACGATACAAGTGAGACACACAACAAACTTACATCTGCATTCAAGAAGTCTCAACTGAAGCAAACTGATGAAGCACACACATTTAGTTATATTTGATCAAGTGTAGGATCATTTTCTGCAAGGCTTATCAAGTTGTAAACATTGTAATAGATCAGTTTAGTGAAATTTCAAATAATAATGTTGTAACAAAAATCAGTCGAGGGCTGAGTTCTTGAGATTGAGTCTAGGAGTTCTAAAGGAAGTTGGTTAAGCCCTAGTCTTGGATCGGGATGTTGCAAAGTGTTGCAATAGTCAAAGTCTTTATTGTGAAAAATACTCGCAAGCGTACGAGTTTCAAGTTTTAATAAAGTGATGAATCAAGTATCGTTCCCATAAGGAGTAAATTGAAAATATTCAATACTTGTAATTAATATAGTCTTAATTTTATTTAAAAAATTAAAATTTAGAGATTTGCTGACAAATTAAATAAATAAAGAAGTTTGTAAAGTGCGCGCACACACAATCCTTAAGAGATTATCAATCAATGAGAAATAGTCTAGAGGTTTTAATTTCACCTGGTCTCAACAGTATTAATTTCTAGTTAATCTATTTTCATGAGTTCTTTTCAATTAATAACCAAGAACACATAGATTATACTATTTCCCTCTCCCGAGTATCAAATAGAGTGTATCAATTACAGATCGATTCCAATATCCCTATTAAAAATCTACTTGTAAAGATATGTGTAAAACAATGTTCTTTTCAAGCTCTATTAAAATTATAAGCTCTCCCGAGTCATATAAACAATTAATATTGTGAATTCTATCGATCCTATTCTAAATCCCCTCTTCCGAGTGCCGGATTATGAATAAATATGACAAATCAATTTATGGCCAGTAAATTGAAAGACTTTCAAAACTAGAATCACAATTAACTTAGAAAAACTCAATTCAATAAAATAAAAAATTCATAAACATGTCTTGACCAGGTTACATCAACCTCTAGACTTAAAAAGTTTAGTTCAATATCAAAAATAGTTGAAACCAATTCATATTCATGAAACTAGACATCAAATCAATAATATAAATTCAAGAGAAAGAAAAAAAATCCAAATATTCGATCTTCCGTGTCCGGACGATCTATCTTCATCTTTGTTCTTTGATGTTCTTCCAACTTGTGCAGAATTTTCTCTTCCAAAGTATCCAAAATCTTCTCTTCATCGATCCTTGATGTGTTTCTCTCTATGCGGCGGCTTCCCCTTCAATTGTGTGCAAAAGAATCCCTTTTATATGTGTTTCAAATGCAATAAATAAAAGCCCACGAAAGTCCAAAGGTTTCCTTCCCGAAAAACCCAAAAAACTGACTTTCGCGATGGCGCGCCCGCGCCTAAAGAGAGGGGCGCCCGCGCATGTGATTTTGTCTCCTGGATGCTCAAAATTTCTCATCAGGCGCGCCCGCGCATGCCTCTTGAGTTAGAAAATCTGCATCGCGCGACAATTTTCAAAAAATCATATCTCACAATCTAACAGTCGGATTGAGCTGAAGTTTTGACAGTAGCTTCAAAACATTCAAAAATATATTATGAACTGTGGAGATCGGATTTTGATGCTTCAATAATTCCCAGTAATTTTCTGAAATTGATACTTCATAATGCATCCTTCCACTTCTTCTTGCTACTTTTGCACCAATCCTTGAAACTCACAAAAACAACAACCAATACGCATAAAATACACTCGATACATCACAAAAACCAAGTCAAATCATATATAAATTAAGTGCATAAATTTCACTTATCAAATTCCCCCAAACTTAGACTTTTGCTAGTCCCGAGCAAAACAATAATGAGTAATCTATCGGCCTCCGAATTTTTACATTCCAAGATTAAATACACATGTAGGCTAATTTTCTTAAGAGTTCTCGTGTGTGTGTGATTTCGTCAATCTCATCTACCCACCCAAATTTCGATAAAATCATGCAATCCGTAAGCTTCACAGATTCATTAATCCTGCCCTCAAGTTTCAAGACACTCTCCACCAAGTTCAACTTCTAATTGCACAGATCAACAGGACTTTTTCGGTTAACATTAGGCTCAAGTATAATCAGCAGGAGATAAGCATCCATATGTATATCAATGTAAACAAGGACTCAGGATTCAAAGCAAAGGGAATTAAATATTTTCAATTTGTGCAGGATGATGAGTAGCTAAAAATTTTTATTTGCATTACCAGACATTAGTCTTGACTTTTTTCTACTCTATACATCTCCATCTTTATGCCTTGCATTTGGACTAGAATTTCACCTTACTTTCTCCGCCATTACTTTTCTTTGAACTTTTTAGCTACTCAATTTTTTTTGGATTTTTCATGATTTATATGACTAACAAATGAATAATGGCTAAAAAGGCTCAACGAATTCAAAAATGCCTAAATCACTTCTGTGCTCTTAAAAATCTACCTCAGTTTCAAGTAAAAATCACAAGAGTTAAGAATCAAATCCTCTAATCCCCATCACAAATCCACATAATTTCTCTAATTGCTAGGACTATCGAAAATCATGGCATTCGTGCATGTAAGTGAGAACTCAAGATTAAATATCGTTAACATGAACTTTTCAGCACAAAAAATTATTTTCATCATAGGCCAACACAAATACACATCACTTTTAACTCAAACCACTCAACAAAATTTTCAAATTTTTCACACACCCCCTCAAACTTAAATTGTGCATTGTCCTCAATGTACAGTAAGAAATCAAAACAAGGACGCATACCTTGGGCACCGAGCGTCAGTACTCAGCACTATCTTTTTCACTTCAAAGCTCTTCATGCAGGGTGGCGTCTAAACTTTCATCGCTTCAAAGTTTTTACCTACACAACTCAAAATTATTATTGATTTCTAGTCTCAACATGCACAAAAGATAAAAAAATAAAAAAATAATAAAAATAAAAACAAATCAAAATAAAGCAAACAACAAAAATAGTTTGGGTTGCCTCCCAAGAAGCGCTTAGTTTATAGTCCATAGCCCGACTCTATGCCGCTTTCAGCCCGGTTCCCTCGATTTGTTGGAGGTTTTTCCATTCTCCTTCACCCTCCAAACAAACTCAACAACCCTCTTGAACTTAGATCGCTTTTTATTTTTCTTCATCTTTACCAACTTCGAATTATTCTCTCTTGGCAATTTTACAGCACTAACAACTTCGCAGCAACATTCCATCTTCTTTGATTGTTCAATCAGGAACACCTTCTCCGTGGATGGTTTTTCAGCATCCTTGAACACATTAAAAGTAATTTTCTCACCGTCTACACCCATCGTTAACGCACCTTTCTTAACATCAATTTTGGCTTCAGCAGTAGCCAAGAACGGTCTCCCCAAAATTAAAGGCATATTTCCGTCCTCCTCCATATCCAACACAACAAAATCCTCCAGAAAAATAAACTTATCTACTTTTATCAGAACATCCTCAATGATTCCACGTGGATATTTGATAGATTTATCGGTGAGCTGCAATGCGATTTTCGTGGGCTTCACCTCCCCAAGTCCTAGACTTCTGAAAACAGACAAAGGCATTAAATTGATGCTATCTCCTAAATCACAAAGTGCTTTATTAAAATTAGAAGAACTAATAATACAAGGAATTATAAAACTCCCTGGATCGTTTAATTTATGTGGTAGCTTCTTTTGTAAGATAGCACTGCACTCTTCAGTCAGGTTAACAGTCTCGAACTCCTCCAACTTCCGCTTCTTAAACATCACATCCTTCAAGAATTTAGCATAATTTGGCATTTGCAGCAAAGCATCAGCGAATGGAATATTGATGTGAAGTTTCTTGAAGATCTCAAGAAACATGGCAAACTGTTCGTCCAACGCCTTCTTCTTGAATCTCTGCGGGTATGGAAGTGGCGGCTTGTACATAGGTTTCAGCTCAGTTTCAATCTCCTTCTCCTAAACTTTTTTCTCATCAACCACCTTTTCTTTCTCTACATCAACTGCATGTTCCTGGACTCCAACATCTTTCCCACTCCTCAACTCTATGGCCTTACAGTGTTCTATAGGATTCACCTCAGTATTGCTTGGGAATTGACCTCGATTATTATCTTTCAGTGCATTTTCCAGCTGCCCAATATTATTCTCCATAGATTTTAGCACCGCGCCCATATTGACCACATGTGTCTCCAAGCTGTCAAGGCGAGACTCAGTCCTCGCCATCCTTTTGCTTCATTCCTGCACAAAAGTACTCACCACGTCCTCCAAAGAAGGCTTCCCTTCTCCCTTATTTGCATAAGAAAAATTTTCATGGTTATGCAATTCAGGACGATAAGAATTTGGGAAAGGATTACCTCTGTAGCCTCCATAACCTCTCTGATTTACATACTGCACTTATTCAGGATGATGAGATTTGTCCATAGCACCCGGCGCACTTGCTGGTTCTGCAATACTCACTTTATTCAAGACAGCCACCTGTGTAGTTAGTGCTGATAATTGGGCAGGGATAGAAGTGATAGGATCCACTGCATACACTCCAGCAGGATTCTTGACACCCATACACTCAGATGCCATTGAAAACTATTGATCGTCATCTGTTCCAGCATATCGTAGGCCTGAGCGGGATCCTTCGCAAATATAGTACCTCCAGCCGCGAAATCCATAGACATCCTCGTAGGCGCATTCAGTCCGTTGTAAAACCACTCAATCTGTTCCCAATATGCAAAATTGTGGTTAGGACAATGTCTAAGTAAATCTTTTTACCTTTCCCACGCCTCGTAGAGCTGTACAGAGTCCATCTGCCGGAAAGTGCTGATTTCAATTTTCAGTTGGGTGGACTTGGCAGGTGGAAAATATTTTGCAAGAAATTTGACCGTCATATCCTCCCATGTAGTAATGCTCCCTAGCGGCAGTGACTGCAACCAACTCCTTGCTTGATCCCTGAGAGAAAAAGGAAACAAGCATAAACGTATAATATCCTTAGACACACCATTAATTTTTACCGTATCAGATATTTCCAAGAAAGTGCGTAGGTGTAGGTGAGGATCAGCAGTGGCGCTCCCATTAAATTGGTTCTATTGAACCATGTTGATCAACGACGGCTTCAGTTCAAAATTGTTGGCGTTAATGGTCCCTCGAGCGATTCCAGAATAGTGAGCCTGGATCGTCGGCCTGAAGTGATCTCTGATAGGCACCAGGGGAGCTTGATTCACATTCTCTTCAACCATGTTATTGATTTCTTCTCTTCTAATTCTTCTCAAAGCACGTGCAGTGCGCTCGATCTCCGGATCAAAAATAAAGAATTTGCACTTTGAGATCGTCGCATAAACTGCGATTAAAAAATAAGAAGAAATAAATTAGTAGCTTAAAATAAAATAAAAACTCTAAATTAAAACATAGACTAATTGATAACAATACTAAACAAAATCAAAATTTACTATACGGCAACGGCGCCAAAAACTTATTGTGAAAAATACTCACAAGCGTACGAGTGTCAAGTTTTAATAAAGTGATGAATCAAGTATCGTTTCCACAAGGAGTAAATTGAAACTATTCAATATTTGAAATTAAAATAGTCTTAATTTTATTTAGAAAATTAAACTTTAGAGATTTGCTGAAAAATTAAATAAATAAATAAGTTTGTAAAGTGCGCGCACACACAATCCTTAAGAGATTATCAATCAATGAGAAATAGTCTAGAGGTTTTAATTTCACCTGGTCTCAACAATATTCCTAGTTAATCTCTTTTCATGAGTTCTTTTCAATTAATAACCAAGAGCACAGAAATTATACTATTTCTCTCTCCCGAGTATCAAATAGAGTGTATCAATTACAGATCGATTATAATATCCCTATTAAAAATCTACTTGTAAAGATATGTGTAAAACAATGTTCTTTTCAAGCTCTATTAAAGTTATAAGCTCTCCCGAGTCATATAAACAATTAATATTGTGAATTCTATCGATCCTATTCTAAATTCCCTCTCCCTAGTGCCGGATTCTGAATAAATATGGCAAATCAATTTATGGCCACTAAATTGAAAGACTTTCAAAACTAGAATCACAATTAATTTAGAAAAACTCAATTCAATAAAATCAAAAATTCATAAACATGTCTTGACCTGGCTACATCAACCTCTAGACTTAAAAAGTTTAGTTCATAATCAAAAATAGTTGAAACCAATTCATATTCATGAAACTAGACATCAAATCAATAATATAAATTCAAGAAAAAGAAAAAAAATCCAAATATTCGATCTTCCGTGTCCGGACGATCTATCTTGGTCTTTGTTCTTTGATGTTCTTCCAAATTGTGCAAAATTTTCTCTTCCAAAGTATCCAAAATATTCTCTCGATCGATCCTTGATGTGTTTCTCTCTATGCGGCGGCTTCCCCTTCAATTGTGTGCAAAAGAATCCTTTTTATATGTGCTTCAAATCCAAAAAATAAAAGCTCACGAAAGTCCAAAGGTTTCCTTCCCAAAAAACCCAAAAAATAGACTTTTGCGATGGCGTGCCCGCGCCTGAAGAGAGGGGCACTCGCGCATGTGATTCTGTCTCCTGGATGCTCAAAATTTCTCATCAGGCGCGCCCGCGCATGCCTCCTGGGTTAGAAAATCTGCATCACGCGACAATTTTCAAAAAATAATATCTCACAATCTAACCGTCGGATGAAGCTGAAATTTTGACAGTTGCTTCAAAACATCCTAAAATTTATTATGAACGGTGGAAATCGGATTTTGATGCCTCAGTAATTTCCAATAATTTTTTGAAATTGATACTCCATAATGCATCCTTTCGCTTCTTCTTACTACTTTTGCACCAATCCTTGTAACTCACAAAAATAACAACCAATACGCATAAAATACACTCGATATATCACAAAAGCCAAGTAAAATCATATATAAATTAAGTGCATAAATTGCACTTATCAGTCTTCTAGAGTGAATACTTTCGAGGTGAAAGAAGGGGTGACATAGCAGATTTAGCTCCGAACATCGATAAACAAACACTTGTGTACTTTTCTTTCAGTTTTACTCTTATTTCAATCGAGCACGCTCACTCACTCTCAAATTCAGTTTGGTCATTTGATTATAGTTCTAATCTGTTAGTTGGCATCATTCCGCACAATATTATTTTGCCAATTAATATCGACATACTAGAAGAAAGAAGTTCAGTTGACCAACCTCAACTAAACTCGGTTTTGAATCTTCAAGGGTCAACTGCTATAGTACATTCAGTATGGGAAGTTCACGCATTAACCCAAACTGATCCCCAACAAGTGATTACACGATCTCAACAACATGTCTATCCATCTCTTGTTATGTCTATTCACCACCTATCTTGTATTTACATGTATCAGGTGAATTCAACGAGACGCAATAATTACATGAAAAATTTAGAAACTTTATAAAAGCAAATCAAAAGAGCAGCTAAGCTCTGTATTTGGAAAAATACCTTTCAAATTGACGCGCTTATCAACAAAAAGGAGAAAATTGTTTAAAGTTGAAAAGCATAAGAATCCAAACTGAAGATCGATCAAGAAACTGAAGTATTCAAGTTATTGAAGATATCAAGTTATGATTTTACCCAAAGATGAAGTTACAGGCTAAGGTTTTATCAAGCACCAAAAAGAGAAAAATTGTTGGAAAATTGGTGTTGACAAAACTAAGTAGCAAAATATTTAGGTAAACTGATTTTGTCCAAGAACCAAACTCAAGACGTAAAGTGGACACGCCTACACCAAGACTAAAAAGCTACCTAAACTGAGTTGACTTTTTGACTAAAATTCAAACTGAAGTCATCAATTGGTTAATACAACCAGACTGAGGTTACTAACTAAACTGCATTCAGTTTAGGGGACTAACTGAACTGTCTACCATGACCGAGACTGAACTCACAACATCAGTCTACCTCTTGCGGATAAAGTTTCCCATACACAAGCTGATATCGCAGAGTTGCAGAGCTACAATGTACATTCATATCGGAATAGTACGATGTTGTAGTACAGATACAATTTGAATAGAGAGAGTCGTTACAATCCATACCTATATCAAGAAAATAGAGATCAATGCAAGAGAAAATAGAGAATCGTGCATATACTTAAAGAATCTTGCACACTACAACTCTACGCATCCACATTTAATCAAGATCTTCAACTGAAGCATACTGATCAAGCACACACGCATAGATATATTTGATCAAGTGCAGAATCACATTGTGCCAAAGCTTATCGATTCATAAACTCTGTAATAGATCATTTAGTGAACTTTCAAACACTACTGTTGTAACAAAAATCAGTCGAGGGATGAGTTCTTGAGATTGAGTCTAAGAGTTTTGAGATAGGCAGTTGCATAAGCCATAATATTGGATCGGGCTATTGCAAAGTGTTGTAATAGTCAAAGTCTTCTAGAGTGAGTCCTTCCGAGAATTTAGCTCCGAACATCCATAAAAAAATACTTGCGTTCTTACATTCCAGTCTTACTTATATTCAGTCGAGCAAACTCACTTACACACAAATTCAGTCTGGTCATTTGATTTTAGTTCTAATCTGTTAGTTGGAATCTTTTCGCACATATTATTTGTTTTCCAATTAATATAGACATAAGTGAAATAAAGAAGTTCAGTTGACCAACCTCAACTTAACTCAGTTTAGAATCTTCAAGGGTCAATTTCTATAGTAAATTAAGTTTAGGAAGTTCGTACTCACCCTAACCGATCCTATCACAGGTATCCAGATGTTTTTTTGGATGAGATTCTAGGGTTTCCTCCAATTCGAGAAGCCGAGCTCGGGATCGAGCTTGTGCCAGGGACGACAATGATTTTTCGTGCACCTTATCATCTGGCACCAGTAGAGATGAGGGAGTTGCAGGATTTGTTGGATAAGGAATATATCCGACCAAGCTTTTCACCTTGGGGAGCGTCAGTACTTTTCGTCAAGAAGAAAGATGGTTTCATGTGTCTCTGTATCGACTACAGACAGTTGAATCAAGCAATGATCAAGAAAAAATATCCATTTTCACGCATTAATGATTTGTTCGACCAAATTCAGTGTACCTCCGTGTATTCCAAGATTGACTTGAGGTCAGGGTATCATCAGTTGCGTGTTTGAGATGCGGATTTTTTGAACACTGCATTTCTTACGATGTATGGTCGGTATGAGTTTTTTTTATGCCTTTTGGACTAAAGAACGCACTTGCAGTGTTCATGGACTTGATGAACAAGGTCTTTCGCAGTTATCTGGACAAGTTTATCATGGTTTTTATTGACAAAATGTTGATCTAAACGCGTAGTGTTGATGAACATATGCAGCACTTGAGTCTTTTACTGCAGATTCTCCATGAGAAGTATTTATATGCCAAGTTCAGTAAGTGTAAGTTCTGGATTGACCGAGTAGTGTTCCTTGGTCATGTCATTTCTCGAGAGGGTGTTTCACTGGACCCGAGCAAGACTAAAGCTATTTTGAAATGGTCTCATCCGATGACAGCTTCAGAGATTCGTGTTTTCTTGGGTTTAGAAGAGTACTATCGACGACTCCTCGAGAATTTCTCACAGAATGCAAGGCCGCTGACACATTTGATGAGGAAGGATGTTCCTTGTGTTTGGTCAGTCGAGTGTGAACATAGCTTCAATGAGTTGAGGATTCGATTGAGTACTGCGCCTGTTCTTGCCTCTTACCATTTGGATCTGGAGGCTATGTGGTTTACATATATGCATCTCTTCAGGGTTTGGGCAGTGTGCTGACAAAGAATGGGCATGTGATTGCCTATGATTCCTGAAAGTTGAATACCTATGAAGGTAACTACCCAGTGCACGATCTAGAGCTTGCAGCGATCGTGTTTGAACTGAAGATTTGGCGCCACTACCTATATGGATAGCGTTTCGAGTTCTTTTCTGACCACAAGAACTTGAAGTATTTGTTCACTCAGGCTGATTTGAACATGCAGCAGCGTTGTTGGATGGATCTTCTCAAGGATTATGACTGTGAGATCAAGTACCATCTAGTTTCTGTGAATCCAGTTGCAGACGCACTAAGTCGTAAAGTGAGTATTAGTTTTCTTCGCACTAGATTAGATTTCATGTTTCGAAACGAGAAAGGAAAGCAGGGGATCCGAGTCTTTTCAGTGTTAGCTGAGCCAACATTGTTTTCTCATATCCAACAAATTCAGTTTTTGGATCTGAAGACGCAGAATTTAGTCAGGCTTTCTCAAGGAGACAACACATCTGGTTTCTATTTTCAGACAGACGGGTTGTTGTGTTTGCCTTGTAGAGTGATTGTGCCTGACGATTCGACCTTGCGAGATGAGATTTTGTCTCAGGCTCATCGTATTAGATTCACCGTGCACCCAAGAAGTGCAAAAATGTACAAGGTACTAGATTCTAGTGTAAAGGTATGATTCGTAGCGTTTATCAGTTTGTCTCTCGATGTCTTGTTTGTCAGCAGGTCCAGGCTGAGTATCGTCGACCGAGTGGTCTGATTCAGAGCTTGGAGATTCCAAAATGGAAGTGGGAACATGTGACGATGGATTTTGTCATCGACTTATCGATGTCCTCTAGGTAGTGTGATGCTATTTGGGTGGTTGTGGACAGGTTGTCCAAATCTGCACACTTTATTCCATATAACCGCGAGTTCAATTTTGGTCGCATGGAGAGGTTATACATCCAGGAGATTGTGTGTTTTCATAGAGTACCATTGAGCATAGTCAGTGATAGGGTCCGAGGTTCACCCCACAATTTTGGGGTAGCTTTCAGCAAGCCTTGTGTAATACCTTGAGCATGAGTATCGCATATCACCCAGAGACTGACGGTCATTCCGAAAAGACTATTCTGACATTAGAGATATGCTTAGGAATTCAGTGATGATTTTGGGTTATCCTGACAGGATAATTTTGAAGGAGTGGGTGCCCGGTTAGCCAACTTGTGGCTAAGGGCTTTTATGACTCTATGTATAAACAATCTTTGTTTAATATAATTTACATTCATTAATGGCATTTTCTTTGTCTTTCTTCATATTGTTATATTGTGATATACTATTGTTGTTTTGATAAATACCTTGAATATACTATAGTGTAAGTAAGATGAGATAGTGAATAAAGAGAGATCACTATTATGAAACACATCTTATAGTCACTGTATATTCTAAACAGTTCCTAGTCAATTGAGTCGTCCGCTAAAAAGGATAAGGATCGCTCGAGATTGAGACTAGCATTTGTGATGCCAAGTACCACGTTTCATTGGTAATGGACATGGAGATGTTCAAAGCATGCAAATGGATAATCATATGATGAATGATCGAACTACCCTATTCGGACTTTCCAAGTGGTTATTATTATTTGAGTGGATAAGTCCGCGGTTTTGGTTGTACACCATTAGTCCTTACTACTTGAAATATCATTGAGACTCTATATGCTAGTACTGTACTTTGACTCGTTTACCGACTCTATTGGGGTCATCAGGTGTCGGGATTGGGTACAGTTATGACACATATAGGAGTCGATGCTTTGTTGTCAAGGATTCACCACATACTTGCGAGTATGGATATCCTATGCGATCTGAGGAGATATTAGTGTGACAAATCTCTGGCCAGAGTACATGATGTGTTTTAGGTTACTCGGTTTTCCTAGTAACACATGCGATGTCACTATTTGATCTCCAAGATGTAATGCATAGTTATCGAATCTCGAACAACTCTCGATGCACCAATGGTTGTTGATTCGATCGGGATATATGGATGAAGGGACCGTACTGTACGCTAACCAAAATTTACTGGTTCTTGCATGCACTATCAGTGATACCTAGGGAATCATGGGGCGATGTTGCTAGGCGCTCTTACCATGATTCGATGGGTAAGTCGTAAATTGTTGTTCCGAGTCACAAGGAGTTGTGAGCCCACGGCTAGCTGTATCCCTGAACCATTGAGGGTCACACAAGTAATGGATTACTAAACCCCGTTGAGATAGTTAAATTTAAAGAGTTAAATTTAATGAAAGAGAAGTTGGACTTCTTAACTAAAGGGAGTGAAATTTCCTAAAATGACATAGGGATGGACATTTTTGGAAATCACTGAATTCGGATTCAGAAAAATTATCTTGACTTTAAAAGGTGCAGAAATGGTTTCTGTGCACATTGGTGAAATCGGTTTATCAATCGGAGTCATGATGAATTTTATATTAATTTCTATAGTAACAGGCTTGGCTTGTTGGGCTTAAGTTATGGATTGTGGGCCCTAAGGAGTTAGAGTCCTAATACAATTATAACTTAATCTAGTCTAGAAATTATCTATAAATACATGTGTAGTGTTCGAAAATCATAAGATTTCAGTCTTGCAATTTTCGAATTACACACATATATTTTCAAGAGGATTTTTCGAAAATCCTCTACTCCTTTTTGAGATAATTCAGTCTGTAATTTTTGTGAAAAATTACATTCTGAATTGACAGATCAAATCTGTTTATTCTCTTCGATAAACATCTGATTGATTTCTAGTGCAATCAATCAGAGGGTTTTAGTTTTCTATTCGTGGACTTAATTCCGGAGGTTGATCGTGATAGTCATCGATTCCCGGGATTTACAAGAAGAGCAGATTAAATTCTGTTGGAGTCCATAATCAAGTCTTACTTTGAAAAGGTAAAAATATTTAATTGTGTATTTATAATTTTACTTGCAAGATTTTAATCGTTAGGATTTGATACCCACGATATCGAATCGTTCCATATCGAAAAATAAAATTTTTAAACTTCCGCTGCTCCGAGTATCACATCCGTGTGATCAGAGAACGCATGTTCCAACAGTGGTATCAGAGATAGGTTGTAAACTTTGATCAAACGATTAAAATTAATCGATTGTACAAAATTTTTAGCCTCGGTTTTTGAAACAAAACGAAATTTTTTTTAAATTTGAAGGGAAACAAGGGCAATCGGGCAGCGATTGTCGCTGCCCACCTCCACGTGGGCAGCCCTATCCCACGTGGAGGTGGGGCTGCCCGGGAATGTCCCGGGCAGTCCGGAAATTTTAAAATTTTGTTTTTTTTTTGGATTTTTTGAAATTTTTGAAATTTTAGTTTTTGGTCCGATCGAAAATTATTTTTGATTGGTCCACGAGGCATCGGATCAAATTGTTAGAGTCCGAAATTTTTAAAATTAATTTTTGGATAAATTTGAATTTTTGGAAAATTTATAAATTTTATCCGTTAAATTAGATTTTATAAAATTAATTATTTTGGTACAGTTGATGATAAGATATGATATTATGAAAGGATAAGATAAAATTTGATTTTATCATTTTAATTATGATACCATTGCATGTTATCCAATTATTTAATTACTGAATTAATTATTGTATAAAAGTATGATCGATTGCCATGACCAATTTGGTAGGTGTATGTTAGGTTATTTACATTTGATTTTATTGTTGTTGGGTTTTATTAATGGGCTTGGTTTATAACCCAATTTGAATTGTCATTTGTAATAAAAAATGGGCCTGATTTATGCCCGTTCCCACCCTTAAATATGTATCCCCTACTTGTCATCGAAATTTATTGTAAATTTATTAGACTTAGTGGGAGATAAAGATTTGAAGACAAAGGTGGGCCCAGCAGACAATAAAGACCGAAGAAATATAAATTGGAAGCTCAATGTAATAGGATTGCATTGCATACTTGCATATCACCTAGGATTGGACTTAGACTCGTGATTGGCAACCACGGGTCGATTAGTGATTGGGATCGATCATCTTTTAAATAATATATGATATTATTATTGTATGCATGTTTAGACTAAATTGTATGAATCCCGCAAGCATACAAACTTTAAAAGATGAGACGAATTTTCAAAATTAAAAATCCCTCATTTTAAATATGATTTAAAATTGATATCAAGATAAACAAAAGGAAATTTAAATATTGTTTAAATGTTCCTACCTTCCATCAACGATCAATGTATGAGATGCTACCCGCGGGCACGGTTCGGCTCATATTATTGGGGGGGGCCGTTCGTCGGAAAGTTGTACATTGGATCGACACATGTTGTAAGTTGGGTGGAACTCCCATGGGATTGACTCATATTATTGGGGATCCACATGGCGACCGTCCATCTCAACTTAATATTGATGGGTCATCTTGACATGTCACATTAAACGGCGTCATATTATTGGGCCCTTATTGGACATGAGGTAAAAACATGGGGGTTGCTTTGGAAGCAATTGGGCTCTACCTTTTGAAAATTATGGTTGGCTGATATTATTCGGGACTATAGTTTGTCAATTGGACTCCATGTTCCCACTAAGGAAACAAGTTTCCCGTTTTCACTAGAGGGTAGTGAAATCGTTAAAATAGTGGGAGTGAAATTCATAAAATTAAATCTCTCCATATTTTATGTCTTAGTAAATTAATTAAACAATCACTGATTATTATCTGTTTCTTTTAAGTATTTCATTACAATGAATTCGCGAAATCCACTATACTCAATTCTCGAACAAAACAAACTGACTGGCGCAAACTATACGGAATGGTTCCGTAAATTAAAGATTGTTCTAAACTCGGAGAAAATTTTTTACGTGTTAGAAAAAAATCCTCCAAAGGAAGCACCAGCTATTATAAGTCCGGAAGAATTGGCAAAACTTGATCAATGGTGGGACCATGATATCAAGGCTAAATGCTATATGCAAGCTTCAATGTCTGATGAACTCCATAGGCGATTTGAGGATGCCGTGAATGCTGCTGACATACACATGCACCTCAAGGAACTTTTTGGAGCTCAGTCAAGGTCGGAAAGGTATGGCACCGTCAAAGAGCTCATGACATGCCGCATGCGAGATGGGACTTCGGTCCGTGAGCATGGGGTACACATGATTGGGATCATTGAAAAGTTGGTAACACTCGATTTGACATTGGAGCATGAACTAAACGCGGACTTGTTACTTCTTTCTCTTCCTTCGTTGTTTGACGGATTTGTGGTGAACTTCAATATGAACAAGATAGAGGCAACCCTTGAAGAGATGGTCAATATGCTTATGTCTTATGAGGCCACATTAAAGAAGGAAAAACCGGTACTCTTGGTTGGCTCCTCTTCTTACTCCAAGAAGGGGCCAAGTGGAAAGGGTAAGAAACGTTCTGCCCCACCCAAGAAAATTGTACCACAGAAGAAGGGCAAGACAAAAGCTTCAAACGTGAACATATCTGGAGATGTTTGCCATCACTGCAAGAAACCCGGTCATTGGAAACATAACTGCAAGGAATACCTCAAGCAGTTGCGAACTGCAAAGGGTATGTTTTACATTGAAATAAATGTTTCACTTAATACTACTTCTTGGGTATTGGATACCAGATGTGGATCTCACATTTGCAATGATTTGCAGGTGATGACAAGAAGTCGTAAGCTTAGGATGGGTGAGACCCAGCTGAGGCTCGAAAATGGTTCCAGAGTTGAAGCCAAAGCAGTGGGAGGCATTTATTTAGTTTTGCAGAACAATTTTAAGTTATTTTTGAGATATGTTTTATTTGTGTCAGATTTAGTTAAAAACATTATTTCTATTTCTATGCTTGATAGAGATGGTTTTTCTTGTAATTTTGTAAATGGGATTTGCAATATTTACAAGAATAAATGTTTGATTGGAAATGGACAACTTGAAAATGATCTATATAACTTAAAATTAAAAGACGTTCCAATTAATTATGTTGATAAACCGGTCAACAAATAAAAGGAAAAACGATAGTCAAAACCCGACAAACCTTTGGCATGCTAGGCTAGGTCATATTTCCTCAAGGAGGATGAACAAGCTAGTGGGAGAGGGCATGTTTGATATGTCTGATATTAACTCTCTACCTACTTGTGAGTCCTGCCTAAAAGGAAAAATGACTAAATCTCTTTTCAAAGGAAAGCCTGAGCGTAGTCAAAATCTGTTGGATTTGATCCATACAAATGTTTGCGGACCATTTAGTATCGGTACTAAATTTGGTCACACCTACTTCATTACCTTTACTGATGATTATTCTAGGTATGGGTATTTATATTTAATGAAATATAAGTCTGAATCATTTGAAAAGTTCAAAGAATTCAAGGCTGAAGTAGAAAACAAACAAGGTAGAAGTATTAAAGCACTTCGATCGGATCGAGGTGGAGAATACTTAAGTACCGAGTTTTTGAGCTATCTAAAAGAGAATGAGATTCTCTCTCAGTGGAATCCTCCTATGACACCTCAGCTGAATGGTGTCTCGGAGCGTCGCAATCGAACTTTGTTGGACATGGTTCGATCTATGATGAGCTTCACTGAGCTCCCTCCTTCGTTTTGGGGCTATGCACTTGAAACGGCGGTATTATTGTTGAACAATGTTCACACCAAAGCAGTGAATAAAACTCCATACGAGTTATGGAATGGCAAAGCTCCTAAGTATTCGTACTTGAGGATTTGGGGATGCCCTGCTTACGTGAAGCAGACAGTGGGAGATAAGTTGGATAGTCGATCCACCTTATGTTATTTTGTAGGATATCCGAAGAATTCAATCGGATATTATTTCTATCATCCTACTGAAACAAAAGTGTTTGTTTCGAGGAATTTCACCTTCATGGAGAAGGAGTTCTTATTAGATAAGAAAGACAAGATGATGGAACTCGAAAAAATTCGAGAAGAACCCGAGATACAAAATAACGATCCCACACCTCAAGAACCTTCAGTGGACACGCCTACACCTAGGAGATCCGAGAGGACTTCTAGACCTCCTATTCGATATGGTATTCTTCTTGAAGGGGATCAAAGTGAACCCGACTTTGGATGTGATCCAAGAAACTTCAAGGAAGCAATTTCTGATGCGGATTCGAATTTATGGCTTGATGCTATGCAGTCGGAAATAGACTCGATGCATACAAACCAAGTTTGGTCTTTAGTAGATCCTCCCGATGGAATTGTTCCAATAGGGTGTAAATGGATCTACAAGAGAAAACTTGGGCCTGATGGCAAGGTACTAACCTACAAGGCACGATTGGTAGCAAAAGGTTATACTCAAAGACAAGGAGTTGACTATGATGAAACCTTTTCACCAGTCGCAATGTTCAAGTTTATAAGAATCCTTATTGCCATAGCAGCATGGTATGACTATGAGATATGGAAAATGGATATGAAGACTCCATTTCTTAATGGAAACATTAAGGAAGAAATCTATATGATACAGCCCGAGGGATTCACATCAATGGGAAGCGAGCATAAGGTATGCAAGCTTCAGAGATCAATTTATGGTCTCAAACAAGCATCAAGAAGTTGGAACCAGAAATTTGATGAAACAATAAAGGAATTTGGTTTCATCAAAAACCCGGAGGAACCGTGCGTGTACAAGAAAGTAGTTAAGGATGCGGTGAAGTTCTTAGTGCTTTATGTTGATGACATCCTACTCATTGGGAATGACGTAGGGATGTTGCAGTCAACAAAGATATGGTTATCAGGTAGATTCTCGATGAAAGATTTGGGTGAGGCCTCCTATATTCTAGGGATACAGATCTATAGAGATAGATCTAAGAGAATGATAGGAATCACTCAAGCAACCTACATCGACACCATATTGAAAAGGTTTTCTATGGTGAGTCCAAGAGAGGACATCTACCTATGTGTCATGGAGTTTCTCTATCCAAGTCTATGTGTCCCAAGACTGACGAAGAGATAGAGAAAATGACACACATACCATATGCGTCAGCCATAGGTAGTATTATGTATGGGATGATATCTACCAGACCAGATGTAGCCTTTGCTCTGAGTGTCACGAGCAGATATCAGGCCAACCCCGGTCAAATGCATTGAAAAGCCGTGAAGGATATTCTTAAGTACTTGAGAAGAACTAAGAATATATTCATGGTTTATGGAGGAAGAGAATTGAAATTGGAAGGCTATACCGACTCTAGCTTCCAAAGCGACGTGGATGACTCGAATTCAACCTCTGGATTTGTATTCATGCTCAATGGCGGTGCTGTCTCTTGGAAGAGTTCCAAGCAGGACACCACAGCGGATTCCACCACTGAGGCAGAAAACATTGCAGCATCAGCTGCTGCTAAAGAGGCCATTTGGATGAGGAATTTCGTCCAAGAGTTGGGCGTAATTCCTGAAGCTGTTGGTCCAGTTCCGGTATACTGCAACAACACTGGTGCCGTTACTCAGGCAAAGGAACCAAGGTCTCATCAAAGATCCAAACACGTACTGAGGAAATACCACATCATCCGGGAGATTGTGGAAAGAGGAGACATCACTGTCGAGAGAGTGGCCTCCACAGACAATATCGCTGATCCACTTACTAAGCCCTTGCCAGGACCATTGTTTGAGAAACATCGCGAAACAATGGGATTACGTAGTATGACTAGTTGGCTTTAGGGCAAGTGGGAGATTGAAAGAGTGGGTGCCCGGTTAGCCAACTTGTGGCTAAGGGCTTTTATGACTCTATGTATAAACAATCTTTGTTTAATATAATTTACATTCATTAATGGCATTTTCTTTGTTTTCTTCATATTGTTATATTGTGATATACTATTGTTGTTTTGATAAAGACCTTGAATATACTATAGTGTAAGTAAGATGAGATAGTGAATAAAGAGAGATCACTATTATGAAACACATCTTATAGTCACTGTATATTCTAAACAGTTCCTAGTCAATTGAGCCGTCCGCAAATAAGGATAAGGATCGCTCGAGATTGAGACTAGCATTTGTGATGTCAAGTACCACGTTTCATTGGTAATGGACATGGAGATGTTCAAAGCATGCAAATGGATATTCATATGATGAATGATCGAACTACCTATTCGGACTTTCCAAGTGGTTATTATTATTTGAGTGGATAAGTCCGCGGTTTTGGTTGTACACCATTAGTCCTTACTACTTGAAACATCATTGAGACTCTATATGCTAGTACTTTATTTTGACTCGTTTACCGACTCTATTGGGGTCATCAGGTGTCGGGATTGGATACAGTTACGACACATATAGGAGTTGATGCTTTGTTGTCAAGGATTCACCATATACTTGCGAGTGTGGATATCCTATGCGATCTGAGGAGATATTAGTGTGACGAATCTCTGGCCAGAGTACATGATGTGTTTTAGGTTACTCGGTTTTCCTAGTAACACATGCGATGTCATTATTTGATCTCCAAGATGTAATGCATAGTTATCGAATCTCGAACAACTCTCGATGCACCAATGGTTGTTGATTCGATCGGGATATATGGATGAAGGGACCGTACTGTACGCTAACCAAAATCTACTGGTTCTTGCAGGCACTATCAGTGATACCTAGGGAATCATGGGGCGATGTTGCTAGGCGCTCTTACCATGATTCGATGGGTAAGTCGGAAATTGTTGTTCCGAGTCACATGGAGTTGTGAGCCCACGGCTAGCTGTATCCCTGAACCATTGAGGGTCACACAAGTAATGGATTACTAAACCCCGTTGAGATAGTTAAATTTAAAGAGTTAAATTTAATGAAAGAGAAGTTGGACTTCTTAACTAAAGGGAGTGAAATTTCCTAAAATGACATAGGGATGGACATTTTTGGAAATCACTGAATTCGGATTCAGAAAAATTATCTTGACTTTAAAAGGTGCAGAAATGGTTTCTGTGCACATTGGTGAAATCGGTTTATCAATCGGAGTCATGTTGAATTTTATATTAATTTCTATAATAACAGGCTTGGCTTGTTGGGCTTAAGTTATGGATTGTGGGCCCTAAGGAGTTAGAGTCCTAATACAATTATAACTTAATCTAGTCTAGAAATTATCTATAAATACATGTGTAGTGTTCGAAAATCATAAGCTTTCAGTCTTGTAATTTTCGAATTACACACATATATTTTCAAGAGGATTTTTCGAAAATCCGCTACTCCTTTTTGAGATAATTCAGTCTGTAATTTTTGTGAAAAATTACATTTTGAATTGACAGATCAAATCTGTTTATATTTTTACTTGCAAGATTTTAATCGTTAGGATTTGATACCCACGATATGGAATCGTTCCATATCAAAAAATAAAATTTTTAAACTTTCGCTGCTCCGGGTATCACATCCGTGTGATCAGAGAACGCATGTTCCAACAAATTTCTCGATGATAGAGTTTGCTTATAACAATAGATATCATCGCAATATTGGAATGGCACCATTTGAGGCTCTACGGTCGCAATAGTCATACACCCTTATTTTGGGATGAAGTAGGGGAATGGCAGGTAGAAGGACCAGAGTTGATCCAACAGATAGTGTACAATGTTGAGTTGATCAAGAAAAGGATCAGAACCGCACAAGACAGAAAGGCTAGTTATGTCAACACCAGTCACAGACCGTTGCACTTTGAGATAGGAGAACATGTTTTCCTGCGATTATCACATTTCCGTAAGGTGATGAGGTTCGGTCTAAAGGGAAAGTAAGAGCCGAGATTCATTGGTCCGTTTGAGATACTAGAGAAGGTTGGAGATGTGGATTACTATTTGGCATTACCACCGTATCTCTCTAGCATTCACAATGTGTTCCACATATCTTTGCTTCGTCAGTATATTGCAGATGAGTCGCACATTCTGCATTTCAGTTAGAACAAATTTTTCTTACGTGGAGAGACCGCTCAAGATTATTGACAGGAAAGACAAGGTGCTTCGGAATAAGCGTATTACTCTAGTCATGGTTCAGTGGCAGCGTCGAGGCACTGAAGAGGTGACTTGCGATTTAGAGAGTCGTATCCGTTCGAAATACCCGGAGTTGTTTTTATTGCATTTTCCTTTGCACAAATCAGTTGTATTTGTAACTGCAATATTTTATTCAGAACTTGTTTCCAGTATTTTTTTTGTTCCGATTATCCTAATTTGGATTTCGAGGACGAAATCTCTTAAGTTGGGGAAAATGTAGTAGTCCGATTTTTAATTAAGTTAATCAACTGCCTAAACATGATTAAGGGGTTCATAATTGGATTTGAGGAGTTGAAAATCAGATTGGGAACAATCAGAAATGGTTCCAAAGGCTTCAAGTTATTGGACAATTTAGAAGATACGAAGAGTATTTCGGAAGCAGCGTTGCATTTTGGAGGCAGAGGGTCAGTTTTGATGCTCCGAACTCAAGATTGAAAGGTCCAATCGCCTTTGGATAAGAAAATATGAGCTTTCTAATTGGTGACTTGACGTGAGATAGGTCGGAAGCTCCGAACCCCAGATTGGAAAGTCCAAACTCCGTCGATAGCATTGTGTTGTCCAATCAGGGACACATGTTAAGTGGATAGAGATTGGAAGCACCCATAGAGATATCAGAAGCTC
The DNA here is from genome assembly GCF_033568475.1 of Henckelia pumila. Taxonomy (NCBI): domain Eukaryota; kingdom Viridiplantae; phylum Streptophyta; class Magnoliopsida; order Lamiales; family Gesneriaceae; genus Henckelia; species Henckelia pumila. The sequence goes on along the minus strand of NC_133120.1, from coordinate 129,178,715 downwards.
CGAAGTACGATCAGAAGGTCTCATCATGGGATCGAAAGGTCCGATCATCGTCTATAAATAGGGGCTTGAGTCAGCTATTTTTTCACACCATTCTCGCTTCTTTCTCTCAACTTCTATCTTGATTATAGTGGTTTCGGTTCGAAGTTCGGACGATAGCGAGATGCTACCGAGATTGTAGTAAAGTTGTGCCTAGATTTTGAGGCCATTTCATTAAAGGGCTGACGATGAACGTAGATATAAGTCTAGACTCTGATTAGCTTCTGTGAGTAGGTATTGTTCTAGTTAAGGCTTTTAGAATACAATAAGTGATATGATTATTATCTGCTTATAGGTTTGGACTAGAGAGCTAGTGTTACTAGGTTGCTTGAGTTGCTTAATAGAGGTACGGACGTACTATCCGAGATATCCTGATTGAGTATGCATGTTTTATGTTTGCATGGTTTATATGACATGGCATATGTGCATTTATTATGTCATGGTTATTATGGTGCATGCATTATCATGTTGAGCTTGTACCTTGATATTACCAGTAGTGGGGTTGCTCAACCCCGAGTTATTGTGTGGATGGATTTCGTGGATTCGAATCCGGTTACTTATATCCACGTATTTCCTTATGGTATGGGAGTCACCTCTTGATGCGACGACCCAGCGTGCTACATACCATGTTACCATTTGTTTGAGAAAGAGTTTCCTACCGTGATAGGTTTCCGGTACCCGTTCATTTGCATTAGCATTCATAGCATGTGTACACTCATACTTTCGTACTGAGCGTTATTAGCTCACGTCCTCGGTTTTTGGTTCTGGACAATCCATTTTACGGGATAGGGCTTAGGTTGGACGGATCAAGAGGTAGCGGTCGTTGAGCTGCAGCAGGGTTGGATTTGTACCATACCAGGTTTCTATTAGTGGATTTTTTTCAATGGGGTTGTATAACATTTATCTACACTTGATTTCGGAGCCGGTTGTACTTTCTGCTGGTGGTTTTAGTTGTATTATCTGAGTTTCCGCTGGTTTTTTTTTATAATTGTACTTTAAAAAATTTATTGCATGCTTAAGATTTGATTAGTTGGTGATTTCATAACGGTTCACTACAACTCTAGTCCAAATCTCACATACTTTATGGGTTCTCAGATGATGACCCTCTTTTCTGGTTGGGGTGGTAGAAGAGAAGTTGGGATGATGATCTGTCACGGTGGAGGTACCTTGCTTTCAGTTTGCCCTTTGATTGCACTTGGGTTGTCTTTTTTTCTTAAGTTACCTTAGCAGTAGAGACCTTGACATTAGTGTAGTGACCCTTACACGGATCACCTACTGAACAGAACTTATGCATGAAATTAACTTAATAAAACAGATATCAGAATAAAAATGCGGAAACCAATATCATTATACAATCCCAAGTAAAGGAATCTGTAATTATCCAAAAATATACAACCAAATCGAATAGCTGTATAAACCCAAACAACAGTAATAAAACCTAGACGAAGCTCCAGCTGGCCAACCACTGACTAGCCCCTCCTGGATCCACCCTCCTCGTCCAATCGCAAACCTGCCCCATGGAATAGGGTGTCCAGAAAATACAGAGTACGAGACGTGAGCATAAAACGCTCAGTGCGAGAGTATGAGTATACATGCATGCAAAGTGAACTCCCTATAGACTCGAGGTCAAGGATCAGATAACAGAGACAGACCGGGCCCTGGTATGTAGCACGCTGTGCCGTCGCTTCAGGAGGTGGCTCCCATACCGAGATAACTGTGGATACGCCGGACCCAAATCGATGGAAGTCCATCCACTAACAGGATAGGGTACAACCCTACTACAGACATCTCGAAGGAGATACAGCAAGATGCAAATGAATGCAGCATAATATCATGGCATATAAATCATGCGGTCACATAATACATGCATACTCAGTCAGGATATCTCGAACAGTACTTTCGTACCTCAAATACCAGGTAGGCACTACCAGCTCTAAGTCCAAGCCTAAAGTCCGCCTACACAGCGAAATGATACTACTATCATTATAGCGCCCTAAAAGCCTTAACTAAGCTATAGCATACTCCTAAATATTTATAGGAAGCAAAAGCTATACCTTCGTCCGTCGTTAGCCCTTTGATGTCGATGCCTCCAGAACTTGGGCACAACTCCGCTACGACTACCGAACGTCTAGACGACTCCCAGTTCAAGCCTAGGAAGGCTAGAACAACTCGAATATGACTAGAAATAGAGAGGAAATCCGGAATTGGCAAGGAGAAATGAAGCCTCGGCCTTCTATTTATAGACAACGATCGGAGCCTCCGATCCTCGATCGGAACGTCCGAACCTCGATCGGAACGTCCGATCCTGTCATCGGAGCTTCCGAAGATCCTGATCTGCCACGTGTCAAAATATCACTTGATGACTCCGGATAGGGGTGATCGGAGCCTCCGGTCCTGATCGGAGCTTCCGATCCAGCCACACGTCATGGATGACGTAATATCATCGGTGCCTCCGATCCTCATCGGAGCTTCCGATCCCGATCGGAGCTTCCGATCGTCCCTTCGGAGCTTTCGATCCGTCCAATCCCCAATTTATTTTATTAGCATTAATCCTTTAATTACTCAATTAGGGTTCGGGCTACTACATTCTCCCCCACTTAAGATATTTCGTCCTCGAAATCAGATCTTAAGTACCGAATGCAAATACAGAAATCAGAAACATTCTTTATTCAAACAAACGTTTACAGAGTTTGCAACTGAATACAACTTAAAGAATGAAATCAAAACAACTCAGGATGGTCTTTACGCATCCTGTCCTCAAGCTCCCAAGTAGCTTCCTCAGTGCCTCGGCGCTGCCACTGAACTAAAACCAAAGAAATGACTTTGTTCCGTAAAACCTTATCCTTATAATCAAGGATACGAAGAGGTTTCTCAACATAAGTCAAATCCTTGTCTACCTGAACCTCAGATCGCTGCAGAATATGAGATTCATCCGCCACATACCGTCGCAACAGAGATACGTGAAACACGTCGTGAATACTAGATAGATGCGGTGGCAATGCTAGTCGATAAGCCAAATCGCCAATACTCTCTAAGATCTCAAACGGACCGATAAATCTGGGAGACAACTTGCCCTTAAGGCCAAATCTGAGAATCTTGCGGAAAGGTGACACTCTCAGAAACACTTTCTCCCTGACCTCGAACTGCAAAGGCCTACGCTTGATATTAGCATAACTGGCCTGACGATCCTGTGCAGTCTTAATCCGTTTCTTGATCTGATCAACAATGTCTATCGCCTGCTGGATAAACTCCGGTCCCTCAGCCTGTCTCTCCCCTACTTCTTCCCAGAAGAGTGGAGTACCACAACGTCGCCCATACAACGCCTCAAAAGGTGTCATCCCAATACTAGTGTGATAGCTGTTGTTGTAAGCGAACTCGATCAACGGCAAATGATCCTGCCAGGCTGAACCAAAATCCAAGACGCACGCTCTAAGCATATCCTCTAACGTACGGATAGTGCGCTCTGACTGACCATCAGTCTCTGGATGATAGGCTGTACTCAAACTGAGAGTAGTACCCATCGCACGCTGAAACACTACCCCAGAATCTAGAAGTAAACCTGGGGTCCCGATCGCTGACAATGCTCACAGGCACTCCATGAAGTCGAACGATCTCCTGAATGTACAACCGAGCCATACGATCCACATTGTACTCCCGGCTATAGGCAATGAAATGCGCTGACTTGGTGAGTCGGTCCACCACAACCCAGATAGCATCACAGTTCCTCGGGGATACCGGCAAATGGGTCACAAAGTCCATAGTGATAAACTCCCATTTCCATTCAGGAATAGGCAGACTGTGAAGCAATCCTCCAGGTCGTCGGTGCTCTGCCTTGACCTGTTGACACACCAAACATCTCGAAACAAACTGATAAACACTGCGTTTCATTCCCTTCCACCAAAAACGAGTACGTAGATCCTTGTATATCTTGTTGCTCCCAGGATGAATACTCAACTTAGTGCGATGTGCCTGAGATAAAATCTCCTCTCGCAACTCTTCATCCTGTGGAATCACAAGCCTACCAGACAAACACAGAAAGCCATCTGACTGATAATGAAATCCAGACGAGCTACCCTCGTTAGCTAGACGAGCTAAACGCTGGGTCTTTGAATCAGACATCTGAGCATCTCGGATCCGCGAATACAAGGCTGGCTCAGATAATATCGCAAACATCTGGATACTCTGCATACCTTTCTTATTCTTGAAGGTATAACCTGAAGTACAACAGTCACTGATTGCACTAGACATCGAACAAGTCTGAAGTGCGGATAGTCGCACCTTGCGACTCAAAGCATCAGCGGTGAGATTAGCAGCTCCCGGATGGTACTTAATCTCGCAATCATAGTCCTTAAGCAAGTCCATCCAACGTCTCTGTCTCATGTTCAATTCTGCCTGAGTGAACAAATACTTGAGACTCTTATGGTCGGTGAAGATCTCAAATTTCTCGCCATACAGATAATGACGCCAGATCTTCAAAGCGAACACAATGGCTGCTAACTCCAAATCATGGACTGGGTAGTTGTCCTCGTGAATCTTCAGCTGTCTAGAAGCGTATGCGATCACATGCCCATTCTGAGTCAGGACACAACCTAACCCCTGAAGAGAAGCATCCGTGTAAACTACATACCCTCCAGATCCTGACGGTAATGCTAACACCGGCGCAGAAGTCAACCGCCGTCGAAGCTCACGGAAATTCTCCTCACAGTCGGAGGACCACTCAAAATCCACACCCTTGCGGGTAAGCTGCGTCAACGGTCGAGCTAACTGAGAGAAGTTCAGAATGAAGCGACGATAATACCCTGCTAGACCCAGAAAACTACGGATCTCAGCAACTGTCGTCGGACGCGACCAATTAAGTACCGCTTCAATCTTGCTAGGATCAACAGAAATTCCCTCCCTGGATATGATATGGCCAAGAAAAACCACTCTATCCATCCAGAACTCACACTTGCTCAGCTTGGCGTACAATTGCTCATCTCGAAGAGTCTGCAGTACCAACCGCAAGTGAGAAACATGCTCTTCCGTATTACGCGAATAAACCAGGATGTCGTCAATGAAGACCACGACAAACTTGTCCAAATACTCCCTGAAGACACGGTTCATCAGATCCATGAATATAGCCGGCGCATTAGTCAAACCAAATGGCATCACTAGGAACTCGTAATGCCCATAGCGAGTACGGAATGCAGTCTTGGCTACGTCCTGATCACGGACTCTCAACTGATGATATCCAGATCTCAAGTCAATCTTGGAGTAAATTGATGTGCCCTGCAGCTGGTCAAACAAGTCATCAACACGAGGCAATGGATACTTGTTCTTCACAGTCACTCGATTCAGCTGCCGATAGTCAATGCACAGCCGCATCGACCCATCCTTCTTCTTTACGAAGAGAACAGGAGCTCCCCAAGGAGATACACTAGGACGAATGTACCCCTTGTCTAAAAGATCCTGTAGCTGATTCTTCAACTCACGCATCTCTGACGGAGCCAGACGATACGGTGCTCTAGAAATAGGCGAAGTACCCAGCATCAACTCTATGCCAAACTCGACTTCCTAGCAGGAGGAAAACCCGGAATCTCATCAGGAAACACATCTGGAAATTCATCCACAACAGGAATGCTCTCTATCCCAATACTCTCAGCGGACAAATCAACTGCATAGATAAGGTAGCCTTCCCCGCCAGACTCTAGAGCTCGACAGGCTCTCAAAGCTGATACCAAAGGCATCGGGGGTCGCGCTCCCTCACCATAGAAAAACCAACTCTCACTCCCTTCCGGATGAAAGCGTACTAATCTCTGATAGCAGTCCACTGAAGCTCGATAGGTAGTCAGCACATCTATTCCCAGAATGCAATCAAAGTCGTCCATCGCCAGGACCATGAGATTCGCTAACAGAATGTTCCCTTCGAACTCTAAAGGGCAACCCATCACTAGACGCTTAGCCAAAGCAGATTGGCCCGTCGGAGTAGAAACAGACATCACTACGTCTAGTGCAATGCATGGTAACTTATGCCTCTTAACAAAACGTGCAGAAATGAAGGAATGAGATGCACCAGTGTCAATAAGTACAAGAGCAGGTATACCATAAAGCATAAATGTACCTGCGATGACTTTCTCATTCTCCTCCACAGCCTGATCATGTCTCAGGGCAAACACCTGGCCAGAAGCTCGTGGCCTCAAATGAGAACTCCCAGCAGACTGTCCCTGCGACCTCTGCTGTACGGTAGCCTGAGAACCAGATCCTGAACCAGATCCAGAACCGCCTCCCCCAGACAGTGGACAATCCCTCCGGATATGACCAGTCTCTCCACAACGGAAACAAGCTCCAGAAGCTCTACGGCACTTGTCGGATGGATGGTTCTTCCCACAGTGATCACACTTGTCCTTCTTACCGAAACGGACAATACCTCCAGAACCAGAGGAAGAAGAAGATCCAGACTTCTTGAAAGTTTGGGCACGGGGACCCAAAGAACTAGCAGGTCTCGACTGAGAGAAAGACCTGTTCCGCCGAATGCTGTCCTCCGCCTGGTGGCAACGGCTCACCAAACCCTCGTAGGACATGTCGTCACCAACCGCCACACGGTCATGGATCTCAGGGTTAAGGCCCTGAAGGAACAGATTATACTTCATCTCTGAGCTATCAGCAATCTCGGGGCAATAGGATAGCAGATCAAAGAACCTCTGCTGATACTCATCGATAGACATGGTTCCCTGTCGCAGACTCAGTAGCTCGTCTGCCTTCGACTGTCGGAGTGCAGGAGGAAAATACCGCTTTTGGAAAGCTGTGCGGAACTCGGCCCAGGTGGCCACTCCTCTCGCCGTAACAAAAGGTGCAGAAGTAAACCTCCACCACCTACGCGCACGCCCATCCAGAAGATAGCCAAGGGTCTCCACCTTCTGCTCATCGGTGCATTGGAAAGTCTGAAAAGTCGTTTCCATGCGGTCTAACCAGTTCTCCGCATCCTCCGGAGACTCACCTCCAACTAAGGGCTTAGGACCCATAGCTAAGAATCGACGCACAGTGAAACGCTCGTCGTCATGGTGACGATGACGCCGTTCTCGACGAGGCTCCCGGTCGGCATCACCCCAACGCCCACCCACACTGCCATGAGAACTCTGGTCGTCACGATTTGACATCTACAAAAATACCTCAAGATGAGACTAAATCCCAAGAAATCTTTTGCATGCTCTGATACCATAAATGTAGTGACCCTTACACGGATCACCTACTGAACAAAACTTATGCATGCAATTAACTTAATAAAACAGATATCAGAATAAAACTGCGGAAACCAATATCATTATACAATCCCAAGTAAAGGAATCTGTAATTATCCAAAAATATACAACCAAATCGAATAGCTGTATAAACCCAAACAACAGTAATAAAACCTAGACGAAGCTCCAGCTGGCCAACCACTGACTAGCCCCTCCTGGATCCACCCTCCTCGTCCAATCGCAAACCTGCCCCATGGAATAGGGTGTCCAGAAAATACAGAGTACGAGACGTGAGCATAAAACGCTCAGTGTGAGAGTATGAGTATACATGCATGCAAAGTGAACTCCCTATAGACTCGAGGTCAAGGATCAGATAACAGAGACAGACCGGGCCCTGGTATGTAGCACGCTGTGCCGTCGCTTCAGGAGGTGGCTCCCATACCGAGATAACTGTGGATACGCCGGACCCAAATCGATGGAAGTCCATCCACTAACAGGATAGGGTACAACCCTACTACAGACATCTCGAAGGAGATACAGCAAGATGCAAATGAATGCAGCATAATATCATGGCATATAAATCATGCGGTCACATAATACATGCATACTCAGTCAGGATATCTCGAACAGTACTTTCGTACCTCAAATACCAGGTAGGCACTACCAGCTCTAAGTCCAAGCCTAAAGTCCGCCTACACAGCGAAATGATACTACTATCATTATAGCGCCCTAAAAGCCTTAACTAAGCTATAGCATACTCCTAAATATTTATAGGAAGCAAAAGCTATACCTTCGTCCGTCGTTAGCCCTTTGATGTCGATGCCTCCAGAACTTGGGCACAACTCCGCTACGACTACCGAACGTCTAGACGACTCCCAGTTCAAGCCTAGGAAGGCTAGAACAACTCGAATATGACTAGAAATAGAGAGGAAATCCGGAATTGGCAAGGAGAAATGAAGCCTCGGCCTTCTATTTATAGACAACGATCGGAGCCTCCGATCCTCGATCGGAACGTCCGAACCTCGATCGGAACGTCCGATCCTGTCATCGGAGCTTCCGAAGATCCTGATCTGCCACGTGTCAAAATATCACTTGATGACTCCGGATAGGGGTGATCGGAGCCTCCGGTCCTGATCGGAGCTTCCGATCCAGCCACACGTCATGGATGACGTAATATCATCGGTGCCTCCGATCCTCATCGGAGCTTCCGATCCCGATCGGAGCTTCCGATCGTCCCTTCGGAGCTTTCGATCCGTCCAATCCCCAATTTATTTTATTAGCATTAATCCTTTAATTACTCAATTAGGGTTCGGGCTACTACATTCTCCCCCACTTAAGATATTTCGTCCTCGAAATCAGATCTTAAGTACCGAATGCAAATACAGAAATCAGAAACATTCTTTATTCAAACAAACGTTTACAGAGTTTGCAACTGAATACAACTTAAAGAATGAAATCAAAACAACTCAGGATGGTCTTTACGCATCCTGTCCTCAAGCTCCCAAGTAGCTTCCTCAGTGCCTCGGCGCTGCCACTGAACTAAAACCAAAGAAATGACTTTGTTCCGTAAAACCTTATCCTTATAATCAAGGATACGAAGAGGTTTCTCAACATAAGTCAAATCCTTGTCTACCTGAACCTCAGATCGCTGCAGAATATGAGATTCATCCGCCACATACCGTCGCAACAGAGATACGTGAAACACGTCGTGAATACTAGATAGATGCGGTGGCAATGCTAGTCGATAAGCCAAATCGCCAATACTCTCTAAGATCTCAAACGGACCGATAAATCTGGGAGACAACTTGCCCTTAAGGCCAAATCTGAGAATCTTGCGGAAAGGTGACACTCTCAGAAACACTTTCTCCCTGACCTCGAACTGCAAAGGCCTACGCTTGATATTAGCATAACTGGCCTGACGATCCTGTGCAGTCTTAATCCGTTTCTTGATCTGATCAACAATGTCTATCGCCTGCTGGATAAACTCCGGTCCCTCAGCCTGTCTCTCCCCTACTTCTTCCCAGAAGAGTGGAGTACCACAACGTCGCCCATACAACGCCTCAAAAGGTGTCATCCCAATACTAGTGTGATAGCTGTTGTTGTAAGCGAACTCGATCAACGGCAAATGATCCTGCCAGGCTGAACCAAAATCCAAGACGCACGCTCTAAGCATATCCTCTAACGTACGGATAGTGCGCTCTGACTGACCATCAGTCTCTGGATGATAGGCTGTACTCAAACTGAGAGTAGTACCCATCGCACGCTGAACACTACCCCAGAATCTAGAAGTAAACCTGGGGTCCCGATCGCTGACAATGCTCACAGGCACTCCATGAAGTCGAACGATCTCCTGAATGTACAACCGAGCCATACGATCCACATTGTACTCCCGGCTATAGGCAATGAAATGCGCTGACTTGGTGAGTCGGTCCACCACAACCCAGATAGCATCACAGTTCCTCGGGGATACCGGCAAATGGGTCACAAAGTCCATAGTGATAAACTCCCATTTCCATTCAGGAATAGGCAGACTGTGAAGCAATCCTCCAGGTCGTCGGTGCTCTGCCTTGACCTGTTGACACACCAAACATCTCGAAACAAACTGATAAACACTGCGTTTCATTCCCTTCCACCAAAAACGAGTACGTAGATCCTTGTATATCTTGTTGCTCCCAGGATGAATACTCAACTTAGTGCGATGTGCCTGAGATAAAATCTCCTCTCGCAACTCTTCATCCTGTGGAATCACAAGCCTACCAGACAAACACAGAAAGCCATCTGACTGATAATGAAATCCAGACGAGCTACCCTCGTTAGCTAGACGAGCTAAACGCTGGGTCTTTGAATCAGACATCTGAGCATCTCGGATCCGCGAATACAAGGCTGGCTCAGATAATATCGCAAACATCTGGATACTCTGCATACCTTTCTTATTCTTGAAGGTATAACCTGAAGTACAACAGTCACTGATTGCACTAGACATCGAACAAGTCTGAAGTGCGGATAGTCGCACCTTGCGACTCAAAGCATCAGCGGTGAGATTAGCAGCTCCCGGATGGTACTTAATCTCGCAATCATAGTCCTTAAGCAAGTCCATCCAACGTCTCTGTCTCATGTTCAATTCTGCCTGAGTGAACAAATACTTGAGACTCTTATGGTCGGTGAAGATCTCAAATTTCTCGCCATACAGATAATGACGCCAGATCTTCAAAGCGAACACAATGGCTGCTAACTCCAAATCATGGACTGGGTAGTTGTCCTCGTGAATCTTCAGCTGTCTAGAAGCGTATGCGATCACATGCCCATTCTGAGTCAGGACACAACCTAACCCCTGAAGAGAAGCATCCGTGTAAACTACATACCCTCCAGATCCTGACGGTAATGCTAACACCGGCGCAGAAGTCAACCGCCGTCGAAGCTCACGGAAATTCTCCTCACAGTCGGAGGACCACTCAAAATCCACACCCTTGCGGGTAAGCTGCGTCAACGGTCGAGCTAACTGAGAGAAGTTCAGAATGAAGCGACGATAATACCCTGCTAGACCCAGAAAACTACGGATCTCAGCAACTGTCGTCGGACGCGACCAATTAAGTACCGCTTCAATCTTGCTAGGATCAACAGAAATTCCCTCCCTGGATATGATATGGCCAAGAAAAACCACTCTATCCATCCAGAACTCACACTTGCTCAGCTTGGCGTACAATTGCTCATCTCGAAGAGTCTGCAGTACCAACCGCAAGTGAGAAACATGCTCTTCCGTATTACGCGAATAAACCAGGATGTCGTCAATGAAGACCACGACAAACTTGTCCAAATACTCCCTGAAGACACGGTTCATCAGATCCATGAATATAGCCGGCGCATTAGTCAAACCAAATGGCATCACTAGGAACTCGTAATGCCCATAGCGAGTACGGAATGCAGTCTTGGCTACGTCCTGATCACGGACTCTCAACTGATGATATCCAGATCTCAAGTCAATCTTGGAGTAAATTGATGTGCCCTGCAGCTGGTCAAACAAGTCATCAACACGAGGCAATGGATACTTGTTCTTCACAGTCACTCGATTCAGCTGCCGATAGTCAATGCACAGCCGCATCGACCCATCCTTCTTCTTTACGAAGAGAACAGGAGCTCCCCAAGGAGATACACTAGGACGAATGTACCCCTTGTCTAAAAGATCCTGTAGCTGATTCTTCAACTCACGCATCTCTGACGGAGCCAGACGATACGGTGCTCTAGAAATAGGCGAAGTACCCAGCATCAACTCTATGCCAAACTCGACTTCCCTAGCAGGAGGAAAACCCGGAATCTCATCAGGAAACACATCTGGAAATTCATCCACAACAGGAATGCTCTCTATCCCAATACTCTCAGCGGACAAATCAACTGCATAGATAAGGTAGCCTTTCCCGCCAGACTCTAGAGCTCGACAGGCTCTCAAAGCTGATACCAAAGGCATCGGGGGTCGCGCTCCCTCACCATAGAAAAACCAACTCTCACTCCCTTCCGGATGAAAGCGTACTAATCTCTGATAGCAGTCCACTGAAGCTCGATAGGTAGTCAGCACATCTATTCCCAGAATGCAATCAAAGTCGTCCATCGCCAGGACCATGAGATTCGCTAACAGAATGTTCCCTTCGAACTCTAAAGGGCAACCCATCACTAGACGCTTAGCCAAAGCAGATTGGCCCGTCGGAGTAGAAACAGACATCACTACGTCTAGTGCAATGCATGGTAACTTATGCCTCTTAACAAAACGTGCAGAAATGAAGGAATGAGATGCACCAGTGTCAATAAGTACAAGAGCAGGTATACCATAAAGCATAAATGTACCTGCGATGACTTTCTCATTCTCCTCCACAGCCTGATCATGTCTCAGGGCAAACACCTGGCCAGAAGCTCGTGGCCTCAAATGAGAACTCCCAGCAGACTGTCCCTGCGACCTCTGCTGTACGGTAGCCTGAGAACCAGATCCTGAACCAGATCCAGAACCGCCTCCCCCAGACAGTGGACAATCCCTCCGGATATGACCAGTCTCTCCACAACGGAAACAAGCTCCAGAAGCTCTACGGCACTTGTCGGATGGATGGTTCTTCCCACAGTGATCACACTTGTCCTTCTTACCGAAACGGACAATACCTCCAGAACCAGAGGAAGAAGAAGATCCAGACTTCTTGAAAGTTTGGGCACGGGGACCCAAAGAACTAGCAGGTCTCGACTGAGAGAAAGACCTGTTCCGCCGAATGCTGTCCTCCGCCTGGTGGCAACGGCTCACCAAACCCTCGTAGGACATGTCGTCACCAACCGCCACACGGTCATGGATCTCAGGGTTAAGGCCCTGAAGGAACAGATTATACTTCATCTCTGAGCTATCAGCAATCTCGGGGCAATAGGATAGCAGATCAAAGAACCTCTGCTGATACTCATCGATAGACATGGTTCCCTGTCGCAGACTCAGTAGCTCGTCTGCCTTCGACTGTCGGAGTGCAGGAGGAAAATACCGCTTTTGGAAAGCTGTGCGGAACTCGGCCCAGGTGGCCACTCCTCTCGCCGTAACAAAAGGTGCAGAAGTAAACCTCCACCACCTACGTGCACGCCCATCCAGAAGATAGCCAAGGGTCTCCACCTTCTGCTCATCGGTGCATTGGAAAGTCTGAAAAGTCGTTTCCATGCGGTCTAACCAGTTCTCCGCATCCTCCGGAGACTCACCTCCAACTAAGGGCTTAGGACCCATAGCTAAGAATCGACGCACAGTGAAACGCTCGTCGTCATGGTGACGATGACGCCGTTCTCGACGAGGCTCCCGGTCGGCATCACCCCAACGCCCACCCACACTGCCATGAGAACTCTGGTCGTCACGATTTGACATCTACAAAAATACCTCAAGATGAGACTAAATCCCAAGAAATCTTTTGCATGCTCTGATACCATAAATGTAGTGACCCTTACACGGATCACCTACTGAACAGAACTTATGCATGCAATTAACTTAATAAAACAGATATCAGAATAAAACTGCGGAAACCAATATCATTATACAATCCCAAGTAAAGGAATCTGTAATTATCCAAAAATATACAACCAAATCGAATAGCTGTATAAACCCAAACAACAGTAATAAAACCTAGACGAAGCTCCAGCTTGCGAACCACTGACTAGCCCCTCCTGGATCCACCCTCCTCGTCCAATCGCAAACCTGCCCCATGGAATAGGGTGTCCAGAAAATACAGAGTACGAGACGTGAGCATAAAACGCTCAGTGCGAGAGTATGAGTATACATGCATGCAAAGTGAACTCCCTATAGACTCGAGGTCAAGGATCAGATAACAGAGACAGACCGGGCCCTGGTATGTAGCACGCTGTGCCGTCGCTTCAGGAGGTGGCTCCCATACCGAGATAACTGTGGATACGCCGGACCCAAATCGATGGAAGTCCATCCACTAACAGGATAGGGTACAACCCTACTACAGACATCTCGAAGGAGATACAGCAAGATGCAAATGAATGCAGCATAATATCATGGCATATAAATCATGCGGTCACATAATACATGCATACTCAGTCAGGATATCTCGAACAGTACTTTCGTACCTCAAATACCAGGTAGGCACTACCAGCTCTAAGTCCAAGCCTAAAGTCCGCCTACACAGCGAAATGATACTACTATCATTATAGCGCCCTAAAAGCCTTAACTAAGCTATAGCATACTCCTAAATATTTATAGGAAGCAAAAGCTATACCTTCGTCCGTCGTTAGCCCTTTGATGTCGATGCCTCCAGAACTTGGGCACAACTCCGCTACGACTACCGAACGTCTAGACGACTCCCAATTCAAGCCTAGGAAGGCTAGAACAACTCGAATATGACTAGAAATAGAGAGGAAATCCGGAATTGGCAAGGAGAAATGAAGCCTCGGCCTTCTATTTATAGACAACGATCGGAGCCTCCGATCCTCGATCGGAACGTCCGAACCTCGATCGGAACGTCCGATCCTGTCATCGGAGCTTCCGAAGATCCTGATCTGCCACGTGTCAAAATATCACTTGATGACTCCGGATAGGGGTGATCGGAGCCTCCGGTCCTGATCGGAGCTTCCGATCCAACCACACGTCATGGATGACGTAATATCATCGGTGCCTCCGATCCTCATCGGAGCTTCCGATCCCGATCGGAGCTTCCGATCGTCCCTTCGGAGCTTCCGATCCGTCCAATCCCCAATTTATTTGATTAGCATTAATCTTTTAATTACTCAATTAGGGTTCGGGCTACTACATTCTCCCCCACTTAAGATATTTCGTCCTCGAAATCAGATCTTAAGTACCGAATGCAAATACAGAAATCAGAAACATTCTTTATTCAAACAAACGTTTACAGAGTTTGCAACTGAATACAACTTAAAGAATGAAATCAAAACAACTCAGGATGGTCTTTACGCATCCTGTCCTCAAGCTCCCAAGTAGCTTCCTCAGTGCCTCGGCGCTGCCACTGAACTAAAACCAAAGAAATGACTTTGTTCCGTAAAACCTTATCCTTATAATCAAGGATACGAAGAGGTTTCTCAACATAAGTCAAATCCTTGTCTACCTGAACCTCAGATCGCTGCAGAATATGAGATTCATCCGCCACATACCGTCGCAACAGAGATACGTGAAACACGTCGTGAATACTAGATAGATGCGGTGGCAATGCTAGTCGATAAGCCAAATCGCCAATACTCTCTAAGATCTCAAACGGACCGATAAATCTGGGAGACAACTTGCCCTTAAGGCCAAATCTGAGAATCTTGCGGAAAGGTGACACTCTCAGAAACACTTTCTCCCTGACCTCGAACTGCAAAGGCCTACGCTTGATATTAGCATAACTGGCCTGACGATCCTGTGCAGTCTTAATCCGTTTCTTGATCTGATCAACAATGTCTATCGCCTGCTGGATAAACTCCGGTCCCTCAGCCTGTCTCTCCCCTACTTCTTCCCAGAAGAGTGGAGTACCACAACGTCGCCCATACAACGCCTCAAAAGGTGTCATCCCAATACTAGTGTGATAGCTGTTGTTGTAAGCGAACTCGATCAACGGCAAATGATCCTGCCAGGCTGAACCAAAATCCAAGACGCACGCTCTAAGCATATCCTCTAACGTACGGATAGTGCGCTCTGACTGACCATCAGTCTCTGGATGATAGGCTGTACTCAAACTGAGAGTAGTACCCATCGCACGCTGAACACTACCCCAGAATCTAGAAGTAAACCTGGGGTCCCGATCGCTGACAATGCTCACAGGCACTCCATGAAGTCGAACGATCTCCTGAATGTACAACCGAGCCATACGATCCACATTGTACTCCCGGCTATAGGCAATGAAATGCGCTGACTTGGTGAGTCGGTCCACCACAACCCAGATAGCATCACAGTTCCTCGGGGATACCGGCAAATGGGTCACAAAGTCCATAGTGATAAACTCCCATTTCCATTCAGGAATAGGCAGACTGTGAAGCAATCCTCCAGGTCGTCGGTGCTCTGCCTTGACCTGTTGACACACCAAACATCTCGAAACAAACTGATAAACACTGCGTTTCATTCCCTTCCACCAAAAACGAGTACGTAGATCCTTGTACATCTTGTTGCTCCCAGGATGAATACTCAACTTAGTGCGATGTGCCTGAGATAAAATCTCCTCTCGCAACTCTTCATCCTGTGGAATCACAAGCCTACCAGACAAACACAGAAAGCCATCTGACTGATAATGAAATCCAGACGAGCTACCCTCGTTAGCTAGACGAGCTAAACGCTGGGTCTTTGAATCAGACATCTGAGCATCTCGGATCCGCGAATACAAGGCTGGCTCAGATAATATCGCAAACATCTGGATACTCTGCATACCTTTCTTATTCTTGAAGGTATAACCTGAAGTACAACAGTCACTGATTGCACTAGACATCGAACAAGTCTGAAGTGCGGATAGTCGCACCTTGCGACTCAAAGCATCAGCGGTGAGATTAGCAGCTCCCGGATGGTACTTAATCTCGCAATCATAGTCCTTAAGCAAGTCCATCCAACGTCTCTGTCTCATGTTCAATTCTGCCTGAGTGAACAAATACTTGAGACTCTTATGGTCGGTGAAGATCTCAAATTTCTCGCCATACAGATAATGACGCCAGATCTTCAAAGCGAACACAATGGCTGCTAACTCCAAATCATGGACTGGGTAGTTGTCCTCGTGAATCTTCAGCTGTCTAGAAGCGTATGCGATCACATGCCCATTCTGAGTCAGGACACAACCTAACCCCTGAAGAGAAGCATCCGTGTAAACTACATACCCTCCAGATCCTGACGGTAATGCTAACACCGGCGCAGAAGTCAACCGCCGTCGAAGCTCACGGAAATTCTCCTCACAGTCGGAGGACCACTCAAAATCCACACCCTTGCGGGTAAGCTGCGTCAACGGTCGAGCTAACTGAGAGAAGTTCAGAATGAAGCGACGATAATACCCTGCTAGACCCAGAAAACTACGGATCTCAGCAACTGTCGTCGGACGCGACCAATTAAGTACCGCTTCAATCTTGCTAGGATCAACAGAAATTCCCTCCCTGGATATGATATGGCCAAGAAAAACCACTCTATCCATCCAGAACTCACACTTGCTCAGCTTGGCGTACAATTGCTCATCTCGAAGAGTCTGCAGTACCAACCGCAAGTGAGAAACATGCTCTTCCGTATTACGCGAATAAACCAGGATGTCGTCAATGAAGACCACGACAAACTTGTCCAAATACTCCCTGAAGACACGGTTCATCAGATCCATGAATATAGCCGGCGCATTAGTCAAACCAAATGGCATCACTAGGAACTCGTAATGCCCATAGCGAGTACGGAATGCAGTCTTGGCTACGTCCTGATCACGGACTCTCAACTGATGATATCCAGATCTCAAGTCAATCTTGGAGTAAATTGATGTGCCCTGCAGCTGGTCAAACAAGTCATCAACACGAGGCAATGGATACTTGTTCTTCACAGTCACTCGATTCAGCTGCCGATAGTCAATGCACAGCCGCATCGACCCATCCTTCTTCTTTACGAAGAGAACAGGAGCTCCCCAAGGAGATACACTAGGACGAATGTACCCCTTGTCTAAAAGATCCTGTAGCTGATTCTTCAACTCACGCATCTCTGACGGAGCCAGACGATACGGTGCTCTAGAAATAGGCGAAGTACCCAGCATCAACTCTATGCCAAACTCGACTTCCCTAGCAGGAGGAAAACCCGGAATCTCATCAGGAAACACATCTGGAAATTCATCCACAACAGGAATGCTCTCTATCCCAATACTCTCAGCGGACAAATCAACTGCATAGATAAGGTAGCCTTCCCCGCCAGACTCTAGAGCTCGACAGGCTCTCAAAGCTGATACCAAAGGCATCGGGGGTCGCGCTCCCTCACCATAGAAAAACCAACTCTCACTCCCTTCCGGATGAAAGCGTACTAATCTCTGATAGCAGTCCACTGAAGCTCGATAGGTAGTCAGCACATCTATTCCCAGAATGCAATCAAAGTCGTCCATCGCCAGGACCATGAGATTCGCTAACAGAATGTTCCCTTCGAACTCTAAAGGGCAACCCATCACTAGACGCTTAGCCAAAGCAGATTGGCCCGTCGGAGTAGAAACAGACATCACTACGTCTAGTGCAATGCATGGTAACTTATGCCTCTTAACAAAACGTGCAGAAATGAAGGAATGAGATGCACCAGTGTCAATAAGTACAAGAGCAGGTATACCATAAAGCATAAATGTACCTGCGATGACTTTCTCATTCTCCTCCACAGCCTGATCATGTCTCAGGGCAAACACCTGGCCAGAAGCTCGTGGCCTCAAATGAGAACTCCCAGCAGACTGTCCCTGCGACCTCTGCTGTACGGTAGCCTGAGAACCAGATCCTGAACCAGATCCAGAACCGCCTCCCCCAGACAGTGGACAATCCCTCCGGATATGACCAGTCTCTCCACAACGGAAACAAGCTCCAGAAGCTCTACGGCACTTGTCGGATGGATGGTTCTTCCCACAGTGATCACACTTGTCCTTCTTACCGAAACGGACAATACCTCCAGAACCAGAGGAAGAAGAAGATCCAGACTTCTTGAAAGTTTGGGCACGGGGACCCAAAGAACTAGCAGGTCTCGACTGAGAGAAAGACCTGTTCCGCCGAATGCTATCCTCCGCCTGGTGGCAACGGCTCACCAAACCCTCGTAGGACATGTCGTCACCAACCGCCACACGGTCATGGATCTCAGGGTTAAGGCCCTGAAGGAACAGATTATACTTCATCTCTGAGCTATCAGCAATCTCGGGGCAATAGGATAGCAGATCAAAGAACCTCTGCTGATACTCATCGATAGACATGGTTCCCTGTCGCAGACTCAGTAGCTCGTCTGCCTTCGACTGTCGGAGTGCAGGAGGAAAATACCGCTTTTGGAAAGCTGTGCGGAACTCGGCCCAGGTGGCCACTCCTCTCGCCGTAACAAAAGGTGCAGAAGTAAACCTCCACCACCTACGCGCACGCCCATCCAGAAGATAGCCAAGGGTCTCCACCTTCTGCTCATCGGTGCATTGGAAAGTCTGAAAAGTCGTTTCCATGCGGTCTAACCAGTTCTCCGCATCCTCCGGAGACTCACCTCCAACTAAGGGCTTAGGACCCATAGCTAAGAATCGACGCACAGTGAAACGCTCGTCGTCATGGTGACGATGACGCCGTTCTCGACGAGGCTCCCGGTCGGCATCACCCCAACGCCCACCAATACTGCCATGAGAACTCTGGTCGTCACGATTTGACATCATTAGTATGACTAGCTCACTATATAGACTGAATCAAAATGGAAACTTATGAATTTTTCATCTTAAATGAATCTATGGGGACATATTTATATACGGAGTTTGGACGTCCCGAACTCAGGTTCGGACCTACCGAACTCTGCATGCCCGACATGTATTTGGGTGTCTGAGTTTGGACGCTCCGAACCCACCTCCGGACCTTGACATTAGTTTCCTTCTCAGCCTTCTTTCTGGGAGCAACTAACTCTTTAAAAGTAGCCGGTCTCCCTTTGGTTGTTCTTGCTTTCTTCAGTGGAGGAGAGGGCATCCTTCAAAGTCACTTACAACCACAATCATTTTCCTTTCGGGCTTGAGAGCTTCTACCTTGCTGGATTCAGACTTCGAGGTCTTCTTGAACTTAACCATTTCTTCCGCTATTTATTTATTAACATAAATTAGTTTGGCACCAGCCAAACCACCAGTCTATCCACTCTCTCTGTCCAATTTGAAACCTTCTCCGTGGATTGGAGTGTCCATGATAACAACAAGGACGTGAGAGAAAATTTCCCAGTACAAAATTATGAGAATACAAACCAATATGAGGCATGCAACATGAGGTAACTGGTCAACTACCAAGTCCTTCTCAGACTAGGCTCCAATGAGTATGTAGCACCATCTGAAAATCCGACCATGGGGTGACTCACACACTCGTCTAAATCACCGTAGTATTAGTCGCTGCCATTGCATTAAATCCCGATGTCAGACATATAAATCGGTGTAAGGCTGGGTGACCCTACGAGAAAGGCTATCTCGAAGAAGATACAACTCAACATGTCTGTGCACATGCAGTATGTATGAAAAACAGTAAAACATGTATTATGACGCATAAATGAAACATATAAGCATGCATACTTAGCTGACAATCTCAATCAGTACTTACTTACCTCTAGGTGTATGTCGAGGAAACCCTATGGTCCAAGATTCAAGCCTACAGTCAAGTGATTATCATATCACTAATCATGTTATAAAAATTTTAACTAAGCTAACAGTTACTCCTATTTTCTAATAGGATTCTCGGACCATACTTTTGTTTGTCGATAGTCTGTTGATGTCGAAGGCCCTGGATTCAAGTCACCACTTCGCTACTATTCCAAAAGCACCTCACTATTTTCGGGCCCTCATTAGTATGACTAGCTCACTATATAGACTGAATCAAAATGGAAACTTATGAATTTTTCATCTTAAATGAATCTATGGGGACATATTTATATACGGAGTTTGGACGTCCCGAACTCAGGTTCGGACCTACCAAACTCTGCATGCCCGACATGTATTTGGGTGTCTGAGTTTGGACGCTCCAAACCCACCTCCGGACCTTCCGAACTCTACATGAAGGTGATGAGTCATCGATGCATGGACAGCTCACTGACAGCTAGCTTTGAAAGATCCGATCGGGACTCATGACCTTCTGATCTAACACGTGGTATGCATCCAAACGTGAATCCATCGGCTTACTTGTCTGTTAAAGATCGGACGTTCCGATCTCCATTTCGGATGTGCCAAACTGTTTATTTGCATCCGATCTTGAACATTGCTTCCGAACATGTTCGGAAACCTTCCGAACTTCCTTGCATCCGAACTTACTAAGGCCCTGGTTCGGTGCTTCCAGAACTCTCTGGTGGTTCCGAAGCTTATAATTCTTATTTTTAATCTATATTAAGTCCTTTGATTTGTTTAGTTAGAAGCCCTTAATCATGTTTATAATTTAATTACTTAAATAGGGTATGGGTTACTATACTACTATGTAAAATTATTCATTCTGACATAGGGATATATATATATAGATGTCGAAAGGTTGAAAGGATTTTTTTTCGTTAATTTTTTTGTGTCCCTTGTATTAGATTCAATATGATCCATCATATTTGATCGCATCTGATCCGTCAGAATCATTGGATCATATCATTTCGCATGATTGAATTTGGTACGTCTATCTCCAGATCAACAATTCATATGACACCACTTCTAGATAATCACATCCCCTTGGATGAAACCCTATATCTATCATATTTCAATCACCTGATCTAATGCTCCAATCATCATCCAACGGTACTCATCTCATCCACTCGTGATCCATCACAACCCTATGATCCAACGCATCCGATCACTCTCAACCAATCCATGTCACGCATTCCGATGGCATCAAGTCACACAACATATCCACACTAACTTGGACCACATGACACCTCCCTGCCACGTCATCAACGTGATTTTCGAGTCGCATAAATAAAATATCCTCATTGCTCCTCGCGAGGAGGCGAACTGCGCCTTACATGCACCCTTTGTGTATGTGCGTTATCGATCAGTGCGACGCATCTCCCTCACCTTCGGTTGGCCTTGGTTTGTTTGAGTTAGATTTAATTCATTACTTAACATACACAATAGTATATACGAAGAAATTGAAAACTTTAAACTTTCCATATGGGGCAAGACTCATTCTCCCTACTACATATTTAATTGGGCTTTATTTACCAATTTTAATTAATTAATTTTTCATTTACCCGAAATCAGTTTTGAGCAATTGATAAGTGCATTTTATGCACTTAATTTGTTTATGTTTTTAATTGAACTTTGCTTTGTTTCGAGCAGAATTATGTGTTGTTGTTGTTGTTTGTGTGCATGTAGGGAAAGATATAAGTTGGTGGAAAAAGAAAATAAAAGAAGAAAAAAAATAGAAGAGAGAAAAAAATAAGAAAAAAATAACAGATGAAGAAATAGAAGAGAATAGTGGAAATAGATCAAGGCGCAGAAGCGCTACAGGAGGAATTGGAGTAGAAGATCAAAAGCTCTTAGATCAAGGAGCAGAAGCTCTTGATGAAGAATTCAATATGCGAATAGAAGGCGCAGACGCGCAAAGGGAAGAAGCGCAAAATCCTGGAGAGATTGAGCGTGAGAGAAGCGCTTCTACGCTTTCAAGGAATAGCTTCTGTGCTGATATATTTTGGGAAAAACGATGGAGTTTGGAAATTTTCAAACACTGATATTTTGTGGGCTTAATCTTGGGCTTTCACCTACATATAAAAGAGAAATTGTGAAACAAAATTAAGGGGAGCCGCCACACACTTTAGAGAGAACAAGACACTCCCAAACGTGAGAGATTGAGAGATTTGAAGAATTCTATAGCAGAATTCAAGGAACAGAGTTTGAAGATTGTGCAAGATGGGAACAGGGACACGTCTTCGGCTTTGTTATTCTTCTTTTAAGTTTATTTAATTCTGAATTATTTATAGTTTCAAAAACATGAATTATTTTTGACATACTTGTTTATGAACTAAATTTTATTAGTCTAGAGGATGATGTAACATGGCGTAGACGACTTCTAAAACTTTTTATTTTATTGGATTGAATTCTTCTAAATTAATTGTGTTTTCTAGATTTTATTGTCTTTTCAATTACTTGATCACTAATTGAATTGTCAAATTTATTTGAAATCGATGTTCGGGAGAGGGAATTTTGAATAGGATATTAGAAAATACACTGTTATTGTTTATATAGTTCGGGAGGGTGTATAGTTTTAATAGAGCTTGTGTAAGAACATGGTTTATCACATATCATTAAACCTAGATTTTTAATAGGGATATTGGAATCGAAGTTTAATTGATACACTCTATTTGTTGCTCGGGAGAGAAAAATAGAAAAATCTAAGTGTTCTTGGCTATTAATTAAATGGAATTCATGAAAATAATTTAATTAGAAGTAATTGTTTTCGAAACCATGTGAAATCAAATCCTCTAGACCATAATTCTCTAATTGATATTTCTCTGAAATTTTTGGTTGTCTTGCAATTTTCTATTATTTATTTTAAGTTTGAAGAAAAGCTTTTTATTTAATTTTCTAAATAAAGTTTGGACTATTTTATTACATTATTGATATAATTTTCAAATATACTCCTCGTGGGAACGATACTTTACTCACTCAATATTAAAACTTGACAATCGTGCGCTTGCGAGCATAAAAATACGCAACAAATTTTTGGTGTCGTTTCCGGGGAGTAGTTTTTATTGAATTTATATTAGTCTTGTTACCAATTAATCTAAATTTTAATTTGGAGCTCTTTTATTATTTTCGATTTTTCATTCTTTTTATTCTTCTTGAGCGCAGTGTAAGTGAAGATCTCAAAGCGTTGATTCTTTATAGTTTGATCCAGAGATTGAACGCACTGCAAGAGCTTTGAGAAGGTTCAGAAGAGAAGAATCAAGGAATATGGCTGAATATAATCCACAACAGGCTCCCTTGGTGCCAATTAGAGATCACTTCCGGCCTACTATTCAAGCTCATTATTCTTGAATTGCTCGTGGAACAATCAATGCTAAAAAGTTCAAGCTTAAGCCTGCATTGATTAATATGGTTCAGCAGAACCAGTTTAATGGGATTGCTACTGCTGATCCTCACCTGCATCTGAGGACGTTCTTGGAGATTAATGATACGGTAAAGATGAATGGTGTTTCTGAGGATATTATTTGTTTGCATTTGTTACCATTCTCTCTCAGGGATCTGGCGAGGAGTTTGCTACATTCACTGCCGTTGGGAAGCATAACTACTTGGGAGGACATGGATATAAAATTTTTAGCGAAGTATTTTCCACCTGCGAAGTCCGCCCAACTGAAGATTGAGATTAGAACTTTTAGGCAGATTAATTCTGAGCAGTTGTATGAGGCATGGGAGATATATAAGGATTTGCTGAGACGGTGTCCCAACCACAATTTTGCAGACTGGGAGCAAATTGAGTTGTTCTATAATGGGTTGAATATGCCTACGCGGATGTCGGTGGACTCTGATGCTGGAGGTACCATATTTTCCAAGGATCCTATTCAGGCCTATGATATACTAGTGACTGCATTGAGAAAAGTGAGCATAGCAGATTCAGCAGGTGTGTCTGTGGCCATTGAAGAGTCTCATCCCCCTGAAGAAGCTCAGTGCATCAATCCTAGAGGTTATGGAGGCTATCGAGGTAGCTGATAACTACATTTTGTGTGCATTATTTTGTGTCAATTTTATGTTTATTTTGCATGCATTCATATTATCTCGTTGTGTTTTTATGTGTTTTATTTATGTTTTATTTATTATGTGTGCATTTCACTCTCCTGGTTGATTTTTGTAGGAAAGTTATGAATTAATAAAAAAATGCTAAAGAAGAACTCGCTCTCGAGCGGATTAATTTTCCGCTGGAGCGAGAGTCCATATTCCAGAAGGCTACAAATCATGGCGCGCTCAAGCGAGTGATTCTTGCGCTCGAGCGCAAATCCGGGGAATTAATATTTTGGGAAATCCTTTTGTTGGAAGGAGTTAATTTTTTTACGGGATCCTGGCCATATAAATAGGAGATATAACATATTTTGTGGGGTTCCCAGTTCCAGTTGCGGAGACAGAGGCGGCTACTACACACTTGGAGTGAAGATTTAATTCTTATTTTCTTTTTTTATTTTTATTTGAATTATATGATTGAAAACTATGTTTAAGAATTATGTTTATTTGTGAGTAGTAGTTTTTATTCGATTAAGAACACGAGATTGGGCCGAACAGATTGTTGTTGAACAAGTGGATTTGATTTGGGATTTTTAGATTTTTATTAAAATTATTGATTGTTGGATTTATATTTTGTCTTGTGAATAATCTGGCCAATTATTTATTTTCATGTTAATTGATTCTGATTCTAACGATTAGGAATTGATTTCGATCACCCCAATAATTGATATATGGTTAAACCGACTAGAAATAGTATTCGGTTTCAGTATATGATTTTAGGTGAAAACTGAATTATCACAAATATTGAATGCATTCCCGTTTGATTAGAATTAACTAGAAATAATTAATCTGTTAATACTTGAATAGGTTCAAAAAATTCTAGACATAGATTGTTAAACAAGATAGGATAATTCACCGTGATTTAAGATTAAATCTGGATCCTAGATCTGCCACTCGTTCGCATGATTTTTTCGATGCCTGCATGTGTCCTTGATCGAATCTCTCGTTATTGAAGTTCATTCCAAATTGTTTGCTGCATTTTTTCTTGAACTTATTTTATTAGTAATTTATTTATAAATTTTAGTTTAATTGAATAAATCAAATCAACCTTTATTGTTTGTTCTAGATTAAGTTTAAATATTCATATTTTGGTAATCCATAAATCACTCCCTGTGGGTTCGACATCTGGACTCTTTGTCCACTTACTATAACTTGACATGGTACGCTTGTCAGTATTTATTAAATACCGAATTGATCGGCCAAGTTTTTGGCGCCGTTGCCGGGGACTGATAGATATCAGAATTTTTATTTTACTTGAGATTAGACCTTTATTTTTGTTTTTTTATTTGAGCTGAATTCTGAACCTTTCTCTCGTATTTGATTTTCAGGTACTTTCTGCTCGTGTATGCATATCACTCGACCTTCCAAAGATCATGTGCCACTTGAATTGGAGATCGAGCGCACACTCAACAAAATTCAGAGAGCTAGGAGAAATATTAATCTAGAACTTGAATCAGAGTCAGATCCGGAAGAAGAGATGGTTGATAATCGCACAGTTCTGGACCTCATTCGCCCACCTGTTGAAGGTTATGGATCGAGCATCGTTTGCCCTGCTGTTGAGGCGAATAACTTTGAGCTGAAGCCCTCTATTGTTCAGATGATCCAGCTTCAAGCACGTTTTGGAGGCACGGCTGTGGAGGATCCTTACGCTCATCTGTAGCGATACCTTTCGATCTGCGAAATGTTCAAATTCAATAGGGTAACATCTGATACAGTGAGACTGCGGTTATTCCCATTTTCTCTACATGGAGATGCACTCGAGTGGTTGGATGATATACCTGCTTGCTCTATTACCACCTGGACAGGGTTTGCATAAACATTTTTGAACAAGTACTTCCCACCTACGAAGATGGCTAAACTATTCTCTGTTATTATCTCTTTTAAGCAAAAGTATGGGGAGTCTTTGCATGCAGCCTGGAACAAATTTAAAAATATGTTGAGGATGTTTCCTCAACATAATCTCACTCAAAGCAAGCAAACCCAGACATTCTATAATAGAGCCGATCAATCGATGCGATTTATGTTGGATGTTGCGGCCAATGGAAGTCTATTCAGGAAGACGCTAGCAGACGCATGGGAGATCATTGGAAATATGGCAAAAAATAATGTGGGATGGTTGGGTATGAAGAAGGAGAAGAAGGCCGGAGTCTTGGATATTGATGCGTTGATAGCCCTAAATTCTAAACTTGACGCTCTTACTCATCAGATGATGCAAATTCAGTCATCCATAGTTAACCAAGTTCAAGGAAACGTCACTGAGGAACACCAAATTTTTGAGGCGGAGGCAATGAAATTTATGGGAAATCAAGGAAGACAGCGGTAGAATAATCCTTACAGCAACACATATGACCCAGGTTGGAAAATCATCCAAATTTCTCTTGGAAATCCCAGGAAAATTCAGAGAATAATGCTAAACCTGAAGAGAAGAAGCCTAGCTTGGAGGAACTCATGATGAAATATGTTGCTGGGAATCAAGAAGTGATGCTGCAAAAGCTGGAGACGCAGATGAGCCAGATAGAAACTCAACTGTCAATTAGGCCAACAGGTGCCTTGACGAGCAATACTGACAAGAACCCTCAGGATGTTAATGCTATCATGGCCGTGACGAGGTCACAAAAGGAGGATCCGGAAAAAATGGCCGAAGGGAAGAAGATGGAGAGGTCGAATATGGAAGAATCTGAGGATACGCACAGTGCTGAAAATTTCTCGACGGCAAGTAGGAAAGGTAAGAAAGGTAAGACTTCAAAATTTGAAGTTAATGTCGATGTTGATATTTCTAACCTCCCTTTCCCCCAGCGAGCTAAGCAATTATTTTTTGATCTTCAGTTTAAAAAGTTTCTTGAAATTTTCAATAAACTGTATATTAACATACCTTTTGCAGATGTTGTAACTCAAATGCCGAAGTACGACAGATTTCTGAAGGACAAACTGATAAGTGTATTTTATACACTTAATTTATATATGATTTTAATTATTAATTGTTTGTTTCGAGCAGATTTATGTGGGTGTTTTGTTGTTTTTGTGAGTGTAGAAAATTATTGATTTTATGTGAAAATGAGAGGAAAAAGGAGAAAAGAAGAATAAAAGAAAGGAAAAAGAAAAGAAGAGAAAATTGAAGAGAAGAAAGGAACGTTCAGAGAAAAGAAAAGGAACAGTGTTGGGTTTCTTATTGGGCCTTAAAAGTTTAGCGCTTGATTAAGCGCTGATGAGGAAAGAAGAGAAGAACTAACGCGCAATGCTATTGAAGACTGGAGAATTGAGATTTCGAGATAAAGGCACGCCCGCGCCTTCACTTGAGCGCCCGCCCCGTCGCTGTGTTTTGGAAATTTTATTAAATCGGGCAATTAATTCTTGGGCTTGATTTTGTGAGCTTTTGCTGAGCAATATAAAAAAGGAATTTTTATCAGAGGAGAAGAGAGCCGCCACATTAACAGAGGATATCAGAGATTGATCGTGAACTTTTGGGGATTTTTCTGGAGCTTAACTGAAGAACGAAGACGGAGATCGATAGACCGGACACGGCGTCGATGACGGATTTGATTTATTACTTTTATTTTATTCTGAATATGTTTGGATTTTTGAATATGAATTGTTTTATTCAGAATTTGATTATGAACTAATTTTTTATAGTCTAGAGGTCGGATGGAACCTGGTGTAGACGCTTTCATGAATGTTTGATTTTATTGAATTGAATTTCTTCTAAATTAATTGTTTTTTTCTAGAATTGATTGTCTTTTCAATTATCTGATCAATAATTGATTTGTTATATTTATTTGAAATCATTGCTCGGGAGAGGAGATTTTGAATAGGACATTAGAAAATACACTGTTAATTATTTATACAGCTCGGGAGAGTGTATGATTTTAACAGAGCTTTTAAAAAGAACATTGTTTTGTGATAGATCACTGCGATAAATTCTTAATAGAAATATTGGAATTTAATTGTAGTTGATAAACATTATTTATTGCTCGGGAGAGGGAAATAATAAACTTAAGTGTTCTTGGCTATTAATTGACTGAAATTCATGGAGATTAATTATTTATGATTGACTGTTGTTGAAACCAGGTGAAATCTATACCTCTAGACCATTTTTCTCTGATTGATTATTCCTGAAAGTTGTGTGCGTGCTATCTAAAATCATCTGATTATTTATTTTATTGCAAAATTCTTGATTATTGATTTTCTAGATAAAGTTTAGACTATTTTAATTACAAGTACTAAATATTTTCATTTTACTCCCTGTGGGATCGATATCTGATTTAATCACTATATTAAAACTTGACACTCGTACGCTTGCGAGAAATTTTCACTACAAGTTTTTGGCGCCGTTGCCGGGGAGTAAATTTTGATTATTTTTTAGTCTTGTTACCAATTAGTCTAGATTTTAATTTAGAGTTTTTTATTTTATTTTTTAAGTTACTAATTAATTTTTTCTTATCTTTTAATTGCAGTTTATGCGACGATCTCAAAGTGCTAATTCTCTACTGTTTGATCCGAAGATCGAGCGCACTGCACGTGCTTTAAGACGAGCTAGAAGAGAATAAATTGAAAGAATGGCTGAACAAGAAGCAAATCAAGCTCCCCTAGTGCCAATTAGAGATCACTTCAGACCGACGATCCAAGCTCACTATTCTGGAATCGCTCGAGGAACTATCAATGCAAACAATTTTGAGCTGAAGCCTGCATTGATCAACATGGTTCAATCGAACCAATTTAATGAGAGTACCACAGCTGATCCTCATCTGCATCTGAGGACCTTCTTAGAAATTACTGATACGGTAAAATTTAACGGTGTTCCTGAAGATATTATTTGCTTACGCTTGTTTCCGTTTTCTCTCAGGGATCAAGCCAGAAGTTGGTTGCAATCACTGCCGCTTGGAAGCATCACTACTTGGGAGGGGATGACAGAAAAGTTTCTTGCGAAATATTTTCCACCTGCCAAGTCCACCCAGTTGAAGATAGAGATCAGCACGTTCCGGCAGATAGACACTGAACAGCTCTATGAGACGTGGAAAAGGTACAAAGAATTACTTAGACATTGTCCTAACCACAATTTTGCAGATTGGGAACAAATCGAGTGGTTTTACAACGGACTAAATGCACCTACAAGGATGAATGTCGATTCTGCTTCTGGAGGAACTATTTTTGCAAAGGACTCCGCTCAAGCCTATGATATGCTTGAACAGATGACGATAAACAGTTTTCAATGGCCATCTGAGCGTGTGGGAGTCAAGAAGCCAGCTGAAATGTATGCAGTGGATCCTCTCACGTCCATCACTGCTCAATTATCTGCACTGACTACACAGGTAGCTTCTTTGAATAAAATTAATGTTGCAGATTCAACTAGAGTTGAAGGATCACCGGCCATAGAGCAAGTCAATTATATAAATCCAAATGGCTACCGAGGATATGGAGGCTATAGAGGTAACCCTGTCCCAAATACTTATCATCCTAGCTTGCGTAATCATGAAAAGTTTTCGTATGCTAACAATAAAAATGTGCTGAACCCTTCGGGATTCAATACAAACAAGGATGAGGGTAAGCAGTCGTTGGAGGATGTGGTTAGTACTTTTGTGCAGGAATCAGGTAAGAGGATGGCGAGAACTGAGTCTCGACTTGACAGTTTGGAGACGCACATGGCCAACATGGGCGCAGTGTTGCAATCCATGGAGACTAGTATTGGGCAGTTGGCGAATGCACTGAAGGACAACAATCGCGGCCAGTTCCCTAGCAATACTGAGGTGAATCCCAAGGAGCAGTGCAATGTCATCGAAGTGCGGAGTGCCAAAGACGTTGGAGTCCAAATTCCTACTGTTGCGGATAAGAAACTTGAGGAAAAAGTTGAGGAGAAAGAGAAGGAGCTTGAATCTGAGCCAAAACCGATGTACAAGCCTTCACTTCCATACCCGCAAAGGTTCAAGAAGAAAGCATTGGAAGAGCAATTTTCCAAGTTCTTGGAGATTTTTAAGAAGATTCACATCAACATTCCCTTTGCTGAAGCTTTGGAGCAAATGCCGAATTATGCGAAGTTCATCAAGGAGGTGATGTCCAAGAAGAGGAGGCTGCTAGAGAACGAGGTAGTGAATTTAACGGAAGAGTGCAGTGCGGTGCTCCAAAAGAAGATGCCACAAAAGCTTAAGGATCCAGGGAGTTTTACTATTCCTTACACTATTGGCTCTTCTTATTTTAATAATGCACTTTGCGATTTAGGAGCTAGCATTAATCTCATGCCTTTGTCTGTTTTCAGGAGCTTAGGACTTGGTGAGGTGAAGCCCACCATGATCGCGTTGCAATTGGCTGATCGATCTATCACATATCCGCTTGGAATCATTGAAGATGTTTTGGTAAAAGTAGATAAATTTATTTTTCCAGCGGATTTTGTTGTGTTAGATATGGAGGAGGATGCAAACATGCCCCTGATATTGGGGAGACCTTTCTTGGCCACTGCCGATACCAAGATAGAGGTGAAGAGAGGTGCATTGTCGATGGGTGTGGATGGTGAGAGTGTAATTTTTAATATATTCATGAAGTCATCTAACACCCCTATTGAAAAATTATGCTTGATAGAGCCGGTTATAAAGTTGGAGGGTCGTTCAAAAGCCGACATTGCGGTTGATTCATCGAACGAGAGAGCGCCAAAACCACCAAAGAAGGCCACGAAAAAAGCAAAATTTAAAAGGCGATTCGTGGAATTTATTTGGCGAGTGAAAGAGAAGGGGAAGAATTAATCCCGTGAAAGTCGGGCTGAGGACTTTAAACCAAGCGCTACTTGGGAGGCAACCCAAGCATTTTCTTTTATTTTATTTTATTTGCTTTTATTTTCAGTTTATTTAATTTTTGTTATTTAACTGTTTTAAGTTTTTTTTATTTATTTTAAATTTTTGAGCTTAATTATTTTTTTATTTTCACAAAAAAAAAAAAAATTTTCAGGCTCTAGAAATCTCAAAGTCGAGCAGACGGCGCGCCCGCCCCATTTATCTAAGCGCCCGCGCCTTACCTGGATGAAATTGGAGTTATTTTTCGACTTAAAGGCGCGCCCGCGCCACCCCTGCTGAGCGCCCGCGCTTCTTTTGCGCCACACTAAGTCAAGAACAGCGCTGCAACTAGCGCTATCGCGCAACTCAAGGATGCTCCATTAAGCGCTATCGCGCTCCCTCTACAGCGCTAATCTAAGCGCTATCGCCCTCTATACCCGCGCAAGAATCAAGCGCTATCGCTCTCCGGAACCGCGCTACACGAGGCGCCATCGCGCAACTTGAAAGGCGCAAGATCTTGCGCTATCGCGCACGTCAACCGCGCTAATCTAAGTGCTATCGCTCTATCTGTCTGCGCTACACGAGGCACGCCCACGCCTTTATTCTTGAGCGCCCGCGCATACACAACGCTTCACTGAATTACGAAGTGCGCAACAACAAGCGTTATCGCGCCGCTCATCCGTGCCCCACCTTGCGCAATCGCGCAACCCACCAACTTCTTGCGCTAACGAGTCCATCTGCGCAGCTGACATGCGCAATCGCGCCCCCTTCATGCGCTAACAAACCTCATCAGCGCCCCCCATAGAGCAAACGCGCAGGACCCTAGCTAGAAGACCAGCGCAAACAATATCTCTTTTGCACCAATTCCAGCGCAAACGTGCAATCCACAGCTATCTAAAACCAGAGAAAACAACTCATCATCTGCACAGCACCATGCGCGATTGCGCAGCTTAACAGCTCTTCCACCTTGCGTGATTCAGCATCCTAACTCTTCATCCATGCGTTAATGGGCATCACAGCAGATAACCATCATGCGCTCTTACGGGCACACTCCTCACATGATTCCTAACCAAGCGTACACCTAGAATAGTCGCACATCCGAAGCCTGCCAGGCCATTGATTTGTGTTTCTTCCCGCAATATTGCTTAGATCGATTGATTTGGGTTTTTTTTTGTGTTTTAATCGTGTGCATGAATTATTTTCAGGTTAACTTGGATGTTAAGTCGTGTATCTCCACTACCTTTCCAATGGTTGCGGCTGCAACATTTTTATTCATGGAGATGATTTTGATAACATCGGTGATGATGATTATAAACCGAGTCCTGATGTTTGGTGTCGAAGGTACGTGTCCCTTTGTCTTTTATTGTTTTTAATCATTAGGGACAATGATTATATTAAGTTTGGGGGGATGAATCATTTTGTGCAATGATTTAGTTGAGTAGTTGAATTTTATTGTGTGCTTCATAGATAAAATTTTTGTTGTTGAGTTGAGTTGAGTTGAAAAGGAGTCCAGAAAGAAATGGATGCATGGCTGAAAAATTTTTGTTTTGCGCTATAACTGAAATCCATGATTGTCTACCTATTTGACAAATATTTTTGAGAAAAATGGAACCAATTAGATGAACAATTTCCTATATACTCTGTGATTAATACTTGAATCTGATTTTTGAGACATACAGATATAGATATGATTGAGGCATTGTTTGGAATTTTTGGGCCTAATTTTCATTGAAAAATTTATCCTTAGTTGCCTATTTGAGCTTACACGTATATTAGTACTTTGAGGTACAAAATTCTGAATTTGTTGTGAAAATCATCTTTAACTCCTGATGATTGTTCTTTTTCTGCACTGATTGAATTTGTATGATTTAATTGTGAATTGAGACTTGTCTAGAACTAGTTCGGACACTCTTCGAGGCGAAATACGGGCAAAACTGTGATTAGGGATGATTTAGGTGATTTTTTTGAATTCGTTTGAGCCTTTCAAGCTACCTAATTATTTATTTTATCCCTAGTACCTTGTTTGAGCTTTATTTGAAAATTGAATGACATGCGTGTAAACGTGTGAATAAACCCCAATTCGTCATTATTTCAAGGTCCTACATTGACTACCTAATTAGCCTAAACACTAATTTCTACCTTTAAGGGAGTAATTTGAATGCTAAAATGTTGTATGCTCCTAGTTAATATTTGTGAAAAATGGAATGGTGTGGTGGATGAATTGAAAAGAAAAAAAAATGAAAAAAGTAGTAGAAAAAAATTGATGAAAGTTGAAAAGAGTTGTGAAAGAAGATGAAGTTGAGAAAAAATTAATGAAGTGAATTGAAGAAAAAAAGTGTGAAATTGTGAATGAAAAAGGAGTCGTAATTAGAGTTTGATAAAATTATAAATTACTCCTTATTTTGAATCTTTATCCTTTATTTGTAGCCATGAGCCAGGCCTTACATTATGAGCCAATTAAGTCCTATTGACCAAGTCTCAGTTGCCTAATATACTAGTGGAGAAGAGTTGCGAGAATTTAGCCTATGGACGGTTGATTGACGCTTTTAATGATTATGAATTTTGATCGAAACACGCACACACTATTATTCTTTGCATTTACCTAATTGTGAGTGTTTTTGATTTATATCCTATATTTGATCCTATGTTATCCTTGAAAAGTCCTCATGATCTATGAATGTTTGAATTGAACTTGGAGAATGGTGTTTTGAACATGATTTGCGGAGATTGTGAGTTTATGCGGTTATTATTTTGTGTTTGGCTAAAACTTTCAAGTGTTAGTAGGTGTGACATGATTGGATTTGATATTTTTGAAATCATTGATGAGGTCATTGTTCCATATTATTTCTTGGCTATTTTTGTTGGTTGTTGGGTGGTAGTAGTTTTTGAAGTAATTTGGTTTTGAATAGTTTTGCTCGGGACTAGCAAAAATATAAGTTTGGGGGTATTTGATAAGTATATTTTATACACTTAATATATATATATGATTTTAATTATTAATTGTTTGTTTCGAGCAGATTTATGTGGGTGTTTTGTTGTTTTTGTGAGTGTAGGAAATTATTGATTTTATGTGGAAATGAGAGGAAAAAGGAGAATAAAAGAATAAAAGAAAGAAAAAAGAAAAGAAGAGAAAATTGAAGAGAAGAAAGGAACGTTCAGAGAAAAGAAAAGGAACAGTGTTGGGTTTCTTATTGGGCCTTAAAAGTTTAGCGCTTGATTAAGCGCTGATGAGGAAAGAAGAGAAGAGCTAACGCGCAATGCTATTGAAGACTGGAGAATTGATATTTCGAGATAAAGGCGCGCCCGCGCCTTCACTTGAGCGCCCGCCCCGTCGCTGTGTTTTGGAAATTTTATTAAATCGGGCAATTAATTCTTGGGCTTGATTTTGTGAGCTTTTGCTGAGCAATATAAAAAAGGAATTTTTATCAGAGGAGAAGAGAGCCGCCACATTAATAGAGGATATCAGAGATTGATCGTGAACTTTTGGGGATTTTTCTGGAGCTTAACTGAAGAACGAAGACGCAGATCGATAGACTGGACACGGCGTCGACGACGGATTTGATTTCTTACTTTTATTTTATTCTGAATATGTTTGGATTTTTGAATATGAATTGTTTTATTCAGAATTTGATTATGAACTAATTTTTTATAGTCTAGAGGTCGGATGGAACCTGGTGTAGACGCTTTCATGAATGTTTGATTTTATTGAATTGAATTTCTTCTAAATTAATTGTTTTTTCTAGAATTGATTGTCTTTTCAATTATCTGATCAATAATTGATTTGTTATATTTATTTGAAATCATTGCTCGGGAGAGGAGATTTTGAATAGGACATTAGAAATACACTGTTAATTATTTATACAGCTCGGGAGAGTGTATGATTTTAACAGAGCTTTTAAAAAGAACATTGTTTTGTGATAGATCACTGCGATAAATTCTTAATAGGAATATTGGAATTGAATTGTAGTTGATAAACATTATTTATTGCTCGGAAGAGGGAAATAATAAACTTAAGTGTTCTTGGCTATTAATTGACTGAAATTCATGGAGATTAATTATTTATGATTGACTGTTGTTGAAACCAGGTGAAATCTATACCTCTAGACCATTTTTCTCTGATTGATTATTCCTGAAAGTTGTGTGCGTGCTATCTAAAATCATCTGATTATTTATTTTATTGCAAAATTCTAGATTATTGATTTTCTAGATAAAGTTTAGACTATTTTAATTACAAGTACTAAATATTTTCATTTTACTCCCTGTGGGATCGATATCTGATTTAATCACTATATTAAAACTTGACACTCGTACGCTTGCGAGGAATTTTCACTACACAAACTGAAAAATAAATAGAAGCTGAATGATTTGACGCAATTTACACTGAATGTGGAATGCTCGGCCATGTTACAAAATCAGCTCCCACCGAAATTTCAAGATCCAGGGATTTCCTCCATACTTTGTCAAATTGGAAATTTTTCATTTGAGAATGTTTTGTGTGATCTAGGAGCGAGCATCAATTTGATGTCGTATTCACTTGCTCGGAAATTAGGTATAGGAAAAATTGAACCCGCCTCTATCTCTCTCAAATTTGTCGATAGATCAATCAAATATCCGATAGGGATAGTTGAAAATGTCTTAGTCAAGATAGATAAATTTATTTTTCCTGTTTATTTTGTTATTCTTGACATGGACGAGGATTGCAAGGTCCCTCTGATTCTAGGGTGGCCCTTCTTAGCCATGAGTAGAGCTTTGATTGATGTTGAAAAGGGAAAGTTAGTCTTAAGATTGAATGAAGAGCAAGTTGTTTTTAATATGCCTCGGCCAGCTAGAGATAGCTCAATTTCCAAATCTTGCTCTACCATGAATTTTATTGATGTACTTCCTAAAAATGTTGGTAAATGTGCACAGGTTCAGTTGTCTGAAGGAATCGAGCCCATGAAAAATTTGGAGAACAGTGCAACAAGAGGAAGTGGAAAAATTGCAAAAAATTCTTACACGAGCGAGTTTTTGCTTTTATTTGTATTTGTTTTAATCGTGTTTTTACTTATATTTTATTTAAATTTTAATTTCGCAGTTTTCTTTTTAAAAAATAAAATTCTTTTAAAACTGGCGCACTCGAGCGAGATTTCCACTCGCTCGAGCGCGAGTTGCAATTCCAATAGACTGTTTTCTTTGCCGCGCTCGAGTGAAACTTCCACTAGCTTGAGCGCGGGATGAATTCCATTAGACGCCTTACCTTGGCGCGCTCAACGAGATATTTACCTGCTCGAGCGCGAGCAATTCTGAACAGATATTCCGGTTCCTCCTTTCTTCCTCTTTCATCTTCTCCCCAATTCTTAAATCTCTAACCCCTAAATTTTGTCCCTCTCCCAAATTTCATCATATTCTCTCAAATTTCATATCTGATTCACTCCAAATCGCAGGTATTCAAGGCACATCATCCTTCCACCATCTTGAAATTGCAGATTTAGGCGTTTTTGGTTGCGGTTTCCACATCTTCAAATTGGGTTCACATCAGTTACTCCTTGCTCTCTTCTACACCCATGGCACCCAAGAAAGCTCGCACATATGGACACGCCGGAGCTTCCTCGTCTTCATCCGCCGCCCACTCCGGACGGTTCGTTTTGGCGGAGGCTCAAGAGAGGTATGACCACGCAAAACTCCATAGAAATCCTATTGTCGAGCGTGATATTTCCTCCGATTGTAATATCAATATTGGGCTGGCTATTGAAATGCGTAAATGGGAAAAATATTGTGCACAACCCAAAGCTGTCATTGTTCCGATGGTTCGAGAATTCTATGTAAATGCAGGCGCTCGTGATGACAAGAAAGCCATGGTTCGTGGGAAGCTTGTTTCGTATGATTCGGATAACTTGAATAAGATTCTGGAGACCCCGGAAGTGGATAACATTCAGTTTATGAATTTGAAGGCTAATCCGGATTATCCTATGATTATACGGGAATTGTGTTATGAAGTTGCTCAGTGGGATGATCATGTTAAATTCAATCATTTTCAGGAGCGCTTTTTGAAGCTTCTGCCCGCGTTGTGGTATGAAATTGTGGCTAGGAGGTTGTTGCCGATGTCCCACACCAGTGAGGTGCAGGATAAACGTGCTATCATGTTATATGCATTGGTGAAGGGGTGGCCGATTGATGTGGGGTAGGTCATACATGGTGCAATCTTATACTCAATCAGGACCCCGTTGGTGGCACTTTATTTCTGAACATTATCACCGAACTCTGTCTTCAAGCCGGTGTGCCTGTTCGCCCGGATGAGAAATGGCTCCAGCCACATAAGCCAATTGATGAGGCCCTTGCCATTTCCAAGCTCTCCAAGCGCAACAAAGAATTCCCGAGTGGTCGACCCTGCCTAGCAAGCTCATCGGAACAAGCCAGTTGCAGCCACCCCCTCTTCGCGGCCCTGTTATGGACACTGTCGCTGAGATGTCAGCATTCGATCACTATGCTCTTGATTATTTCCAGGCCACGTACACCCACCTCCACAATGTGGAGGACATGATCCGGAGCTTGACTCATCTACTGGGTTTGGATTCATCCAATTTTCGTGCTGCACCTCAGTACCTCCACCTTTTACGTTCTAGTTTTCTATGTCTGCCCAGTATGCCCCGCCTGCTGATGTCACTCCACCAGAAGCTACCGAGGTGGAAGAGAAAGAATCTTAGACCAGGTGAGTGTTGTTTTATTTTCCTTGTGTTTATCTTGCATTTTTTTGTTTATGCATTTTTGTTCCTTGTTTTTGAACATTGAGGTCAATGCTTTGGATAAGTATGGGGGGTAGTCTAGCTTTAATTCATTGTGTGTTGTGTTTGTGTTGCATTCGTAATGGTTTAGTTTGATTACATATAGTTCGTTTCGTGTTTGATTGTGTCTCGTTCGTTTTAGTAATTGTTTGCATGTTTGTTAAGTAAGATGATGCATGGGAGCCAATGATGATATGAAGTTATGAATTTTGTAAAAATTGTTGCTCTTGATTTGACATGAGAAGCCATAGGTTGACCCGTGAATATTTTTGAGCACTCATGTTAGACTAGTGAATTGTAGCGAAAAAAAAATTGATGAAGTTTTTGTCTGTTTTACCATTGCACAACAATAGGTGTTTTGTGGATCTTAATTGTGTTCTGTGAATTTTGATGAGTCTCTAATATGGAACTTATGATCTTGGGCGCACCTAATTTTCAAAAAAAAAAATTTAATAAACGAAAAAAAATTTACAACTCCATCCGGTCCTGGAAAGATATTGAAATTCTAATCACCAATCCATGGCTAAGTTTGCGGACAATATGGAGTTGATTCTCCATCCGCACTATAGACGAGGAGATTGAAATCCGAGTCCTATCAAAGTTATAGCTAAGTTTGCGGGTAATTATTGGGGCTAAAGCAAAACCGGATGTAAAATCCGGAGGTGTGTAATTGATTATCTCAAGAGATGAGTGTTTTGTTTGAGTACTTGGAAGAAATGGGCACTTCAGAGTGAAACTTGCACTGATATGCCATAGGTCGCTAAGCAGTCTTGAAACGGATTCTTTCTAAGTTGCATGTAACTGAAATGACATCACACACACATTTTCATGCTAAACTGAAGGTGTATTATGAAAAGTTGAGAGCGTTAGTGATTTTGGTTGTGCATGGAACTTCTCTGAGGCTTTAATTCCCATGAATTTTTCCTACTTTGTTGTTTGTTGCATTGTCTGTCTTGCTCGAGGGCAAGCAAGATTCAAGTATGGGGGAATTGATAACTATATTTTGTGTGCATTATTTTGTGTCAATTTTATGTTTATTTTGCATGCATTCATATTGTCTCGTTATGTTTTTATGTGTTTTATTTATTGTGTGTGCATTTCACTCTTCTGGTTGATTTTTGTATGAAAGTTGCGAATTAATAGAAAAAGGCTGAAGAAGAACTCGTGATCGAGCGGATGAATTTCCCGCTCGAGCGAGAGTCCATATTCCAGAAGGCTACAAAACATGGGGCATTCGAGCGAGTGATTCTTGCGCTTGAGCGCAAATTCGGGAAATTAATATTTTGGGAAATCCTTTTGTTGGAAGGAATTAATTTTTTTACGGGATCCTAGACATATAAATAGGAGATATAACATATTTTGAGGGGTTCCCAGTTCCAGTTGCTGAGACAGAGGCGGCTAGTACACGTTTAGAGTGAAGATTTCATTCTTCTTATCTTTTCCTTTTTCTTTTTCTTTGAATTATATGATTTAAAACTCTGTTTAAGAATTATGTTTATTTGTGAGTAGTAGTTTTTATTCGATTAAGGCCACGAGATTGGGCCGAACAAATTGTTGTTGAACAAGTGAATTTGATTTGGGATTTTCAGATTTTTATTAAAATTATTGATTGTTGGATTTATATATTGTCTTGTGAATAATCTGGCCAATTATTTACTTGCATTTTAATTGATTTTGAGTCAACCGATTAGGAATTGATTTTGATCACCCCAATAATTGACATATGGTTAAAACGACTATAAATAGTATTCGGTTTTGGTATGCAGTTTAAGGTGAAAACTGAATTATCACAAATATTGAATGCATTCACGTTTGATTAGAATTAATTAGAAATAATTAATCCGTCAATATTTGAATAGGTTTAACAAATTCTAGACATAGATTGTTAAACAAGATAAGATAGTTCACCGTGATTTAAGATTAAATCTGGATAGATCTGTCACTCGTTCGCATGATTTGTTCGGTACCTACATGTGTACTTGATCGAATCTCTCATTATTGAAGTTCATTCCAAATTTCTTGCTGCATTTTTACTTGAATTTATTTTATTAGTAATTATTTATAAATTTTATTTTAATTGAATAAATCAAATCAACCTTTATTTCTTGGTCTAGATTAAGTTTAAATAATCATATTTTGGTAACCCGTAAATCAGTCCATGTGGGTTCGACATATGGACTCTTTGTCTACTTACTATAACTTGACCTGGTGCGCTTGCATGTATTTATTAAATACCGAATTGGTCGGCCAGTAACCCTATTCTTAATACTTATCACCCTGCTTACGTAACCATGAGAATTTTTTGTCTTCCAACAATAAGAATGTGTTGAATCCTCCTCCGGGGTTCAATACAAACAAGGGTGAGGGAAAGTCGTCGTTGGAAGATGTGGTGAGAACTTTTGTTACTGAATCTGGTAAGAGGATGGCGAGAACTGAAAATCATCTTGATAGCTTGGAGACGCTTGTGTTCAACATGGGCACTATGATGAATCTATGGAGACACAAATTGGACAGCTAGCGAATGCATTGAAAGATAATAAAAGAGGTCAGTTCCCAAGTAATACTGAGGTGAATCCAATAGAACATTGCAAGGTCATAGAG
This sequence comes from Henckelia pumila, assembly GCF_033568475.1. NCBI lineage: Eukaryota > Viridiplantae > Streptophyta > Magnoliopsida > Lamiales > Gesneriaceae > Henckelia > Henckelia pumila. The sequence goes on along the minus strand of NC_133120.1, from coordinate 129,138,462 downwards.
TTGCGGAGTGGGAAACGAATAGGGGCTGAAGGAAGTAAATATGAGAGTGAAAGATCTGAGGGGACCGAAAATTTGGTAGAGGAAAAGAACGTCTAAAATTCTGCAATTGAGAATAAAATTGAGAAGAAAGTTGAGGAGAAAAAGAGTGAACCTGAGCCGAAATCGATCTATAAGCCACGGCTTTCATACCCACAGAGGTTCCAAAAAAAAACATTGGATGAGCAGTTCACAAAATTTTTGGATATTTTCAAGAAGATACACATCAACGTCCCCTTTTCTGATGTTTTGGAGCAAATTCCGTACTATGAAACATTTATTAAGGAGGAGATGTCCAAGAAGAGAAGGTTGCAAGAGAATAAGGTAGTGAACTTGACTGAGGAGTGCAGCGCAATTCTCCAAAAGAATATGCCCCAAAAGCTGAAGGATCCAGGGAGTTTTACTATTCCTTGTTCTATTGGTGGTGCTCAGGTAAGTAGAGCTTTATGTGATTTAGGAGCGAGAATTAATTTGATGTAGTTGTCTATTTACAGGGTTCTGGAGCTTGGAGAGGTTAAACCGGCCACAATCACCTTGCAGCTTGCTGATAGAAGCATAGCGTATCCACGTGGAGTAGTTGAAGATGTGTTAGTCAAGGTGGATAAATTTATTTTTTCAGCCTATTTCGTGATTTTGGACATGGAAGAGGATCATGATGCACCATTGATTTTTGGGCGACCATGTTTTGCTACTGCTGATGTCAAAATAGATGTCAAGAACGGTGAATTGACCATGGGTGTGGAAGGTGAAAAAGTAATTTTTAACATATTCAAGAAAGCTAATAATTCATCCATGCAAGAATTGTTCATGATTGATCGAGTCGAGAAGTTCGAATGTCGTAACAAAGATGTTAGTGAGGTAGAAAATCGCCAAAGGATAAAGAGCCGAGTGTACCAAAGAAGAAAAATAAGAAAAAAAAAAGAGAAATTTAAAAAGCGGTTTGTGGAGTATGTTTGGAGGGTGAAAGAGAAAGGGAAGGCCCCAACCAAAGTGACAACCGCCTAAGACCGGAGAAATTCGGGCTGATGACTCTAAAACAAGCGCTTCTTGGGAGGCAACCCAAGCGATTTCTTTTTAGTATTTATTTTATAATAATAATTATTATTATTATTATTATTATTATTATTTTATTTTATTATTTTATTATTTTTTTTCTTTCTGTTCAAATTTTGGTGTTTTATTTTCTTAGTTCTGATTTTTGCTTAAAATTGTTACATATTTTTATCCAAACATGCGAACCTTAAGCGCAGAAGTGCAGCACATGCGTGGATCTCATGCGCAGAGGCGCTTCGTCTCATGTCCAAAAGAGTAAACATGCGTACCTTAAGCGCACAAGCGCTACCTCCAATGCGCAGAAGCGCTTGTTCGATACTTCAGAAATAAAATAGGGGCCTCCCAACATTCTCTCGTTCCTTCAAGGTTGAAATATTGGAGACATTTCATTCTCCACAAATTCTCACTGATAACTGAAATTTTGTGATATCTTCACGAATTCATCATCGAGTTAAGGTACAATCATCTATGATCTTCCTTGCCTTCATCAATGTGCAAATTGGGGATTTAGGGTTCTTGAGGTTTCATCTTCTCGGTGCATCAAAGTCGAAAATTTAACCCCAAAATCGAAGGTGCTCTCTAGTAGTGAGGTGAGGTAATTGATTCTTTACTTGGTGTTGAAAAAATTGATTGAAGGTGTAAAACGAACATTTGAAATAGCGCATATTAGGTGTTTGTTGAATTGTCTGTTTGATTATCATTTGAATTGTTGGGTTAGAATTGTGGGCTTTTGATCACGTGATTGAAGGTGGTTCGTTGATATTTTGTTGATTCAAAATGCCTCCAAATACTAAAGGAAATGGAGCACCTTCTTCGTCGTCGGCGCAGGCACAATTTGATAAAAGGCATTTTTGGAATGCCAAGGCAGCGGGGAATTATACCAAGTTGTTAGAAAAAATAATGCACAAGGAGAGGGGTATGTATATGAGCATGTACGATGCCGTGACTTTAGTAGAAGCTCGTCGACGTGGTTGGGAGGCGTTTGTTAAGCCACCGCAATATGCAGTGATGTCTTTAGTTCGTGAATTTTATGCGAACTTCAAAGTTAAACATGAAAATTATCACGTCAGGGTTCGGGGAAATATGGTAGCGTTTGATAGACGTACTATTAACGCTTTTTATGACATGCAGAACATTGAAGAGGATGAGTATCAGACATTCAATAGTGGTCTATTTTATGCTAAATTAGTGATTCGAACCTTATGTCATGATGGTGGTGAGTGGAAGCTGAATGTGCAAGGAGCTCCGGTGACGTTCTTATCAAGATTACTTAAGAGGGAGCCGAAAAATTGGCATGAGTTTGTAGCTGCCAGGATGTTTCCATCTAGGCATACATCGGATGTGACGAAGAAAAGGGCAAGTTTGGTTTATTTCATAGTGATGGGTAGGACTATTGATTTTGCTTGTGTAATCCAAAATTCGATCACTGAATGTTGTCAAAGGATCTTCGTCTATAAATATGGCTCATTCATCATTGATTACGGGTCTTTGCCACTTTGCTGGAGTTGTATGGAACGATGTTGTGGAGCAAATTCAAGCTACACGAGCTCCTATTGAGCTCGTTTCTATACTGAAGAGGGACAAGAAGAAGAGACAGACACGAGCTGCTGCCCATCCACCACCACAGCCCTCGGAACCGCCACAACACTTTGAGCTAGCTCCTCTTCGTTTGGAAGGTCCTTCATCACTACCCTCGCATTCGGCCACAGATCATCTTGTACATGATGATTCGAATGATGTGATATCTCAGATTAAGAAGCAATGGAAGATGATGCGTGAGCACATGGCATATATGCATGATTTCACCGCAGCTCTTGCTCAGAATGATCCACCTACGATTGTGCGCTATCTACCCCCCACACAATGGTCTCCTGATGATACTGTAGATGCTGAGACTTCATCCCATGGAGAAGATGATGAAACTGAAGTTGATGGTGATGTTGATGACACCGCGTCCTGATGCGTGGTGTCGTAGGTACGTGTCCTCGTTCTTTTTATTATTTTCAATCATTAGGGACAATGATTGTATCTAAGTTTGGGGGGTCATTTTGTGAAAATGTTGTTAAAGTGTGTTGTTAGTTGTCTGCATGTTGTTTGTTTGTTTTATTCTTAAGTTATTAAATTGTGTGTTAAGCTGGTTGTTTTGAGTTGTATGAAAGTCAAGAAAGAAATGGAAGCATGGCCAATGATGAAAAAAAAAATTTATTGCATGATGTCCATGATTATCTGCCTATCTATCCAATTCTGGACTGGTGGAGATAATTGAATGAATAATTTCCTATATACTCGGTGATTTTCACTTGATTCCGAGCTAGAGACGTGCAAGCATGGATATTATTGAGGCATTGTTTGATGTTTTGGGCCTGTTTTCTTTGAATTAACTCTATCTCTAGTTGCCCTTTGAGCTTGCACGATGAAAATTTTGTAGTTGATATATTCTGTCAAAGTTGTTAGATTGTCCTTGCACTGATTGAATTTGTACGATTTGATTGTGGATTGAGATGTTGTCTAGAACTTGTCCGGACACCCTTCGAGGCGAGATACAGGTATATTGTTATTTAGGAATGATTTAGGAAATTTTTTTGAATCGTTTTAGTCTTTCAAGCTACCCATTGATATATTTTATCCCTAGTTACCTTGTTTGAACTTTATTGAAAACGAATGGCATACGTGAAAGTGTATGGTTGAACCTCGTTCAGCATCTTTTTAAGGTCCTACATTAACTGTCAAATGAATAAATTAAACACTATTTCCTACCTTAAAGGGAGTAAGTAAATAAGGATTGATCTTAACTTACTCCCTTCTTTGAATTGTTATCCTTCGTTTGTAGCCATGAGTCAGGCCTTACATTACAAGTTTAGAAGTCCTATTGACCAGATCACAGTTTTTCAATATACTAGTGGAGAAGGGTTGCGAGAATTTATCCTATGGACAGTCGAGAGACACTTTCAATGAGTATGAAATTTTAATCAAAACACGCACACACATTTTTCTTTGCTTTAAGTCGATTGTGAGTGTTTTTGATTGAGTTCTAACATATCTTTGAACCTTGTTACCTAAAAAGACCTCATGATCTATGTATGTATGAATTGAATTTAGATGAAGGTGTTTTGAAACGTGAGTTGCGAGAATTGTAAGTTTATGCAGCCAACCAGTTTTATGATTATATCTTAGTGTTGGATAGGTTGGATGAGATTGGATTTTCAGTTTTTTTTTTTTTTTAAATCAACTATGAGGCCAGTTTCTCCATAGTATTTCATGATTTTCTAGTTTGGATGGTGAGTTTGTGGTTTGTTGTTGTGTTAATTTAGTTTTGCTCGGGACTAGAAAATATTTAAGTTTGGGAGAATTTGATAAGTGCATTTTATGCACTTAATTTGTTTATGATTTTAATTGAACTTTGCTTTATTTCGAGCAGAATTATGCGTTGTTTCTGTTGTTTGTGTGCATGTAGGAAAAGCTTTAAATTGGTGGAAAAATAAAAGAAAAGAAGAAAGAAAAAAATCAAAAAGTGAGAAAAAAAAAGAAGAAGAAAATAACAGATGAAGAAATAGCATAGAAGAGTGGAAACAGATCAAGGCGAAGAAGCGCAATGATCAAGGCGCAGAAGCGCTACAGGAGGAATTGGAGTGGAAGAGCAGAAGCGCTTAGATCAAGGAGCAGAAGCACTTGATGAAGAATTCAATATGCGAATAGAAGGCGCAGACACGCAAAATCCTAGAGAGATTGAGCGTGAGAGAAGCGCTTCTGCGTTTTCAAGGAAGAGCTTCTGCGCTGATCTATTTTGGGAAAAATGATGGAGTTTGGAAATTTTCAAACACTGATATTTTGTGGGCTTGATCTTGGGCTTTCACCTACATATAAATGAGAAATTGTGGAACACAATTACGGGGAGCCGCCACACACTTTAGAGAGAACAACACATACCCAAACGTGAGAGATTGAGAGATTTGAAGAATTATGTAGCAGAATTGAAGAATTCAAGGAACAGAGTTTGAAGATTGTGCAAGCTGGGAACAGGGACACTTCTTCGGCTTTGTTATTCTTCTTTAAGTTTATTTAATTCTGAATTATGTCTAGTTTCAAAAACATGAATTATTTTTGTCATACTTTGATTATGAACTAAAATTTATTAGTCTACAGGATGATGTAACCTGGCATAGACGACTTCTACAACTTTTTATTTTATTGGATTGATTTCTTCTAAATTAATTATGTTTTCTAGATTTGATTGTCTTTTTAATTACTTGATCACTAATTGAATTGTCATATTTATTTGAAATCGATGCTCAGGAGAGGGAATTTTGAATATGACATTAGAAAATACACCGTTATTGTTTATATAGCTCGGGAGGGTGTATAGTTTTAACAGAGCTTGTGTAAGAACATGGTTTATCACATATCATTAAACCTAAATTTTTAATATGGATATTGGAATCGAAGTTTAATTGATACACTCTATTTGTTGCTCGAGATAGAGAAATAAAAAAATCTAGTGTTCTTGAATATTAATTAAATGAAATTCATGAAAATAATTTAATTAGAAGTAGTTGTTGTCGAAACCAGGTGAAATCAAATCCTCTAGATCATTATTCTCTCATTGATATTTCTCTGAAATTGTTGGTCGGCTTGCTATTTTCTATTATTTATTTTAAGTTTGAAAAAAAACTCTTTATTTAATTTTCTAAATAAAGTTTGGATTATTTTAATTATAAGTATAGATATAATTTTCAAATATACTCTTCGTGGGAACGATACTCTACTCACTCAATATTAAAACTTGACAATCGTGCGCTTGCGAGCATAAAAATACGTCTAGCAAATGTAAGACTTAGCGCTTGCCGCTTTACCAAAACCTATAACTGATGGTAATGGTGCAACTCAAATCTTTTAAAGTGCACGACGGATCAAACATCATGGTTCGATCGGTCTATGCAGCAGGGACAATTATTGCATATCAACAATCTTCCTCCCAATAATTGCACTCCTTGCAATCAATGAGAATCGAACTCATGACCTCAACTTTGATACCAATTATAAGATCGAGCACTGTAACAAAATTTATAGTTGATGATAATGAAGCAACTCAAATCTTTTAAAATTTTCAATTATTGCACCTAGCAGGGAAATAGATAGGTTCACGATCCCCACCTGGGAAGCACTCACTACGCCCCGCTTTTGGTCTTCTTCTTTGATTTGGTCTGGGAGTCGGGTGGGTGGGTTGGGGGTAGGAGAAGTTTTATGTAACACATTTAGAAAGGACAAAATTTGAAGTGATCAAACAAACTTTTCAAAAATAAATAAATAAATGTAATTTTTATTACTTAAGTGATTCATCTTGACACTTTTTCATTGCTAATGGATACTAATTGATGTAAAGATTGGTTATTTGAAATTTGAAAAAATAAAATTAATAACAATAAAGCATTTCTTCCCTATATATGCCAGGCTTGACGCTGTTAGGAGCCCACATCTGATATTATGGTTTGGCACAGTGGTTCAGCCTCGAACCGGCCCGACAGTCCACTTCAGACCGCCCATGCCGTTATGAATTAATATAAATTGACACAAAGTTATGAATTAATATAAGTTGACACAAAGTTTTAAACATCATTTAAAATTATAACTATACTCTCATTATAGTAACTGAAGTCATTCAAAATTGCAATTAACATCCTTATTTTAATTTATTTTGTACTTATTCTTTGTCTCGTTATTTTTTTATATTTTTCATCTTATTGTTTTGAATTAATATAAATTAACACAGTTTTAAAATATAATCTATTATTGTCTTTAACTCTAAAAACTATTAGTCATTAAAAAATCGATTATTGTATCGAACTGGTAGTATGAATAACTAGTTTAGTACCTTAAAAAAAAGAAAAAAAAAACTAGTTTAGGGAGATTGTCTGCAAATTACGTACGACCTAAAATATGTGAGTTGGCTAAATAATTTTTGGACGTGGAAAAAATTCGAGTCGGCCAACCCCACCCCGTCTATCGGTGATTCCATCTCATTAAAATTAATTGACTAACGATTACATCAAGATCCAAATCCAAATCTGTGTTTGAATTAAATTGTCCCCAATTCCGATACTCGAAAAAAAAATCAGAAAACCCTAAATCTGAAAGTGAAAGGAGTGCATATTCGGAACCTAAAGACCAATAGAAATGGGGTGTCAGCACCCCATGTGAGTGTGGCCCTTCCTTCTTTAAAGAAACCACAAAATCAGACAAAAGAGTCCCTTAAAGTAACCTTTAATGATACCATCAAACAATACCCTTGTCTATTTTTTTAAATTATTTATTTATTTTTTTGCATTTTTCTTTTTCCATTTGAGTTAATAACTTTTCTCTACTTTCTCCCTATGATGCAATAACATATCAAAAGAATTCAAGCACGCACACATGGCCTAATGTATTTTAAAGCACATCATTTATCTTTTCTATAAATAAAAATAAAACGATAAATGATGATAGAAATATACATTCAAAAATCAGAAAAACAAAAAAACAAAAAAAAAACAGGAACCTTCTCTCGACGATTTTTCGATTAATCATGAACTCATCGAAACCGTTGGTTTTAGAATCATGATCAGGCACAAGCTAAAAATGATGATTCAAAGAGCTGATGATATAATAAAAAGCTACACAGCATGAGGGGCAATGAGGAACTAAAAAAGAGTGACAGGAAATCTTGCTTTTAGGCAGGCTCCACTTGCCGTATCAAAATATATGCCCCCTTTGGAGTAGTGAATCAGCCTAGTTGTCGCACTTGGGTTTCAACCCTTTTAACCCAACAGGGATTCACCTAATGCACACTTACATTTCCTTAAGCATGCCCGTCATAACTCCTCTTTCTTCTTTTATTCAAAAGCATTGCATTCTTGGTTATCAAAAAGTTACTTCTTACTTCGGAAAATTTATTGACAATTAAACACGTGATGTATGGGCATCTAAGATTTGAGTTATAGGTTTGGTTGTGATGTAATATCATGTCCCACATCGACTCCATAAACGATTCATGAACACTAATAAGCTTTGGAATTCTTCCATCTGGTCTAGTATTTTAGATCTGAGTTTCCATCTTGAACTTCTATATCCAGTATTCGTCTTTCATATCATAGATTGATTCAGGCGCATCAACCAAATGGTTGCTTGTTGTTAAAACCATGGCTGGCTATAAAAGCATCTCCTCGAGTGATGGGCGCTGTAGCGTCCCTCACCGCGTCCATAAATAATGGCAAAGTGCTGCTCGAACTCATGGCCTCACATTCAATTTTGACAACTTTGAACTCGACATAGTAAGAAAATTACAAACAAATGCAGTCAAGATGGTGTTGGGAACACGTAAGGGACGCTTGCTAGTCTTATTTGCACTGGATTTTTTACAGCCAAACTCCATTTTATTTCTCCCTTCCAGAGAGTGTAGTTAACTCAGGTGCAACCAAAATGAGGCAAAGGTAAAAACATATATAATAGAGAGGGTAAAAAAGAAGTAGATGAAGGTAAAATTTCCATTCTATGATGGTAAGAGTTGTACTCACTAGTTTGATTGTTATATGCCAGAGTTGTATGTGGTCCACATCACACACTACTACAGAGGAAGGGTACAAATAAATTAACAAAGACATACCCCACTCTCATAAATCAGTTCATCTGTCTTTTACTCCTGCATTATATATTGATGTTAAGTAGTATGGTATTGCATAATGTGATGATGACAATAATCCCTGAGGAAATCTTCCTCAAAGATCTTTTTTTTCTTCTGTTGAGGCTATGGTTTTTGGCTGTACAGCTAGAGGACATTTTTTACTTCCTTGTATATGCTACTCAAACTTTCTGCATCAATAAATATGAAAAGGCAAATATCAAGAAACAAGAATCTGTACAAGAAGTAATCTTCAGCCAATTTATATTGTACAGCATAAAGGTCCCAAGAAATATATGATAGATAAACAGTAGGGGCGAATCAGGGAAAATGGGCGAGGAGCAGGGATGAGTCGGGCAGAGAAGGGGCGGTCTGATGTGATAAGGGATTGAGATTAGAACTTTTAAACAAATACACACAAAATTTCAAATTAAATTCATGATTGGGGAGTGACTGTCGCCGCTCTTTTCCTGCACTATCCGTCCATGGTAATATGCATCTGAAGCATTGATATTGTGATATCCTATGCTAAGAACATATCACTGTGTTCAAAGTTAGCACAAATTTTTGTAACATTGTGCAACATCTCTTTGAAGCTATATATGAATGTACTCTACATGACTGATTTATTGATTGGTTATCCATCCCATGTCTTGTAATAAGGTATGTGGTAACATTTATCCACTGTATCAGATGTAGGCCAAGTTTAGAGCAGAAAAAAAATGTTCTTAAGATAAATGGTCTTACCAAGCTAAGGCGATCCTGCTTGCCAATGCCCTGATCAGCTCTAACACCTACATTTTAATGGCTTCTTGCCAAGCAGGGAAACAGGAGGGTTCAATCAGTTATTGGAAGTTAAATTCATTAAATGGTGGCAAAGAAAACGAGTTAAAGGCAGGAAATACCTTGGCATTTGAAAGTAACATGGCTTGAGAGAAGCCATGCTGAGGGGAGAACTGTTGGGGAGCACAGGGGGAATGTTAGAAGATGTATTCGTAACATGTATGTTGTCATCAGCTTCACTGAAAGCAGGGAAGAAAGCAGACTGGTTTTCAGCAGCGAATTTGGTAGGAGAAGAAAAAAGGTTATCCGGAAGAGAGTAGCCCAAGCTGTTTCGCAATAAACAAAACTTAGAACTAGAAAGTAAGTACAAAACAATCAAGATTACCTGCAGAAGTTTAATAGTTATGATGAATCAAAAAGACAGTTGGAGTATATCAATAGGATATAACCCCAATTCATCGAAATAAACTCATCATACCTTTCAGAGGGATCAGAATGATCGGATTTCTTATTCACGCGATCAACATTCTTGTTAGACAAAGATTCAGTCTCTTCCACCAAATTGAAATCATCATCTGTTACAGTACGAGATTTGGCTGTTTCTTGGCCGCTATTAAACTCTGCAAGAAAGAAAGATACAATGACCACCAATTATTCGTCAAATGAATAAAAAGTTGAGCTAAAGTCATTCATTTCTTACCATTTGCATATAGATGCATAATGTAAAGTATGGATTTACGAAGCTAACCTCCAGAAACATCCTGTTTACTGGCACTGGAAGGAACAATAAAATTATGATTTATCAGCATCTGAGACTGTCTGGGAGAGGAAACCGGGAGACCAGACGGCAGGCTTGGCACAAAACGGTGTCCATGCTGCTGATTTTTTAGGTCCATTAGCTGTAAATTCATCATTCTTCTTCCTTGGAGTTCTACAGCATGCTGCAATTCTGTCTCCTGCTCCAATTTTCTCCTAAGAAGAGTCTCCTGGGAATTTAGTAACATCCTTGGCCCTGCAGGGAAAAACAAAAGAAAATCATGTAAAATTTATTCTCACTTTTTCAGGATAATAAGAAACCATTAATTTGCACACACCAAATGGAACATCAAAGTGTTCTCTAGAGTCGAGCTCGGTTGGGCTCAAACAAGACGCATATTCCCCTATCTCCATGTGTTGATGTTTGTTCCTACAATGGTCAATAAACAGGTGAACCTCAATACTGGGACAACATTGGGAATCATTGCAATGAGAAGATTCAGTGAAAAAGAGTACTTGTCCGAAACTTTTCCTTTCTCTTTGTACGGTTTGACAAGCACACGAGAATCACAAACGAAATGAGGATTCCCTTTTGCCAAAATGAGCTTCACAGTCTCTGGGAAGACAAATGTAACGAACCCAAACATTCGCTTCTGCTGATAGGGAATCCTAACATCTTGCACTGGTCCAAACATACTTTAGATCAAGAAGATCAAAGCATCATTAAAACAGATCCTATTTAAGAATCAAAGTTTTAATCAAATGCAAAAGAAATCACCCACCTAAAGTAATTCGAAACATCCTCCTCCTTGAACGTACTATCAGCTGGAAATGTCAAGTAAATCTGTCGGGAGTTCGAACTTGAACCAGCACCCAGTCCCATCGGTGCATAATCATTCCTCTCAAGCCGGCACCTACTAAATTTGTGGAATTCATCTCCCATCATCAATGCAGCAGCAGCCGATCTATCAACATGCATGTTGAATATGAGAGATTATGTTAAACTAGTTCGAACCAAGCACCTCAAGGCCTTGTCCCAACAGTCACACTTCCACTACCAAACATAAGCCATTTGACAATACCATTTCAAATCTACGAGACAACAGAAAGTTCAAACAGATGTACTCGTAACAAGATCTCAAGGTAAGATAAAAACTAAAATATGCAGTAGAAATAGTATCAACACAACAACATACAATTACAAAACCAGGATATGTACAATGTAGCTAATAGCAGCTAACCAGAAGTATACAACGGAACACAGCAGCTTCTCAAGATCACAAGCAGATATGAATGAAGAAGCAACTAGTCAAGGTACATAAAGAGTAGAGAAAAGGGAAATCCAAGAATTTTACCTCTGGTTCTCATTCAGAAAGTTCATGCCCTTGTTGTAAGCAAAAGGGTAGTGACCTCCAGAAGCCATTAGAGCGAATTTCTGCTGCTGAAGAGCCTTCATTCTCAAAAACTCATCGAAACCTGAAACGTTCTGGCCTGGAGACCCTACTTCAATTGCTTCACCACCACCCATATCACTGTGCAAGAACTTGCAAGTACTACCATTCTTGCAAAACCCCCTCGCGAAGTACATGCAAGGCCTCCACCCAAATCCATTTCCACCACCTCCTTCCTCGAGATTTGCAAGAAATGAAGCATCGTTCACAGAGCAACTCCTCCTGTGAAATGGGTTAGAGTGAGGCGAAGGAATGCTGCTGACATCCTCACCAAATGGGTAAACCAGTGAATCACTCCTGCCGCTGGGACTCATTATCGGATCCACCAGAGGGTCATCAACAAACAAAAGCTGATCTTGAACTTGATTGTGCACCCCACCACCTCCACCACTCAGAATCTCATCATTAAAGTCGTTTCCTCCATAAAAATGCAAACTTGGCGAACCTGAACCATTAATAGCGCTGGTAGCACTAGCATTCGAGCCATTCACAACAGCAGCATAAGAAATAGGCCTCGGGCTGCTTCTTGGGAAAGACCCCGCCGGAGAAGAAGGATTGCTCAAGTGAAATCCATTGTTAGGCACCAAGATTCTTGGCGAAGTCTGGGGAAATGGGCAGTTCGACCCAACAGAAATCGACAGAGGGGCTGAAGGGTTCACACTGGGGCTACTCGAGGGAATCCCCAGAACAGCTTTGGCTTTGTTAATGTAAGTTAACAAGACCGCTTCAGAACCAAACGCCAATCTTATCATCTCCTTCTCACCTTGGTCTTGTATCAATATAACCCCCATGATTCTTGAAGCGTTCTCCGGATCCAAACTCTGAATCCTCGTCATCACAATCTTTGTAGCCTCAGATGCATCCATGGCGGCTTGTTTTCACTGCTACAACCGTGTCCTTTCACTGCCACAGTTGTAGAATCCAGCGGGAACTCCACTGAGTAAAAAAAGAAAAAAAGAAAAGGGCTTTTCTTGGACCTTTTGGCAGTGTATTTTTGCACCACCCCCTCTCCAGAGAAGGGAGAAATAGAAGGAAATAGTAGGGTTTTAAGCAGTTTGCGAAGGATTAAAGAAGCTTTTTTAGGGAGCGAGAAAAGAGGAGACAGAGAGGGATTGTTGGAGAGGGTGTGTTAAATTTGGGAAATTATTAGGAATGAGGGTGGCAAATATTAATCACATGTTGTAAAAGGTAACCAAGAGTTGGTGCTTATATTTGGCTAATCATTCATTCTACATATTAATTACATTCATTCTTTTTTTATTATTTTAAGCAATTTCTACTTTTTTCTTTTTAGATTAGATTTTTTTAAAGATGGATCCACCTTCTGCATTTAGGGGTGTAATAGGGTCGGGACCCGTCCGTAAACCCCTTACCCAAATCTCGTCCCAAAAAGAATCGGTAAACATTTTTTCTCCCAATCTCGTACTCGAAACATTTCGGGACCCGACTATTCAGGATCTCGAATGTTCGGGATCCCGTCGGGTAGGGAGAAAAAATCTCGAATTTTTTTCATATTCAAGATTTCGTTCAAAAAATAAAAAAATGTGATAATTTTATTAAATATACTATTTAGAAACTTATATTTATAAATAAAAATAAATATTCAACTTAAAACATATAATATTAAAATATTCTGGATAATGTTTCAAAGTTTTGTTAAGAGAAAAAATGTATCGGATAATTATTAATAAAATGTTCGGATACAATTACTAAATAAATTTTGTTAAATAGATTGTCAAATTAATCTCTTGAGTCTTGTTCTACATATTTGTTCTAATTAGATAATTATAAATGTGAATTAATTAAATTATTAATTTAATTTTTCTAAAAAATACACAAAAATAAAAAGGCATTTCGTGATTTTACAATTTGATCGCCTCAACAATAAAAATTATGCGAATTAAGTCCACAATTAAGTGTTATATGAGTTGAAACCTAATAATATTTAGCTTATTACATTAATAAAGTTATTAATAAAATATATTATTAAATTATTTCAAGACGGGTCGGGAATTCCGTCGAGAGAAGGTTTTATTCCCCCCCGCTCCTGATATTAATCGGGATGAAAAAAATCCCAAAAGTTCGGGTCTGAAAAACTTCGGGTTGGGATTTTTTCGGGACGTGAATGGGATGGGATTCGGAAAAGGTCGAGATTTCGGGAATTTTTGCCACCCCTATCTGCATTTCATTCGTAAGGATATTTTAATATTTGCTCTCACGAGGCATATAAGTTGGTGGACAAGTTGGTGGAGTAAGTGAGCATTTGATCAGTGATCAAGTGTTCGATTCTCTCTGCCAACATTTTTTTAAACTAACATGTCACACAGAGTTTGTCCAATGTGATTTATCCGACTAACATGGTTTATAGGTTATTGTGTTAGTCCGATGATTTACTCCGTACACATCGAAAAATATTTTAGTTTTTTATTTATATACAAGAGTGCAGAGATTTTTTTATTTAAACTACTCTTAAAATAATATTTTGTTTTTTTATAATTTTTAATAGTATATAGGATTAATTTAATTTGAAATGAAATGAAAAAATATTTAATAATTTCTGTAAAAGAGATATCGAAGAAGAAAATTATGAAATATGGAAGTGGTAGAATTTGGATGTGCTACAACTTAAATTGTAATTCACTCAAGTGTAGGTTGTCTGCAAGTAATATACTCGTGAGTATGAGATCGATCCACGGAGAGAATGCTGTAAGTTTAATTTTAGCAATGATATATTATAGATGGAAATATTATTATAAAACTTTAAATACACAAATTATAAAATTTTCAAGGCTTCAAAGGTTCATTGTTGATTTATTTAAGATTGCTTAACAAAAATAAATAAAATAAACTAAAATAAACATAAACATAAAATAACAATTAAATATTTATTCAAGTATATCATATAATATAGTTTTCACTATATTAATATCAGATTAACTGATATTTAATACATGGTACCCATAATATATATATATATATATATAAGTGCATAAATCTAAACATAAAAGAACAATTAAATATTTAAACAAATATATCATATAATATAGTTCCCACTATATTAATATCATATTAACCGATAATTAATATATGGTACCCATAATATATATATATATAGTGCGTAAATATAAATTGACATAAAACTAAATATTAGATCAAATCACCATATTTCATTTAGAAAAACAGGCAGAGCCACGCTATTGTCTAAATAAAATATATGATTTTTTTATGTTAGATGCGATAAAGTAAATGTTAGTTGCGGAAAAGTAAATGTTAGATCGAGAAAGTAAATGTTAGTTGCGGAAAAGTAAATGTTAGTTATGAAAAAGTAAATGTCAGTTCAAATCACAATATATTATTTAGAACAACCGGCAGAGCCACACTATTGTCTAAATAATATATATGACTTTATTATAAATTGATACATATATTTATAGTATATAATTATTGTAGTATTTATTGTATCATATTAGGCAAGAAATCAAGATAACCACATTTAAGGTACCAAGTATTTGATGTAAATATATAACAATAAATCATCCAAATTATACCTACAAATAAAGATCAATTAGTAAAACAAAATAAAAATAGAAAAAGGAAGAATATATAAAATATAAACAATATTACTTGACCAACAATGAAACATTTTCACCTTGACATAAAAGGATTTAGCTTGCCATGAACATAAGACTCAAGAGTAAGGATAAAAGAAATTTCATACTTAAACTTGGAGAAATATGCACACTCAAAATCTTATTCTTACACACATAATATTTATTTTACAAGTGAGGAATTTCTCTACACTTTTGCACTTTCAAAGCTTATACAACACATCTATTTATAGGTCAAATGAGAGCAAGAGTCCAAGACTCATTAAATATGGAATAGTAAAGTTGGTGAGTGCTTGTCTCCTTGAATGTTAATATCTTGACCCAACTTTAATTGACATGTTTGATGTCTTAGACCACCAATTCAGCCTTTCCATTCAACATAGAACACGTAGGAAATTTTGTGTAGATGTGTCTGGACATATGATTCACATTTTTTGGATAAAAGGTGAATTATTTATAATATTTTTACTTCAAGCTGGTCATAGTAAAAATAAATCTGTCTCAATTTTGATGTTTGATTATTTTGATTATCTTAATGAGGTTTTTGGAATTTCTTGTCTTCTAAAAAGTTGAAGATGCTTCTTTTGTGATTCTAGAAGATTTAAGATTACTCCAATATGACCTTTGTATCTTAAATAATTTTATTTTTATCAAACCTGCGCAAACCATAAAATACAACATTTTTAGTAAAATATTTAAATATAAACACATAACACTAAAATAATACAACTTCATAATTTTAATGAAACTTTAATTTTAAAACACACTTTTTAACATATAAATAATTACAAATTTTAAGTTTCATCAGGATGTTACTTATACTATATATTAAGTAAGAAGACCTTAGTTAATTTCTTGATATTCCCACAAAAATATAACCTTAGTTAATCTCTTGATATGCCCACAAAAATATAAAATAAATATATTTTTTTTAAAAAAAAAGAAAAAAAAACACACACAATAAACTTCTTCCCTCCACTATCTCAATTTCTTTTTTTTTTTCATTTAACTATTTCACCCAATTTTTGTATATAATACATAGTACAATAATTTTATTTGACAATTTTAATTAAAATATAATTTTATTATAAAAAAACGGATTGTTGACGCCAGTAAACATAATTAAAGAAAGTTTTATCAACACACTATTAGTTGCAACGCTTACGTGTTGCAATATTTTGTTATTATAATTGTTAATATTTTATGATTAATTTCATTAGAATTAAAAAGTATGTAGAATTTGGAAGTTACAGTGAATCATATAAGATTTCACTAGCACACTAAATATTTAATATTAGATGTTTACTTTTAATATAATAACAACGTCTTTTATATGTGATATGTGCATATACATATATTTTTTTATGTTAATTAATTATCATGTTATTTTTAAAATTAACTTGATTAATAAGATATTTAAAAGTTTTAAGAGTGATAACTATCTAATCTTCTAAAAATTTTAAAATACAAATAAAAATAGCGAGTGTCATTTTGATAAATAAGATAAAATCTGTTGAAACTACAGATTTTTTGATATTGACTTAATCTAGCACAAAAAGACATAAACTGACCAAGACTCTCAAGCCAAGACAAGGAGGTCAACTGAGTCGATCATCAATGATTAGCATAACAAAGTCATAGAGATCAACTGAGCATGGTTAGTGAAGAACCAATGTCACTCAGCTATCAGAACAGTTGAACAGAGCTAAACAGAAAGAATGAAGACAACTGGATTCAGTTTACGGAGCTAAACTGAATCAGTTGGATCTTACTATTCTATCGACTAAACTGATCAAGAGTCTGAGCGAGCCAATTCAAATCAACGGATCTCTTGTAGATAAACTCTTTCGTGCAAGACAAAGTGCCGAAAGCAGAAGAACAACAATATACCATCCTGTCAGGGAATGTCTGCGGAAAAAACTGTTGAAGAACGACGATCAGATCAATCAGAATTGATACCCGGTGCAGCGAAAGTTTAAAAATTTTATATGGAACGATTCCATAATGGGTATCAAAACTTAACGATTAAATTGTGTGTGTAAAAATTAAATAACAATTATAAATTTTTACCTCCAATCTCGAAGCGAGATTATGGACACCAACAGATTACTCTGCTCTTGTTGTATCTCACAGGAACTGATGGACGAACTGTTCTTCAATCAGGTCCACGAATAGAGATTTAATCCCTCTGATAGATTGCACTAGAAAATCTATCAGAAGTTTCTACGAAGAGAATTAACGAATTTGATCCGTTAAACCAGACTGCAAATTCAAAAGTCACAGGCTGGATTTTTCCCGAGCAGAGGGGAGGGGGCGGCCACTGTTAGAGAAAAATACTAGGGTTTTTCGAAAAAATTGTGACCTGTTGTGTGTAATTTCTGTACGGCAATAACTTATTTATAATGTAGGCCGCTAACAGCTTAGGGCCCATTAGTCATAAGTTCAAGCCCGACAAGCAAAGCCCGCATGTTCAGAAATTAATATAAAATTCATCATGACTCCGATTGATAAACCGATTTCACCAATGTGCACAGAAACCATTTCTGCACCTTTTAAAGTCAAGATAAATTTTTCTGAATCCGAATTCAGTGATTTCCAAAAATTCCCATCCCTATGTCATTTTAGGAAATCTTACTCCTCTACTCTTAAATAAGAAGTCCAAATTCTTTGTTCATTAAATTTAACTCTTTAAATTTAAATATCTCAACGGGGATTAAAAATCCATTACTCTGTGTGACCCTCAATGGTTCAGGGATACAGCTAGCCGTGGGCTCACAACTCCTTGTGACTCGGAACAACAATTTTCGACTTGCCCATCGAATCATGGTAAGAGCGCCTAGCAATATCGCCCCATGATTCCCTAGGTATCACTGATAGTACCTGCAAGAACCAATAGATTTTTGTTAGCGTACAGTACGGTCCCTTCATCCATATATCCCGATCGAATCAACAACCATTGGTAAATCGAGAGTCGTTCGAGATTCGATAACTATGCAATGCATCTTGAAGATCAAATAGTGACATCGCATGTGTTACTAAAAAATCATTTCTTAAAACACATCATGTACTCTGGCCAGAGATTCGTCACACTAATATCTCCTCAGATTGCATAGGATATCCACACTCGCAAGTATGTGGTGAATCCTTGACAACAAAGCATCGACTCCTATATGTGTCGTAACTGTACCCAATCCCGATACCTGATGACCCCAATAGAGTCGGTAAACGAGTCAAAGTACAGTACTAGCATATAGAGTCTCAATGATGTTTCAAGTAGTAAGGACTAATGGTGTACAACCAAAACCGCGGACTTTATCCACTCGATAAGTGATAACCACTTGGAAAGTCCGGATAGGGTAGTTCGATCATTCATCATATGAATATTCATTTGCATGCTTCGAACATCTCTATGTTCCCTACCAATGAAACGTGGTACTCTGCATCGCAAATGCTAGTCTCAAACTCGAGCGATCCTTATCCTTATTATCAGACGGCTCAATCGACTAGGAACTGTTTAGAATATACAGTGACTATAAGATGTGTTTCATGATAGTCATCCCCATGTACTACCACATCTTACATACACTATAGTATATTCAAGGTCTTTATCAAAATAACAATAGTATATCACAATATAACAATATGAAGAAAGATAAAGTCATTGCCATTAATAAAAGTGTAAATTATATTAAACAAAAGATTGTTTATACAAAGAGTCATCAAAGCCCTTAGCCACAAGTTGGCTCACCGGGCACCCACTCTTTCAATCTCCCACTTGCCCTATAGCCAACTAGTCATACTACGTAGACCCATTGCTTCGCGATGTTTGTCAAATAATGGTCCTGGCAAGGGCTTAGTAAGTGGATCAACGATATTGTCTGCAGAGGCCACTCTTTCGACAGTGATGTCTCCTCTTTCCACAATCTCCCGGATGATGTGGTATTTCCTCAGTACGTGTTTGGATCTTTGATGAGACCTTGGTTCCTTTGCCTGAGCAACGGCACCCGTGTTGTCACAGTACACCGGGACCGGACCAACAACTTCCGGAATAACGCCCAACTCTTGGACGAAATTCCTCATCCAAACGGCCTCTTTAGCAGCAGCTGATGCTGCAATGTATTCTGCCTCAGTGGTGGAATCCGCTGTGGTGTCTTGCTTGGAACTCTTCCAAGAGACAGCACCGCCATTGAGCATGAACACAAATCCAGAGGTTGACTTCGAGTCATCCACGTCACTTTGGAAGCTAGAGTCGGTATAGCCTTCCAATTTTAGTTCTCTTCCTCCATATACCATGAACATATTCTTAGTCCTTCGTAAGTACTTAAGAATGTCCTTCACGGCTTTCCAATGCATTTGACCGGGATTAGCTTGATATCTGCTCGTGACACTCAGAGCAAATGCTATATCCGGTCTGGTAGATATCATCCCATACATGATACTACCAATGGCTGACGCATATGGTACATGTGTCATTTTCTCTATCTCTTCATCAGTATTGGGACACATAGACTTGGATAGAGAAACTCCATGACACATGGGTAGATGTCCTCTCTTGGACCCATCCATTGAAAACCGTTTCAATATGGTGTCGATGTAGGTTGCTTGAGTGAGTCCTATCATTCTCTTAGATCTATCTCTATAGATCTGTATCCCTAGAATATAGGATGCCTCACCCAAATCCTTCATCGAGAATCTACCTGATAACCATATCTTTGTTGACTGTAACATCCCTACATCATTCCCAATGAGTAGAATGTCATTAACATAAAGTACTAAGAATGTCACAGCATCCTTAACTACTTTCTTGTACACGCATGGTTCCTCCGGGTTCTTGATGAAACCAAAATCCTTTATTGTTTCATCAAATTTTTGGTTCCAACTTCTTGATGCTTGTTTGAGACCATAGATTGATCTCTGAAGCTTGCATACCTTATGCTCGCTTCCCATGGATGTGTATCTCTCAGGCTGCGTCATATAGATCTCTTCCTTAATGTTTCCATTAAGAAATGCAGTCTTCACATCCATTTGCCATATCTCATAGTCATACCAAAAAGCTATGGCAATAAGGATTCTTATGGACTTGAACATTGCAAATGGTGAAAAGGTTTCATCATAGTCAACTCCTTGTCTTTGAGTATAACCTTTTGCCACCAATCGTGCCTTGTAGGTAAATACCTTACCATCAGGTCCAAGCTTTCTCTTGTAGATCCATTTACACCTTATTGGAACAATTCCATCGGGAGGATCTACTAAAGACCAAACTTGGTTTGTATGCATCGAATCTATTTCCGACTGCATAGCTTCAAGCCATAAATTTGAATCCGCATCAGAAATTGCTTCCTTGAAGTTTCTTGGATCACATCCAACATCGGGTTCATCTTGATCCCCTTCAAGAAGAAGACCATATCGAATGGGAGGTCTAGAAGTCCTCTCAGATCTTCTAGGTATAGGCGTGTGCATCAATGGTTCCTGAGGTATAGGATCATTATTTTGTATTTCGGGTTCTTCTCGAATTTCTTTGAGTTCCATCATCTCGCCTTTCTTATCCAATAAGAACTCCTTCTCCAAGAAGGTGGCATTCCTTGAAACAAACACCTTTGTTTCAGCAGGATGATAGAAATAATATCCGATTGAATTCTTCGGATACCCTACAAAATAACATAAGGTGGATCGACTATCCAACTTATCTCCCACTGTCTACTTCACGTAAGCAGGACATCCCCAAATCCTCAAGTACGAATACTTAGGAGCTTTGCCATTCCATAACTCGTATGGTGTTTTATCCACTGCTTTAGTGTGGACGTTGTTCAACAACAATACCGCCGTTTCAAGCGCATAGCCCCAAAACAAAGGTGGAAGCTCAGTGAAGCTCATCATGGATCGAACCATGTCCAACAAAGTTCGATTACGACGCTCCGATACACCATTCAGCTGAGGTGTCATAGGAGGAGTCCACTGAGAGAGAATCCCATTCTATTTCAGATAGTCCAAAAACTCGGTACTCAAGTATTCTCCACCTCGATCCGATCGAAGTGCTTTAATACTTTTACCTAGATTGTTTTCTACTTCAGCCTTGAATTCTTTGAACTTTTCAAATGTTTCAGACTTATATTTCATTAAATATAAATACCCATACCTAGAATAATCATCAGTAAAGGTAATGAAGTAGGTGTGGCCAAATTGAGTACCAATTCTAAATGGACCACAAACATTTGTATGGATCAAATCCAACAGATTTTGACTACGCTCAGGTTTTCCCTTAAAAGGAGATTCAGTCATTTTTCCTTTCAGGCAGGATTCACAAGTAGGTAGAGAGTTAATATCAGACATATCAAACATGCCCTCTCCCACTAGCTTGTTCATCCTCCTTGAGGAAATATGACCTAGCCTAGCATGCCAAAGGTTTGCCGGGTTTTGACTATCGATTTTTCTTTTGTTTGTTGTTACCGGTTTATCAACATAATTTATTGGAACGTCTTTTAATTTTAATTTATATAGATCGTTTTCAAGTTGTCCATTTCCAATCAAACATTCATTCTTGTAAATATTGCAAATCCATTCACAAAATTGCAAGAATAACCATCTCTATCAAGCATAGAAATAGAAATAATGTTTTTGATCAAATCCGGAACATACAAAACATCTCTCAAAAATAACTTAAAATTATTTTGCAAAATTAAATAAATGTCTCCTATCGCTTTGGTTTCGACTCTTGAACCATTCCCGAGTCTCAGTTGGGTCTCACCCATCCTTAGCTTATTACTTCTTGTCATCATATGCAACTCATTGTAAATGTGAGATCTATATCTGGTATCCAATACCCAAGAAGTAGTATTAAGTGAAACATTTATTTCAATATAGAACATACCCTTCGCAGTTCACAACTGCTCGAGGTATTCCTTGCAGTTACGTTTCCAATGACCGGGTTTCTTGCAGTGATGGCAAACTTGTTTAGACTTGTCCAATTTTGCATGTAACATTTGGCCTTGAGATCATGGTCCAACCATTTCTCTAGTTCGGCCAACCTTTCGGCAGTTACATCAGCCGGGGCTGTTTTCGAAGAAGCCTTTTCTAACACTTAGAAAATCTTTTCCGAACTTAGGACAATCTTAACTTATGGAATCATTCTGTATTGTTTGCGCCAGTAAGTTTGTTTTGTTGGAGAATTGAAACATGTGGATTACGAAGATTCATCATAATGATATACTGAGATGAAACAGACAATTATCGATGATTGTTTAATTATTTTACTAAGACATAAAATATGGCGAAATTTATTTTATGAATCTCACTCCCACTATTTTAACGATTTCACTACCCTCTAGTGAAAACGGGAAACTGTTTTCCTTAGTGGGAACATGGAGTCCAATTGACAAACTATGGTCCCGAATAATATCAGCCAACCATAATTTTCAAAAGGTAGAGCCCAATTGCTTCCAAAGCAACCTCCACGTTTTTACCTCATGTCCAATAAGGGCCCAATAATATGACGCCGTTTATTGTAACATGTCAAGATGACCCATCAATATTAAGTTGTGATGGACGGTCGCCATGTGGATCCCCCAATAATATGAGCCGATCCCATGGGAGTTCCACCCAACTTACAACATGTGTCGATCCAATGTACAGCTTTCCGACGAACGGGCCCCCCCAATAATATGAGCCGGACCGTATCCGCGGGTAGCATCTCATACATTGATCGTTGATGGAAGGTAGTAACATTTAAACAATTTTAAATTTCCTTTATTTATCTTGATATCAATTTTAAATCATATTTAAAATGAGGAATTTTAATTTTGAAAATTTGTCTCATCATTTTTTAAAAAATTTGTATGCTTGCGGGATTCATACAATTTTGTCTAAAACATGCATACATCTATAATATCATATATTATATAGGATGATCGATTCCATTTCTAATGGACCCGTGGTTGCCAATCACGAGTCTAAGTCCAATCCTAGGTAATATGCAGGTATGCAATGCAATCCTATTACATTGAGCTTTCAATTTACATTTCTTCAATCTTTATTGTCTGCTGGGCCCACCTCCGTCTTCAAATCTTCATCTCCCACTAAGTCTAATGTATTTACAATAAATAACCATGACAAGTAGGGGATACATTTTAAGGGGTGGGAACGGGCCATAAACCAGGCCCACTTTTATTACATATGACAATTCATATTGGGCCATAAACCAGGCCCATTAATAAATCCAACAACAATAAAAACAAATGTAAATTCCTAACATACACCTACAAAATTGGTCATGGCAATCGATCATCCTTATCCAATAATATTTAATTCAAAATTAATTTATTGGATAACATGCAATGGCAATTTAAATTAAAAGGATAAAATCATATTCCATATATAAAATCTTATTTTACATACAAAATCATATTTTATCTTTTTATCAAATAAAATCATATTTTACATATAAAATCCAATTTTATACATAAAAATCATATTTTACTCAATATTTCCATAAGATCATATCTTATCATCAATCGTACCAAAAATAATTAATTACATAAAATCTGATTTAACGGATAAAATATATAAATTTTCCAAAAATTCAAATTTATCCAAAAATTAATTTTAAAATTTTTGGACTCGAACAATTCGATCTGATGCCTCGTGGACCAATCAAAAACAATTTTTGATCGGACCAAAAATAAAATTTTAACATATTAAAATTTTAATTTAAAAATTAAAAATTAATTTTTCGCGGGCCGCCCGGGACACTCCCGGGCTGCCCGC
This sequence comes from Henckelia pumila, assembly GCF_033568475.1. Classification (NCBI taxonomy): domain Eukaryota; kingdom Viridiplantae; phylum Streptophyta; class Magnoliopsida; order Lamiales; family Gesneriaceae; genus Henckelia; species Henckelia pumila. The sequence continues at coordinate 129,114,364 of NC_133120.1, read as the reverse complement.
GCCCCAAAAGGGTCGGGTCGGGCAGCGACGATCGCTGCCCTGGGCAGCGCCGTGCGCCGCCCAGCGCTGCGCTGGGCAGCGACATCGCTGCCCCCCCGGGCAGCGATCCAATCGCTGCCCGGGTTTTGCCCGAATTTTTTTTTTTTTTAATTTTTAAAATATTTATTTTGTTTCAAAAACCGAGACTTAAAAAATTTTTGTACAATCGATTAATTTAATCGCTTGATCTGAGCAACCTGGCTCTGATACCACTGTTGAAGAACGGCGATCAGATCAATCAGAATTGATACCCGGTGCAGCGAAAGTTTAAAAATTTTATATGAAACAATTCCATAATGGGTATCAAAACTTAACGATTAAATTGTGTGTGTAAAAATTAAATAACAATTATAAATTTTTACCTCCAATCTCGAAGCGAGATTAAGGACACCAACAAATTACTCTGCTCTTGTTGTATCTCCCAGGAACTGATGGACGAACTGTTCTTCAATCAGGTCCACGAACAGAGATTTAATCCCTCTGATAGATTGCACTAGAAAATCTATCAGAAGTTTCTATGAAGAGAATTAACGAATTTGATCCGTTAAACCAGACTGCAAATTCAAAAGTCACAGGCTGGATTTTTCCCGAGCAGAGGGGAGGGGGGCGGCCACTGTTAGAGAAAAATACTAGGGTTTTTCGAAAAAATTGTGACATGTTGTGTGTAATTTCTGTACTGCAATAACTTATTTATAATGTAGGCCGCTAACAGCTTAGGGCCCATTAGTCATAAGTTCAAGCCCGACAAGCAAAGCCCGCATGTTCAGAAATTAATATAAAATTCATCATGACTCCGATTGATAAACCGATTTCACCAATGTGCACAGAAACCATTTCTGCACCTTTTAAAGTCAAGATAAATTTTTCTGAATCCGAATTCAGTGATTTCCAAAAATTCCCATCCCTATGTCATTTTAGGAAATCTTACTCCTCTACTCTTAAATAAGAAGTCCAACTTCTTTGTTCATTAAATTTAACTCTTTAAATTTAACTATCTCAACGGGGATTAAAAATCCATTACTCTGTGTGACCCTCAATGGTTCAGGGATACAGCTAGCCGTGGGCTCACAACTCCTTGTGACTCGGAACAACAATTTCCGACTTGCCCATCGAATCATGGTAAGAGCGCCTAGCAACATCGCCCCATGATTTCCTAGGTATCACTGATAGTGCCTGCAAGAACCAATAGATTTTGGTTAGCGTACAGTACGGTCCCTTCATCCATATATCCCGATCGAATCAACAACCATTGGTAAATCGAGAGTCGTTCGAGATTCGATAACTATGCAATGCATCTTGAAGATCAAATAGTGACATCGCATGTGTTACTAAGAAATCATTTCTTAAAACACATCATGTACTCTGGCCAGAGATTCGTCATACTAATATCTCCTCAGATTGCATAGGATATCCACACTCGCAAGTATGTGGTGAATCCTTGACAACAAAGCATCGACTCCTATATGTGTCGTAACTGTACCCAATCCCGACACCTGATGACCCCAATGGAGTCGGTAAACGAGTCAAAGTACAGTACTAGCATATAGAGTCTCAATGATGTTTCAAGTAGTAAGGACTAATGGTGTACAACCAAAACCGCGGACTTTATCCACTCGATAAGTGATAACCACTTGGAAAGTCCGGATAGGGTAGTTCGATCATTCATCATATGAATATCCATTTGCATGCTTCGAACATCTCTATGTTCCCTACCAATGAAACGTGGTACTCTGCATCGCAAATGCTAGTCTCAAACTCGAGCGATCCTTATCCTTATTATCGGACGGCTCAATCGACTAGGAACTGTTTAGAATATACAGTGACTATAAGATGTGTTTCATGATAGTCATCCTCATGTACTACCACATCTTACATACACTATAGTATATTCAAGGTCTTTATCAAAACAACAATAGTATATCACAATATAACAATATGAAGAAAGATAAAGTCATTGCCATTAATAAAAGTGTAAATTATATTAAACAAAAGATTGTTTATACAAAGAGTCATCAAAGCCCTTAGCCACAAGTTGGCTCACCAGGCACCCACTCTTTCAAAAACAAGCTAACGACCATGGATTTGAATTCGAATTAGCCATTACCCGTCGAGTATAAATACCCATCTTTTTTATACTTCAAACCATCCGAATCCTCAAAGATTCTCACAAACACATTCAAGCTATAAGAGGAAAACTGAATTCCTTCAGTTTACCTTTTTAATCAAGAGAACAAGCAGATGCATTCCAAGGCCTATATCTAAGAGTCGAAGAACACAAGCACATATGTGTGTATTGAAGATCAATTAGTGCTAAAGTGTTGTAACAAAAAGTGTTGTATCAAGTGTGATTAGTTGAGGAACTGCAAACCTCGTTGTAACTAGAACAGTCATGAACCGTATTCTTGAGTGTTTCTAGGAGTTCTGGGATAGGCAGTGTGTGTAAGTCCTAGTCTTGGAGTGGGTTGTTACAAGTTGATTGTAATAGTCAAATTCTTCTAAAGTGAATTCTTTCGAGGTGGAAGAAGGGATGACGTAGGACTCTTTGAAATCTCCGATCATCCATAAACTACTCTCTGTGAAACTTTACTTTTAGTTTATCACTCTCACACATGATCCATCGAATTACAAGTTCAATCTATTAGTTGACCTCATTCCGAACTTATGTTAAATTGATCAATTAACATAGGCATACGTGAAGGAAATGATTCAGTTGACCAACCTCAACTGAAACAATCTAAGGAGTTTTGAAGGGTCAACTGCTACAGTGCTCTGGAGGCATCAGTTTATCAAGCAGTTTCGCAAAACCCACACAAAACACGATCCCAACAAGTGGTATCAGAGCGAGGTTCTTCTCATTTATGAACTTATGGATACATTTTGAGTGACTTCCAAAAGTTCTGGTTGGCAACTATCAACAATTGTACTACCAATACTTTTGAGGCATATTCTACGGCCAAGAATATTTGGTAGCAGTTGATCGAACTAGAAGATGAGGAGATAAAAACAGAAGAAAGCAAGAGTCCATTAATAAAAATCAATGAATAAACTTGTTGCTCCCAAACTGATTATAATTCTTGTGATGATGAAAGCAGAAGTACATCAACTGAGCTTATTGAAGAACCCTGCTACTCAGGAAAAAAGTCACGACTACATATGAAGAAAATTACTTCATGGCTCATGAAGATCAATCAACCAGTGGAGAACAAGCTCCTGAGCAACCCTCCACAAGTGGAAAGGTATTTGACTTTAAATCTAATAAATTTACACGAGAGGAGTTAACCGAAGCATTACATGACATGACCAATGAGTACTAGAGACTCTGCTTAGCATTTGAATAAGTTAAAACTAAGAAAAATGATTTGTCAGACTGTTCATCTGAACCTGATTGGGATATGTCGGTTGAGAAGACCAGTAAAGAGGCAGAGATTTCCAAGCTCAAAACGGAGAATGACGAGCTACAATTTGAGAATCAGCAGTTGAATCAGAGAATCTGAGGACAATGATATAATTCAAACTTGGAACAAGTCCTCAATTCTATTATCTGAACTGCAAGAGTTACAAAAACCAATTGGAGACAAAACTGGTCTCAAATTAAATGACAAAGACTGCAGATAAACTGAGGTTAGTACTCAACCTAAACTGAATATGTGCAAAGGGAAGTATATTCACTTTTTCAAGTCCAGTTTAGGATATGAGCAAAGTAATCCTACCCAACTAACTGATAAAACTGTTGAGACTAGGAACAATGTCCAAAATTTTGGAATCGGATATGCGTCAGAGAGTTCTTGTGCTAAACTAGACAGTAATCTCAGTCGAACTAATCACATCTCGACGAAGGACCATTACAGTCGAAGACCTTACCAAAGGCTTGATCTAAAAAACAACAGTGGAGATCACAATGAAGGAAAGATGAAAATACACACTACATCACGAACATATCATCCACTCACGACATGCATAATACACATCACTCACAGTCAAATGCATACAGTTTATCTCACAAGCACACAAAGAACAAACCGCGAACCTTGTGGGATCCATCCAAAAATCGATCGATTAGAGTGATTCAAGTTTGATTCCTAAAGGATTAATTCATCGAGGACCCACGTAAAATGGGTACCTTAGTCCAGTTTGTCTGTTTGTTTGCAGTTGACAAGAAAAGAAGATTGCAAAAGATCAGTTTAGTCAAACCAAGGTTGACTAACTAATAAACTATCAGTTTAAGAGGAAAACTGAAGTGAGGAGGATCGTCAGTTGAGGAAAATATCATGGCCGGAAACTGACCAAATCACGAAGACCACAACTGAATACATCATCATACTAAGCTTTAACTATCTTATTTCTTTAACGAGTTTATCTATGTTTTACTTTCGCATCATTAATATGTTGATTATCATTGCCTCATTGATTTGTAGTTATTAGCAATAAACTGCAATTTATATTCGTACAAATAGAAAAGAACAACTCAGTAGACAAAAATATAAATTTTATTTATATATGATGAAGTTTGATACAAATTTCATACTGAACGACTATCATTCAATAGCTCATCTCAGAGAACAACTCAGTAGTTGCAGTCTCCTGATAGTCTGGAGATACCGTTATCCTCTATAGGATCTGAAGCTCCTTTAAGAGCTTCAGTAGAGTGATGCCCTTTTCTGTGAAGACATCCTCCGACTTTGTTATCCCAAGTCGTAGCTTATTCTCCATCCTCCTATCTTCACATCAAGAAAGGGAAAATGGAGTCTCTTGCAAATTCTTGATCTTCGTCTCCAACTTTCACCTTGGCTTGAACCCCATCTTGATAGTACTTTAGCTATGCTTCCATGTCTACCTTTCTGCCGAACGATAGCTAAAATAAGTTTACAAATGTTTCTTTTATAGAAATAAGCAGGAAGCCAAAGAGTCGTTCACACTTTTCCATAAATTTTTCAGGTGCAAAGGGGAATGTGAAGAGACGGAATTATTCACAATATCTATTTTGCAGACATACATTAAATGTAAAAGTTTGATTACGTACTGTAGAGGTCAACTGATGACTGTGAATTAAAGATATCATCAGTTGAAGGGGAACAATTTAACTGCTAATATAGATATCATGGTGTAAAGGGGAATATCAGTTGAGCAAATGCTTTGCAGAATAAAATCCAAGACTTGAAGACCTCAACTAACTCAATTCTCAGTCTAAGCCCTCACTTACCACTCTTCATTTATTCATATTAATCTTAGTATTTATTCGTTGCTCATAGTCGATCATTCTTGATTATATGTGTTAAGTAGATAAGGAGCAATGCATCAAATAAAAGCAAGATTACTTATACTTGTCTCTTAGTATTACATATCTGCATTTGAACTGCCATCTTCCAGAGATCTATCCAAAGACCCAGCTCACTAGCTGAGGCCTCCTGGTACTCTGGATGTGTAATTTTATTCAATGATTGAAGCTCCTTTATGAGCAAAAGGAGGTAGATGCCATCAAGACTGAATACATCTTCGGACCTGGTCGTACCCAGTCGTTGCTTGTACTTCTCCAATCTACTACTCTCTTCATGTGGGAAAGTTGTCAGAACTTCTTGTAGAAAATTTATTTTTTCCTTCAATATCTCTATCTTTGTTGCTACTTCATCTTCATAAATTATCCTGAGCATTTCCATGATTCACTTTACTAAGAACCAAAGTAAATGAGTGTATCTTTTATAGATAAAGATGAAGATATGAATTGTTACTCACGAGCTCACTTTTTCAATATACATTTCAGGTACCCATGAGAACAGTAAGATATAACAGCAGTTCCCAATAGTGAAATAAAGAATGTGTTGCAGTCATCAAATTATATGAAAGCTTTGTCTGTTGATAAAAGATCAACTATAACCAGTAATAAAGATCAAGTTACATCAAAAGGGAAAAAGTCGTACAATACAAGATAAAAAGCAATAAAAAAACTGTTGAAAACTTATGACAAACAACAGTAAATGAAAGTTTCTGGAAAACATCAAAAAGAGGAGAGAGAGAAAAATGCTAGTAGAGTATGCCAATATTTAAAAAATGGAGAAATTGTTGAAAATACAGAGTTTTTGATATTGACTTAATCCAATCTACATCACAAGATCAACTGATCCTATCGAGAGCCGAGCACAAAAAGACATAAACTGACCAAGACTCTCAGGCCAAGACAAGGAGGTCAACTGAGTCAATCATCAATGATTAGCATAACAAAGGAGTAGAGATCAACTGAGCATGGTTAGTGAAGAACCAATGTCACTCAGCTATCAAAACAGTTGAACAGAGCTAAACAGAAAGAATGAAGACAACTGGATTCAGTTTATGGAGCTAAACTAAATCAGTTGGATCTTACTAATCTATCGACTAAACTGAACAAGAGTCTGAGCGAGCCAATTCAAATCAACGGATCTCTCGTGGATAATCTCTTCCGTACAAAAAAAAGTGCCAAAAGCAGAAGCACAACAGTGTACCATACTGTCAGGGAATGTCTGCGGAAAGCCAGGGATTTGAATTCGAATGAGGCGTTACCCGCCGAGTATAAATACCCATCTTTGGGATACTTCAAACCATCCGACTCCTCAAAGATTATCACATACACATTCAAGCTATAAGAGGCAAACTAAATTCCTTCAGCTTACCTTTTCAATCAAGAGAACGAGCAGACGTATTACAAAGCTTATACATAAGAGTCAAAGAACACAAGAACATATCTGTGTATTGAAGATCAATTAGTGCTAAAGTGTTATAACAACAAGTTTTGCATCACGTGTGATTATTTGAGGAATTGCAAACCTCCTTGTAACAAGAACAGTCGTGAACTATATTCTTGAGTGCTTCTAAGAGTTTTGGGATAGGCAGTGTGTGTAAGTTCTAGTCTTGGAGTGGGCTGTTGCAAGTCGATTGTAATATTCAAATTCTTCTAGAGAGAATATTTCCGAGGTGGAAGAAGGGATGACGTAGGAATCTTTGAAATCTCCGAACATCCATAAACAAATCCCTGTGAAACTTTACTTTCAGTTTATCACTCTTACACACGGTCCATCTAATTACAAGTTCAATATGTTAGTTGACCTCATTCCGCACGTACGTTAAGTTGGTCAATTAACATCGACATACGTGAAAAAAAGGATTTAGTTGACTAATCTCAACTGAACCAATCTAAGGAGTTTTGAAGGGTCAACTGCTACAGTGCTTTGGAGGCATCAGTTTATCAAGCAATTTCGCAAAACCCACACAAAACACGATCCCAACAAAATCTAATGGCTAAAAAAATAGGAGACCTTATAAAATGACTAATTTGTCTAATAATTTTGGTTTTTTTGGAAATTAAGTTAGGATATAATCGTAATTTCATCTCAAGCTTACCAATTAATTGAACATTGGTTAATTAAAGGTTCTCTACTATAATAATATAGTAATATTAGCTGCATGTTAAGACATGCAAAGCGTTTGATTTTTTGAAAAATATCAAAAAGTATTATTTTAAATTAAACCTATCAATTTTTAAAATTATAATAAGATATATGAGATTCACGGGATTAAAAAAATATTTGTAAAGTATGGAATTGGTTAGTTAAATGAAATTTTTGGAATCATGAAAAAGTTTCAGAAACATATCAGAGTTGGTTATCATAATGAGGTTAACTTTAATTAATTCTAGTAAATGTAGCACATGTAATTAGGGGTGGAAGAGGGTTGGACCCGTCCCATAACCCTCTACCCAATTCTCTTTCCGAATATAATCGGGTAATTTTTTTTCTCCTGATCCCGTACCCGATACATTTCGGGATCCGAACATTCGGGATCTCGTCGGGTAGAAAGAAGAAATCCCGAAATTTTTTCATGTTTAAGATTTCGTTAAAAAAAAATTTATTCATTTATTTAAAAAATACTATTTAGAAACTTATATTTCTAAATAAAAAAATAAATATTCAAATTATAACAATTAATATTAAAATATTCCGGATAATGCTTTAAGGTTTTGTCAAGAGAAAAACATCGTATCATACTGTGCATTAGATAATTATTAATAAAATGTTTGGAAACAAATTACTAGATAATTTTTTTAATTAGATAATTATAAATATGAATTAATTAAATTATTAATTTATTTTTAAAAAACACACAAAAATAATATGTCATTTTGCGATTCTACAATTCGATCGTTCCAATAATAAAAAATTATGTGAATTAAGTTCACAATTAATTTTTATATGAGTTGTAATTCCCGATCCCTCTCTCTATATTAATCGGGATGAGAAAAATCTAAAAACTTTGAGTCGATAAAATGTCAGGTTGAGATTTTTTTCAGGACGGAAATGAGATGAGATTCGATAAGGTTCGGGATTTCGGGAATATTTCCCACCCCTATATGCAAAACGTGTCATATAATCTGAAGAAAAGAAAATTTTTGCATTACAATAATTATAAATCCATAAGAGGGACAACTGAGTATTTGTAAAATCATTTCAAATGAAATAAAGTAAAAAATTGAAATAGTAAAAAATTATAAACAAAACATAGAAAATGGAAGGTGCATGAGAGAGTCTTGTGCTAGAGAAAAATGTATTGCAGTTAGAAGAGTGAGAGAAAAAAATGGAGAGACTTTTATTGTGACGACCCGAGTTCTAATCTCTCATAATCAATTAATCAATAATAATAGACAATAATCAATGTCTAAAAAAAAGAATAAATTTTTTTTTTAAAAGGGTGAGCACCTCGCTCGATCGGTGAAAAACCACCGATCGAGCGAGCTCCTCAGCTCAACTCTCGGGTGCTAAGTATATGGTCTCGCTCGATCTGCCAAACTTTGCAGATCGAGCGAGCCCTCTGTGATCACCCTTCTGTCCAGCAAAAATAATGCCTCGCTCGATCGGTCATGTTCTACCGATCGAGCGAGCACAGGAACAGAAGCAAAAATCAGATAAAATTGCTGTCAAAATCGAGATCTATCATGCCATTTCACCTAGCATCAACTCCTAATGATTCCATAAATAATCATAAACCAACAAGCATGCTAAACATGATAAAGTTGATAAGATGGAATCATCACAAAGCCTTAAAACATAATCATAAGGGCTCATAAACATGCAAGAAGCAATGTTATATCAACAAGAACAAGATACATCATGTTGTCTCAAGGATTTACATAACATTTCAAATCCTATAAACATCAATAAGACAACAACTAGATCATCTACAAGTTTTGAAACAAGTAGCTAGAACATAATCATGTTTGGAACTCAATACAAACATCGACAGCTCACACAACTCATCTAACTCGGATCATCACGCTATTTCTTTCCATTCCTTGTTCTTCAAGTACGCCTTTGCCCGGTTCCACTCCCTTCTATTGCAATGACACATACAACAAAACAATAGCCGGATAACCCCGGTGAAAAATAGATTTCCCAGTAAAAGCGACTAAACATGCATAACAAACATATATCAAAATCATGATATAAAGTAAATACAATGCATGTTTTCAAAACAAGGTTCATTTCGTCATTCGTCGGTTGGGATCCCGAGAAGTAGATATCATAACTAATCCACCGACTCTCCCGATCGAGGTGGGGTTACTTATCTTTCTTCTCTAGACTTTGAAGCAATCATATATGCAAATCAGACGCTAGGCTAAAACAACCACCCAGCCATACATATACAATCCCTCAAATCGTCTATTCGAACGTTTCCGTTCATTTCAAAATCAAGGAATAAGTCTTCAAGATGAATGCAACATATATCATCATCATAGCATTCATTATATCAAAAACGTATTCAACAACTCAAAGTAAAACACATAAGAGCAATTAAGCAAACAAGTATGTGATTTAAGGGAACTCGATACAAACCATCTCGAGTTGTAATTCCAATCAAATAATAGTCTACTTTTACCTTTCAAACGTGACGTGTAGGATGTCTTCTAGCTTGTCAAAGTCTGTACAAGATCAATCACCAAACTCATCTCAAAATCTGCTCCAATTCAATCCAAACTTCAACAAGACTTCAAGGCAAACTCTACCAACCTTGTTCTATCTTCTATCGGTTTCGGAGTCGGAATTCTCAAGTTGACTTGCCCTGTTTATGAACTGAAATCATAGCATAACAAGCAAGAAATCATCAGCTAAAACTTCAGCAACTTCTAAGTCCAAGAACAATAGCAAATCACTTCAAATCATAAGTTCGACGGCATATCGGTATAACTCGGCGATTCCGAACATATCTATACCATTTCTTACATTCCTATCAGATGTATATCAACTCAAACCCAACATATCAGCAGGTATATGGATCAAATTATAGCTGGAAAATCATAAGAACATGATATAACAATCAATCCTCAACCCAACTTCAAGATTACACAAGATAGAAGCTCAACAACATCAAATCATATACAAGTTTGATATCTGTAATTTTCGAATGAACAAACCCTGATGAACAAATATAAAACTTACATCAAATCGAAGGTTTCGTTGCGAGGATTCCAGAACATCTTTCGGAATCGAAAACGGATAACCGTAGCTCAAGATACGTGGATTGAAAGATGAAGAAAAAGCTTGGAAATCTCTGAATTTTGATCTCGGTTTCTTCCTCTGAAACTTTCTGAAATTTCTGATGAATAATGTGTTTCACACGTGAGCAGGTTGAGAAAATCACAAGTGTCCACTTCAAAATCAAGATTTTGCACTTTAGCCCCTCAACTATTCAATAATTACAATTTAGTCCTCAGCTTCTCAATTTATTCAATTTCAATCCTAAATAATTTAAGAATATTAGAATTTAAATCAAAACTCTAAATATTCCCAAATTAAATATTCTCGGATCAAAATTAAATAATTTTGGGCGTTACAATTCTCCCCCACTAAGACACGATTTCGTCCTCGAAATCTCAAGTAATATCAACAGATCATATAACAATTATCAGATAACAGAAAACTAAAGGAGACTCATATCAATGAAACATCTCTGGAAATCGTTGCATCATATCTGATTCAGTCTCCCAAGTCGCTTCTTCAATACCATGACGACTCCACTGGACTTTCACAAGTGGAATAGTCTTCGTTCGTAGTTGCTTCTCTTTTCGATCAAGAATCTGAATTGGCTTTTCAAAATAACTCAAGGTCTCGTCAAGTTCAGCCTCATCAGATTGAAGCACATGAGATTCATCAGCAAGGTATTTTCGAAGTATCGATACATGAAAGACATCATGTATTCCAGATAAAGATGGAGGAAGAGCTAATCGATAGGCGAGATTGCCTATTTTCTCCAGAATTTCATAAGAACCGATATATCGTGGAGACAATTTCCCTCGCTTGCCAAATCGTACGGTGCCTCTGAACGGAGAAATCTTCAAAAATACACGATCCCCCTGTTCAAAAGACAAAGGTCGACATCGAATGTTGGCATATTTCGCTTGTCTGTCTTGAGCTGTCTTCATTCTTCTATGAATAAGCTTCACCTGATCATTCATATCACGTATCATATCAGGACCAGTGTCAGGTACATCAGAAATATCATCCCAGTACAAAGGAGATCCACACTTTCTTCCATATAAAGCTTCAAAAGGAGCCATTCCAATACTCGATTGATAGCTGTTGTTGTACGAGAATTCACAAAGAGGTAGTGATTCTTGCCAACTAGTGCCAAAATCAAGCACTACAGCTCTCAACATGTCCTCCAATTTCTGAATAGTACGCTCTGACTGTCCGTCAGTCTGTGGATGATAAGCTGTGCTCAAATGTAACTGAGTACCCAAAGCACTCTGCAAGCTGTGCCAAAAATGTGATGTAAATCGAGGATCACGATCTGATACAATAGATTTCGGCATTCCATGCAATCTGACAACTTCATGGACATAAATCTCTGCCATCTGGTCATGTCTATACGTCATGCGATACGGAATAAAACACGCTGATTTCGTCAGTCTGTCAATAATCACCCAGATAGCATCACAACCTCTAGAAGATCGAGGTAATCTAGTCACAAAGTCCATGGAAATATGATCTCATTTCCATTCAGGTACGGACAATGTAGTGAACCTAACCCGAATCACCTACTAAACAGAACTTATGCATGCAATTAACTTAATTAAACAGACATCAGAATAAAACTGCGGAAACCATAAACATTATACAATCCCAAGTAAAGGAATCTGTAATTTATCCAATAATATACAACCAAATCGAATAGCTGTATAAACCCAAACAACAGTAATAAAACCTAAGCGAAGCTCCAGCCGGCCAACCGCTGACTAGCCCCTCCTGGATCCACCCTCCTCGTCCAATCGCAAACCTGCCCCAAGGAATAGGGTGTCCAGAAAATACAGAGTACGAGACGTGAGCATAAAACGCTCAGTGCGAGAGTATGAGTATACATGCATGCAAAGTGAACTCCCTATAGACTCGAGGTCAAGGATCAGATAACAGAGACAGACCGGGCCCTGGTATGTAGCACGCTGTGCCGTCGCTTCAGGAGGTGGCTCCCATACTGAGATAACTGTGGAAACGCCGGACCCAAATCGATGGAAGTCCATCCACTAACAGGATAGGGTACAACCCTACTAACAGACATCTCGAAGGAGATACAGCAAGATGCAAATGAATGCAGCATAATATCATGGCATATAAATCATGCAGTCACATAATACATGCATACTCAGTCAGGATATCTCGAACAGTACTTTCGTACCTCAATACAGTGCAAGCTCTACCAACTCTAGGTCCACGCCTATAGTCTGCTCTACACTGCCAAATGATACTACTATCATTAAAGTGCTCTAAAAGCCTTAACTAAGCTATTGCATACTCCTAAATATTTATAGGAAGCAAAAGCTATACCTTCGTCCGTCGTTAGCCCTTTGATGTCGATGCCTCCAGAACTTGGGCACAACTCCGCTACGACTACCGAACGCCTCGCCGACCTTCGGACCAAGCCTAAGAAGACTAGAACAGCTCCAAAAGGACTAGAAAGGAAAGGAGAACTCGGAATTGGCAAATGAAAGTGAAGCCTCGGCCTTCTATTTATAGACAACGATCGGAACTTCCGATCCTTGATCGGAACGTCCGAACCTCGATCGGAACGTCCGATCCTGCCATCGGAGCTTCCGAAGATCCTGATCTGCCACGTGTCAAAATATCACTTGTTGACTCCGGATAGGGGTGATCGGAGCCTCCGGTCCTGATCGGAGCTTCCGATCCAACCACACGTCATGCCTGACGTAATAACATCGGTGCCTCCGATCGCTCATCGGAGCTTCCGATCCTGTTCGGAGCTTCCGATCATGCCTTCGGAGCTTCCGATCCGTCCAATACCCAATTAAATTATTTAGCATTAATCCTTTAATTACTCAATTAGGGTACGGGCTACTACAGACAAACTCTGTAACAAACCAGGCGGTCTCCTTCTTTCAGCCTTCACCTGTTGGCAATTAAGACATCGAGACACAAAATCAGTGATATCTGTCTTCATCTATTTCCACCAATAATGAGTCTTCAGATCATTGTACATCTTCCTACCACCAGGATGAATACTGTAACGACTACAATGCGCCTCTTTCAATAGTTGTTGTCGCACATCAGAAATATCAGGCACTACTAGGCGATTATGAATGTAAAGAAGATCATCTCAAACCCGGTATTCAGATACATGCCCTGATCGAACTTTCTCAATCGCGTTCTGTACATTCTGATCAAGTTTCTGAGCATCTCGAATTCTTACCAATAAAGCTGGTTCAACTTGAATTTGATAGAGTCGAAGAGGCTGATAATTCGTATTAAATACTAATCCAGATAAACAACAGTTTTCAATCAAATTCGATACACCAATCGTCGATAAGGATAAAGAACATACCTTTCGACTCAATGCATCTACTGCTGCATTCGATTTCCCCGGATAGTATTTAATCTCACAGTCAAAGTCTTTCAGCAAATCAAGCCATCGTCGCTGTCTCATATTCAGTTCTGACTGTGAAAACAGATATTTCAGACTCTTGTGATCAGAATAGATTTCAAACTGTTCCCCATACAGATAATGTCGCCAAATCTTCAAAGCAAATACAATGGCGGCCAATTCAAGATCATGAATCGGATATATTATTTCATGAGTCTTCAACTGTCTTGAGGCATAAGCAATCACATGCCCTCGCTGCATCAAAACACAAACTAAACCTCGATAAGATGCATCACAATAAACAGTGAAACCACCAGTACCTGAAGGGATCGTCAAGACTGGTGCACTGGTCAATCGTTTCTTCAACTCCAGAAAACTTGATTCACAAGCATCAGACCAGACAAAATGAGTATTATTCTGAGTCAACTGAGTAATCGGCTTCGCAATACTGGAAAAATCTTTAATGAATCGACGATAATACCCAGCCAAACCCATAAAACTACGAATCTTAGGAACAGATGTCGGTCTCGACCAACTGATCACTGCCTCGACTTTACTTGGATCAATAGAAATACCATTTCCAGATATAATATGTCCAAGAAAGACAACCTGTTTCAGCCAAAACTCACATTTCGACAGTTTAGCATACAGTTTCTCGGCTCTTAAAGTCTTCAATACTGTTCTCAGATGTTCAGAATGATCAATCAAATTCTTCGAGTATATCAGAATATCATCAATAAAAATAATCACGAAGTCATCAAGATACTTCTGAAATACATGGTTCATCAAAGCCATAAACACAGCTGGAGCATTCGTCAAACCAATCGGCATAACTATAAACTCATAATGGCCATACCTGGTTCTGAACGCAGTCTTAAAAATATCAGAATCCCTAACTCTCAGCTGATGGTATCCAGATCTCAGATCGATCTTGGAATACACAGAAGAACCCTGCAACTGATCAAATAAATCATCAATACGAGGCAAAGGGTATTTGTTCTTTACCGTTGCCTTGTTCAGTTGCCGGTAGTCGATACACAATCTCATTGAACCGTCTTTCTTCCTGAAAAACAGTACTGGGGCTCCCCAAGGAGAAACACTGGGTCGAATGTATCCCTTGGCCAGTAAATCTTCCAACTGATCTTTCAACTCTTTCAATTCAACTGGTGCCATTCGATAAGGCGCTTTCGAAATCGGTGCAGTTCCTGGCATCAGTTCGATGTTGAAGTCAATCTCACGATACGGAGGTAATCCTGGAATCTCATCAGGGAAAACGTTCGCAAATTCACTAACCACTGTCAAATCAGCCAGGTTCGGGCTAGCTTTCAAAACATCCACTGCATAAACAAGAAATCCCTCCGCTCCTTTCTGCAAAAGTCGAGTCATAGCTAATACAGAAATAAGAGGAATCTTAGCACGTGAACCCTTACCATAGAATTTCCATTCTCCAGTCATCTCAGGTCTGAATCTCACTACCTTTTGGAAACAGTCTACGGTAGCTCTGTACTTATTCAGCATATCAATCCCAATGATACAGTCGAAATCAGACATACCAAGTACAAAACAATCTATCTCAATCTCATTACCCTCATATTGTAGCACACAATCCTTAACTGTCTGAATCGATATAAGACCCCTCCCCAAAGGAGAAGAAACAGATACTACAACAGGTAATGTTTCAACAGGCAAAGCATGCAATGAAGCAAATTTGGCAGATATAAATGTATGGGATGCACCTATATCTATTAATACATATGCAGGATAACCATAAATAGAACAGTTACCTGCAATCACATCATCTGGTGCTTCCTGTGCCTGCTCCTCCGTCAATGCATAGACATGAGCCTGGTGTCTCTGTGGCTGACTGCCTGCCTGACTTCCTCCTGGCCTTGACTGTTGCTGAGGTGGTGATGGTTGAAAGGAATGGACAGAAGAGGCTTACCTCGCGG
The DNA here is from genome assembly GCF_033568475.1 of Henckelia pumila. Lineage (NCBI taxonomy): Eukaryota > Viridiplantae > Streptophyta > Magnoliopsida > Lamiales > Gesneriaceae > Henckelia > Henckelia pumila. Next base: position 129,098,486 of record NC_133120.1, on the reverse strand, counting down.
GTTGAGCCACTGATCGTGATGACTCTGCACCTCGTGCCTGTCCAGCACCTCTCTGAGGACACACCCTCGCAAAATGGCCAGTCTGATGGCATATATGGCACCTCCCAGATACACCTCGACACTGATCAGTTGGATGTCCTCCACCACAATTGTTACAGAACACCCCAGACTTCGGTTTTGAACCACTGGAACTCGAAGAACTGCTTCCAGATTTCTTAAACTATTTTCCTCGAGCCTGCAAATATCCTTTCTTACCACTGCTGCTGCTACCACTGTCAAATCGAGAAGACTGTTGCGGAGTTGGAGCTGAAGGTTGAGACTGTCTCGGAGGCTGAGCAACATACGAAGCTCCCTGCTGCTGTATCAAGCCAGCTTCCGCTCCTTTGGCACTGTTCAAGGCATCAGCAAAATTATTCGGTCGCCTTGTGTTTACCAGTGTAAAAACATCAGGATTCAGTCTATTAATGAACTGATCAGCCATAGCCTCGTCACTATCTGCAACATGTGGAGCAAAACGTAGCAATGTAGTGAATTTAGCAACATAGTCTTCAATATTTAAATTCCCCTGCTTCAGATTAGCGAATTCATCACCCTTGTCTTTACGATAAGATAACAAAAAGAAGCGTTGGTAAAACTCAGTTTTGAAGACATTCCAGGTCAGAACAGTTCCTCGACGCTCCAGAGATTTCTTTGTTGTCAACCACCAGCTTTTAGCAACCTCATGCAACTGATGACCAACAAGTCTGACTCTTCGCTCATCACCATAGTCCAGTGAATCAAATAACATCTCCATGTCATCAAGCCATCCTTCACATTCAACTGCATTCTCTATACCTTTCAGGGTTGGCGGCTTGTAGGATTGAAAACGTTTCAACAATGTTTCCATTGGAGTAGAAGTCATATCAGTCATGTCTCGAGATGTACTTCCTTGTTCATTACTCGGGACTGCAGCTGTAGGAACTATCGGTGTTACTACTGTCGGTGGAGTATGAACTGTCTGTTCTGGTAGCGAAATAGGAACCTGAGGTCTCAGAGGAGGTCGTCCTGGTCTTTGAGACATATCTGATTATCAAAATGGTTAGAATACCAAATCATCAAATTAATCTCAGTCCTTCTCTGATCATCTTACCTCTGATCAAGACTCGGTTCTGATTCAATCTTAAATAAATAATCACAATCTTCAAATAAAACATGCTTCCAATCAACTCAGATAATCAGGTAGCATGTCATAATTCATCAGGATACATGCCTCTATCAATTCAGATATTCCAATAAGCATGCATCTTTAATCATCGTAATTATATTTTCAAATAAAATAAATACAACATCTTGTAATAAATACTTGAAAGTAAATCATGCTAGCATTTAAAACATGTAATTCAATCATGTAATTAATCGTAGCATAATCACATAAATAAGTAAGGCAGAAGACTCGATCTACCCCACTCATTGTCTATCTAAGTCCAGAATTTTCTTGCTCTGATACCACCTGTTGTGACGACCCGAGTTCTAATCTCTCATAATCAATTAATCAACAATAATAGACAATATGTAGTGACCCTTACCCGGATCACCTACTAAACAGAACTTATGAATGCAATTAACTTAATTAAACAGATATCAGAATAAAACTGCGGAATCCAAATAACATTATCCAATCCCAAGTAAAGGAATCTGTAATTATCCAATAATATACAACCAAATCGAATAGCTGTATAAAACCCAACAACAGTAATAAAACCTAGACGAAGCTCCAGCTGGCCAACCACTGACTAGCCCCTCCTGGATCCACCCTCCTCGTCCAATCGCAAACCTGCCCCATGGAATAGGGTGTCCAGAAAAATACAGAGTACGAGACGTGAGCATAAAACGCTCAGTGCGAGAGTATGAGTATACATGCATGCAAAGTGAACTCCCTATAGACTCGAGGTCAAGGATCAGATAACAGAGACAGACCGGGCCCTGGTATGTAGCACGCTATGCCGTCGCTTCAGGAGGTGGCTCCCATACCGAGATAACCGTGGAAACGCCGGACCCAAATCGATGGAAGTCCATCCACTAACAGGATAGGGTACAACCCTACTACAGACATCTCGAAGGAGATACAGCAAGATGCAAATGAATGCAGCATAATATCATGGCATATAAATCATGCAGTCACATAATACATGCATACTCAGTCAGGATATCTCGAACAGTACTTTCGTACCTCAAAACAGTGCAAGCTCTACCAACTCTAGGTCCACGCCTATAGTCTGCTTTACACTGCCAAATGATACCACTATCATCAAAGTGCTCTAAAAGCCTTAACTAAGCTATTGCATACTCCTAAATATTTATAGGGAGCAAAAGCTATACCTTCGTCCGTCGTTAGCCCTTTGATGTCGATGCCTCCAGAACTTGGGCACAACTCCGCTACGACTACCGAACGCCTCTCCGACCTCCGGACCAAGCCTAAGAAGACTAGAACAGCTCCAAAAGGACTAGAAAGGAAAGGAAAACTCGGAATTGGCAAATGAAAGTGAAGTCTCGGCCTTTTATTTATAGACAACGATCGGAACTTCCGATCCTTGATCGGAACGTCCGAACCTCGATCGGAACGTCCGATCCTGCCATCGGAGCTTCCAAAGATCCTGATCTGCCACGTGTCAAAATATCACTTGACGACTCCGGATAGGGGTGATCGGAGCCTCCGGTCCTGATCGGAGCTTCCGATCCAACCATACGTCATGCCTAAAGTAATAACATCGGTGCCTCCGATCGCTCATCGGAGCTTCCGATCCTGTTCGGAGCTTCCGATCCTGTTCGGAGCTTCCGATCGTGCCTTCGGAGCTTCCGATCCGTCCGATACCTAATTGAATTAATTAGCATTAATCCTTTAATTACTCAATTAGGGCACGGGCTACTACATTCTCCCCCACTTAAGATATTTCGTCCTCGAAATCAGATCTTAAGTATCGAACGCAAATACAGAAATCAGAAACATTCTTTATTCAAATCAAACGTTTACAGAGTTTGCAACTGAATACAACTTAAAGAATGAAATCAAAACAACTCAGGATGGTCTTTACGCATCCTGTCCTCAAGCTCCCAAGTAGCTTCCTCAGTGCCTCGGCGCTGCCACTGAACTAAAACCAAAGGAATGACTTTGTTCCGTAAAACCTTATCCTTAAAATCAAGGATGCGAAGAGGTTTCTCAACATAAGTCAAATCCTTGTCTACCTGAACCTCAGATCGCTGCAGAATATGAGATTCATCCGCCACATACCGTCGCAACAGAGATACGTGGAACACGTCGTGAATGCTGGATAGATGCGGTGGCAATGCTAGTCGATAAGCCAAATCGCCAATACTCTCCAAGATCTCAAACGGACCGATAAATCTGGGAGACAACTTGCCCTTAAGGCCAAATCTGAGAATCTTGCGGAAAGGTGACACTCTCAGAAACACTTTCTCCCCGACCTCGAACTGCAAAGGCCTACGCTTGATATTAGCATAACTGGCCTGACGATACTGTGTAGTCTTAATCCGTTTCTTGATCTGATCAACAATGTCTATCGCCTGCTGGATAAACTCCGGTCCTTCAGCCTGTCTCTCCCCCACTTCTTCCCAGAAGAGTGGAGTACGACAACGTCGCCCATACAATGCTTCAAAAGGTGCCATCCCAATACTAGTGTGATAGCTGTTGTTGTAAGCGAACTCGATCAACGGCAAATGATCCTGCCAGGCTGAACCAAAATCCATGACGCACGCTCTAAGCATATCCTCTAACGTACGGATAGTGCGCTCTGACTGACCATCAGTCTCCGGATGATAGGCTGTACTCAAACTGAGAGTAGTACCCATCGCACGCTAAACACTCCCCCAGAATCTAGAAGTAAACCTGGGGTCCCAATCGCTGACAATGCTCACAGGCACTCCATGAAGTCGGACGATCTCCTGAATGTACATCCGTGCCATGCGATCCACAGAGTACTCTCGGCTATAGGCAATGAAATGCGCTGATTTGGTGAGTCGGTCCACCACCACCCAGATAGCATCACAGTTCCTCGGGGATACCGGCAAATGGGTCACAAAGTCCATAGTGATAAACTCCCATTTCCATTCAGGAATAGGCAGACTGTGAAGCAATCCTCCAGGTCGTCGGTGCTCTGCCTTGACCTGTTGACACACCAAACATCTCGAAACAAACTGATAAACACTGCGTTTCATTCCCTTCCACCAGAAACGAGTACGTAGATCCTTGTACATCTTGTTGCTCCCAGGATGAATACTCAACTTAGTGCGATGCGCCTGAGACAAAATCTCCTCTCGCAACTCTTCATCCTGCGGAATCACAAGCCTACCAGACAAACACAGAAAGCCATCTGACTGATAATGAAATCCAGACGAGCTACCCTCGTTAGCTAGACGAGCTAAACGCTGGGTCTTCGAATCAGACATCTGAGCATCTCGGATCCGCGAGTACAAAGCTGGCTCAGATAATATCGCAAACATCTGGATACTCTGCATACCTTTCTTATGCTTGAAGGTAAAACCTGAAGTACAACAGTCACTGATCGCACTAGACATCGAACAAGTCTGAAGTGCGGATAGTCGCACCTTGCGACTCAAAGCATCAGCGGTGAGATTAGCAGCTCCCGGATGGTACTTAATCTCGCAATCATAGTCCTTAAGCAAGTCCATCCAACGTCTCTGCCTCATGTTCAACTCCGCCTGCGTGAACAAATATTTGAGACTCTTATGGTCGGTGAAGATCTCAAATTTCTCGCCATACAGATAATGACGCCAGATCTTCAAAGCGAACACAATGACTGCCAATTCCAAATCATGGACTGGGTAGTTTTCCTCGTGAAGCTTCAGCTGTCTACAAGCGTATGCGATCACATGCCCATTCTGAGTCAGGACACAACCTAACCCCTGAAGAGAAGCATCCGTGTAAACTACATACCCTCCAGATCCTGACGGTAATGCTAACACCGGCGCAGAAGTCAACCGCCGTCGAAGCTCACGGAAATTCTCCTCACACTCAGAGGACCACTCAAAATCCACACCCTTGCGGGTAAGCTGCGTCAACGGTCGAGCTAACTGAGAGAAGTTCAGAATGAAGCGACGATAATACCCTGCTAGACCCAGAAAACTACGGATCTCAGCAACTGTCGTCGGACGCGACCAATTAAGTACCGCTTCAATCTTGCTTGGATCAACAAAAATCCCCTCCCTGGATATGATATGGCCAAGAAAGACCACTCTATCCATCCAGAACTCACACTTGCTCAGCTTGGTGTACAATTGCTCATCTCGAAGAGTCTGCAGTATCAACCGCAAGTGAGAAACATGCTCTTCCGTATTACGCGAATAAACCAGGATGTCGTCAATGAAGACCACGACAAACTTGTCCAAATACTCCCTGAAGACACGGTTCATCAAATCCATGAATATAGCCGGCGCATTAGTCAAACCAAATGGCATCACTAGGAACTCGTAATGCCCATAGCGAGTACGGAATGCAGTCTTGGCTACGTCCTGATCACGGACTCTCAACTGATGATACCCAGATCTCAAGTCAATCTTGGAGTAAACTGACGTGCCCTGCAGCTGATCAAACAAGTCATCAATGCGAGGCAACGGATACTTGTTCTTCACAGTCACTCGATTCAGCTGCCGATAGTCAATGCACAGCCGCATCGACCCATCCTTCTTCTTTACGAAGAGAACAGGAGCTCCCCAAGGAGATACACTAGGACGAATGTACCCCTTGTCCAAAAGATCCTGTAGCTGATTCTTCAACTCACGCATCTCTGACGGAGCCAGACGATACGGTGCTCTAGAAATAGGCGAAGTACCCGGCATCAACTCTATGCCAAACTCGACTTCCCTAGTAGGAGGAAAACCCGGAATCTCATCAGGAAACACATCTGGAAATTCATCCACAACAGGAATTCTCTCTATCCCAATACTCTCAGCGGACAAATCAACTGCATAGATAAGGTAGCCTTCCCCGCCAGACTCCAGAGCTCGACAGGCTCTCAAAGCTGATACCAAAGGCATCGGGGGTCGCACTCCCTCACCATAGAAAAACCAACTCTCACTCCCTTCCGGATGAAAGCGTACTAATCTCTGATAGCAGTCCACTGAAGCTCGATAGGTATTCAACACATCTATTCCCAGAATGCAATCAAAGTCGTCCATCGCCAGGACCATGAGATTCGCCAACAGAACGTTCCCTTCGAACTCTAAAGGGCAACCCATCACTAGATGCTTAGCCAAAGCAGATTGGCCCGTCGGAGTAGAAACAGACATCACTACGTCTAGTGCAATGCATGGTAACTTATGCCTCTTAACAAAACGTGCAGAAATGAAAGAATGAGATGCACCAGTGTCAATAAGTACAAGAGCAGGTATACCATAAAGCATAAATGTACCTGCGATGACTTTCTCATTCTCCTCCACAGCCTGATCATGTCTCAGGGCAAACACCTGGCCAGAAGCTCATGGCCTCAAATGAGAGCTCCCAGCAGACTGTCCCTGCAACCTCTGCTGTACGGTAGCCTGAGAACCCGATCCTGAACTAGAACCAGAACCTCCTCCCCCAGACATTGGGCAATCTCTCCGGATATGACCAGTCTCTCCACAACGGAAACAAGCTCCAGAAGCTCTGCGGCACTTGTCGGATGGATGGTTCTTCCCACAGTGATCACACTTGTCCTTCTTACCATAACGGACAATACCTCCAGAACCAGAGGAAGAAGAAGATCCAGACTTCTTGAAAGTTTGGGCACGGGGACCCAAAGAACTAGTAGGCCTCGACTGAGGGAAAGACCTGTTCCGCCGAATGCTGTCCTCTGCCTGATGACAACGGCTCACCAAACCTTCGTAGGACATGTCGTCGCCAACCGCCACACGGTCATGGATCTCAGGGTTAAGGCCCTGAAGAAACAGATTATACTTCATCTCTGAGCTATCAGCAATCTCGGGGCAATAGGATAGCAGATCAAAGAACCTCTGCTGATACTCATCGATAGACATGGTTCCCTGTCGCAGACTCAGTAGCTCGCCTGCCTTCGACTGTCGGAGTGCAGGAGGAAAATACCGCTTTTGGAAAGCTGTGCGAAACTCGGCCCAGGTGGCCACTCCTCTTGCCGCAACAAAAGGTGTAGAAGTAAACCTCCACCACCTGCGCGCACGCCCATCCAGAAGATAGCCAAGGGTCTCCACCTTCTGCTAATCGGTGCATTGGAAAGCCTGAAAAGTCGTCTCCATGCGGTCTAACCAGTTCTTCGCATCCTCCGGAGACTCACCTCCAACTAAGGGCTTAGGACCCATAGCTAAGAATCGACGCACAGTGAAACGCTCGTCATCATGATGACGATGACGCCGTTCTCGACGAGGCTCCCGGTCGGCATCACCCCAACGCCCACCAACACTGCCATGAGAACTCTGGTCGTCACGATTTGACATCTACAAAAATACCTCAAGATGAGACTAAATCCCAAGAAATCTTTTGCATGCTCTGATACCATAAATGTAGTGACCCTTACCCGGATCACCTACTAAACAGAACTTATGAATGCAATTAACTTAATTAAACAGATATCAGAATAAAACTGCGGAATCCAAATAACATTATCCAATCCCAAGTAAAGGAATCTGTAATTATCCAATAATATACAACCAAATCGAATAGCTGTATAAAACCCAACAACAGTAATAAAACCTAGACGAAGCTCCAGCTGGCCAACCACTGACTAGCCCCTCCTGGATCCACCCTCCTCGTCCAATCGCAAACCTGCCCCATGGAATAGGGTGTCCAGAAAAATACAGAGTACGAGACGTGAGCATAAAACGCTCAGTGCGAGAGTATGAGTATACATGCATGCAAAGTGAACTCCCTATAGACTCGAGGTCAAGGATCAGATAACAGAGACAGACCGGGCCCTGGTATGTAGCACGCTGTGCCGTCGCTTCAGGAGGTGGCTCCCATACCGAGATAACCGTGGAAACGCCGGACCCAAATCGATGGAAGTCCATCCACTAACAGGATAGGGTACAACCCTACTACAGACATCTCGAAGGAGATACAGCAAGATGCAAATGAATGCAGCATAATATCATGGCATATAAATCATGCAGTCACATAATACATGCATACTCAGTCAGGATATCTCGAACAGTACTTTCGTACCTCAAAACAGTGCAAGCTCTACCAACTCTAGGTCCACGCCTATAGTCTGCTTTACACTGCCAAATGATACCACTATCATCAAAGTGCTCTAAAAGCCTTAACTAAGCTATTGCATACTCCTAAATATTTATAGGGAGCAAAAGCTATACCTTCGTCCGTCGTTAGCCCTTTGATGTCGATGCCTCCAGAACTTGGGCACAACTCCGCTACGACTACCGAACGCCTCTCCGACCTCCGGACCAAGCCTAAGAAGACTAGAACAGCTCCAAAAGGACTAGAAAGGAAAGGAAAACTCGGAATTGGCAAATGAAAGTGAAGTCTCGGCCTTCTATTTATAGACAACGATCGGAACTTCCGATCCTTGATCGGAACGTCCGAACCTCGATCGGAACGTCCGATCCTGCCATCGGAGCTTCCGAAGATCCTGATCTGCCATGTGTCAAAATATCACTTGACGACTCCGGATAGGGGTGATCGGAGCCTCCGGTCCTGATCGGAGCTTCCGATCCAACCACACGTCATGCCTGAAGTAATAACATCGGTGCCTCCGATCGCTCATCGGAGCTTCCGATCCTGTTCGGAGCTTCCGATCGTGCCTTCGGAGCTTCCGATCCGTCCGATACCTAATTGAATTAATTATCATTAATCCTTTAATTACTCAATTAGGGCACGAGCTACTACACAATAATCAATGTCTAAACAAAAGAATAAAAAAATTTTTTTTTTAAAAGAGTGAGCACCTCGCTCGATCGGTGAAAAACCACCGATCGAGCGAGCTCCTCAGCTCAACTCTCGGGTGCTAAGTATATGGTCTCGCTCGATCTGCAAATTTGCCAAAATTTGCAGATCGAGCGAGCCCTCTGTGATCACCCTTCTGTCCAGCAAAAAGAATGCCTCGCTCGATCGGTCATGTTCTACCGATCGAGCGAGCACAGGAACAGAAGCAAAAATCAGATAAAATTGCTGTCAAAATCGAGATCTATCATGCCATTTCACCTAGCATCAACTCCTAATGATTCCATACATAATCATAAACCAACAAGCATGCTAAACATGATAAAGTTGATAAGATGAAATCATCACAAAGCCTTAAAACATAATCATAAGGGCTCATAAACATGCAAGAAGCAATGTTATATCAACAAGAACAAGATACATCATGTTGTCTCAAGGATTACATAACATTTCAAATCCTATAAACATCAATAAGACAACAACTAGATCATTTACAAGTTTTGAAACAAGTAGCTAGAACATAATCATGTTTGGAACTCAATACAAACATCGACAGCTCACACAACTCATCTAACTCGGATCATCACGCTATTTCTTTCCATTCCTTGTTCTTCAAGTACGCCTTTGCCCGGTTCCACTCCCTTCTATTGCAATGACACATACAACAAAACAATAGCCGGATAACTCCGGTGAGAAATAGATTTCCCAGTAAAAGCGACTAAACATGCATAACAAACATATATCAAAATCATGATATAAAGTAAATACAATGCATGTTTTCAAAACAAGGTTCATTTCGTCATTCGTCGGTTGGGATCCCGAGAAGTAGATATCATAACTAATCCACAGACTCTCCCGATCGAGGTGGGGTTACTTATCTTCCTTCTCTAGACTTTGAAGCAATCATATATGCAAATCAGACGCTAGGCTAAAACAACCACCCAGGCCATACATATACAATCCCTCAAATCGTCTATTCGAACGTTTTCGTTCATTTCAAAATCAAGGAATAAGTCTTCAAGATGAATGCAACATATATCATCATCATAGCATTCATTATATCAAAAACTTATTCAACAACTCAAAGTAAAACACATAAGAGCAATTAAGCAAACAAGTATGTGATTTAAGGGAACTCGATATAAACCATATCGAGTTATAATTCCAATCAAATAATAGTCCACTTTTACCTTTCAAATGTGATGTGTAGGATGTCTTCTAGCTTGTCAAAGTCTGTACAAGATCAATCACCAAACTCATCTCAAAATCTGCTCCAATTCAATCCAAACTTCAACAAGACTTCAAGGCAAACTCTACCAACCTTGTTCTATTTTCTATCGGTTTCGGAGTCGGAATTCTCAAGTTGACTTGCCCTGTTTATGAACTAAAATCATAGCATAACAAGCAAGGAATCATCAGCTAAAACTTCAGCAACTTCTAAGTTCAAGAACAATAGCAAATCACTTCAAATCATAAGTTCGACGGCATATCGGTATAACTCGGCGATTCCGAACATATCTATACCATTTTTTACATTTCTATCAGATGTATATCAACTCAAACCCAATATATCAGCAGGTATATGGATCAAATCATAGCTGGAAAATCATAAGAACATGATATAACAATCAATCCTCAACCCAACTTCAAGAGTACACAAGATAGAAGCTCAACAACATCAAATCATATACAAGTCTGATATCTGTCATTTTCGAATGACCAAACCCTGATGAACAAATATAAAACTTACATCAAATCGAAGGTTTCGTTGCGAGGATTCCATAACATCTTTCGGAATCGAAAACGGATAACCGTAGCTCAAGATACGTGGATTGAAAGATGAAGAAAAAGCTTGGAAATCTCTGAATTTTGATCTCGGTTTCTTCCTCTGAAACTTTCTGAAAATTCTGATGAATAATGTGTTTCACACGTGAGCAGGTTGAGAAAATCACAAGTGTCCACTTCAAAATCAAGATTTTTCACTTTAGCCCCTCAACTATTCAATAATTGCAATTTAGTCCTCAGCTTCTCAATTTATTCAATTTCAATCCTAAATAATTTAAGAATATTAGAATTTAAATCAAAACTCTAAATATTCCCAAATTAAATATTCTCGGATCAAAATTAAATAATTTTGGGCGTTACATTTATGACTATTTTACCCCTAAAATATGTAAAAATCATGATGATTTTTGGGATATTTATATAAAATTATATTGGTATAATTAGGTCAGACCAAATTAGTTAGTAAGAGGTCATCTTGCTTTTTATAATAGTATACATAGTATAGATCAATGTTTTCATAATCGGACCGGTGATCGAACCGTTTTACCTTAAAAAAACAGTCCAAGCGATTGAGTCGTTTTAACCGGAGGGTTGGACTGAAAACCGTTTATATAACATAATATAATTAGTAATATATTTTAAATTTTTAAAAACTAAAAATGTATATAAATAGACAAATATATATATTTATCATAGTTTAAAAACTAACTAACTATATAAATATATTCAAAATATCAATTATAGTTATATATTTTTTAAAAAATAAATTAATTAATTAAAAAAACTCTAGTATTAATAAAACTAGTATTTCACCCGTGCGATGCATGGAGTATTATTATTTTAATAAATAAAAACTTTTTAATTATTGTTTAAATATGTAAAAAATTTATATCAAGTTTCTAATTAATATACATATAATATCGATTTACGAACAGACAATATACCAAACATTCACAACGATACTCTTTTAAAAGTTCGAAAATGTAATATTATATAAAATTTATATTTATATAATATGATAAATAGTAATGAGAATTAAATATATAAAAGTAACACATTATTCAAAACCATAACATAAATTGAATAAAATGATACATCAATGTAGATATTTAGATACAACCTATACTTTCAGGTGGGTCGAGCCATAACATCAACTGAAAGATTGAACACAAATAATATAGCTTGACTGAAATAAAGATGACACAAAATATGTTTCTGGATGTTCGGAAATTAAAGACTCCTACGTCACCTCTTCTTCTTTTTGGGAATGATTCACTAAAAGATTTGAGCATGACAAGTGATTTGCAAAACTCCGATTCAATCAAGACTTATAAATGCCTCGTCTGAAACTCCTAGTATTTAACTCAAATACAATACACAGTCCTCGACTGATTTTACAAGTATGAATTTTATAACTAAGAACTTAGCATAAATTGATCCTAACTGATCAGATAAAAACTTGAATGAGTATGCTATGAATTGTTGTGAACTTGTGATCTTTGAATGTATGACTGAAATATTGAATGCAATATAGCTTAGAATGCATAAAAACTTAGAGAGACTTCTTCAACTGATCTTCAAGACTATTTATAGGTAATGATCTCAACGGTCAAAAATCCGTTCAAAACTATTTGTTTCTCACAATAAATATCCGTTGTCTTGTCTGATAGTCTTCGGAGACAATTTATGATCTATTTAGTACAACTTTGCGCACTACCAGTCTACCACTATTTCGGTGTCTACAATGTAATATTTTTTTAACCATAAATAGCTAAAATCACATTCTGAAGAGTCGGATTGTGTTGAGAATGTTTAAGGATCAATGACTGACATTCTTGAATATACTTGATAAGTGTTAGTCGTCCTTCACTTTAGTTTTGGTCAGATCAATTGAGCAACCTTGACTAGTCAAGAATGTCTTCTGGTTAAGATTCGGTCAAGGTGCCTAGTTCAGTCATAGTCTCCAGTTGTCAAATATTCTGATAGATCCAGTCTTGGATTCCTTGTTGAGGTCAGTCATCCTGTATATTTGAAGAATTCCAGTTGTGATTAATGTCTAGTTCACTGACTTCCATTGACTTGCGAGTTGAGTAACTCAGTCCAGTTATCTAACTTCGTCCAGTCGAATTAATTAACTGAATCTCTTATTTTTGCCTTATAACACTTTGTTTTAACACCAAAACTCGATAACTTGTTTCCCAAAATCGGTTATGTTAACTGTTAAGCAAAACTTAAATTATCGTTTATAGCATTATGAAAATTTTAACATATACAAGGAAACAAAAAATTAACTGAAATTAAAAATAGTGATGTCCGATCAAATTTAAAGTATTGGACTGAAATTGTTACATTATCATCATTTATGAAAATTTTAACGTATATATAACATAAAAAAAAATTAACTGAAATTAAGAAATAGTGATAACATTCTATCAAATTTTGAAACAAAAAGTTGGTACATCATAATATATAGAATCATGACGCGCTGCTGTGCGGTTTAAAAAATTTGAGTTGCACCATTACCACTAGCTATAGCAACCGATCAAATTTCAATATTTAAACCAAAAATTGGTACATTATTATATATAACATTTACATAAATTTTTACATATATGGACAAAAATATTAACTGCAATTAAAAATTATTGATAACATCAATCAAATGTCAAATTTGAACCGAAAAATGGTACATTATCATATATAACATTTATGAAAATATTCACACAAAAACACACACACATACACACACACACACACACACATATATATATATATATATATGAACATAAAATTTAACTGAATAAAAAAGCAGTGATAACATACTATCAGATTTAAAATTGTTAACCGAAAATACTACAATATAATATATAGAATTTATTTAAATGCTCATGTATATATGTGTGTGTGTGTGTGAAACCACAACCAAAATTTTAAAATAGTGATCACATTAGATCAAATATTAAATTTTAAATCGAAAATTGGTATATTATCATCTATAATATTTTTGAAAATGTTCATATATAAATGGACACAAAAATTAACTGAAACTAGAAAATAGTGATAACATCGATCAAATTTCAAATTTTAAACTGAAAATTGATATATTATCATATATAATATTTATGAAAATTTTACATATATATAACAATAAATGAACTGAATTAAAAAAAATAGTGATAATATCCTATCAAATTTCAATTTTTGAACAATATGTTGGTACATTATCATTTATAACATTAATTACTATTTCATATGTTAGCATTAATTTTTTACGAGAACCTACTATATATAATAGATAACTCTGTTTTTTATGTGTGTGTCTATATATATATATATTTCAAATTTTGAACCAAAACTTTCAAAACATAAAACATCCGATAAAATTTCAAATTTTAAACCAAATATTATCACAAAAAATAAAATTTTGAAAACAAAAATAATGAAACATCCGAACAAATTTTAAAATTTGAAATATCCAATCAAATATCAAATTTTGAACCGAAAATTATCATATATTTATATATATAACATTAATTAAAATTTATATATATATATATATATATTATTAACAAAAATTAAATTTAATATTTCAAATAATTATTTTAACTTCTATTTATAATATTTATTTATTTAATTAATTATAAGAAATTTTTAAGGACTAATCTAATTATTTATTGCATATTTTGTTATTATTTGTTCAAATTTATATTCTTTATTTTATAATTGGTAATTATTTATTGATAATAATTATTACATTTCAAAGGAATGATTTCGTCCTCGAAATCGCATTCGATCTTATTACTGAATCTCGTAAACTGTATAGCTGACTGAAGTAATACTTACTTCAATTCTGTGAGCTTTAGATATCTGTTCTTATATCGTATCTTATTCTTCTTTCTGATTGCTTCTGCAATCATATCTATTCTCATTGTTCTGTAATCACTGAGTCAACTTATATCTGAGATACTCTTCCTCTAGATCAAAATCTGTATCGGCTATTCTGCTTAACTCACAATCTTATCGGCTTTTGCTTTATTTGATTGAATTCACATAAAAGATTCTAGCTGATGTTCTTCAGCTTATGCGTATGGATCACATTTCGTATATCTGACAATTCTGGATTGAGTATTAATCAATAAGCTTGATTGAATACTCACAAGAATCAATTAGTAAATCACTTTTGAAATCCCTTTCTGAATTGGATAATGCTCTGAAAAGAAATTTTCTTGATGATCATTCTATTCACAGATCAAAATCTGTATCTGTTATTCTTTTGCTATCTCTGTTGATTCTGCTTTGTTCTTGTTCTGTTCGGATAAATCTTCGCATATTAAAACTTGAATCACACAACAAAGTTATCTATCTTTTCTTGAATCATATCTGATCTGATAGCTTATACTTATGAAATATCGTTTCAATACAAAGACAATTATGCTTTTCTTATCATCTGATAAACAAAACACTGTCTCTATATATGTTAGATAGTTGTCACAGGAATTATAGTAATCAAGTGGCAGAAAGTCAATCAGCTAGTACCAAATCTAGTACTATAGCTAGTTCTTAGCATATGCTCAAAAATCTGGATAGTCACATATGACAGTCCATGAATCAGAGGATGGTATAGTGAAATATCATACAATCAAACACTCAGAACATCTGACAATCAGTGCCACAATCTAGAAAACAAATCTAAAGTCTCTATCTCGACAATAGACTTCAATAATTCCTGTAATCTTATCATCTTGTTAACTTCTTAACAACTATATCTTTATGTCTGTATCATATCTAATACAGCATATTCTTGAATCTGTCAAAATCTACTACAATCTAAATCGCAAAATCATGACGATTTAAGTAGTTTCGAACTAAAATCCTTTCAAAAAGTTGATCTTCTTGCAACTCTTATGTAACTAAACTGTTACATGGACTACTTGGTTTCTTCTTTTCTGCTTCTTTTACTGGAAATTTAGTATTGACAATTTCAATTCTGTCGTATCTGCTTTCATTTTCTTTCACCAATACTACTTTTCAAGTAATTCATACATGTTTCAAACAACTGAATGTATATTAAATCTGTTGTCATATGTCTCTTTCATAATTTGATATTTCATTTCTGGAATATCTGGCATAATTAAACGATTTTTCACTTCAAAATCCATCCATGTTGATCTATTATCTTATCTTATATCTTAATCTACCATTCTCAATCAAATTCTAATTGCTTGATCTAATATCAATGTTGATTTAATCTTTCCAAACTAATCTAGCTTAGCTTGGATTGCAATATTTATGATTGTTTGAGTATCTATCTAGAAACTCAAACACAAAATTTTGATTTAATCTTTCCAAACTAATCTAGCTTAGCTTGGATTGCAATATTTCTGATTGTTTGAGTATCTATCTAGAAACTCAAACACAAAAAGTACATATTTGTAATCACTTGATCAAGCATTTAGAATTTGATTGAGAATGTTGGATTAAGATATAAGACAAGATAATAGATAAACATGGATGGATTTCAAAGTGAAAAATCGTTTAATTATGCCAAATATTCCAGAAATGAAATATCAGATTCTGAAAGAGGCATATGACAACAAATTTAATATACATTCAGTTATTTGA
Organism: Henckelia pumila; assembly: GCF_033568475.1. Classification (NCBI taxonomy): domain Eukaryota; kingdom Viridiplantae; phylum Streptophyta; class Magnoliopsida; order Lamiales; family Gesneriaceae; genus Henckelia; species Henckelia pumila. Next base: position 129,082,159 of record NC_133120.1, on the reverse strand, counting down.
AAAATGTATGAATTACTTGGAAAGTAGTATTGGTGAAAGAAAATGAAAGAAAATACGATAGAATTGAAATTGTCAATACTAAATTCCCAGTAAAAGAAGCAGAAAAAAAGAAACCAAGTAGTCCATGTAACAATTTAGTTACATAAGAGTTGCAAGAAGATCAACTTTCCGAAAGGATTTTAGTTCGAAACTACTTAAATCTTCATGATTTTGCGATTTAGATTGTAGTATATTTTGACAGATTCAAGAATATAATGTATTAGATATGATACAGCCGTAAAGATATAGTTGTTAAGAAGTTAACAAGATGATAAGATTACAGGAATTATTAAAGTCTATTGTCGAGATATAAATTTTAGATTTGTTTTCTAGATTGTGGCACAGATTGTCAGATGTTCTGAGTGTTTGGTTGTATGAGATTTCATTATACCATCCTCTGATTCATGTACTGTCAGATGTGACTATCCAAATTTTCGAGGATATGCTCAGAACTATAGTACTAGATTTGGTACTAGCTGATTGACTTTATGCCACTTGATTACTATAATTCCTGTTACAGCTATCTGATAGATATAGAGACACTGTTTTGTTTATCAGATGATAAGAAAAGCATAATTGTCTTTATATTGAAATGATATTTCAGAAGTATCAGCTATCAGATCAGATATGATTCAAGAAAAGATAGAGAATGTGAAGATTTATTCGAACAGAACAAGAACAAAACAGAATTAACAGAGATAGCAAAAGAATAACAGATTCAGATTTTTATCTGTGAATAGAATGATCAGCAAGAAAATTTCTTTTCAGAGCATTATCCAATTTAAAAAGGGATTTCAGAAGTGATTTACTAATTGATTCTTGTGAGTATTCAATCTAGCTTATTTATTAATACTCAATCCAGAATTGTCAGATATACGAAATGTGATCCATACGCATAAGCTGAAGAACATCAGCTAGAATATTTTATGTGAATTCAATCAGATAAAGCAACAGTCAATAAGATTGTGAGTTAAGCAGAATAGCCGATACAGATTTTGATCTAGAGGAAGAGTAGCTCAGATATAAGTTGACTCAGTGATTACAGAACAATGAGAATAGATATGATTGCAGAAGCAATCAAAAAGAAGAATAAGATACGATATAAGAACAAATATCTAAAGCTCAAAAAATTGAAGTAAGTATTACTTCAGTCATCTATACAACTTTTGAGATTTAGTAATAAGATCGAATGAGATTTCGAGAACGAAATCATTCCTTAGAGGGGAGAAATTGTAAGGCCCAAAAATATTTAATAATTAATTACGGGATTTGAGATTTAAATTTCTTATGCGAAAATATTAATTTGATAATTTACGGAATTAGAGATTTAAATATCGGGTCGAAAATATTTAATTTGAGGATTTACGGATTTTAATATTTAAATTCCGAAATTATTAAATTAAAAGAAGAGAATATTTGAATTGATTATTTATGAGATTTTAAATTTAATTTCCGAGTTTCGGGAATTAAAGAAGATTTAATTAGAAGGTGAAAATCGCGCATGAATCGAATTGCAATTATCGAAGTTTCAGGGGTAAGGCCCGAGATTATTTAATTTTAATTCGAGAATATTTAATTTGAGAATATTTAGAGTTTAGAATTAAATTCTAATATTCTTAAATTATTTGGGATTGAAATTGAATTAAAAAGATTGGTCGAGGACTGATTTACAATTACTGAAGATTTCAGGGACTAAATTGCAAATAGGTTAATATATATCTAAATGCACCTCTTTTTCCTCCCCATTCTCACGTGAATCAGCAGCAACAATGGGGGAAATAAATCAGAAGCTTCACACGCCATTTTTATCCTTTCCAAAGCTTCGATCTTTTCTCGATCCGTTTTAGATATGCTATCGTCGTATATACTAGAACATGTTTATACAATCAAATATTAATTCTAACAACATCATAAAATTCAAACATGGTAAAACTTCTTAAAACTTACATCAAAACGTAGCACTCGAAGCCGTGATCGCAAATATATGATCAAAAATGAATTCTCTATTGTGGGGACCTCGGGTTGCTAATCTTTTCTTAGGGCAAATTAACAATTAATCATAATTGAATCAAACTTGAAACAAAATAATCAAAGAATTAATTTTTTTAAAAAAAGTGCACGGACTCCGTGCACAAGTCCGTGCATTAACCTGTACGCACAATTAAAAGATGCACGGTACACGGACCCCGTGCCCCCTCCGTGTCTAGGTCCGTGCCCAAGTTTTCAAAAATCTCAACTCTCTGCCTCGACTACAGATCACACGAACCCCTGCACGGAGGTTGGCATGGGGTCCGTGCCTTTGCTTTTCTGCACATAATTAAAATCAGTGGGGGTACACGGACCCTTGCTAAAAATATGCACGGGGTCCGTGCCCTGCTACAAAATCAGCAATATGAAGTTTCCAAATCTGAAAGAAAATGATAAATGTAATATTTCAATCTACATCAAGCTACTAAATAATATACATGCATTATAAATCCATCCTAGCATTTTCAATACATTAAATATTGAATATAAACCAGGATTCAGTAAGTAGAAAACATGTACGAAGGTACTTGTATTCTAACATGTTTACCAAATTCATATAATACATGTCATCTGCTTAAAACCCGAGTCATCACTTCTAATCTTTCAATCTTGAGCTATCTAAGCCATGTCTGACTTGCTCATGCCCCAACCTGATGCAATGCACACATACAAACAAAGCAACAGCCGGATAACTCTGATGAGAATAAATCTCAATATGAACGACATGCATATACATAATTTAAGCATATTGAATCTATATGCCATAATAATCTCAAATCACAAAACATGTAATAACATGTAAATCATGAAAGCATAATCAATTCTTAAATTCTTAAAGCATAGTTGTTCATCTATGGCAATATCTTACCAAGCATATAAACACATTCATATCTTGAATTACATATAATAACATGCTAGAATTTGCAAACGCATATTCTAAACCATAGAAATATCTAGGTTAATGCATAAATATAATGCATGTTTCAAGGAATAGGCTAAAGTCTGATAACAATAAATCTTAGTTCTTGGGAGGGAATAAAATCTTTAACAGATCACCGACTCTCCCAATCGAGATGGTGTCAAATATCTCAATACCCTGAATTTGGTTCAACTATAGTGAGTCTTCTAGCTCTGGAAGTAAATCTATATTCCGTGTCACTCAACTATAGCTCTCCAAATGTCATTTCGCAATCTAGGCCAATCAGCCCTCTATGCTTTTCAAGGCAGGGTTCAAGATGAATGCAAAATAATATCTATGCATCAAACCATACAATTACTGTAAAACATCTTGAGCACATAATTCAATAATCATTCAAGGCAAGCACATAAACATTTAAGTATGTGATTTTGGAAACTCGATAATCAAAATCAATCTCGAGTTATTCTTCCCATAAAATCTAATGTCTATTCATACCTTTGATCATGATCTTAAATCTTTCACGTCTGAGTCATCAAAATTCTGCTCAATCGCCTCTTGCTAAGCTTGATCAACAACAAGCTCTATTCAACTCATTCAACTTGAAATAGCTCGATCTCGTCAACTTGAATTCACTATCTTCCACTTCACATCTGAAATGGATTGATATAAAATTCAATCATCTTGATTCAATCTCATCTAGATTCATTAAACTTCAAAAATTGATCGAATATCCGTAATTCAAACCGGCGGTGTAACAATTCGAATTCGGTATTTTCAAAAGCTTAAACATCATCTTATCCATCATATAAACGCATTATCATCACCAATTCATCAAGTCATACACATGACCAACAGCCCCAAAAATTCAGATTTTAAAAAATTCTTCAATAATTCGAAAACATATCCAAACGACGATATTTTCTCGATTCATCTTAGATATGTTATCGTCGTATATACTAGAACATGTTTATACAATAAAATCTTAATTCTAACAACATCATAAAATTCAAACATGGTAAAACTTCTTAAAACTTACGTCAAAACGTAGCACTCGAAGTCGTGATCGCAAATATATGATCAAAACTGAATTCTGCCGGACGGATGTCGAAAAATCAAAGCTTTGGAAAGGATAAAAATGGCGTGTGAAGCTTCTGATTTATTTCCCCCCTTGTTGCTGCTAATTCACGTGAGAATGGGGAGGAAAAATAGGTGCGTTTAGATATATATTAACCTATTTGCAATTTAGTCCCTGAACTCTTCAGTAATTGCAAATCAGTCCTTGACCAATTTTTTTAATTTAATTTCAATCCTAAATAACTTAAGAATATTAGAATTTAATTCTAAACTCTAAATATTCTCAAATTAAATATTCTCGAATTAAAATTAAATAATCTCGGGTCTTACCCCTGAAACTTCGATAATTGCAATTCGATTCCTACGCGAGTTTCACCTTCTAATTAAATCTTATTTAATTCCCTAAACTCGGAATATAAATTTTAAATCCCATAAATAATCAATTCAAATATTCTCTTCTTTTAATTTAAGAATTTTGGAATTTAAATCTTAAAATCCGTAAATCCTCAAATTAAATATTTTCGACCCGATATTTAAATCTCTAATTCCGTAAATTCTCAAATTAATATTTTTGCATATTCAAAATTTAAATCTCAAATCTCGTAATAAATTATTAAATATTTTCGGGCCTTACAACATTGACCACGTGTGTAAATATATTAATATTATTTTGTTTAATATTATTTCAAAATCAATATACTCACATAAATATATGATAAATAATTACGAATCTTATTATTTTTTTAAAATACATCAATTAATGATAAATAATAATGAAACAATTGATAAACCAAAAAATAAAAATTTTAATTAAAGTTATTTTATATTTTCAAGGTTTTTAATTTGAATTTTAATATGAATTTGAAAAGTTTTGAAATTAATTTTAGTTATAACTGTTAGTCATGGCGCAACTTTATTTTCTTATACTTGTAAAAACGTAGATGAGTCGGGTAGTTAAGCATATGAGTCTAGGGAGAGGCATGTCTTACTATCGGTGTTGTCTCATATCTCTTTGAGATCAGTATTATCATTTCACTAGTGCCTATCTTATCCCTCACAGAGACAGTATTATTCGTTAAGATCTGGTGTCTCTCTTTTACAGTCTACCTAGCCAACCAGATCAAATAATACAACGTCGGCAACTTGACGTACTAGAGCTTCCCAAGAGGTCACCCATCCTAGTATTACTTTCACCCTTGCACGTTTAACCCAACATTCCTCCTCCAAAAAGAATATAAATATGATACTTAGGAGACTCGAACACATGGACTTGACTCTGATACCAGTTGTTAAGATCAAGCGATTACCACTAGGCCAAAAGCTATAGTTGTTAGTCAAGACATAACTTTATTTCTTTATACTTGTGGCAGTGGATATGAGTTGGGTTGTTAAGCCCATGAGACTAGGGAGGGGTTTGCCTTAATACTAATGCTGTCTCATATCCCTTTTAGACCATTCTTATCATTTCCTTACTATCGGCCTTGTTTCCAGTAGAGACAATATTACCCGTTAAGATCTGGTGTCCCTATTTTACAGCTCACTTAGTCAACCAGATCAAACAGCGCAATGTTAGCAGCTTGATGTACTAGAGCTCTCCTGGAGGTCATCCATCCTTGCACTACTCTCACTCTTACACTCTAGAATATATATATTTATATATATCCGGTCCGGTTTTGAAAATATTGGTATAGATATGGATATATGTCATATCCGTACAAGTTGTATTTAATCATCTCAAAAAAAACATTGGATTAATCAAACATAGATCTCATTGATCATGGTTCTCACTCTTATTAGGTCTATCAATTCGGGCCGACCCGCTATCATAACGGGTTGGAAAAATACAAACCCAACTCAACCCATCATGGGTTGCGGGTTGGGCAGACCAACCCACCAAATATAAAAATATAAAAAAAACTATAGTAACATGTATCCTGTTTTAAGTTAATAAAATGTTAAACATGATTAAGGGTTTACTATTTAAACACATCAAAGGTTAATGTAGATTAAAATAGGAATTTGAAGCTTTGGATCCACAGAAGGGATCGAATGATCCGAAGTGCAGTTTGGAAGCACCGAACTAGACCTTGGTAAGTTCGAATACAAGGTAGTTCGGAAGGTCCGAAGTGTTCGAAACCACAGTTCATGTTCAGAGGCATAGGAACAGTTCAGAATGTCTAAATTCCCGATCGGAGTTTCCAAAGCCAATTGTAAATGAGGTGTCCGAGCGTTGGTGACTCATCATTTCATGCAGAGTTAGGAATGCCCGAAGAGGAGTTCAGATTTTCCGAACTCAGGCACTCGGATACGTGTCACGCATGTAGAGTTCGAAACGTCCGAACTTGACCTATAAATAGAGTTCCGATGCTTCATTCAGAAGTCACATTTCACAAGTTTTCCTCTCCAATTCAGTCTATATTGTAAGTTAGCCATACCAGTAACGGCCAAACAATAGCAAGGTACTTCTGAGATAGCAACAGATTTGTACCTAGAATCCAGGGCCTTAGACATCAAAAGGCTACCGACAGATGCATGTATGATCCGAGAATCATATTATAAAATAGGAGTATCTATTAGCATAGTTAAGACTTTTAGATCATGATTAGTGATATGGTAATCACTTGATTGTAGTCTTGGACCCTTGATCCTAATTGTACGCAAACTTTTATATAGAGGTACGTAAGTACTAAATGAGATTTCCAAAGAGTATGTATGCTTATATGTTGCACTTTATGTGTCATGATATGTGTTTTACTGCTTTATATACATACTTCATTCACACATATACGTTGAGACGTATCTCTTTCGAGATAGCCTTTCTAGTAGGGTCTCTCAACCCTACACTTGTACATATGGTGTAGTAACCTGATTCCCATTTTAAGGTGACTAAAAGTTAAAAAAAAGATTAAGAGTTATTAATTATAACAAATATAAGGCTTAAATAACTTCATAAATTAATTTCAGGCTTCGAACCATTCGAAGAGTTTGGAAGATCCGAAGGGATTTCGGAAGCACCGAAAGGATCAGAATCAAGATCAAAAGCAGAGGCAGAGTTTGGAGGATCCAAACTGGGATTGAAAAGTCTGATCTGAATTAGGCCAAGTAGTGTTTGAGGTGTCAAATACACACAAACACGTGGGAGTTCGGAAGGTTCAAAATCAAGCAGCCACTTAGGTGTCAAGAGGCTTTAGGCATGTCGATGCATGCAGGGGATTGGAAGGTCCGAAGTGGAGATCGGAGATTCCAATCGTTGCCTATAAATAGGCAATCCGGGATTCATTTCCTTGCCAATTCACACCTTTCTTCTCTAGTCTTTACTGCATTCTTTGGTGTTCTAGTCGACGGTTCGAGGGTTGGGCACTAGCGGGGAGATTCCGGGATAGCGGCAGAGCTGTGTCCAAGGGGCGAGGCTTTGACTTCAAAGGGCTAACGACGGACGTATGTATAAGTATCTAGACTCTTAATATCTTTTGGGTGTAGCTACTAGTCTATTTAAGGCTTTTAGTAAGTAGTAAGTGATATGGTAATTATTTGATTATGGGCTTGGACATGTTAGCCAAAGTTGCTATGTTGCTTAACTAGAGATACAGACGTACTATCCGAGATATCCTGGTTGAGTATGCATGTTCTATGTGTTGCATGTTTATGTGACATGTTTAATATATATATATATATATATATATATATATATATATATATATATATATATATATATATATATATTATGTTGCATGCATTATCATGTTGAGTCTATATCTTGTTATATCCTATAGTGGGTAAGTTTGTTGAGTATCGGTAGTATGTGTAGAGGGGTGGGGGGTGAATACACACTCTAAAAATTTTATGCTTTAATTCAATAAGATTAAGCAAATGTTAGTTCACTTAACCGATTTTTTTGAGCTTCCTAGATAAATAAGAGCTACTAAAATAGTACGGAAAATGACTCTTACTAAACTAGGTGACAATAATGAAAATATGATGAGATGCAATAATGTAAATGTGCACAAAGTTGTTTATGGATGTTCGGAGCTCAATCTCCTACGTCACCCCTTCTTCCTCAAGGGAAGGATACACTAGAATACTTTGGCTATTACAACGTCTTGTAATACACCCGATCCAAGATAGGACTTATCACTGCCTAAAATGGAACTCCTAGATTTACACTGATAAGATTTATAAGTTCTTATCAAACTTCTTCAGTAGATGATGATGAACGGATAAGCTTTTGAAAGTTTAGAATCTCAAATCCTTGGAGTAGTCGATGTTCTTCAAACAATGGCTTGGATTTGAGTAACCCTTTAATAGATCTCTTAGAAGATCAGATATGCTTCTGTTTGAGCAAAGGATTGAGTGAGCATTAGAGTGTTGAAAACAATTTCGAGTGCTCGGATGCTTTTATAATATGATGGCCGTGTGAAAACTCTCTCTTTTATTTGTTTGGATCGAGTATTTATATCTCAATCTTCAACGTCTCTATCCCTTTGTGTCAACGGTAAGAAACATATTTTCAAACAGATATACACCAGACAATATTTCTCTTTTTGTGGAGTGAAGTCTGTTCATCTTAAAAATATCTTTACTTGAGGTTTCTTTAATCTCCATTCAATATGTCTTCATAATAAATGTTATTAATGGCCTTTCGAGCTTTGTCAGACGGATCCTTAAATGCTTTGTCCTTTCGCATTTAAGTTGTCTTGTAAAGGATCCGTTACAAAGATGCTTAGATTTTGGGATTAGTACTTGGGATTTAGTTTAGTCTTGAGTAATTATTGTGCATTTTAAATGTGAAAATATTTTCAGATAATGGCTGATCCAAGTAACGTGAGCCATGGTAGTGTTGGCCAGGGAGGTGGTCATCATTGTCACCATCGCCATCATCATGAGGATCAACATCGTTCTCACGAGTGTATACGTCGCTATACTATCAATAAGTTTATGAAGGTAGGACCGAAACCCTTATTAGGAGGTGAGAATCCTGAGGAAGCTAGAAATTGGATGGCTAGGATCGAAAGTGCTTTTCGTGCTTTTGAGTCTACTGAGGAGCAGAAGATGGAGGTTCTAGAGTTTGTTCTAGATGGACGTACACGCTTATGGTGGGATGCCAAGGCAGCTCAGGCATGTACTGAGAGAGGATGGGTGACTTGGGAGGATATGCTATCTTCTTCTATCATAGATTTTGGTTTGTCTTGGCAGGATCAGTTACCTTTGATCGAATTTTCCTGCAATAACAGTTATCATCGTAGTATTGATATGGCACCTTTCGAGGCATTGTATGGTCGACGATGTCGTACTTTGCTATTCTGGGATGAGATAGGAGAACGACAAGTTGAGGGTCCCGAGTTGGTGCAGCAGATTGTAGACAAGGTAGATTTGATCAAGAGAAGGATTAAAGCTGCTCAAGATAGACAAGCCAGTTATGCTAATATTCATCGCAGTCCACTTCAGTTCAAGCCTGGTGAATATGTGTTCTTACGAGTGTCACCTTTCAGGAAGGTGATGAGGTTTGGTTTGAAAGGCAAGTTATCGCCTCGATTTATTGGGCCTTTCCAGATACTGGAAAAGATCGGAGATGTTGCATATCGTTTGGCATTACCGCCATATTTTTCTAGTATACATGATATTTTTCATGTGTCATTGCTTCGATAGTACATAGCTGATGAATCTTATATTATTCAGCCTGCTGATGTTCAGCTAGAGCCAAATCTATCGTATGTCAAACGACCACTCTGTATCCTAGACAGGAAGGAGAAAGTTCTTCGGAACAAGACTATACCACTTGTGATGGTACAGTGGCAGCGCCGAGGCATTTTGGGAAACCGAGAGTCGTATGCGAGCAGAATATCCTGAGTTGTTTGCTTTGTACTTTTGATTACCATGTAAAGATGTAATTACAATTGTTGTAATAAAACATGGTTTGATGTTTCATATTGTTATCTTGATTTGTATTTAGATTTTATTTCGCGGATGAAATATCTAAAGATGGGGAGAATGTAGTAACCCAGAACCCATTTTAAGATAATAATATGTTAAATGTGATTAAGGGTTAGTAATTAACCAATTCCAGGGTTCAATCGGACTTAAAAATTAAGAATTGTGCTTCCATAGTTTGGTCCAGTTTGGACGGTCCGAAGAGGACTTCGGATGATTCGAACTCAGCAATCCGGGGGCTCCGAAGAAAGGCATGTTGAATTCGGAGTTAAGGCATGTTCGGACGATCCGAACCAGGATCGGACGACTGGAACTCCCTTATGCCAAGCAGGCAGGATTACTCAGCCATGAATTTTGACAAGTGTCATGTATAGGACAATTTGGACGACCCGAAGTGGCGATCGGACGGTCCGAACTTGACGTGTCTTGCATGGAGGCGTTGAGCTGGATCAGACGATCCGAACTCGAGTTCGGAGGTCCGAACTTGACCGGAAATTTGCCTATAAATAGGGCTCATTCGGATTCATTTTGAATTACGAATTCCGAGTTTCCTTCTTCAGTTATATAGTGTGAGATATACACTTGAGGGCCCTATCAGTTATTATAGAAGTTCTGGAATAACCAAGGCGTGGTTATAGTCATCCGGGACTAGCGTCTCCAAAGGGCTTACTACGGACAAAGGTATGGTCCGTGAATCTATTTAAGTTTTGGGAGTACTTATTAGCTTAGTTAAGGCTTATAGAACTTGTGTAGTGATACGGTGAACTTTTGAATATAGGCTTGGAACCTAGGATCCTACTAAGACTTGAACTAGCCTAGAGGTATGTACACATTGACTGAGATTTCCAGCGAGTATTCATGTTTATGTGTTGCATTTATTTGGCATTACTATATGGCATGATATATGATTTACCGCTTTCCATATTCATATGTCATGTGCATATACACGTTGAGCTTGTACCTTGTTATACCCTGATTATAGAGCCGCTCAGCTCTATACTTGTTAGTCTATTACTGAGAGTACCGCGACGATGGGGACATGTATGTCTGACTACTCTGGTGTACTAGACGAGTGTGGTTGTACCCAGAGGTTTATCCGCGAGGTTACAACACTCATGTGGCGCCTGTACTGAACATGACTTATCAGATGACCCTTTACCAGTCATCACAGTTGCATGCATCATATACATATGTTTACTCATGTTTATGTACTGGGCGTTTGCTCTCACGTCCTAATTGTTATCTTGAACACCCTATTCCACGGGGCAGGTCGCAGGATGGACGGAGCCGGTAGTTCGAGATAGGACTATGGAGCAGGAGCCTACAGGGATATTTTATACAGCAGGATTTTAATATAGCTGTATAATGTTTACTTTAAGTTATTTCGATATGGTTGTATCACTACAGTATTAAGCCTTGGATATGTTGTACTAAGCTGATATGTATATTATGAGTTATGTTTCCGCACGTTTTACTCTGTTAAGCATTTTTACTTTATTAAGTTTAATGCATGTTATTAGTTGCCAGTTAGTAGGTGATTCAATGCAGGGTCACTACATTGTCCTTTCTTTCGAGAATTTTGAGAGGTCTCTCCACATAGGACAAATCCTGATCCAATTGCACCTCAGTCGGATGCAAGATATGTGACTCATCCGCCACGTACTATCTCAACAAAGACATGTGAAACACATCATGGATAATGAAAAGATACGGTGGCAAAGCTAGACGATAATCCACGTCTCCAACCTTCTCAAGAATCTCAAACGGACCGATAAATCTCGGCGACAACTTGCCCTTGAGTCCAAATCTCATCACCTTCCAAAAAGGTGACACCCGCAGGAACACATGTTCCCCTACCTCAAAATATAACGGTCTGTGGTGATTGTTAGCATAGCTAGCCTGTCGATACTGGGCTACCTTAATCCTCTTACAGATCATCTCCACTGCATCGGTCATCTGCTAAATCATCTGTGGACCTTTGACTTGATGCTCGCCCACTTCATCCCAAAACAAAGGCGTATGACATTGACGTCCATATAAGACCTCGAATGTTGCCATGCCAATACTGCTGTGTAACTGTTGTTATAAGCAAACTCTACCAATGCCAAATGGTCATGCCACGCTGGACCAAAATCCATCATTGTCGCTCGAAGCATGTCCTCGAGAGTACAAATAGTTCTCTCACTCTGCCAATCGGTCTTTGGGTGATAAGCTATACTCAAACTCAGAGTAGTGCCAAGAGCTCACTGAAAGCTACCCCAAAACCTAGAGGTAAACCTCGGATCTCTGTCGCTGGCAATACTCAACGGAATTCCATGTAGATGAAAAACCTCTTGCACGTATAGACGTGTAATCCGATCGAAAGTAAAATCCCGGTTATAAGGCAAAAAATGCGCGGACTTCAACAATCGATCAACAACAACCCAGATAGCATCACAGTTCCTGGAAGACACCGGCAAGTGGGTGACAAAATTCATCGTCACATACTCCCACTTCCACTCAAGAATCTCTAAACTCTGGAGCAATCCACCGGATCATCGAAATTCTGCCTTAACTTGCTGACACACAAGGCATCGTGACACAAACTAATAAACATTGTGCTTCATTCCTTTCCACTAGAACCTCGTACGTAGATCCTTGTACATTTTCATGCTGGCTGGATGCACAGAAAATCTACTACGATGAGCTTGAGACAGGATCTCCTCTCTCAGTGTGGAATCATCAAGAACTACCACATGTTCGGAAAGACACAACAGAGCATCATTCTGAAGATGAAAACCAAAAGTATTCTCATCTTGAGCCAATCGGGCTAACTTATGCATCTTCGGATTAACGGCCTGCGACTCATGTATACGCATATACAACGCTGGTTCGGCAAGCACTGACGAAACGCAAACTCCCTGCTGTTCCTTATTGTGTCGAAAAGTGAAACCCAAGGAACAACATTCCTCTACCACTTGCGCAACTGAGCTGGTACAAAGAGAACTCACATACACTTTGCGGCTAAGAGCATCCATAACTGGATTAGAAGTTTCTGGATGGTACTTGATCTCGCAATCATAGTCCTTCAACAAATCCATCCAACGACGCTGCCTCATGTTCAACTTAGCCTGAGTGAACAAATACTTCAAACTCTTATGGTCAGTGAAGACCTCGAACCTCTCACCGTACAAATAATGACGCCAAATCTTAAAAGCAAAGACAATGGCCGCAAGCTCCAAATCGTGTATGGGGATAGTTTTCCTCATAAGTATTCAATTTCGTAGAGGCATAGGCAATCACATGACCTCTCTGCGATAACACACATCCCAAACCCTGGAGAGAAGCATCAGTGTGAACAACAAAGCCACCTGATCCAGATGGTAGAGCCAACACTAGAGCTGTAGTCAGACAGCGCCGCAACTCGTGAAAACTCTCCTTGCACTCTGACGCCCAAAAGGAAGGTACATACTTCCTCGTCAGCTGCGTCAAAGGCTTAGCAATCTGAGAAAAGTTCTCCACGAATCTTCGGTCGTAGCCTGCCATCCAAAGAAAATTACATATCTCTAAAACTTTCGTCGGATGCGACCAATTTAAAATGACTTCCATCTTACAAGGATCAACGGAAACACCGTCTCATGAAATTACATGACCAAGGAAAACAACTCGATCAATACAAAAATCACACTTTTTCAACTTAGCATACAACTGCCTCTCTCTCAGTATCTGCAATATTGTACGGAGATGGAACATGTGCTTGTCAACACTACGAGAATACACCAGGATATTGTCGATGAACACTACCAAGAACTTATCTAGAAAATCGCGGAAAACCCTGTTCATCAAGTCCATGAAGACAGCTGGAGCATTCGTCAAACCAAATGGCATCACTAAGAACTCGTAGTGACCATACCGTGTGAGAAATGCTGTCTTGAAAATATCCACCTCTCTAACCCGCAACTGGTGATATCCCGACCATAGATCAATCTTCGAATAAACAGAATTACCCTGTAATTGATCGAACAGATCATCTATCCGTGGAAAGGGATACTTATTCTTCACCGTCGCTTGGTTAAACTGTCGATAGTCTATGCAAAGACGCATCGACCCATCTTTCTTCTTAACAAAAAAGATTGGGGCTCCCCATGGCGAAACAATCGGCCGAATGTAGCTCTTATCAAGAAGGTCTTGAAGTTGATTTTGCAACTCCCGCATCTCTAAAGGTGCTATACGGTACGAAGCTCCGGAAATCTGTGCTGTCCCTGGCATTAACTCAACGACAAACTCGATCTCCCTCACTGGTGGTAAGCCTGGAATCTCCTCCTGAAACACATCGGGAAATTCACGAACTACGGGTATCTCCTGGATGTTTGGTCCCTCCAAGGATGCATCGATGGCATAGATAAAGTAGCCTTCCCCACCAGACTCCAAAGCACGCCGGGCTTTCAGAGCAGAAACCACTGACATCGGGGGTCGCGCTCTCTCACCATAGAAATACCATGTCTCGTCATCCTCAGGACGAAACTAAAAAAACCTCTGATAGCAATCAACTATGACTCTGTAAGTAGTCAGGAGATCAATCCCGATAATACAGTCGAAATCTTCCATGGCTAAAACCATCAGATTAGTACTAAAATGATGCCCCTCAAAATCCAAAGAGCAACCAACCACTAGATGCTTAGTTAAAATCTCGCTACCCATAGGAGTAGAAACCACTAACAACACATCTAAAGGAATATACGGTAATCTATACCTCTTAGCAAAACGTGCTGAGATGAATGAGTGTGGTGCACCCATATCAATCAAAACATACGCAGGAAAACCACATAAAATATAGGTACCTGCAATCATACGGTCACTATCTGCCTCCGCCTGCTCCTGGTTCAGTGCAAAGACCTTCCCCTGAACACGTGGCCGTTTGGAAGAATGGCCTCGAGAAGAAGTATGTTGCTGCGATGGCTGGCACTGCTGATGAGAAGGCTGCTGCTGATACTACTACTACGTCTGCTGTACTAAAGACTGTGAACCTCCGGAACCACTAGTTGCTCCCATAAAATTAGGACAATCTCTCTTCATGTGACCCTCCTGTCCATACTGAAAACACGCGCCAGTCGATCGAGGGCATGAGCCTGGTGGATGCTTGCGCCTGCACTGATGACACCGGGTCATCCCCTGGCTACCAAAACGCTGCACTCCGCCAGATTCGGAAGAATAAGAAGAAGTACCACCTTGCTTTTTGAAACACTGAGATCTCGGACCCAAAGAACTAGTCACTTTAAATGAAGAATAAGAAATCATAGGCCGGTTCCTCCGAAGACTGTCCTCTGCCTGGTGACAACGGTCCACCAAACTCTCATAGGTCATGTCGCTCCCGAAAGCTATCAACTGATGAATCTCAGGGTTCAGACCATGGAGGAAATGATCATACTTGGCCACAGAACTCTCAGCAATATGTGGGCAATAAGGTAGAAGATCAAAGAACTTCTGCTGATACTCTTCAATAGTTATCGTCCCCTGTCGCAATCCAAGCAACTCACTAGCTTACGCCTGATGAAGGGCTGTTGGAAAATACAATCTCTGGAAAGCAGTACGAAACTCAACCCAAGTAGCTGCTCCTCTCGCCGCTACAAATGGTGCGGAATTAGATCTCCACCACTTCCTCGCTCGACCCTCTAGAAACAAACCAAGAGTCTCCATCTTTTCCTCATCTGTGAAACGAAACTCTCTGAAGCAGTGCTCCATCCTCTCTATCCAGTTCTCTGCAGCTTCCGGGGTCTCGCCACCAGCTAATGGCTTAGGGCTCACTTGCATAAATCTATGCATGCTGACTTGCCTCCTTACGATGTCCACGGCGATGCCGATGACCGTCTCCTCCGTCCCAACGACCATTACCTCCACTATCGTGGCTCTCGTCGTAATCTGTCATCTGTCAATTAATAACGGATAATGTATTAATCCGCTTTACTAATTTCCAGTTGCAATGAGCTCTGATACCAATAAATGTAGCGACCCTATCCGAATCCATTACCTAATCAGAGTTTATTAGCGCATGCAATAAATACTTAAAGCGTAAAGATCGGAATATTTAAAATACAACAAATCCAATCGGTAGAATACAACCGACGATAACAAAAGTGTATAAATACTCTTATACAACCAAATCGAAAGTCTTTAGGGTCACAAGACCTACCGCTAAACTCTCACTGCAACAGGTAATGAACTCAACCCTGCTGCGAGTCACCTGGACCGTCCAGCCTCAAACCTGCCCCGCCACAAGCTACCCAAAATACCAAACACAAGGGCGTGAGCGACAAAGCTCAATACGAAAGCAATGATATATAAACTAATATGCAACAAGAAAATGACTTTAAAATACTGGGTAAAACAGTCTACTCTGGGCGCCATGAATATATAGTACCATGTTAAGAGAACGACTCCGCGGGGTACTCGTGTATTCCCCTATCCACTATAGCGTCTAATCCACCGTCGTGGTCGCTCCTAGTGATAGCAAAATCAGGGGCTGAGCCACCCCAAACACGAATCCATAAGGAGCAACTCATCACCGATGGAAACTGTCATGACTCGCATCATACCAGATGCAGTCCAGTGTAAAAACATGCATGCGCTAAAGCCGTAAAACATGGTAAAACACATAGCACATACTCATGCAACATATAAGCATATATATCATGCCGGGTATCTCGGTCAGTACTTACGTACTTCTACACTGCAGGCAAATCCTAGCACCTCTGGTCTAGATCCCACGCCTACAAGTCCACTCTACTGCGACTAAAATGCAAACATCCATGCATTATTTAATAAGCTTTAAAAGCCTTAACTAAGCTATTCTATACTCCTAAATATTTTTAGGAAGGCAAAGCTATACCTGCGTCCGTCATCACCTCTTTGTTGCCGCTTGCCTCAAAACTAGGTCACAGCTCCGCTACGACGCCTGGATCGCTCCGCTACTTTCGGATTCCCAATAGGACGCCTAGAATTCTCTAGATCTAAGTTAGAAGGCCTAGGAATTGAGAGAAGAGAGGATTTTGGTGCGCCTAGAAATGAATCTCGGCTCCTCTATTTATTGACGGAGTTCAGACCGTTCGAACCTCGATCAGAGCCACCGAACACCTTCGGACCATTCGAACCCGACTTCGGACCGTCCGATGTCCCATCCATACGTTAGCTATGACGTCATCTTGCTGATGTAGACGATGACGTAAGCCCTAGCACTAATCGGACCATCCGCTCCTGCCGACGGACCGTCCGATCCTCACTTCGGATCGTTCGAACGCCTTCGGATCCTCCGATCCCCCTCTCGGATCCTCCGATCTGTCCTGGCTTAATTTGCTTACTTTTGTTAATTATTCTTTAATTATCTTAATTGGGTTGTGGGTCACTACATGTCTTAATTATATATATGATATATAAGCAATGCTATACATACTCAATATTCTAATAGCCCAAGGCTTGTTAGCCCATGTAGCACCAATATTTTATAATTGGGAGAGATCTTAGGTTCAAAACTTTGTTAAAACAGCCCACCCCTAATATAAAAAAAAAATTATTATTTATTATAAATTTTTCTTAACTCGTTAGATTAGGGGTACATTTGTAAATCCTCTTGTTCAAACTTAACTTTTAAATCATTTTCTATAAAATATATATATATATATATATGTTTGTACTATCAGATTCACAAACAGTGTTTCTGCACTTTCTGGGCATACATATTTTTTATCGGTGGAAAAGTGGTATAAAAATTTTAAAAATATGGTACTAATATATGATATTTGTATAAATTATTTCAAATCTGGTATTAGTATATGATTTTTTAGTATTCAATATGTGTAACAAGTATTGACATTATTGATACATTCGGTTTTTTTCGAATGAAAATTAATACATAATATTAAAATTATAGTACTAATATATGACATTTGGATACAATATGTTTCATATCTGGTATTATTATATACTTTTTTAGTACTTAAACATGTATTGCAAGTGTTGATATTAATAAACTTTTCAAATTTTATACTCAGAATATTATATTTTATATCAGATCTAAACTAGTTGATGCCCGAATTTCATATTAGTATCATATTTTGAATATTTTTTTATTGATTTTCATTCATGAAAAAAATACGGGTCAGAGAGTTTAGGAATATTTTTTTGGTAGATTAGGAAGTATAAACATATTTCACCTAACATAAACTGAATGCAAATTGAAGTTTCAGTATGAGGATTTAAATTAAAATTTGACCTTAGATTAGACAATGAAAAATGAGATGAATGGAAACATAAATAACTTTTAACTCTAATTATGGTAAAAAGTAAAAAAAAAAAAAAAAAAGTGTTAATATTGAATATCATCATCTTTATCAAATATGTTTGTTTTAAAAAAAAAAAAAACTGACAAATATCTTTTTAAAAATAAATCTTTTTTTTTTAACCACTAATCTGATGAGACTGGAGCACAATTAAACTTTTGCAGAGGATTTGGTCAAAGCGTAGAGGGGTTAGGAGTTAGGACAAAGCAAACAAGTGGGGTTTGGGGATAGGACTCGGGTAGCGGTGAAATTTGGAGAGTTGAAAGATAGAAAATATTTTAATTTTTTTAACGAATTATTATTATTATTTTTGAAAAGTTTTTAACGAATTAGTTGTTTCATAAATATTAGGGCAATTTTGTATTCTATTTAAGTTTATTTTAAGGGCAATTTTCTCAAAAATCCCCAAATGCAAACATATTTTGCTTTGGGGTCCTTAGTCATAAAATGTGGTACAAAATAATACAATATGTGGTACAAAACCATACAAGATGTGATACAAATTAACAAAAATTGTTGTACAAAAAAGTGGCTAGGGAGTACAGAGCAAAACATGTTTGCATTGAGATTTTTGAGCAATTTGCACTTATTTTAATGATGTGGGACATACACACTTCGAAATTTGATTCAAAAACAATTGTTTTGCCTCTTTATATATTTTTAATTTAATTTAATTAATTAAATAAACAGTTAAAAACTAATTTTATATGTCGTTAGACCAATTTAGTTTTGGTGATTAACAAAAGACAAAAAACTTGAATCAAGTTAACTAAGTAACTAAGTCCTATAAACTGGACAAAAGGACTTAGACCTCGAAACGGGTATAAAAAATGGACAATCAAACTGAGTGACTAAGTTCTTGAGCTAAATTGGATGTACCAAACTGGACTAGGACTTAGCTCACAAATTAGACAATCAAACTGAATTTAACTCGACTGAATTATTTTAAGCATATTTGATCAAGTTATCAGTCAGGGTCCAACCAATTCTCCTAAGGAAATTCAATTTACATCAGAGTTCCAACTGGATACTGGATAAAGTTTTTCTTACCCAAATTATTGTGCAGAAAATCAAAGCGCACTAAGTCTTGTATGATTGTGAGAGAATAATGACGTGGACAAAGGATAAAAGCAATGTCTACTATATTTGGAATAAGATATTTTTTAAGTTTGTGATCGTTACAGATTCAAGTCTATAAATAGCGATTAATATCAGTTTTGGAAGGGCTCTCGAAATTCTCGGACTACTGATATTATTCTGCATTCAAGTTTTTAAGCAATCAAACTAAACTGATCAAGCACTCAAAGAACACTTTTCAAAGATTTGTTTTTTATCATTACAAGATCACATCATGCTAGTTTACTTCGTAGATCATTGTATTCGAAGTAGTTTGTTTACTGTTATTCATTCAGTTGAGTGTACTAGGAGTTCCAGTTTGACAGTGTTTAAATCCACATGGAATCGAGATTTTGTAAATCGCATATAAAATTCAAAGCCTTATAGTGAATATCCTTCTTGTGTGGAAGAAGAGGCGACGTTGGAGTTATTATATTCTCCGAACATCCAGAAACAAAATTGTGTTATTTACCTTACAATTCTGCAGTATAAACCGTATTTGATTTGTTCTAATCTATTAGTTAGGATTATTTCCTCACATATTTTTTTAGCCAATTGATATTAACACTCAAGAATTACAAGTTCAGTTGCTAACCCGACTGAATTTATTTTGAAGAGAGAATTTGTTGTAAGTGTTTATTCAACCCCTCACATCTAAACATTTCCACTGATCCTATAAAGTGGTACTCTGAACATTTCTATACAGTGGCTTCGTTTAGCAAAATTCTTATGTTTTCCAAAGAGGATTTTGATGACTGAAAGATAAGAATGCAATCTCATCTTGAAGTCCAATACGATGACATATATGTGGTATGTCATCATTTATAAACCCATAACAATCACAAAAGAAAATACAGTCGTGGTAGTCAGCAGTGGTGCTCCTCAAACCATTGAAAACCAAGAAATGAATGGACAATCGAGGACAAGAAGAAATCCAACTTGGACAATGTGGATAACAACCTCTTATAAAAATAACTCTTGACAAGAATACCTTCAGTAAGATCAAGGTGTGCAAGACGGTAAAAGAGATTTGGTAGAATTTGATCCAATTATGTGAAGACAACGTGCAGACAAAAGAAAATAAGCTTCTAGTTGCCATAAAAAAAGTTTGATAACATCAAGATGAAATCAGGAGAATCAGTGTCTGATTTTGACGAACAAGTTAGTAGCATTGTCATTGAGTTAAATGCACTTGGTAAAGTGTATTCTAACCAAGAAATTGTTTTGATAGTAATGGGCAGTTTGCCCAAGGAATTGAACGTTAATAATGGCGATGAGGGAGCCCAAACATCTATGTAAATTGGAGATATATGAATTTTTGCAGATATGAAGGCCTATGTATAGTAGCCCGACTACTAATTTAACTAATCCATTTCCTAAAACATGATTAAGGAGTTCTTAAATGAGTTAAAGGAATGAAAAATCGAATTCAGGACATTCGAAAAATGGTCCGGAGTAGTTCCAAGTGTTTGGGAGTTCAGACGATCCGAACCAAGCAAGGCCAGGGGATCGGACCATCCGAACAGTTCGGAAGCTAGACTGGAGTTCTGACGCTTCGGAGAGATCGGACGATCCGAAGTCAGGATCGGACGATCCGATTGCGTTCAAATAAGAGATATGGATTTGATTTGACAACAAGAAGAGATCGAACGATCAGAAGGTTGGGATCGGATGATCCGATCTCCTGTCGGTAGCTGGCAGGACACGTGTTCAGAGAGAGTTTCTTGAGAGAGATCGGATGATCCGATCTCAGAGATCGGACCATCCGATCTCCATATATAAATAGAGGGCCGAGGGTTGCATTTCAATTGCACCATTCCTTTCTCCTCTTCCATTCTAGCTCGGTTTTAGGGCCTATTAGGTTTTCTTCTTGAGGGCTAATGGGTGACGGAGTGCTGCTGGAGTTGTGCCCAAGTTGTGGGGCTATCGCCATCAGTGAGCTAACGACAGACGTAGGTATACTACTAGACTCATATTAGTTTAAGTGAATATCTATTAGTCTAGTTAAGGCTTTTAGGGAATAAATAGCGATACAATGATTGTCTGCTTATAGGTTTGGACTAGAGGACCAGTATCACTATGTTGTTTACTTTGAGGTACGAACTTACTATCCGAGATACCCTGGTTGAGTATGCATGTCTATGTTTTCATGTTTTATGTGGCATTGATTATATGTGTATCGATTATGTCACATATATTATTGATGCATGCCTTACACGTTGATCCTGTATTATTGTTATAACCAGTAGAGGGGTCGCTCAGTCCCGTTATAATTGTGGATGGATG
This sequence comes from Henckelia pumila, assembly GCF_033568475.1. Classification (NCBI taxonomy): domain Eukaryota; kingdom Viridiplantae; phylum Streptophyta; class Magnoliopsida; order Lamiales; family Gesneriaceae; genus Henckelia; species Henckelia pumila. The sequence continues at coordinate 129,060,457 of NC_133120.1, read as the reverse complement.
CCATGGTTTTGGATCTGGATATGTCCACGGTTTATGGTATGGGAGTGCCTCCTGATGCAATGGCCCAGCGTACTACATATCATGGCGCCTTTGACTGAATAGTGTTCTATCGATGATAGGTTTTGGTACCCTTCACTTGCATTGCATTCATAGTAGTTGTGTATTCATGCTTTCGTACTGAGCTTTTTATGCACACGTCCTCGGTTGGAGCAGAACTTAGGTTGGACGAACCATGTGGTAGCGGGAGTGTCGGTGGTTGTTGGGTGACGACGAGGACAGTGAGTAACGTCGGAGGAATCATCGTCCTAGGGAGGACATACACAAATTTGACATTCGTAGATTTGTGGAAATGGCTCCTAAGCCATTAGAGGGCGGCGAAAACCCGAAAGTTGCAGAGAATTGGTTGGAAAGGATGGTGAACTTCTTTGAGGTGTACCGTTGCACTGAAGAGCAGAAGATGTAGACTGTCAAATTACTTTTGACAAGGAGTGCTCGAAAGTTGTGGAAGTCTACCTCCGAGCCCATCATAGCAGAGCAGGTCTCAGCTACTTGGGAGGATTTTCGTGCAGCGTTCCGAGAGCTTACTTTCATGCAGCACTCAGACAGGCAAAAACGAACAAAATAATGAACTTGAGTAAGGGAAATTGGATGATTGACGAGTACCAGCAGAAATTCTTTGAGCTGCTACCGTATTGCCCGTATGTTTCCAACAGCTCGGAGGCCAAGTGTGATATGTTCTTGCAAGGCCTTAACCTAGAGATCTATTCCCAAGTATTTGAAAGCGACAATCTGCTATAGTATGAGGCTCTGGTGAACCGTTGCCGTCAAGCCAAGAATGCTATCAAGAGGAACATGAACTTCTCTTCTTCTTTTAGGCCAGGTAACTCTTTGGGGCCAAGGGCCCATTATTTCAAGGAATCTGGTACATCTATTTTTTTGGGATTAGGACCGGGATCGGGATTTGGATGAGGTGTGTTTTACTATAGAAATAAGAAGGGATAGTGCAAGAAGTGTGGGGGATGTCACCCAATAGATAGATGTCGTGGAGCTAGTGGTTATTGCTTCCGATGTGGCTAGATGGGACACATGAAGAGGGATTGTCCACAGGTAGATGGAGGATCAGCATCCGGCTCGGGTTCTCAGGCATCTGTTCCGCAGAGGACAGTCGGACAATAAGTTAGGAGCACCAACCAAAGATCGCGTGTTTCGGGTCAGGTGTATGTACTAAGCCAAGATCAGGTTCATAGAGAGAACGAGGAGGTTATTGCAGTTACATTGTTTTGTGCGGATGTCCTGCTTATGTTCTCATAGCACTGTTGCATCACATTATTTTGTTTAGGCACATTTTTCTAAGCGTCATAAATTGTCGTACATATCTCTAGACTTAGTACTGCCAGTGTCCTCTCCGACTGGTCATTCGGCTTTGGCCAAGCGTTTAGTCTTGGGTTGACTTTAGAGTTTGAGGGCTCAGAGTTGTTAAATAATCTTATGATTCTAGCGATGGAGGACTTTGATTATATCTTGAGTATCGATGCTTTGACCTCTTATAGAGCTACTGTGGATTGTTACCAAAATGTTGTTCAGTTTTGTCCGGGTGAGGGCGATAATTGGTTATTCTATGGTGAGGGAGTGAGACCCCTTATGCCTCTGGTTTAAGCTCTGATGGCTTGTCAGGCTTTTGAGGCGGGTAGGGAAAGCTACCTTATCTATGCGATTAATAAATTCACAGTGAGCAGGACAGTAGAGGAGTTACCAGTGATTTGCGAGTACCCAGAAGTTTTTTTGGATGAGATTACATGGTTTCCTCCAGTTAGAGAAGTCGAGTTTAGAATTGAAATTATGCTAGGGACGACACCAATTTCTCGTGCGCTTTATCGTCTAGCACCAACGGAGATGAGGGAGTCACATCAGCAGCTGCAGGATTTTTTGGATAAGGGTTATATCCGACTGAGCATTTCACCTTGGGGAGCGCCAGTTCTTTTCGTGAAGAAAAAGGATGGTTTTATGCGTCTCTGTATTGATTACAAACAGTTGAATAGATCTACAGTTAAGAACAAATATCCTTCGCCATGGATTGATTATTTGTTCGACCAAATTCAGGGTATCTCAATGTACTCCAAGATTGATATGAGGTCAGGTTATGATCAATTTCTTGTCGAGATACGGATATCTCGAGTTAGAGAAGTCCAGTTAGAGAAGTTGAGTTCAGAATTGAAATTGTGCCAGGGACGACACCGATTTCTCGTGCGCTTTATCATCTAGCACCAGCGGAGATGAGGGAGTCACAGAAGCAGCTGCAGGATTTGTTGGATAAGGTTTATATCCAACTGAGAATTTCACCTTGGGGAGCGCCAGTTCTTTTCGTGTTGAAAAAAGATGGTTCTATGCGTCTCTGTATTGATTACAGACAGTTGAATCGAGCTATAGTTAAGAACAAATATCCTTTGCCAAGGATTGATTATTTGTTCGGCCAAATTCAGGGTATCTCAGTATACTCCAAGATTGATATGAGGTCACGTTATGATCAATTGCATGTCGAGATGCAGATATCTCGAAGACAGCGTTTCGTACCCGGTATGGTCACTATGAGTTTTTAGTGATGCATTTTGGGTTGACGAACGCACCTGCGGTGTTTATGGATTTAATGAACAGAGTTTTCCACGATTATCTGGATAAGTTTGTCGTGATTTTTATTGATGACATCTTGATCTACTCGCGCAACGTGAGGGAGCATGCACAACACTTGAGGCTTATACTGCAAATTCTCCGTGAGAGGCAATTATATGCCAAGTTCAGTAAGTGCGAGTTTTGGATTGATCAAGTGGTATTCCTTGGTCATATTATCTCTCGGGAAGATGTATCAGTTGACCCGAGTAAGACTGAAGAAATTTTGAATTGGTCGCATCCGACTACAGCTTCAGAGATTCGTAGCTTCTTGGGTTTGGCAGGTTATTATCGGCGATCACGGATTGTTAGGCCATTGACACAACTGACAAGAAAGGATGTTCCTTTTGTCTTTTCAAGTGATTGTGAGCAGAGCTTTGACGAGTTGAGGAGCCGATTGACTACTGCACCTGTTCTTGCTTTACCATCTTGATCCGAAGACTATGTGGTGTACACAGATGCATCTCTTCAAGGGTTCGGCTGTGTGTTGACACAGAATGGGCATGTGATTGCCTATGCTTTTAGACAGTTGAAGAGCCACGAAGAAAACTATCCAGTACGATCTAGATCTTGCAGCTATCGCATTTGCACGGAAGATCTGGCGTCATTATCTGTATGGCGAGCGACCCGAGATATTTTTGGATCACAAGAGTTTGAAGTACTTGTTCACTCAGGAAGAGTTGAACATGCAACAACGTCGATGGATGGATCTTCTTAAGGACTATGATTGTGGGATTAAGTACCATCCGGGTACTGCTTATCCAGTAGAAGACGCACTAAGTCGTAAAGTGAGTACTAGTGCTCTTCGCACTAGTACAAGAGCTAGTACAATTCAGGAGTGTTGTTCTTCAGACTTTATGTTTTGACATAAGAAAGGACAACAGGAGATCCGAGTGTCTTCAGTATTAGATGAGCCATCTTTGTTTGCTCGTATTCGAGAAGTACTGTTTTCTGATCCTAAGACGCAGAAGTTAGCGATACTTGCTCAGGGAGACAACACCTCTGGTTTCCACTTTCATACAGACGGGTTGTTGTGTTTTGTCTCAGGCTCTCGCGATATCTTGTTTGTCAGCAAGTTAAGGCTGAGCATCGACGACCCGATGGTCTGATGCAGAGTTTGGAGATTTTGGAATGAAAGTGGGAGCATGTGACAATGGATTTTGTCACCCACTTGTCAATGACATCCAGGCAGTGTAATGCTATTTGGGTTGTTGTGGACAGGTTGTCTAAGTCAGCTCATTTTCTTCCGTATAACCGTGAGTTCACTTTTGATCGCACGACGAGATTATACATTTAGGAGATAATGTGATTGCATGGAGTTAATTTGAGCATAGTCAACGATAGGGATCCGAGGTTCACCTCGCGGTTTTGGGGTAGCTTTTAGCGAGCTTTGGGTACTACTCTGAGTTTGAGTACGGCCTATCACCCAGAGACAGACGGTCAGTCTGAGAGAACTATTCGGACATTGGAGGATATGATGTGGACTTCAGTGATGGATTTTGGGTTATCCTGACATGATCACTTACCATTGATAGAGTTCTCCTACAACAACTACTATAATCGCAACATCAGCATGAAACCGTTTGAGGCTTTGTATGGTCGCCGTTATCGGACACCTTTGTTTTGGGATGAGGTAGGAGAACGACAGGTCGAAGGACCGGAAATGATCCAACAGATTGTGGATAAATTTGAGTTTATTAGAATATGAAGAGTTATAGATGTTTCCGATAAAATTTCATGAGATCGAAGCATTGTATTGAAAAGCAAGAATTGCATTTATTGAAACGAGAATTCAATGAGAAACAGTTGAAAAAATTATAACATGAATTTAATAAAATAATAAAAAGATAAGAAAATAAATTTATTTACTATTTAGAGATCATTTTTTGCAATATATATTTCCAACTCCACATTCCAAAAATAATCCTGGTGGCCAGTTCACCTATGGATGTATCTTGAAAATTGTGTGAGAGAAAATTTTTCTAGAGTTTGAAGCTCTTTCATATGAGTCAGGAGAAAAACATTCTTTGGTGTAAATATGTATTCAAATCTCGAAACTTCAAGCCGTAGCTTGAATTTTGCTTCAATTCTGGTCAGCCTATAGCCGAAGAATAAGGCGTGACTCGATGAACTTGTAGCATTCTTAATTTTTTCCTTAAAGACAAAATTTTCTCAACAATAATAGCTTCACATTCTTTGATGATATCGTCCATGATAAGCTTGCTATCTTATGAACTCGCTAATGTTAATTAGAGTTGTGCAAACCTTGTCTATTTATAGACTGATTTACAGTATGTGAAGAGTTATATTGATAATGCAGATATTGAAGAGACACAATAATTTTTTTTAACAAAGAAGTGGAAGAGGACTCTATAGAAAAACAGTTAAATTCATTTTGTATCACATTAAGGGGGAACTGCTAGAAGAAATTGAGAAAAACTTCTGATATTCAAAGAACATATTCCTGAGGCAAGAAGAACTGCTTAGCTTAGTAAAAAACCAAAAAAAGGGGAAATTGTTGGGATAAGTTTTGGTATTTGTCAAAACATGAAGAAATATTTTGAAGCAATCCATATGTATGCAATAGAGATAAGTAGTCGAGATATGCAGTCGAGATGCAAGCAGTTCAGTCTGACATTATATTGATACAGTTCAAGACCAGTTCACAAATCTAGTCCAAATATCAAGACTGCTTATGAAACAATTTATTCAAGACATATTTAAAATATAAATACCATTGCAAGATTCAGACACTTTTATTGAAAAACGAGCAACATCATTAAAGACCTCATAAAGACTTATTAAAGATCCAAAGGCAAAGGAAACATGCATTTATGACAACATGAACATTGCAAAGGTGCATATATAAATGAATAAAGAAGACACAAAATATATATGTACAAGAGGTACAAGGGGCGTAGAAAAAAACATATACAACATATACATCAGCAAGATACACGAAGATACAAGCTGGTTGAGCACTCATAGAAGATTTATCTGCTCAACGTGCCCACATACACAAGACATTTATCTGATCTCTAAAGATCAACCAGGGCCAAGAATCAACTCTCAACTGCCTACTTGATTGAGTCTATAGCCCCAAGTTACCAGAAGATTGAGTGGAATTCAAAGTCCTACCTCGCTACAGACTGATCTCAGCTTATCGGCAACGGTTCACCAAACCCTCATAGGACGTCGGATCATCATAGACTAACACCTGATAAAAAAATCTCTTGGTTCAAGCCCTGCACGAAATGGTCATACTTTACCTCGGAACTGGAGTGAATGTGAGGACAATACGGTAAGAGCTCAAAGAATTTCTATTGGTACTCATCCACAGACATATTCCCTTGCTTCAGCGACAAAAGCTCAATGAACTTGGTCTGACGAAGAGCTGGAGGAAAATACAACTTTGCAAATGTAGTACGGAATCAGCCCAAGTAACTGTACCTCTCTCCTGCGGTAGTGGAGTAGAAACATATTTCCACCATTTCTGAATACGCCCGTAAAAAAGGAAATGCACCGCTTCCAGATGTTGTTCCTCAGTAGTATCGAAAATTTGAAAACAACTCTCCATGCATTCCAATCAATCCTCTGTCAGTTCAACTGATCCTCCGCACCAGTTCTGGAGGAACCTATGCATGTCGAAGCGACGACGACCCTCATGGTGATGGTGGCAACGCTCTCGATGGCGATCACGACCATCATCATCATCTAAACGACAATAATCAGGTACTTCAATAGAAAACATAAATCCCAAATCTGGACAACAATCTAAAATGTTGTTAAAGGTACAACCATATCGAATATCAGTGTATCAAACCAAACCAGAATAAAATCAACTAAACCAGATAACCGGGAATCTCAACAGTGCTGCTCCTCACCTTGAGGCTCACTACTGCCTACGTCATCCAACCTGAGACCTGTCTCGTGGAATGGGGTGTCCAAATAAAAACAGGAATGTGAGCGCTAACGCTCAGCACGATAAATATGAGTATACAAACATATATGTGCATGCAAAATGATGTGAACTGGGCGACTAGATCAACAAGAAAACTCATGCTCAGATTGGGGGAGCCAAGGTGTCTATTATCACTCGGAAATAGCCCTATGGACTACTAGCACAACATCCGCACGTGAATCTGGAATATCCTGGGGAAACATCACAGCCCTCCGTGCTCGTCGGCCATATGACTCATGATGTCCAATCGTCCACAAACTAGGACTGAGCGACACTACTAAATTAGGGCTATCTCGAAGGAGATACAACTCAACGTGAAAATGATCATATGTCATATGAACAGTAAATACATGCATATCATGACAGATAAAATGCAACACATAAGAATGCATACTCAGATGGATATTTCATTCAGTACTTACGTACCTCTATAGGTCAAGTCTATGTGAACCGCCTAGTATCCAAGCCTATAATCAAGGTATACCGTATCACTTAAATTGTTCTAAAAGCCTTAAATGTACTAATATATACTCCCAAACTGTTTAAAGAACTTAGTGTATCACCTGCGTTCGTCGACTGTCTGCTGATGTCGATGGCTCCCAAAGCTAGCCACAATCTCGCTACAAACCCGGTAGCGTCTTGTTATCGTACGACCCTTGAGACGACGCTTAGAAAGCACTAAATGTAGGCTAAGAACAAGAGAGAGATGAGGAATTGGCGAGTGAAAATGAAGCTTTCGGCCCCTATATAAAGGAGACGATCGGAACCACCGATCCTTCGTTTGGAACTTTTGAACACACTTCGGAGCTTCCGATCCCGCAATCGGAGCATACGAACTCTAACCACCGAACGGTTGTCCCTAATTGGACAACTCCCTGATGTCGACACAGTTCGAACCTTAATTCCAAACTCTAGTTTGGAGCTTTCAAACTCTATCAAGTTCAATCACCAATTAGAAAGCCCAAGCTTTTTTATCTGAAGCAATTTGAATTAATTTATTAATAGTAAAAAATTATTTTGAATGTATTTAATTATATTCATAATACTAACTATTTATCCTGATATCATAATATTCACCGTTTGGTACATTTATTAATAATCTCGGTATAATTTATATTGTTCAATATCGCGTTCTTCTCTTCATATTATTTATCCATCTATTAATTATTTATTTTATATCAATCAAATCATTAATTATTTATCTCACATCAATCGAATCATTGAATTTAAATTACTATATTACCCCTTATAAATAATATTATTTATATTTTTATTTATTCTTAAAAGTACAATGGTAATTTATCATTTTTATATAAAATTTAATCAATCAAATCAAATAAATTATAATCTATCACTCAAATCAAATATTATATTAACTATCATTTTTATTTATTTTTTATTATATTACATTACTTATCCATGTATTATTTATCCCATCATCCGAACCAAGCGGTACTTGTACAGTATATCCATTTAAATAGTCGATGAATTAATGCGCCAAAAATTAATAATTAACTGCACACACATTAAACAAAATAAGAGTGAATTGGTGTTCAGTCCCTAAATCCAAAATCAAATTAAGAATCATTCCCTTGTCAGAAAAAATTTGTTTGCACTCCCTGGGCCCACATTATTTTTCTCGGATAAAATTAAGTATAAAATATTGAAAATATATGGTATAAATACATGATATTTGAGCACTAATTGTTCAAGATCGAGTACAAAAAATACAATTTTGTGTATAAAATCTAAACATATTTATTAATGTGAACTTGCAACATGTGTTTGAGTACTCAAAAATCATATATTTGTACAAGATCTAACACATTGGGTACTCAAAAATCACATATGAGTACCATATTTTTAATGTTTTGTACCGATTTTCATCCAAATAAGATAAATGTGTTATTAATATCAATATTTTTTTAGTACTCAAAAATCATATATTTATACTAGATCTAACACATTTGATACTCAAATATCATGTACTTGTACCACATTTTTCATGTTTTGTATCAAATTTCATCCGAAACAAAACATGTGGGCCCAGAGAATTTAAACAAAGTTTTTTTCTAACAGGAATTGATTACCAATTTAAATTTAGATTTGAGGACTGAATTATAAATTATCAACAAAATAACTTCGTTATTGTAACTAATGGCATTGGTCTTCATTGACAAAAGGTTACAATTTTCTTGTTAAAAAAAATATTTGAAATACAACTAGATAAAAGATAATACAGCCAAACAAATTAACGTGTGAACAGTGAAAACCTGCAACCTTGGGACAGTAAAAAAAAATTTATCTTCAAAAAAAGAAAAATTCAGAAATAAAATTTATTATTATTATTTTTATCTCTTTATAATTACGTCTCAATCTGTAGCTATAGATTATCCTATATGTGTATCTTTGTGTCTATGTTAATTGTTATTGTTTCCTTCTCTCTTTGTCACTTTGGTTGGGATTTTGTCCTAATATATTTGGACAAATTAATTAATAATTAATGATAATGGTGGGTTCCCATGATCTTCTTTAAATAGCAATTTCCGTCAACCAAATGTTTTTACACAGTTCACTCCAATTATGGTATTAATTAAGGTCTTGTATATAGGATGATTCATCTATACCATTTATTAAGAATGAAATTTCAAGGGTTCACAATCACAGATATTTTTAATAAAATTTTTTGAGTCGAATTACAAACAATCACCGCTCATAAAAATAGCATTTTTTTTTAAGTTTCATAAAAGTAAATCTTATTAGATAATAAAAAAATTATTAGAATACACTTTTCAAAAGATTTTTATTTCACATAAATATCTACTATATATTTTAATGACCATTACTCCATTAGTGAGTTTTCTTAGTTATTGTTTGTATTAGTTTATCATGTAAACCTCAACAACGAAGAACGAAATTTAAGTTTTGGAAGCGAATGTACATACATATCGAGAGATGATGGATACTCATAAGCTATTAGTCTATTATCCTTGAATATTCTTAAAATTTGCAATCAACGTGGTTTGATTATGTGATTATATAAACAGAAATATGAAAACTTTAGAAATATTACACTAAAATTTTAGATAATTTATTTCAATAGTATATAAATATACCTAATAACATTCTCTTAAATTTTTGTTGATCTACTTTTGATGTTACCTTAATTAAATCATAAAGTTATAATTATTCATATAATATTTTTTGATCAAATGGATGAGCCATAATTTTCATGTATTTTCCCTATTGGGCCAAGAACGAGTGCAAATTGGGCCGAAGGATGGTGTCCAATCAATCTGAAACATGATTGACGTACGAGTCAAACTTTGACCCACTTGAAATAAATATGCTCATGACCCCTATATATACTTGGGGTCTACATGTTTTTCATCCGTTTAGATTTTATTACATTCAACTGTAAATCGAAATTAAAATTATTTTTTAAAATCAATGTGAAAATTAGTGATTTTGTATTTTGATATGGGGCACAATAATTAATTTGTTGGTAGAATAATCGAAACTTGTGGTTGAATTGTCATACGATTTAAAAGATTTGAATTACACCGTTAACCATTAGTTATAAATTTTGGTAAAACAGCAAGCGTTCGTTTCATTCATTTATTTTTAAAAAATTTATATTAAATGAGTTGAAGTTGAACCTCATTTTTTTTTTTTAAAAAGGAATTTATTCGTCTTCATGAAAGCGAAATATTCATAAAATTTTATAAAATAATTATTGGGTGATTACAATTTTACTTTTTTTTAAAGAATAGTTTTACTCGTTTGAATTCTTACAATATGCATTATTATTTCTCGGGACCGCTACAAATTAATTAATCACATTTTAGTTTTTTGTTAGTGGTGCAACTGAAATAACAAAAAATAATGTTTCCATTAGTTAATTAATATCAATACATATATATATACATATATATATATATATATATATATATATATATATTAAGAGTTCAAATATATATATATGTATATATATATATATATTAAGAGTTCAAATATTCTTCTGTATTATTCTTGTAACATTCTTAATTATGTACAATTTGTCTCGAATTTAATGAGATAATTTGTTTTAACTTTTCACTATCGATATATGTGGCAAATCTTTAGCAAGCTCTGCAAAGAAAAGATCGAGATACACTTGATAAAATAAAAAAGGGAAAAATATTTAGTTAACAAAATAAACCGAATCTCTAGACTCCTCGATTTTCAGTCCCCGACTCTCTGTCATCTGAAATAATGTGTTGAAATTGATGTGAAAACATGAATTAATATTAAAAAAATACTTTGGGAGTCACGAATGATTTGTACAAAATATGTAAAGAAACGATCAAGAGATCATAAATGACACGATTCTTGTAACATTAAACAAACATCAGCTGCAAATCATGAAAGATGATCATTGAGATTCGTTATCGAACGAAGTTTTTTTCCTTTATTTTATGTTAAATATGAGATAGTCACCTCGTGCATGGAAGGTTTGTTCGTCTTTCATGGAAGATCACGAAAAAACAATAAAGCAAAGACAAATCTTAACTACGATCGAATTGAAATATTTTATGATCATATTTTCCAACTTTAAAAGTTGAACAATCGTTTTAATGATGCAAGCAAAAACTTGTTATTTATGAATTGTATCGATCCTTTAGATTCATTATATGTTTATAATAAGGGAATAACTTCAGTTTACTCAATTTTATCCATTTGATTTCTCTCAAATAGAGTTAATGAATTTTAAACACGGACTCGATAATTTTATTTTTGACATTATAAATTAAAGTAGTAATCAATTCTCTAAGGTTGCGGGGATTAGTGAGCTTGCTAAAATTACAGTCCAATTGAAGAAATATCGATTGTATCATTTGGTATATTTACTTTTGAAGTTTGCATTGTTATTACATGTTGCAACTGTAATTGTAGGTGTAGTGTTTTTTTAGCAATAAAAATGATCGAAACCTCACTTTCGTAATCGGTTGGAAGATGTCAAGATGATATGGTAAATAATTTGTTTGATATCGTATATTAAGCGAAATATGTTTGATAATATGGTACTATTGGGATAATTCCTAATTTAGTCCCTCTTTTTTGACGTGTTTTCGATTTCGTCTCTCATTTTTCAATTGACCCAATTTAGTCCTCTAATTTTCGAACGCTTTTCGAAATCGGTCCTTCCATCAAATTAGATGTTAAAATAGACGGGATGACTTGTTTAGCAGGTGAAAGTGACCTATTGAATGAGTTGCTTTTATTCAAACTTTCATTTTTTTAAAAAATATTTTATGTTTTATTTTTATATTTAAATTGAAAAAAATATTTTAAAACTAAAATTAAAAATAGAGTTTTAAAATTAATTTTTATACAATATGTATTTTTTTATTATTTGTAATTTATTATTTATGTTTAATATTTACAAACATAATTATATATATTACACATTTATATTTGATATCTTAAGAAAATTAAAATTTATCTAGTTCGTATCTTACTATTAAATAAAGGTAAATAATTAATTATATTTGATATCAAATCAGTTATTTACTATCAAAATATTAAATAAATTTTATTTTAAAAAAATTAAAAAACACATTATGAAATGTGCTTATAGGATATTTTAATTTGGAAAACATATTGATTATTTTTATGCAAAAACTTCATATATTAAAAGTAGATATTTTTTAAATAAAAAAACCGAAATAAATTTTATATACATATAATAACATTATAAAAATGAATAAATATGTTTATGTTGTAGATATGTGATTATTTAGGGTATTTATTTTTCATGATTTTTAATTTATTTTAGGTCCTTATAATTTAAAAATATCCTAAATTAGTCCCCAAAAATATATTTAATCATAAAATAAATGATAAGGACTAATTGTGTTGTAATTTTCAAAGTTTAAGGACTAAAAGTGTTGCTGAAAAGTGCAATTTTTGCATTTATATTTTATATGATTTGACTTGGCTTTTGTTATGTATCGAGCGATATTATGCATCTTTTCTTGTTGTTTGTGTACTTGCAGAAATCTAGGTGACAATCAATTTTTGGTGAGAAAATGAATGAAAATGGTGCATTTTATGCAGTGCCCCCGCGCTCAAACAGGCGCACCCGCGCCCTGTAGATTCAATTTCCGAAAAATTTGCTTCCGTATAGCGCCCCTGCGCCATGCCACCAGCGCACCCGCGCTAAAACTTATTAATTACGGCGCACCAGCGCCCTGTTTGTTTTATTTTCTGAAATTTTCTCTGGAGGTTTAAAAAGGAATTCGAGGTATAAATTAAAGGAGATACGAGGCTTTTGGACGAATTCAGAGAGGGAGAACGACTGTTGAAGTCTTTGGAGTGCACAAGAGCTAAAGAACTTGGTACGAAGGCGGAAGACGGCGACATCCAGCGACGGAGAAGCTTAATCTACTTCGTTCCAGTTTCTCTTTGATACTTTAATTTTTCTAGTTTGATTAAGTGTTTGAAAAATATATTTTATTTGATCTTTAAGTTTATGATCATGAACTAATTTCTTAGTCTAAAGGTAGACGGATCTTGACTGGAAACCATAATTTGGATATTTTGATATATATTTGAATTCTTCGCATAGTTTATTTATGTTTTCTGATTTTAATGCTTTCAATTTACTGGTCATAGATTGAATGTTATTTTATTTTGAATCTATCACTCGAAAGAGGGGATTTTGAATACGACGTAAAAAAAAATACATCTTTGGTGTTTATATTGTTCGAGAGACGTATAACTCCATAGAAGTCGTTAGAAGAATCACTGAACTGTTTACCGGATTTATTAGTTGAACTTGGATAGAGATATTGATTTTCTATTAAATACGAATTTATACTTAACATTGAGAAAGGAAGTAGAAAATAATATGGATTCTTGATCAATGAACTAGAAGAATTTTTAATTGAATAATCATTAGAAATAAATTGAGATGGATAGTCAAGTGAAGTCGAACCTCTAGAATTCATCTTCTATTGAATTTTCATCTTGCGAACTCGTTGTTATTTAATTTTATTTCTTGCAAAATTTTAGTTTGATTAAATTCAACCTCTTATTCGTAGCTTTACATAAGATTAAGATTTGATTAGTTTCAAATATTTACAATAATATCATTTTATTTATTATCTGTGGGATCGACTTGGACTTAATTCCTATATTATAACTTGACAACGTACGCTTGCGAGCGAAAATCATACAACAAGTTTTTGGCGCCGTTGCCGGGGATTTTCTGTGTTTGGGTATTCCTTTGATCACTGTTTGTACAATCTGACCCTTGTTTTGCAACGCTGCCAAGAAAAGAATTTATTTCTTAATTGGTAAAAATGTCACTTCATGGTTCAAGAGAGCATTGTACTTGGGCATAAAGTGTCATCTAATGGGCTTGTGGTTGATCGAGCAAAAGTGCTTGCAATTGAAAAGCTTCCACCGCCAAATAATGTGAAAGCCATTAGATGTTTTTTGGGACACGCCGGGTTCTATTGTCGCTTTATTAGAGATTTTTCTAAAATTACTAATCCCTTATGTAATTTATTAGAAAAAATACATCTTTTATTTTTGATGATGCGTGTTGCAGGCGTTTACAAAGATCAAGGAGGAATTAATTTTTGCGCCTATTATGATCGTGCCAGACTGAAAAGAGCTGTTTGAAATGATGTGTGATGCCAGTGATTATGCTGTGAGAGCAATTTTTGGGAAAAGAAGAGACAAGATGTTTCGAGCAATTTACTATGCCAGCCGCACTCTTGATGGAGCACAACAGAATTACACTACTACTGAAAAAGAGATGTTGGCAGTGGTGTTCTCATTCGATAAATCCAGGTCCTATCTTATTGGCTCTAAAATAATTTTTTATACTGACCATGCAGCAATTCGCTATCTATTTGCCAAGAAGGATGCCAAGACTAGATTGATTCGGTGGATACTGTTGCTACAAGAGTTTGAATTTTGAAATTAGAGACAAGAAGGGAAGTGAAAATGTAGTGGCGGATCATCTGTCTCGTTTGGAGTTGGAAGGAAAAGCTGAATATGAACTCATCAAGGAAAGATTTCCTGATGAGCATCTTTTTTAGGTAAATTCTAAACTACATTGGTTCGCTGATTTTGCTAATTTTTTTTCTTGTGGTATTTTGCCTCCAGATCTTAATCATCACCAAAGGAAGAAATTTTTCCATGATGCCAAGTTTTATCTGTGAGATGATCCTTTTGTGTACAAAAAATGTTCGGATCAAGTGATAAGCAGATGTCTGGCTGATGCCGAAGCGAGAGAAATTTTGGAACAATGTCATTCTGCACCGTATGGCGGTCACTTTGGAGCCTCAAGGACAGCCGCCAAGGTACTTCAATCTGGTTTTTATTGGCCAACTCTATTCAAAAATATTTATACCTTGGTAAAATCATGTGATAGATTTCAAAGGATGGAAAATATATCTAGGCGTCATGAATTACCCTTAAAAATATTTTAGAAGTTGAATTGTTTGATGCTTGGCTTATTTATTTTATGGGACCGTTTTCCATTTCCTTTGGTCAATATTATATTTTATTGGCTGTTGATTATGTTTCGAAATGGGTGGAAGTCATCGCCACCCCCACTAATGATGCTCGTGTAGTGGTGAAGTTTGTGCAGAAAAATATTTTCACGAGGTTTGGAACTCCAAGGGCAATTATCAATGACGAAAGTACACATTTTTGCAATAAGATTTTTAATTCATTACTAAAAAAATATGGTGTTAGACATAAAGTGGCATGTGCATACCATGCACAAACAAATGGGCAAGCTGACATATCCAACCGAGAAATCAAGCAAATTCTAGAAAAGACTATCAAAACTAACCGGAAGGATTGGGCAATCAAGTTAGATGATGCACTATGGGCTTACCGAACTGCGTTCAAGACTCCAATCGGCATGTATCCTTATAGGTTGGTCTTTGGGAAAACATTTCATCTGCCAATGGATCTAGAACATCGAGCATATTGGGCTGTGAAAAAATTGAATTTTGATCGAAAAGCAACGGGCAAAGTGCGACTGTTGAAATTGAATGAGATAGAGGAGTTTTGTAATCATGCTTATGAAAATGCCAAGATCTATAAAGAACAAAACAAAAAGTGGTATGACAAAATATTACTGAGGAGAGAATTCGAGCCTGACCAGCATGTATTATTATTTAATTTTTGTCTCAGATTATTTTCAGTAATTTGAAATCGAGATGGAATGGTCCGTTCACAGTGGTAAAAGTGCATCCTTACGGAGCCATTGAACTGAGTTGTCATGATGGACAGACCTTCCAAGTCAATGGACAGAGGTTGAAACATTATTTTGGCAACAAAGTGCGGAACATTGAGAAAGTTTCATTGATCAAGCCTGTGTAAAAACACCACGAAAGTCGGGTTGACGACGTTAAACTAAACGTTTTTTAGGAGGCAACCCAAAATTTTATTATTCTCGCTTTATTATTATTATTATTATTATTATTATTATTATTATTATTATTATTATGTCGTTTTAGTGTGAGTTTTTATTAATAGCATATCTTCTTGATTAATTATTTATTTTCTCATGTTTTTTTAATGCAGGATAGCGCATCCGCGCCAGTCACCGAAAATTAATGAAAATACAATCTTCTAGGGCGCACCCGCGCTGGCTACATTGCGCACCCGCGCTCTCACTCCACAATCGCAGTGCACCCGCGCTAAACTTGGCAGAAACTTGGCTTATTTTGATTTGATACAGCGCCCCCGAACTTGAGTCACAGCGCACCTGCGCTCTTAGTTATTACAACGCGGCGCACCCGCGCCCTCTGCTATTTAAGTCACGACATTTCATTGTTTTTGATAGATCTCTTCGGCATCTTCAAGTCCACAACGTGTATCTCATTTCACAAATTCCCATTCCTCACCCACTAAAGATGAAATCGTCCCTTGTGTATCATTGGTGCTTGAATTTTGACTTTTACATCTCATATGCCTACTTAATCCATCAAATTTTGAAGCTAGGGTTGCTCGCCGGTGGAAATTTCGGATCAGTGAGTTCGAATTTACAGGTTGTCTGGGGTAGGTGTTCGAAATCTTACACGGCAGATGCATCTTTACGCACCCAAAGCCAACAAAAATGTGGGGACCTCTGGTGCTAAACTCAATTCTCACAATAATGATTCAACCTGAATAATCGTAGCATAAATACTCATATAGATTCAACTGAATGGTAATATTCTTAATTAAAAAAAATCAACCAGGACATTTGGCGACGCGAAAGCATACATATGGCGACGCAAAATCACGTCACGAAAAGAATAATTTTTTTAAAAATGGGGGTGCACTCGGGGTGCAAAATATTGCAGCTCGGGCGCTTCCTAAACTTTTTCCGGGAAAAAAGTTGGCACAGGGTTGCGCTCGAACTGCAAAATCTTGCAGCTCGGGCGCTCCTTGTTCCAGCCTTAAATCAGAATAAAAAACCAGCAAAGATTGCCCAAAACTTCAAGTCCTTAATCTAGCATACCAATACATCAATTGATCAAGCATAAACATGCTATTCAAGTCAGAAATCCGCATTAATACATATATCAAGTGACAAGTAAAATCACATGCATTTCTTACATTAACTAAAAGCTTAGATACATCAAAATGCTAGAATAAACCAAGTACTCAACAAGTATTCTTGAACATATCACTTACACTTAATATCTAAGCATGCTTGACCAACATCTAAGGAGCAAAAAATCTTCTAAAACCCGAGATCTCCATTTCTATGACTTCTTCTCGAGCTCCCCAAACTAAGTCTGACTCACTTAAGCTTCAACCTGATGCAATGCACACATACAAGCAAAACACCAGCCGGATAACTCCGGTGAGAATAAATCTTAGTATGAAAGACATATATATAAACATATAATCATATCAAATCAGTATTCTACTATCACAAATCACAAAGTCCATATACCCTTACCTGCCGGATTTCTTTCAAAGAAAAATCAATCAATATCATATAGACTTAAGTACAGGTTGAGGGTTAAAGGATTCAAATCTCACAGAATCGATATTTTTATAAACCATCTCGTTGGGATCCCGAGAATAGAATAAGGCACAAAATCAGGCCTCCCACCTACGCTCCCGCTCGGAGTGGTAACAAGCTCTTATTCCCTGGACTGTGAATACTATATTGGGAATTCTGGCAATAGGACTCAAATCTTGTTCCTAGCCTCCCATATATAAATCCACCACGTCCAATATTTTCTTTTCGATTATGTTCTCAGGGTTTCGAAAGAATTGTGGCTCAAGAGGTTGACATTCAAACTCTATAAACAACCTACACATTTAACAAAACTCCAAGAAATCTATAATCATCAATCTCAATTAAGATTTCATGTTTAAATCAAACAAACTCATTATCTAGCCACAAGATCAACTAAGTCAAGTAGATCAAATAAATCAAATAAGATCAAGTAAGAACAACTAATCATGCATGTATGTGATTTGATAAACACGAAAACCACCACGTTATCGAGTTATTCTACTTGTCGAGGTTAATGTTGAATCATACCTTTGATCTAAACTCAAACTTCTCTGAACTCTTACAATCACCACAAGCTTCTAACAAAATCTGTTCATTCCTCTTTTCTAGTTCAATGTCTAGTTCTTCCAAACTTGTAGCCAACTTCAAATCAATTTGGACTCGTCGACTCGACTTTAATATCTTTCTACTTCAACTCTGAAATGTATACAATTCAATATCATCAACTCACCATTCGTTTCAACTCCTCAAATTTCAGCAACTACACATCTTGTTCAATTAACCGGAATTCAAACCAACGAAGCAACTATTCAAATTTGATTAATCTAAAAGCTTAAAAATCAACTATACTTCAACATGAACTCAATAACAACTTCAAATTCTCAACATAAACTCAAGAATAGTAGCCCATAATTTCAAAATTTTTGTCAATTCCAAAATCTCAAACCGGCGGCGTAACGGATCGAAACCGGTAATTCCAAAAGCTTACATATTATCTAGACTACAATCTAAACTCAATAACACAATCAAATCCACATCAAAATCTCGAAAATAGCAGATCAAATATTTTATAATTCTTGAAAATCTTCCAAAAATTGTAAACATGTCCAAACGACGATCTTTTCGCGATCCGAATTAGATATGCTATCGTCATATATACTACACACGTTTATACAATCAAATGTTAATTATAACAACATCTAAAAATTAGAACATGGTAGAATTTAGCCAAACTTACGTCGAAGTGTAGCACTCGAAGCCGTGATCGCAAATATACGATCAGTTTTGAATTCTACCAGGCGGATTGAATTTAATCGGAGTTCGAAGATCAAAAATGGCTTGAGCTTGTATTTTCTTCTTCCACTCGGTTTTGGGCTGAATAATCTGATGAATATATATCCAATATACACGTTTATATATATAATCATGCCATGTGTACTTTCCCACTAGTAAGCCAAATTGCATTTTGGTCCCCGATTTTTTTTCTATTTGAAATTCGGTCCTTAATTAATCTTTCTCTTATAATTTCATTCTTTTTATATCCAAACTCAAAATTTAAATCTTAAACCCCATAATATTCAATCCAAATATTTTATTCGTTTAATTTAAGAATTCCGAAATTTAAATCTCAATATTCGTAAATTCTCAAATTAAATATTTTTGACTCGAAAATTAATTCTGTAATCTCCATAAATTCTCCAATTAATATTCTCCCAAATTCGGAATTTAAATATCAAATTCCGTAATTAATAACTTAATTTTTTTAGGGTCTTACAAAAAATGTGAGGTAATTGGCTTATCCCCTTCGAAAATTTGGGGATTGTTGTAGAAAGTGTTTGAATTGATTGTTGTGGTGTTGTTTGTTTGCTTATTGATTGCTTTATTTGTTGGAGTTGGGAGTGTGTTGGTTGTGGTTGAGTTTGAAGTGTTGAAAAATATGGTGCACACCAAGTGTTTGATATGGGGCCTAAACGAAAACAAAAGCAGGTGACCTCATCTTCATCGGTGGATGTTTCTGATAATAGATTCTGGGATGAGGCGGATGCCGCTCATTATACCGTGTTGTTGGCAAAACCTTTGGTAAAATAACGCGGCTTTGATCTAGGAAGGAGCATCGATGAAGTGAGAGAGATGGGGAGGCAAGACAGTGGCTTACCTTCATTAAACAACCGAGGGATGCGGTTGTCTCGGTGGTCAGAGAATTTTACGCAAATATGAAGGTGAATAATGAATATTTGCGTGTGTTGGTGCGAGGTAAGCTGGTGGCTTTCGATGGGCACACCATAAAAAATTTGTATAACTTGCCCATGATTTTGCATGACGCATACGTGGAATATACTAGTGACCAACAAGAGTTTGAATAAATGTGTGAGCGTTTATGTCGAGAGGGTGCTGAATGGAAGGTGAATTCGAAGGAAAAAAATGTACTTTGCCATGGCTGATTTGCGGGGTATCGAGAAAGGGTGGTATTCCTTTGTGGCAGCTAGAATTCTACCTTCCGATCATACTACCACTGTCACACAGGAAAGGACTGCGTTGGTATATTCTATCTTTACAAGCAAGTCCATGGATATCAGACAGATAATGAAATAATCTATTTTTCACTGCTCTTCCGGCTCCACTACAGACGAACTCTTACACCCGTTGATTATCATTGATTTGTGTCGCCTTGCTGGTGTCACTTGGGATGACACCGAGGAGTTACTAAAGCCTCGGGCAGCCATTTCTGTTACCCATGACCCAACACCAGAGCAGCTTGCCGTGGTACAATAGCCGCGAGCCGCACCTGCGGCCACTCCTCAGACTATTCCTGCCCGACTCACAAGACTTGGAGCGAGATATGGAGTAGTTTTGCTATCGGACGGATGTATTTATGGGATATATGATGGATTTCACATCTGTCTTGGAGCAGCGTTTTCCAGCCACATCACCTAATGCCGCGACATTTCCTCCAAATCCTACTTGGCCTCCATAGTACCCATCATCGGCTGAGCCCCATGATGATGACGCAGGAGATGACCACTGACAATCATAGCAAAAAATACGTGTATTCCCTTGTTCTTTTATCAATTTATTGTACATTAGGGACAATGCACAAATCTAAGTTTGGGGGGGACTTGTGTTTTTTTATTTGTTTGGTTAGTATGTGATGTTGCTTTTTAATGGAATTGTTTGCCTGATCCTGAATCTGTGTCATGTTTTTATTTTTCATAGTTCGTATTGTGTTTTAGTTCGTGTTGTGTTTGGTTGTCAGTTTTATTGTTCTTTTGTGTGTTTGTTTCTTTTGGAAAAAAGTGAAAAATGAGAAAAGAAAAGAAAAAAAGGCCTATGATGATGTGTTGGAAAAGGAAAAAGAGAATATAATCTAGTGTTGGCGACATTATATCTTGAGTTCTCACATTTTATGCACTATAGCCTTGACTGTCGATACTCCTGACAATTAGAAAAAGTTATGTGGATTTTTTAAGAAGATTAGATAATTTGATCCTTAACTTTGGTGATGCACACTTGAGACTGAGGTAGATTTTTACAAACAGGGAGATGATTTAGGCAATTTTGTGGTTGAGCCTTGTTAGCCTTTTACTTGTTAGCCTTTCTTTTGTAACCTTGATATAAAAATCCAAAACCCAAAATGAAAGCTAAAAAAGCAAAAAAATCCAAAGAAATAAAAAATAAAAAAGATAGAGAAAGTAAGGTGAGAGAGAGATTGAAATAAAATGGATTGAAATCTTAATCCAAAGAAAATGCAAAAAGATGTAGAATGTATGGAGTAGAGGAGTCAGAGAAATATCTGACAGTGCACTGAAATTGATAAGCCTAGCCTACCCAATACTACATAAATAAAAAGTATCTAATACCTTTTACCTGAATCCTGAGATATGTTTACTTTGAAAATATATTGGATATTTGTCTCTTATAAAATGTGCTTGAGCCTAAAATAACTACCTGATAAGTCTTTTTGATCTTTTTGAGTAAGGGTTGAACTTGGTAGAGAGTGTTGAAATTAGAGAGCATGGTTAATGACTCTTTGAGGCTTATTGGTTGCATGATTTAATCGAAAATTAGATGGATAGACAAGATTGGCTAATCACACACATACGAGAACTCTTGAGAAAATTAGCTACAAATGGATTAATTGTTGAACATCTGAGGCCGGTTGGTTTATAAAAATTCTATTGTTTTCTTGTGTGCTGTCTAGTTCTTTGTTTGTTTAATTTTTTTGTTTCGCTCGGGACTAACAAAAGTTTAAGTTTGAGGGGATTTGATAAGTGCAATTTTTGCACTTATATTTTATATGATTTGACTTGACTTTTGTTATGTATCGAGCGATATTATGCATCTTTTCTTGTTATTTGTGTACTTGTAGGAATCTAGGTGACAATCAATTTTTGGTGAGAAAATGAAAGAAAATGGTGCATTTTATGCGGCGCCCCCATGCTCAAATAGGCGCACCCGCGCCCTGTAGATTCAATTTTCGAAAAATTTTGCTTCTGTATAGCGCCTCTGCGCCATGCCACCAGCGCACCCATGCTGGAACTTATTAATCACGGCGCACCTGCGCCAGGAGATTGACGCACCCGCGCCCTTTTTGTCTTATTTTTGGAACTTTTCTCTCGAGGTTTAAAAAGGAATTCGGGGTATAAATTAAAGGAGATACGAGGGTTTTGGACGAATTCAGAGAGATAGAACGGCTGCTGAAGTCTTTGGAGTGCGCAAGAGCTAAAGAACTCGGTACGAAGGCGGAAGATGGCGGCATCTGTCGATGGAGAAGCTTAATATAATTCGTTCTAGTTTCTCTTTGATACTTTAATTTTCTAGTTTGGTGAAGTGTTTGAAAACATGTTTTATTTGATCTTTAAGTTTATCATGAACTAATTTCTTAGTCTAGAGGTAGACGGATCTTGACTGGAAACTATGATTTGGATATTTTGATATATATATTTGAATTTTTTGCACAGTTTATTTGTGTTTTTTTGATTTTAATGCTTTCAATTTACTGGCCATATATTGAATGATATTTTATTTAGAATCTATCACTCGAGAGAATATTTTGAATATGACGTAGGAAAATACAAATTTGGTGTTTATATTGTTCGAGAGGCGTATAAATCCATAGAAGTCGTTAGAAAAATCATTGAACTGTTTACCGGATTTATTACTTGAACTTGGATAAAGATATTGAGTTTGCTAGTAAATACGAATTTCTGCTTAACACTTGAGAAAAGGAGTAGAAAATAATATGGATTCTTGATTAATGAACTAGAAGAATTTGTAATTGAACAATAATTAGAAATAAATTGTGATGGATAGTCAAGTGAAGTCGAACCTCTAGAATTCATCTTCTATTGAATTTTCATCTTGCGAAATCGTTGTTATTTAATTTTATTTCTTGAAAAAATTTTGTTTTATTAAATTCAACCCCTTATTTGTAGCTCTACATAAGATTAAAATTTTATTCCTTGCAAATATCTACTATAATATCATTTTATTCATTCTCTGTGGGATCGACTTGGACTTAACTTCTATATTATAACTTGAAAACGTACGCTTGTTGTTGTGAGAAATACTCGCAAGCGTACGAGTGTTAAGTTTTAATGAAGGGATGAATCAAGTATCGTTTCCACAAGGAGTAAATTGAAAATATTCAGTACTTGCAATTATAATAGTCTAAACTTTATCTAGAAAATTAATATTCAAAAGGTCTGCAGAAAAATAAATAATCACTGAGTTTTTATTAGCACGCACACAACTTTCAAAGAATATCAATCATAGAAAAATTGGTCTTTAGGTTTAGATTTCACCTGGTTTCAACAACAATCAATCCTAAATAATTTATCTTCATGAATTCCAGTCAATTAATAGCTAAGAACACTTAAGTTTATTATTTCCCTCTCCCGACAACAAATAATTTTTATCAACTACAATTCAATTTCAATATCCCTATTAAGAATCTAATTGCAGTTATCTATGTAAAATAATGTTCTTTTCAAAAGCTCTGTTAAAATTATACACTCTCCCGAGCTATATAAATAATTAACAGTGTATTTTTTATTGGTACTATTCAAAATTTTCTCTCTAGAGTGCTAGATCTCAAATAAATATTACAGTTCAATTATTGATCAGGTAATTGAAAAGACAATCAATTCAAGAAAAACAATTAATCTAGAAGAAAGTCAATTCAATAAAATCAAAAAATCATAAAAGTGTCTACACCAGGTTCCATCTGACCTCTAGACTCTAAAAATTTAGTTCATAATTAAATTTTGATAAAACCAAAACATATTCAAAAATCCAGACATAATCAGAATTAAATAAAATATAGAAAACAAATCCGTTGATGCGATGCCGTGTCTGGTCTCTCGATCTCCATCTTCGTTCTGCAAGTCCGCACAAAATCCTTCAGAAATCTCCACGTTCAAATATTCAATCTCTTCTCTGATATTTCTCTAATCTGTTGTGGCGGCTCCCTCTCAGTTCTGATTCCAGATTCCTTTTTATACGTTAAAAAATTAGCCCATTAAAAAGCCCAATATTTCCTTTCCCGATAATTAAAAATCTGAGATTACGATCAGGGCGGGCGCTCAAGGGTCCTGCGCAAACGCGCATGAGTCTCGCGGATTTAATTTCCACGCTTCACATAACAACAACGCGTTTGCTCTTCATTCCTCCTTCCTTAGCGCTAAAAAGTAGTGCTAAACTCCTTAAAGCTCAATAATAAAGCCCAACTCGTTCTCTTCTTTTCTTTCTTTCTCTTATTCTTTCCTTTACTGCTTCCTTCTTTTCTCCATTTTATTCTTTTCTTTTCTTTTCTCTTTGAAATTCTTATTTTCTTCTTCTTTCCACAACAATTCCATAATTTCCTAAATCCACAAAAACAAAACAACTAGCGCATAAATCTGCTCGAAACCAATAATTAAAAATTAAAATCATAATGAAATTAAGTGTATAAAATACATTTATCAAATACCCCCAAACTTAGATTTTTGCTAGTCCCGAGCAAAACTATCAAAACAAAACCAATAAAACCAAAAACTCAAATCACCAACAACCAACAAGAATAGTCAAGAAATATTATGGATCAATGGCCTCAGCAATAATTTCAAAAATTCAGATCCAATCCCATCCAACCTACTAACACTTGAAAATTTTAATCATAACTAGATAACCTCATAAACTTACAATCTCTGCAACTCACGTTTCAAAACACCCTTATCCAAATTCAATTCAAATATTCATAGATCATGAGGACTTTTCAAGGTAGCAAGGGATCAAATATAGGATATGAAATAAAAAACACTCACAATTAGTTAAATTCACAGAATAATAGTGTGTGTGTATTTTGATCAAAATTCATATTCATTAAAAATGTCAATCAACAGCACATAAGCCAAATTCTCGCAACTCCTCTTCACTAGTATATTGGGCAACTGTGACTCGATCAATAGGACTTAATCAGCTTATAATGTAAGGTCTGGCTCATGGCTACAAACGAAGGATTAAGAATTCCAAATAGAAAGTAATTTATGCTCAAACTCTAATTTTCACTCCTTCTCATTCACATTTTTTACTTTTTTCTTCACCTCATTGATTTTTTCATTCTTTTTCTCAACTTTTTCAATCCCTTTTCCATCTTTTTTATTTTTCACTACCCTTTTTTTTTTCAATTCCTCCACCACACCATTCCATATTCACAACTATAAACTAGGAGCATATAAAATTTTAACATGCAATTTACTCCCTTAAAGGTAGGAATTAGTGTTTAAGCTATTCATAGGTAGTAAATATAGGACCTTGAAACAATGAGGAATGAGGGTTTATCACACGTTTGCACGCATGTCATTCGATTTTCAATAAGGCTCAAACAAGGTACTAGGGATAACATGTATCAATGGGGTAGCTTGAAAGACTCAAATGATTTTTTTTCAGAAAAATTGCCTAAATCATTCCTAATCATAGTTATGCCCGTATTTCGCCTCGAGGGGTGTCCGAACTAGTTCTAGACAAGTCTCAATCCACAATTAAATCATACAAATTTCAATCAGTGCAGAAATAAATAATCATCAGCAGTAAATGATGATTTTCAACAAATTTCAGATTTTGTATCTCAAGTAGGCATATATGTGTAAACTCAAATGGGCAACTAAGGATAAAATTTATTCAATGAAAATCAGGCCCAAAAATTTCAAACAATGCCTTAATTATATCTATGTTTGTATGTTTCAAAATTTAGATTCAAGCATAAATCATAGAGTATATAGGAAATTGTTCATCTAATTGGTTCCATTTTTTCAAAATTCAGAATTTGGTTAAATAGGTGGACTTTCATGGAAATCAGTTATAGCAAAAAAAAAATTTTTTCTTCATTAGCCATTTCTCCAATTCTTTCTCGACTCAATTCAACTCAAATTCACATAAACAAACTCAAAATATACCAAAACACATCAAACAACATAAATTCACAAAATTTGAATTACTCCCCCCAAACTTATTAAAATCATTGTCCTCAATGATTAAAGGCAATAAAAAGAACAAGGACTCGTACCTTCGACACCAAGCATCATGACTCGGCGCCATCATCATCATCTTCATGGAAAGAAAGTGCAGCATCAGCAGTATCATCAGGCGACCACTGTGGAGGAGATGGATAGGGCACCTCTGTGGGAGGATAATTCCTAGCAAGCGCTGCAGTGAAAGTATGCATATATTCCATATGAGCGCGCATCATCTTCCATTGTTTCTTCATCTGAGCAAGCACGACCTTAGAATCATCAGGAGCAGAATACTTAGTGGCCGGATGCGACGGTAATGACATAGGGGCTGCCAACTGAGGAGGTGCTGGCTCAGAGTGTGGTATTGGTTCAGAGGGCTGCGGTGGTTCAGCTGACTGTTCAGAAGTACTCACCGCCTTCTTTTTCTTATCTCTATTCAATGCACCGACAATTTTTATAGGGCCTCTTAACTCAAGAAGCTGCTCAGTATCATCCCACACAACACCGGCTCTCTCGCAAAGTTCTGTAATCAAGGACGAGTGAGGCATAGTGATAGTCGAGGATCCCCTAACAGCAGCAATGATAGAATCCTGAATCACTTTACCAGCATCAACAGATTTTCCCGTCACAATGCAGTACACAAGAGTAGCCTTAGCCTTCATCACATTTGATGTATGCCTAGATGGAAACATCCTGGCAGCCACAAACTCATGCCAGTTATTTGCTTCTCTTCGAAGAAAGATAGATGGAAATGTAACAGGTTCTTGCTTTGCATTTTTCTTCCATTCTGCCCCATCATGACACAAAGTCTGAAGTACAATATCTTCGGGAAATGGAGCATTTTTGAATACTTGATACTCATCATCTTCAATGTTTGGCATGCCATAGAGAGTATTAATTGTGCTCCTGTCAAAATCCACCAATTTTCCTCAAACTCAAACCTTGAGATTCACATATTTGATCATTAGATTGACGTAAAACTCACAAACCAAAGATATAACAGCCATTGGCGGACTCTTGACAAATGATTCCCATCCTCTCCTCCTGGCTTCAATTAATGCTGGTGCATCATACTCTATCAAGCTCATTCCCCTGTCTTTTTGCATTCCCTTCTCCATTCACTCAACATAGTAGGATTCGGCCGTGGCATTCCAAAATTGATGTCGGTCATATGGGGCAGCAGACGAAGAAGAAAGTGCTCCCTTTCATTTAGTTCTTGGCGGCATTATAACTCAATAAATCAATAGAAATCAATAGCCGATCGAATTATCAAACTCTCAAACACACAGCACAACAACATTGAAGACAAGATTTTAGCCCAGACAATTCATCAAACATGTGATATGCACTGGTTCAATGATATCCAAATGAAAGAGTAGCAACCGTGCATAACACCACACAAATTGCAAAAATAACTACTCAAGTCACGACATTTATAGAGCAGAAAAATTTGAGCTTTTTACCGCAAGTAGAAGAATTTTCAAAAACCCTCCGAACGACCTTGTTTGAGCGAAAGAGGCAGAGGAACTAATTCTGAAGCTCAACGTAGTGACTAAGATCAAAATCCCAAATCCCAAAGATAATTTGGTTGATCGGAGAAGTGATTCACAGAGGCAAGAACTTGGGCGGATTTAATCATGAAAGTGCGATAGTGGCTAGCACAGAGAAACCAAATGCCTTGTTTAATCTCTGAAGCTAATATATTCCACGTGGATTAGCATGTTTGGGATGCGCATTTGCACTGGAGTTAGCGCTAATGAGATGCTCGTTTGCGCCTTGAGCTGCGCTAATGGTCTGCGCGATTGCGCATGGAGGTGCGCAATCGATGAGTTTGTTTGTGCATGGAGGACACGCGGAAGGGGTGCGCGTTTGCGCAGGTTCTTGTGCTGATGATTGCCGCGATTGCGCATGGGAGGCTTTCTTGGAATTTTAATGGACCTCAGAGGGTGCGCGGGGGCTCAAGAGGAGTTGCGCGGGCGCGCCTTTTGTGCGCACTTCAAGATCAATTTCTTCAGGAAAATGAGCGAGCGCTCAGATTAAGAGGGCGGACGCGCCTTTGTCTTGAATTAGACATTCCTAAGCCTAAAAAATTTTGAAAATTGACAAGAATTAGGCTTTAAAAATTGATAATAAAATACTTCAAATTAAATAAATAACAAAAATTAAATAAAATGAAAATAAAAGCAAATAAAATAAAAGAAAAAGCTTGGGTTGCCTCCCAAGCAGCACTTGATTTAGAGTCGTCAGCCTGACTTTCACGGGTATTAAGTCTTCCCCTTCTCTTTCACTCGCCAAATAAGTTCCACAAACCTCTTTTTAAATTTTGCCTTTTTTTTTCATTATCTTTTTTGTTGATGAACTTGGCACTTTCTCTTTTGTCGACTCAACCTCCATATCAGCCTTTGTACAGCCTTGCAGCTTCTCAACTGGCTCAATCAAGCACAATTCCTCAATGGATGGATTATGTGTCTTCGTAAATAAGTTGAAAATTACTTGTTCTCCTTCCACACCCATCGACAATTCACCCAACTTCACTTCAATTTTTGCATCCGCAGTGGCCAAGAATGGTCTCCCAAAAATCAGTTGAGCACCATGATCCGCTTCTATGTCCAATATCACAAAATCCGCTGGGAAGATAAATTTATCCACCTTGACTAGAAAATATTCAACAATACCAAGTGGATATGTA
Source organism: Henckelia pumila (assembly GCF_033568475.1). Lineage (NCBI taxonomy): Eukaryota > Viridiplantae > Streptophyta > Magnoliopsida > Lamiales > Gesneriaceae > Henckelia > Henckelia pumila. The sequence continues at coordinate 129,031,625 of NC_133120.1, read as the reverse complement.
ATGCTCCTGTCCGCCAACTGCAATGTGATCATGGTCGATTTCATCTCTCCCAACTCCAAGGCCCTGTAAATAGACAATGACATTAAATTAATACTAGCCCCTAAATCACATAAAGCAGTAGTAATATGAGATCCACCAATTGAACAAAGAATAGTAAAACTCCCTAGATCCTTAAGATTTTGTGGCATCTTCTTTTATAGCACAACACTGCATTATTCAGTTAGGTTCACCACCTCGTTCTCTAGCAGCCTCCTTTTCTTGGACATCACCTCCTTGATGAATTTTGCATAGTTTGGCATTTGTTCCAAAGCATCGACAAAAGGGATGTTGATATGAATTTTCTTGAAAATCTCGAAAAATTTGGAGATCTGCTCGTCCAATGTCTTCTTCTTGAACCTCCGAGGATATGGAAGTGGAGGCTTGTACATCGGTTTCTGCTTAGGTTCAGGCTCCTTCTCCTCAAATTTATTTTCTTCCACAGCAGCTTTTTCAATCCTTTCAGATGGATGTATCTCATGATTTCCTTCTTCATTATCCACTTGCTTCCCACTCCTCAAATCTATGGCCTTACACTGTTCTATGGGATTCACCTCAGTATTACTTGGGAACTAGCCGCAGTTGTTATCTTTCAGTGTGTTTGCCAACTACCCAATGTTAGTTTCCCTGGATTGCAACATAGCGCCCATGTTGGCCACATGTGTCTCTAAACTGTCAAGACCAGTCTCATTCCTTGTCATTATCTTGCTTGATTCCTGCACAAAATTACTAACAACGTCCTCCAAAGATGGCTTACCCTCACCCTTATTTGCATTGTACCCTGGAGGAGGATTCAACACATTTTTATTGTTAGCGTAAGAAAAATTTTCATGATTTCTCAAACCTGGGTGATAAGTGTTGGGAGCAGGATTACCTCTATAGCCTCCATATCCTCGGTAGCCATTAGGATTGAGATAATTCACTTTCTCTTGGGGATGGGATCCTTCAATGGCAACTGAAACTCCAGCTGAATCTGCAACGTTCACCTTATTCAATGCAACTACTTGTGTCGTCAATGCAGATAATTGGGTAGTGATAGAAGTAAGAGGATCAACGATATACACTCCCACAGGCTTCTTGACACCTATATGCTCAGATGGCCATTGAAAGCTATTGATCGTCATTTGCTCCAGCATATCATAGGCCTGTACAGGGTCCTTAGCAAAAATGGTGCCTCCAGCAGCAGATTCCACCGACAATCAAGTAGGCGCATTCAGCCCATTATAGAACAACTCAATTTGCTCCTAGTCTGCAAATTTATGATTAGGACAACGTCTAAGTAACTCTTTATACCTTTCCCATGCCTCGTAGAGCTGTTCAGCATCCATCTGCCTGAAGGTGCTAATTTCAATTTTCAACTGGGTGGACTTGGCAGGTGTAAAATATTTTGCAAGAAATTTTTCTGCCATCTTCTCCCATGTAGTAATACTCCCTAGCGGCAGTGATTGTAGCCAACTTTTGGCTTGGTCCATGAGAGAAAAAGGAAATAATCGTAAGCGTATAATATCCTCAGAAACACCATTAAATTTTACCGTGTCTGTTATCTCCAGGAAGTGCGCAGGTGTAGGTGAGGATCAACAGTTGCACTCTTATTAAACTGGTTCTGCTGAACCATGTTGATCAATGTAGGCTTTAGCTCAAAACTGTTAGCATTGATAGTTCCACGAGCTATTCCAGAGTAGTGAGCCTGGATTACTGGCCTGAAGTGCTCTTTGATTGGCACCAAGGGAATTTAATTAACATTTTATTCAGCCATGTTTTCTTGTTCTTCTCTTCTCGCTCTTCTCAAGGCACGTGTAGTTCGTTCGATCTCTGGATCGAAAATTTGAGAATTCTCACTTCGAGATCTTCGCATAAACTGCAGATAAGAACAACAACAATTTATTAGTAACTTAAAATAAAATAAATAAAAGCTCTAAATTAAAACTTAGACTAATTGGTAACAAAACTAAACAAAACCAAAAATTACTCCCCGAAAACGGCGCCAAAAACTTGTTGTGAGAAATACTCGCAAGCGTACGAGTATCAAGTTTTAATAAAGTGATGAATCAAGTATCGTTCCCACAAGGAGTAAAGTAAAAATATTCAGTACTTTCAATTATAATTGTCTAAACTTTATTTAGAAAATTAATATTCAGAAGGTCTGCAGAAAAATAAATAATCACTGAGTTTTTAGTAGCACGCACACAACTTTCAAAAAATATCAATCAGAGAAAAATTGGTCTAGAGGTTTAGATTTCACCTGGTTTCAACAACAATCAATCCTAAATAATTTATCTTCATGAATTCCAGTCAATTAATAGCCAAGAATACTTAAGTTTATTATTTTCCTCTCCCGAGAAACAAATAATTTTTATCAACTACAATTCAATTCCAATATCCCTATTAAGAATCTAATTGAAGTGATCTATGTAAAATAATGTTCTTTTCAAAAGCTCTGTTAAAATTATACACTCTCCCGAGCTATATAAATAATTAACAGTGTATTTTTTATTGGTCCTATTCAAAATCTCCTCTCCCGAGTGCCAGATTTCAAATAAATATTACAGTTCAATTATTGATCAGGTAATTGAAAAGACAATCAATTTTAGAAAAACAATTAATCTAGAAGAAACTCAATTCAATAAAATCAAAAACTCATGAAAGTGTCTACACCAGGTTCCATCTGACCTCTAGACTCTAAAAATTTAGTTCATAATTAAATTCTGATAAAACCAAAACATATTCAAAAATCCAGACATAATCAGAATTAAATAAAAGATAGAAAACAAACTTGTTGATGCGATGTCGTGTCCGGTATCTCGATCTCCGTTTTCGTTCTTCAAGTCCGCACAAAATCCTTCAGAAATCTCCACGTTCAAATATTCAATTTCTTCTCTGATATTTATCTAATATGTTGTGACGGCTCCCTCTCAGTTCTGATTCCAGATTCCTTTTTATACGTTCAAAAATTAACCCATTAAAAATCCCAATATTTCCTTGCCCGGTAATTAAAAATTTGAGATTACGATCGGGGCGGGCGCTCAAGGGTCCTGCGCGGGGGCGCATGAGTCTCGCGGATTTAATTTCCAAGCTTCACATAACAAAAGCGCGTTTGCTCTTCATTCCTCTTTCCTTAGCGCTAAAAAGTAGCGCTAAACTCCTTAAAGCCCAATAATAAAGCCCAACTCGTTCTCTTCTTTTTTTTCTTTCTCTTCTTCTTTCCTTTACTGCTTCCTTCTTTTCTCTATTTATTCTTTTCTCTTCTAAATTCTTATTTTCTTCTTCTTTTCACAATAATTCAATAATTTTCTACATCCACAAAAACAACACAACTAGCGCATAAATCTGCTCAAAACCAATAATTAACAATTAAAATCATAATGAAATTAAGTGTATAAAATACACTTATCACTTGCGAGCGAAAATCACGCAACTGTTACTTTGAAATGTTAGGGACCTAAAATATTTTGATATGAAGTATAGACTAAAAATGTATTTTCTTTTCCTTTTATTGTTGAATCTTTTTACGTTAAAAGATTAAAATTTTCAAACAACTTACCATTTTAACATGAGTCACCTTAACAGGTTTAAATATGTCTGAACAATATAGTCAATATTCCATGGTTAGAATTTTCAAATGTAAACACAAACTATAATACTACAACAAAACAATAGTCGAATCAAAAATATTTCATTATATTTTGAGAATTTAATGGAAATTCGCACACAAAACGAAAAAATAATTAATAGCAATAGTTTAACATCAATCGTGCAAAACCTGATAATCAATCCAATTTATGCATAAAAAAATACAAATACGAATTCAAAACATAACGTTTGATGAAAAATAAAAATCTAAAATCAAATTAATTAATACAAAAACGAAAACAACATAGTCCTCAATAAAATAAATACAAAAAACAAAAGTAGCATAATCTCCAAGAAAATAATAAATTCAAAAAAAAAACGAAAGAAAATTGAATTTCAAAACACTAAAAATAAAAGACATAGCACATAAAAATATGAAGAAATATATTAAGATATTAGGTAAAAATAAAAATAAAAATGAGAGAGATGTGTTAAAAATGTTAGGTCTTTCATTCCGTATATTTTAACAGCTAATTGGACGGAAGGACCGATTTCGAAAAGCGTTCGAAAATTAGAGGACCAAATTGAGTCAATTGAAAAATGAGAGACGAAATCGGGACCGCGTCACATAATGAGAGACTAAATTGGGAATTATCCCTAAAAAAATAAAAAAAAATGAGAGATGGGTTAAACAGTTTAGGTTTTTCCATTCCGTCTATTTTAACAGATAATTGGACGAAGGACGGATTTCGAAAAGCGTTCGAAAATTGGAGGATGAAATTGGGTCAATTGAAGAATGACAGACGAAATCGAGACCGTGTCACAAAACGAGGGAATTAGCAGCAATGCAGGCGAATCTCGTACTCAATGACAAAGCAGTAGTCTACTGAAGTAGTGCGAAAACAGACTACTGAGGTTTTTGAAGCCCAAAAAGTAACTAGAATATTGACAACATATTTTTTTCTAGAAGTTTGAAGTATAAAACCTTCTATGTCTCCCCTTATTTTGTTTTCAGAAGTATCATTAGAAGATTTGATAAGTACACACAATGGTACAGACCCACTTCATTAGGACTTATCTACTGCCTACTGAAACTCCTAGAACTTACAAAAATTATACATCAAAAGACTTCTGAAAGAAGACTATTCTTTCAAACGATTACAACACTTATACTCTGATAAGTATTTTACAATGAATAGCAGTAGGCACAAATATGATCTGAGAATCTGATAGATCGCTTTGGATGTGCAAGAGTATTTTCGAGTATATTTGTAGAGAACTTTGTAGATTGATTGATACTTGATAGGGGGTATTTTCTTTCTACCTTACTCGAAGGAGCCACTGAGCCTTTTATAGCTTTTGTTGTAATGCTAATAAATGGCTCTATTAAGTCTCTAATTTAATGTACATGTACCGAATATATGTTTTCCTTAGCGTGTCATATATTTCATGCTAAAAAATGAATGCGCAATAAATGTTGCGGTACTATTCATTAAGTGAGATGTACTATATATCAGAACGACCAATTAATGAAGTGGCTATTGAAAGTAGTCTCCTTAGTTAACTCGGTTTTTAGCCTACTGATTTCATCTTCTGTTTTTACTCAGTTATTCTGGACTTTAGCCTACTGACTTCATCTTATGTTTTTACTCTGAAATAACGTTTGCTTTCTATTACTAGTGTTTATTTTTCTAATGATTTTATCTTATTCTACTGGCTGTCATCACCAAAACTTAAATTACTTATCAATTTCCCCCTTTTGGTGATGCTAAACCTAGCAAAGAAAACTTTAAGTCAAAAAAGATTGTTAGACACAATAAAGTGATAAAAGTAGAGTGATTAATCAAGATAAAATAAGTTTGGATCAGGATGATTAGTCATTGGTATGTCAACTGGTTCTGTTTGGATCCAATCTTATATCTCCTCCTTTATTTTGCCTTGCAGCAGCAGTAGAAGAGGATTCTGGTTGCCTTTCCCCCCTTTTTGGCACCAGCATCCACAATAAATTGGAAAAGATCAGCAATTTGTGTAGAGATATTGTTCACTTTTGCGTCTAGATTACGAATGGACTCGAATTGCTCCTGATTTGTAGTCGCGAACCCTTCTATCTGTGAGCTGATCATCTTGATGGAGTCTGCATATTTGTGAACATTAGAAAGAGCAGTTGACTGATCAAGTGCTAGAGAGTCATAGGAGGCAGTAGCATCCCGCTTTAAAAGAGATACAGTTACTTGCAATCGAGTCAATTCTTCATGGATTTTCAAGATGTAGTCCGTGGCTCTTTTGGAGAAGGATTTAACATTAGTTTGATCTTTGAGTTGATCGTAATGAATTTCTTTGGCCATCTTCTGAAGGTTGTTTCATAATTTCTTCAAGTCATAGAGATCCTCAGATACTGAGGGTGATAGATCAGATAGTGGAGGATTATTTTATCTAAGCATTTGTTGCTTTATTTCTTCAATCGAGGATTTCTGTTTATCAGTGTTGTCAAGAGGAGAAGGGCAATATGAAGATGGATTGCCCGAGAAAAGAACCAAGGTAGTGTTGAGATCAGCAATGATCTCAGGTGCTATTGCTGCAGGAGGAGATGTAGATGCAATAGTGTGATCATGAAGTTTTGTTGGCAAGGGGATCTCCTCAGATGTAATAGCTACTGCCATAATCTCTTGTTGATGAGATTGTGATAACAAAGCAAGATCGGGGATGATGGCTTCAACTTCTGGAGCAGTAGCTAATGGAGCTTCGGGTGGATTAGTAGACAGAGGTACTTCCTTGGATTTTGGTACTTCAGGTTGAATGAACTTGGATTTCCTTCCCTTGAACTCTGAGAGATGCTGAATAGTGCGAATGTTTGTCCATTGGTCAAAATATGAACCTTCAGTTTTAGAATATAGATCAACTTGTTCCATTTTTAAGTTGACAGCCATTTGAACAGAGCACAAGACATTGTCATCGTCTTCATCATCGTCAGGTATCGTTGAGATTACTGACTTCCCTTTATCATTTGGAGCAATTGTAGAGGCTGACTGTTTAAGGGATGCAGATGATGGTTCACTTATTGTTATTCTAGGTTACGAGCTGGGAGCAATAGTAGGTTGACCATAGGGTTTGGCAAGGAAGTTCAAGGCTGCGACAATTGTTACGGTAGTGGAGGATGTGGTAGGATGAGAGAAAACTTGATGTAGTGGCAGAGAATCAGTTTTATCAAAGTCAAATATGACCATTGTTTTCTGGGTGGACTTGATTTGAGTAGGGTTCTAGACTTATTTTTGGTAGGTGTTGGTTTGGGTGATGGTTGATCGGAAGCAGTATACTCTTCAGACAGAGTTTGCTCCGAGTCATTGGTCACAACAAGCTTTCATTTGGGTCGAGCTATTTTGGGAGCATTAGCTTGTTTGTTACTTATTTCCTGTTTAACAGCAGCAAACAGAAAAGAAAATGTATTTGGCCTTAAAGCCAACACATTATCGGCATCAACCATAGGATCCTTGGAACCATCTTTATGTTAGGATCGATATTTAGACTTCTCTAGTGCAAATTTATTGAGCAGTATTCTTGACAAACTTCTTATATATGAATAGTTGATGTTAAGCAACTAACTATATTATTTCTTGTGTGTCGATGTTAATTGACCAACAAATATATGTGCGGAAGAAGATCAAATAACAGATAGAACAATCGAATGATGAAGCTTGACAGAAATGTAAATAACACCAAGATGTTTATGGATGTTCGGAGATAAAAACTCCTACGTCACCTTTTCTTCCACTTAAACAAGGATCCACTAAAAGACTTCGGCTTATACAATGTCTTGTATACAATCCAATCCAATCATAGGACTTATCCCATCGCCTAAGTCGGAACTCCTAGCACTTGTAGACCGCAACCTCAAAACCCGCATAATTATTTACGTCTTTATGTCAAGAATACAAACACAGTTTTTAATGTCTTTGTGTGAAGACTCTCACTCAACTAATCTCTACAAATCATCTAACATATGTGTGTAAGTGAGTTTGGGTGTGAAGAACTTGAATGTGATAGCTCAAGTATTTTGTTTTTGTTCTTCACACCAAGAGCAAGCTCTCAAGAAGCTAACTAATCTGTTTTACACGCCACATATGATGTATATCTTCTCATTTCAGCTGATTTACTTTATATAGGCTGCCCATGCATTTAATCCTCATAAAAAGTAGTTGTTTGTCCTTCCCAATGTTGTATTTATGAGCAATTATTTGGTCTTCTGAATGTTGTATTTATGGGTTGTTGTTTGATCTTACCAATGTTGTATTGGAACTGATTATATGATTTGGTTCTTCAACTGATCTCGGTCAACTGTTCTTGCTTCAACTGGTTTGCTCAACGGGTCCCGCTAAACTGGATTCGTTTTGGAGCAGTCCGACTTGAGTGAAGCAGTCAGTACTTAAGGAAGCAGTTAGAGAATGATTAGTTGATTTATGGATAATGTGATGAACATCAAAGTTGTATCCCTTTTTCTTATATTTCCAATGCATCAAGAATCACTCTATTTGGATTTCATATGAGAGAGTTATGATAAAATACCAAAATGTGCCATAAATTCTGCTCTGCAGAATTTCAGTGCAGACCTGGAGATTTCAATGTTGTTTATCAGTTCTTTATGCCTGATTCAGATCTTGACTTCTGAAGATGATTTGTAGATCATGTTCTTAGATTTTCAACGCATACTAAATCATTCCATTTAGATAATCAATCTGCAATATATGGCCAAATTACCAGAGCTGGTATGTAAAACTGCTTGCTGCCATCTTATTCATCCAGTTCAATGTTGAGGTAGCAGTTTGACATAGATAACATTCGAATTAGACCGACTGGTATGAGATATAACTTGTGGATATTTGATTTGGCTATTCAATGGTTTTGGTGGCTGGTTATTTGGATCATCGAGCTATTAGATATGCTCGAAATAATAAGTTGCATCAGAAATTAAGTTTGGTTGAATTCGAGTTCTTCATCTCGAAAAACTTCCAAAATGTGATCTACCAACTACACACTTATGTAAATATGTTAGAAACATAATAACAAGTTTTGTTATCATCAAAATCAAGATTGTTCTGTAAAACAGACCCAACACTTTATCAGTAGTGAAGTCAAACCCAGCATCTCAAAATAATTTACTAATTTGAATAGCAAAACCAGTACTTTTCTTCCTAAGCATCTCACAAAAAGTTTTGAAAATAACAGAGAACCAGTTTACAGGTATATGATCAGTGATAATAGTCATTACCTGAGACTTTTCATTAGTGATTCTATCAAACGTTCCTCCCTTTATGAGTATGTCTTTTGACACAACATCAGCCAAAATCTGAAAATCGATCTTCAAGATTTTCTTGAAGCAAGAAGTTGACACTTCTTCTCCGGTTGCTGAGAATTTCTTCATGCTAGTGGAGATGGATTCTTTGGAGGTGGTAGAAAAATCAATGATTCCTTCATTTGGAAGAGAGAAAAGAGTAGCAAAAGATTCTTCATCAATGGTGAAAGTCTTGTTCCCTAATGCAAAGGAGATTTTGTTTTCATTGATCATTGTTTCTTGTGCGTAAAACTCCTAAAGGATTTTCTTGAACATAATTGCATTCGTCTCCAAAAAGGTGCAAAGCCCAGAAGTTTCTAAAGATTTTAAAATGCTAACTGGGGCTTCATCTTTGGCGGTGTACACAGATGTGAAGTAGACTTGATATGCATTGTAGGTGTATGCTTCCATAGTTCTGTTGATGAAGATGATTGCAAAGAGAATTATGAAATTAAGAGAAATCATTTAGAGAATCGTAATTGAATAAGTGATACGTGGAAGGGCAATTTTGAAAAGACACAAGAGGTTATACATTCAATAAGGCTTACGTGTGATAGAATGATTGGGAGATTCAAAATTCAAAAGATATTGTCAGTTCGTACACTTAACTGCCTAAAGGTATCTCTAATATTATTTTAAATAATTAAGTTATGTAGTAGCATAAGAAGATGAACAAATCTGTACGATAATGAACAGTCATGCGACATTTATGATACCCTAAATTACTTCTATAAAAGAAAATCACTTGACCTAAATGCAAACACACAATTGAAACCATTTAGAAGATAAATTTAGCAGATCATAACAAAAATGGCAGGAGCAAGTTCATCCCACAGTCCATCGGAGTCAGATCCTGCTGCAAAGATGCACAAGGTCAGAGTGGAGGAAAGAAAGAAGAATTATGAAGATTGTCTTCCAGAAGACAATGCAGACATGGCTCCGGATCGAGAGACTCCGGAAGTTCAAGGCGATCGCTTTCCCCATCCGCACTCCATCTGCCACCTGGGAGCTAGTGGACAGAGAATGATGATACAAGTGCTGGTTAGGCATCACCAGTGCTGATGACATATTCAAACCTGAAGGTGTTCAGCTCCTGATGCTCTTAGCAAAGCAGAAGGAGCTAAAGAAAATCTCCACTTCTGACGAATATGAGAGAATAGTCATCGGTGGGATCATCACTTGGATGAACTTGTGGAAGGTGGCAGTAGAGAAGGAGATTACTAATGTAAAGAAAAATTTATTATCTATGAATGAAAAGTTTTTAGATTTACCAGTTATTGTTTTATTCAATATAATATGCGATGAACATGCTCAAATAATACTAAGTAATATAAGATATTCCCCCTGAGATTATGAATGTTAAGAGAATTCAATAATTCATAAAATATTGTGAAAATATGAAAACTTAGCCTCTAGTAAAAGTTTAGTGAAAATGTCAGCATCTTGTTGATAAGTAGACACATATTCCAAACGAATATCCTTCTTAATCACATGGTATCAGATAAAATGATGTTTTATTTCTATGTGATTGGTTCTGGAATGCAGTACTGGATTATAGGTGATGACAATAGCACTTGTATTATCACAAAAAATTGGTGATTCAGTAGCAGTAATTCCATAGTCTCGTATCTGCTGCTGAATCGACAAAATTTGAGAGCAGCCGCTCCCAGCGGCTAGTTATTCAGCTTCTGCAGTAGATGTAGCAATGGAAGTCATTTTTTTTTTACTGAACCAGGAGATAAGTCTATCACCAAGGATTTGACATGTACCACTGGTATTTTTTCGATCCATTTTGCATCCTGCATAATGTGAATCAGAATATCCTACAAGATTAAGTGTTGAGTCCTTAGGATACCATATACCAACATTCTTTGTCCCTTTTAAATATTTTAAAATTTTTTTGGCAGCAACATAATGAGTTTTTTTGGGATCAGATTGGAAACAAGCACAAATGCAAACAACAAACATTATATCAGGTCTACTGACTATAAGATAAAGTAAAGAACCGATTAACCCTCAATACATGGTGACATCTACTGAGATTCCCCCTTCATCTTTGTCAAGTTTGTTTGAGGAACTCATTGGAGTGGCAGCAACAGTGCATGATTCCATTCCAAACTTTTTCAGTAGATCCTTCGTATACTTCATTTGAATTATGAATATTCCTATATCGATTTGCTTGACCTTTAGTCCTAGGAATAATGTTAGTTCTCTCATCATGCTCATCTCAAATTGGTCTTGCATAAGTTTGGAAAACTTCTCACAGAGTTTGAGATTAGTTGACCCAAAGATAATATCATCAACATATATTTATACGAGAAGTGTGTGCTGATTCTTGAAAAAAGTAAACAGTGTCTTGTCTACTATCCCAATAACAAAATTGTGCTTCAGCAAAAAATTGAGATAAAGTATCATACCATGCCCTAGGTGCTAGTTTAAGACAATATAGAGCTTTGTGTAATTTATAAATGTGATTGGGTAAAGAATGACTCACAAAACCTGGAGGTTGCGCAACATAAACTTCTTCATTCCGTAGTCCATTCCAAAAAGCACTCTTTACATCCATTTGAAAGACTTTGAAGTTCTTGAAGGCTGCAAAGAATAGAAAGATCCTAATAGCTTCAAGTTTGGCTACTGGTGCGAAGGTCTCATCATAGTCTATGTCTTCTTCTTATCTAAAGCCTTGAGCCACAAGTCTTTCTTTATTCCTTACAACAGTACCTTCCTCATTCATCTTGTTCTTGAAAACCCATCTCGTGCCAATTCCTGCTTGATGAGTTGGTCGAGGTACCAAATTCCATACTCTGTTTCTCCCAAATTGATTGAGCTCTTCTTGCATAGTTTCAATCCAATTATGGTCTAGTAGAGCTTCATCAATCTTTTTGGGGTTATATCTGAGAGACAAAGGCAGCATGCATATATTCAATGATCATTTGTCTTTTGGTTCTTAGTGGTGCTGAGGGATCACTAAGAACTAGATATGGAGGGTGGTTTTGTTTCATTTATAGTAAGGATCTGTAAGGGAGATTATTGGTTGTTGGATGTTATCAGTTTTTGGGGTATTTTAAGGAGGGGCAGTAGGATCTAGAGTGTTCAGATGTTTTACTGGTTCTTGTCTTGGTACTTCTGACTCTGGATTCTGCATAAGTTTTTCTCTAGTTTCTACTTCATCCTCACCGTCTAAATCCAGATGAATCCAGTCTAATCTGTTTCTCAAAATACGATCAGTAGAATTTTCTGGAGAATTATCAGTTTCATCAAATATGACATGTATTGATTCCTCAAAATTTAGCGTTTTATTGTTGAATATTCTAAATTCTCTGCTTAATGCTGATTAACCAAGGAATATACCAACATCTGTTTTGGATTCAAATGGAGATAGATGAATTTTACCATTATTATTATGGACAAAACATTTGCATACAAAGATGTGAAAGTAATAAACATTTGGTTTACTCCCTTTCCACGTTTTACAAAGTGTTTTTCCTATATTCTTGTTCACCATGGTTCGATTTTGAGTATAGCAAGCAGTATTAAATGATTCTGCCCAGAAGCACTGCGAAATATCTGCATCATAAAGCATTGTTCTTGTTGCTTCTTTTAGTGTTCTGTTCCTCCTTTCAGCTACTTCATTATGTTTGGGTGTTCTGGCAGTGGATTATTCATGTTGTATACCCTGTTTAGTCAGATAAGCCTCAAGAGTTTTGTTAGTAAACTCAGTGCCTCGATCACTTTTGAATCGGAAAATTGAAACTGATTTTTCATTTTGAATTCTTTTCAGAAATTTGATCAAGAGGCTACTAGTGTGGTCTGTACCACTGAGAAATATAACTCATGTAAAGCGACAAAAATCATCAACAACAACTAAAGTGTACTTCATTCCTCCTAGGCTAGTTATTGAGATGGGTCCAAAAAGATCCATGTGCAGTAGCTCCAAGCATCGTGATGTATGTCTGTTTCCTTTGCTTTTGAAGCTGGATCTAAATTGTTTGCCCATCTGACAAGAAGAACACACATGGTTTTTGATAAAATTAATATCAGGTAACCCATCTACAAGATTCAGTTTTCGCAGATTGTTGATAGATTTAAAATTGAGATGATTCAGACGTTTATGCCACAACCAATGTTTTTCATTATGTGAAGCTATTAAGCAAGTAGGATGTAAAGGTTGATTAACATTCCAGTTAACTTTATATATGTTACCATTTCTAATTCGTTATAAGACCGTAGATCCATTACTATCTTTGACTATACATGAGAATTTATGAAATGCTATTGTATACCCATTATCACAAAGTTGGCTAATACTGATCAAGTTATAACATAGATTTTCTACGAGTAAAACATCTTTTATGATAACTAGCAACCGTGACACACGCGTTGCGTGTGTAACAAAAAATGTGGCAAACACGCCGCGTGTGTAATGATATACATAATATTAAGCACAACATGTATAATACACTTTAATTTTTAAATAGTTTCTTATTATGGTATTTAGGGAAAAAAAATAATATTGTAATGAGTTTAAAGAGGATTAAACTACCATAATTATATTTTGTAGCAGATATTATACACAATTATGTAACATAAAAATTTGAAGAATTGTTTGATAATTTTTTATGTAAATTGAACGTATAAATTTCTAAACAAAATTCGGATAATTGGTTCAACTTTATAATAATTCCATAAAACTTTTACCTGGCAGCTAGCTACTCAAAAATTGTTAATTGAGAAATGCATTAAATTATATTAATGTGACAACATTGAATCACTATTGTTCGAAGGTCTTATCCTTTTCCTGAAAAAATCTCATCCTTCAATCCAACCAATTCTTTTTGCACTGAAAAAAGAAAACCAAAAAAATACATGAACTGATCATTTTCAAATATTAATGAAAAACACCTTATATGTAACAAACTTCCTTACGTATGCCTCTTTAGTTTCCGAAAAATACTTAGTATCAATCGTCCAAAGTCACGTGCACTCGTCCCAATATTGATATTCCAACCAAGACTCATTATTGGCATCTTCATAGGCTTGAGAATTAGACAAGTACTTAAAATGATGTTAACATAAGATAAAATCGAATAAAATTTTTGAAGCTTAAGTAAAAGGGAAATTCCTCATGAAATATATATCTTATGTAACTGAGAGTTGACACACAATTCATTTTATTGACGTCTTGAAGTAATACCAGTTTATCCATCCTGAGCATCACTTGTTTCATCATCATTGGAGTTCTCCAACAGACTTAAGACCTGACCTATATATTCAAAATAATGTGTATGAGTTAGTTTCTTATTTTTACAGAGTACTTTTTCTTCAATAAAAAAAATTCTAATGTCTCATAAATTTTGTTCTCATCTATGTGATAGCAATACGTCTTTGTAGACAATGTTTTTGGTATACACGCCAGGTTGATTTTGTAATTTTCCATCTTTAACCAAAATTTTGCTACATTTTTTTAGAAACTCCCCTTGAAAGTGCCACATATAGCTGACTATGACTGAACACATGATTACGTAGAAGGATGCCCACGTTTGGTATAGTTTGTCCTTGTGCCTTGTTTATTGTGAGAGCAAAGCTTAATCTTAGAGGAAAATGTCTACATGTCAACTCAAATGGTAAGCCAAAATTTTCTTCACTTTTTAGAGGCATCCGATGAATAAAATATCTTGTACTTTTATGTGGACCTGTTATGATCTCCGCATCTATGAAGTTTCTACCAAGATTGCGACATATCAATCGCGTTCCATTGCATAGTCCAATTTCAGAATCAATATTCCACAATAACATTATTGGGCAACATACTTTCAATATGTTTCTATGAGGTGGCAAACCACTCGGGCATAGTGAATTCAAAAACTCCTCTTGAAAAATATTATTATTGTCATCTACTACAGTGTCCCAAGATGTGTACTCTCTTTCTTTTTCGGGAAATTGTGAAATGAGGATTTCATTAATTTTATCAACATCAACATTTTTTGGAGTAATAATTTCTCTACCAACCATATAATTTGCATCATTGACATGATCTATCATATTATGGAAAATAGAATCAATCAACTGATGAATTTATTGTTCACCTTCCCATGGTATGATCATCGAATCTAGCAACCTTAAAAAATTACCATTCACAGTTTCTTGCAAACCATCACCTACACGTAATAGAAATTGCGAGAACTCAATATCTTGGACATATCTCATATTCTGGTAGAGGTGTAAGATATTGACAGAATTCCATAATGTTGATCTTGTAATACATGTATCAATTTGATCTATCATTGATCCTCGTTTAACAATAGGTAAAACTTGCCTAAAATCTCCACCAAGAATCATAGTTTTTCCTCCAAATGGCAATTGATTTTCTATTATATCTTGGAACGTGTGATCGATTGATTCAAAATCATGGTGATTGGCCATTGGTGCCTCATCCCAAACTATAGTTGTTGCAAGTCTAATTAACTCTGTGAGATCTGTCTGTTTTTTTATTTTGCATAATGTTGATGATGTTACTGTAAGTGGTATTTGGAGACGTGAATGTGTTGTTCTTCCACCTGGTAATAGAGTTGCAGCTATTCTAGATCTTTCCACTGCAATAATAATTTTACCATTCTTTCTTAGGTAAGCCAAAATTGATCGGTAAAAAAAACTTTCACGTCCCTCCTGGACCATTAATGAAGAAAGGTTTTGGATGGTTGCACATGATGCTTTCTATTATAGTATCAAAATCCATCCTTTGTTGAACATTTAAGTTTTCAACAGAGTTCAAATCTTCTTCAGATACGTCAATAGAGAGTTCATCTTCAATTACTCGAAAGAGGCGAGTTGCCTAAAACTCAACACTTATTGAAGGTAAATCAAAATCGTCAAGGGTTTTTTTGTACTGATGCAACAATCTTCTTATTTCAAGAAGTAATTTATTTGCAATGAATAATTTACTTGCTGAATTTGATCTATCGCAAACTTCGGACATATATAGATGAAACTCATCCCAAAGTTCTCGAACTCTTGTTGGTTGACAAAACACCAATATAGAGACAAACAATCTCCTCAATGAAGATGGCATGTTAACAGAACATGCTTCTTGCAAACATTGGCGAATATAGTCGTCATGTTGGAGAAGTCCCCTCATTTCAGCCTCCTCTTTCAATGTTGTATATGTAATACCATTTACTATCATCAGTTCTTCAAAAGATTTTGGCCCTCTAACATTATTTAAAAGAACACGAAGATCAAATCTCTCACCTTCATATGGTGAAACTACATTTACCCTTACTATAACTTTATTTTGGCTTCTTTTGCAGATCCAAATTTTATCAGATTGTTTCCACATTTAATATTGGGGAAATTCCTGGTATAAGTACTTTCCAATCAGGTTGGATCACAATTGACCATAAATAGTTCTATAATCATATTCTTTGAATTGTGTTCGTCTGCAAGTATGTCGCTTACGTGTTGATCTGGATCAAAATTGATAAAATGTTGGTTTGGTAGATGTATATGCAATCAAATAAGATAAGGATACATCCTACTAAGTTCAAATGAGTGAATTCGTCACAGTGCCTCAGGAGCACAAATCCATCTTCCATCCACATACTGTTGAATTTCATCACGGTTCTGGCCATTATGTAATTCTAGTGCCACTCGATCTGGTCTTTTATGAATGTATTTGTAAATGTATTTGACAAATTTAATCCCCCCACATACTTCAACATTAAATATGACAATAATATTTCAATAGAAGAAATGGATTGTAATGGACTACCCAACCATTAACAATCACTACTCGATCATTATTGTCCACTACTACTCGAATACCTTCACGTATTTGATATGGAGGATATGAATCATTTCCTCGAGATGTATATGGTACAAACCGTTTTGGAAATTTCTTTTTACATTTTCAATCCTTCATACATGGACTTCGAGAATTGATTGATCTACATGGTCCATGTATCATATGATGGATAACTTCTTGGTATAGATTTGGTTCTTCCACTTCATTAGGTATTTGGGCACGTACAACTGAGTCAAAATCATCTAGAGTATGTACTATGTAGCTTATCACTATTATCAAATATAATCAACATGTGAACATGAGGCAGTCCTCCTTTTTGGTACTCTATGACATATGAGTACGACCGAGCCTTTCCTAAAACTCCTCTATCTACAATATATTTCCTGAATTCTTCAAATTTTTCTCTAAAAATCCTTGTAATCAAATCTGGGCGGTCCTGAGGAGATTTTCTGGGATGGGGCTGTTCTTTTATCTCATTCCAATTGGGATTGCATGTCATTGTAAGCATTAGATCCGGTTTCCCATATGTTTGTACCAATGTCATGGCATCTTGATACCGTTGGTACATATCATGTGGGATTCCAGTAAAAGATGCTGGAAGTACTATCCGATGATCGACATTACCTGAATGGCATATGTGTTTTATATTATCTATTTTATCCAAATAAAATAGAGTGAAAATTATATTGTACACATTAAATAATGATACCTTCATTGTTCTCACCCCCATCTAAACAATCTTTTAGTCCTTGATAAAGGTCAGACCGAATGTTTCGTTGGTTTGTACGTACCCATCTCAGTCTATGTGTTTTGATTTTTACGTAATTATCAACTACGTATTATTGTAACAAACGACATCCTCTAAGCAGTAATGATGAAGAATTATGTCGTATCTATCATAAAATTTTATTTGAAATGAATTTAGTGGTATACATAGAAATGAATAAAACTTAAAATGTAATGCATAGTTTTCGCAAACCTTCAACATGTATGCATAGTAGTTTAAGAATGTTACCCGAGTACCATCCATATTTCGGCTATTTGTATCCCAACCATATGTACCATGTGGCAAAAAGAGAGGGTATTGTAACGGATCATAATACCCAACAATATCCTTTATATTCATAAGATTTCCATTGATCCCTTGGATAACAATGTCACGACTACTGAAGTTACATTCTTCATCAAGAATGACAGCTGAAACTTGAGAATTTGTCGATAGGCTGTATTTATACTCATTAGGTTGTTGTTGTTTGATGATAAGCCGACAAATGGGTATATCTTGACGTTGACCAATTTGTCGAAAGATGTGTACAAACGGATTGCATTGATCCAGGATGTTTTGTATTTTCATCAACAAATCTGGTCTGAGTTCTTGATTCTCTTGCATCCTGTTATCTATTTCATGATCTGTTTCTACAATCCACATCTGCATGTACCTTGGCCTACAATTCTCATTAGGCAAAAGACTTCCGATATAGTGATATATCGACCCATGTGCGCAAAAAAGTGTAAATTCCATTTGCACCAATTGCCAAAGTTTCATCTATGTTGACTCCCATGGATGTGAAATGTGAGACCCTTTTACTAACCTTCTAATCTCGAATAATTAACTACAGTCGAACACAAAGATCCGAGGAAACGAATCAATTTTTTTTTTTTTAAAAGAGCCTCGTGCCCGCGCAGGCAAAGAGGCCAGAGGCCTCGCGGGATGCTCGCACCCGCGCGAGGGAAGTGCTCGCGCGCGTGCGGGCAAAACAACCCGAGCCCCTCTAGGCTTCTCGCGCGCGAGGTCAAGCCTCACCCGCGCGCAGGCCAAACGGACAGAACGTGCAGGAACCTGGAAAAATCAATCCAAAAGCAACTCCAATCAATCTAAACTCAAGAATACATACATATCAATATTTAGAACATACAATATTCTAAGTTCTGCCCAAAATACATTAACAAGTTCGACGATAGGGTTCGTTCGTCTAATCAAAATAATACAAGTCCAAAAAACACAACCCTATGACACACGATATCTCACTTCTATCACTCTCACCCCGAGCTAACTTAGACGACTCGATCCAGCTCCTGATCCTCCTATTGTCAAGTACACATACAAACAAAAACAACAGCCGGATAACCCGGTTAGAAATATAATTTCTAAGTAAAAGAGACAGGCATACAATATCAATTAAACACCTCATATTGAAATGTATCAATCACCAATAAATCAAATGAGGGTGGATGTATGCATGACTTCAAAACATCGGGATTATCAAGTCAGATAATCAAAATATCAATCGGTACTCGGTTGGGATCCCAGGGTTAAGTCAGTACAACAACCCACCTACACTCCCATTCAGGGTGGATGTCGCACAACTCAAACCCCTAGACTTCAGAGAAACTATAAGAAGTAATCTAGCACTTGGAAAAACTCGAAATCCAAAGCCACTTCAATATAGCTCCCTAAATCGTCTAATTTCAAAACGAATCGAATATTCGGCTCAATATGAATGCAAGTGTAAACAAAATAATCAATCAAGTTCACACCAAAAAATAAACATGCAGTATGTGATTTTCGGGACTCGATAATCAGTCGAACTCTAGTATTCAACCCCATTCCTTTCAATGTCGTCTTTTACCTTTCAAGTTCGTCGAGGATTCAAATATGAAAATAACAACGAACTCAATCAATATCGAATCGAATCAAAACGAATCAATACAAGAAGTTCAATACTATACCGTCTTCAATTCTCGAATCGGTTCAAACTCTCCAAGTTCGTTCCAAACCCGAATCGTCAACCAAAATCTGAAAATGTTGAACGTACGGATTTGATATCAATCTACTAATTCAAACAAACCCAGAAATCAAACCGAAACAATACAACCGATAATCCAAAACTCGATTTCGACGGCATAATGGCTATAAACGGTCAAACCAAAAATCTCAACTCAATATTCATCATCAATACAACTCAAACCATCTTCTAAACCAACAAAACAACCAAAATCCAACCATAATTCCAAAACCCATTTTCGAAATATGCTCCAAAAATTCATATAAAATCCAAACTTCGTTCTTTTTTCCAAACCAACTTCGAATACACGGTCTATGCTAGCTCAAGAACAACATACTCGAAAATTATCAAAATCTGACAACCCGAAAAAAAAAATCAAAGTTCATGGATCGTAGCAAAACTTACGTCAAAATGACGCCCTCGTTGCGGTGATTGTGAATCTCAACTCGAATCGGAAATCTGACGGTCGGATCGTGCGAATCGGACGAAAGAAAAGCTTGAAAAGAAAGCCATGGCGTCTCGGTCTCTCTCTCTGTCGACGTGAGAGGTTGGGGAAGGGAGAAGGAGTGGTTGAGACTAAGTCAACCAAGTAGATAATATAACAATTCAATATTTTGCACTTTAGTCCTTCATTTCTCCAAAGTTTGTAAAATGACCCTTGAGAAATATCAAAACGGCCCTCAATTTCTGAAAAATCTGATTATCTCAATTAAACTTAATTAGAATAAAATCGGGGCATTACATGAAAGATAATACAAGATTATATGCCCTTATGAACTGCATAAAATGTCTGCCTTGTTCATTATTGGCCGCATACAATTCTTGAAATTCCATTGGAGAAGGAATATGTTCAAGTTTTATACGTCCATTTCTGCAGCATAGTTGAGATGTTTCCCCATGAAACAGTAGAGCTTGACAATGTAGACAAATAATTGGTGTAGACAACTGCCACCAACTATGTTATGATATCGACATGGACGTGGATATCATGGTAGATTACTGATCGTACTGTGTTCAATGTAGTCATGGCCTATAATTATATGCAAGTGAATTTTTAGAATTCAAAATTCTAGAAGAAATATTATGATATGTCCAGTATGTAATGTGTTGAACATATTAGAAAAAATATGTTATCGATTAATGTATGTTTAATTAATTAAAATACCTTGAGGAGCATAATTTGTGGGTTGTTGATATGTGCTTATACTTCCACAAGAAAATTAGATGTTAAACTCTGATAAGAAATTGGTTGTACGTGACAAGTTTGCTGAATCATGGTGTCATCAGTATCTTGTACGAAAAACTTATTTAAGACATTATGCATAAAAAATTTGAAGATCATAATTGTTGGAATTGTCATTACATTATGTGATATAGTTTTTAAAAAAATCAAATTAAGGAATCTTTTGCTCATATCAATTTATTTTTGTAAATAAAAATACCATGCACATATATTTAATTTACTTAATTAAAGTACCTTGAAGATCATAATTTGTTAGTTGTAGACATGTGTTTACTTCCACGCTGAAAATTTGATGTTAAATTCTGATAAGGTATTGGTTGTACATGGTGCATTTGCTGAACCATTGTGTCATTAGTACCTTGTATGAAAAATATATTTGAGATATTAGCATTAGGAGATAATAATAGTCAAGATTATAATTTTTGGATATGAAAATTTTTTGTGTGGTAATTTAAAAAAAAAGAAAAAAATTAATAATTATTTTTTGTCATTTTTGTCACATTTACCTGTATTAATCAATTTGTATAATTTTTTTTGCAAAAAAGAGATCTTCAAATACGAAATAAATATAAAATTTGTATATATTTTTAAAATAAAAAAAAATATCTTTAAATAAAGTATTTCAAATTTACTGGTTATCTCAATTATAAATGAATAAAATAAAAAATTATAATTTAGAAATAGGAATAAGAATAAGAATTTAAAAAATGATATTTTTTAAAAATATTATAACATATATACTTTTTTTTTTTTTTTAAAAAAACACCGCCGGAAGCGGGGGGGTTAGGCAGACCCCTACCTGTATATAAACATAAAAAAGCGATACAAATAAAACCTAACGGAGGAGGGGGACTAGGCCAAGACCTCCCCAAAAGGCTATACAAAGGTAATAAGAACATCAGAACAGCTAGGGTATCGAAAATATACAACCAAAGCATCCCTAGGAAATAAGTATAAACAAATAACATCAAAGATAGCTAACTAAGTCAACGTCAGCAGTCATCCTGAGCAGCAAAAGCTAGAAGAGAGCCACAGCTCGGCCCAGCAAAATCAAAAACGGACACTGAGGCACGAAGAGTGGCTGGTATCAGCCTGTGCAGTAAAACCTAGAGGAGATCCACAACTCCAGGCCAGCAAAATCAAATCCGACACTAAAGCGCGAAAAGAGGTTGGCACCATCCAGAGCTGAACAACAGATCAAAGCTATGCAAGAAATATGTCCAAAAGTCATGATCAGCTGGGAAGTCACTATACATAGGCCGCGAGAAAAAAGAGGAGCGACCGCAAACCAGCAGACCCAGAGCAAAAAAGAAGGAGAATGGCGAAGGAAACTCAAGCCATAACCTAACTCCCAAGAAGACTGGAAATCCAAAAAGCGAAGGGCACGAGAGACCGCCCACAAAACATCCAAACAACAGCAAGAACCAGGCAAGGGGAAGCACAGAGAACGCCTGAAGATCCATCACCCTGAAGAAGCAAAGCAAGCGGCAGGAGAACAGACTAACTCCAAAAACTCCGGAAAAGGGCCGGAGAGCTGTACCTGCAAAGAAAAATAAATAGCTACATATATCTAAATCTAGGATGACCTAGACCAAAAAGGAGAGCAAACAAAGAAAAATAAAGCCCAAGAGAAACGGCTATAAGCGAGCGTGAGGCCCTAAGAAAACCTAGATCTAAGGTAAGGAAGCCCGGAAGAGTCAGAACGGGCCAACGCAGCGATGGGAGTGGTTAAAGAAACACCAATCTCCAACAAACACTGCCTATGATCATGAGCTTGCCGCGCCAACGCATCCGCAACCGAATTCCCTTCCCGATAGATATGCGAGAAATGAACCGACCTATTCCGCACCAAAACACGCGTCCTCGAAACAATATGGTCCAAATCCCAACGGCACCTCCGAGATCTAAGAATCTGAATAGCAATCTGGGAATCAGTCTCAATCCAAAGGAGAAAAAGGCTAAGGTCAGAACAGAGAAGATTACCCCTCCAAATCGCCCAGAGTTCTGCACGGACATTGGACCCCAAACCAATGAACTCACTAAAAAACTCCAAGACCCTACCAGAAGAATCCCGGACAACACCCCCCCCCCCCCCCCCACAGACGACTCACCCGGGTTACCTCTCGAGCTCCCATCCACATTGAGCTTGAAGGACCCAGGTGGAGGCCTCAACCAACGGACGATAGCAGTCTTGTGAATCCGTTGGAGGCCGATCGAAATGCCCATCTTCCTTGCAGCCTGCAAAGCCCCCAGCCAAAGACGGGGCTTGATAACAGTTGCGGAATGAGCAACTCTCAAATAAGACAAAATTTGGAACTTAACCTTCTCCGCAGAGTAGGGTAAGTGACGGTGCTTAGTATCATTGCGTGCAGTCCAGAGGAACCAAAGCACGACAAAAGGAATGAATTCCCTCACATTACCCCCCGGAGACCACTCGCGACCCCTTTTCCAAGCACTGAGAAACAGACTGAAGTTCTCAGTGGCAGGGATGCGAACTCTAAAGATAGCCCCAAAGAAATGCCACACAGAGCGGGCGATGGGACCGTCGATGAAAATGTGAGTAAATGTCTCCGACATCTCACAGCACTGGCACTTGGACACAAGGGAGAAACCCCGCTGCTGGAGCACCTCATCCACAGGCAACCACCGATGCCAAAACCTCCACAGAAAGAAGGACATGGTGGGCCTCATCCAGCGACCCCAACAGGGAGTAAAGATATCCGAGACCGAGCCTCTCGGTCTGACCTTCTCCCAAGCAGATCTCACAGAAAAGGCACCATCGGTGCTGTGGATCCAGATAGTCGCATCCGGCTCATCCACCAAAACAGGAATCTGAATGATCTCCTCCGCCACCGAGGGAGCGACGATAGCGCAAAGGAGATCAAAATCCCAGTCTCCCTCCAAAAGGAAGCTGAAAACACGCACACAGCGATCCCCTCTGACATTACACCTGCTCGACAAAGGGGCATCACCCAACCAAGTATCATCCCAAAAAGAGACATCCCCAAGACCAATCCTCCACCGGATACCAGGCTCCGCACGAGGTCTAATCTGGAGCAAGCGCCTCCAAGTGGGGGAAATGGCGCCACGAGAAGGAGCACAAATAGGGCTGACAGTCCGGCAATATTTCCTCGAAAGGAATCTCGCCCAGAGAGAGGAACCCTGTCGGAATCTAAACCACAGCTTCATGGAAAATCTATCAACAATGTCCTTGAGCCTGCGAAAACCCAGGCCTCCTTCTTTCACAGGGATACAGGCGCGAGACCAGCGGGCCCAGTGCCACTTCTTTTCTAAGGGTCTGGAGCCCCAAAGAAAAGCATTGAAAATACGCTCCAATTTCTCCAAAACAGCCAAAGGAGGCTGGATCACCTGGCAGAGATAGATCGGGATCGAAAGGAGCACACTGCGGATCAGCGTCATCCTACTCCCAGGAGCAAGGGAATGGGACTCCCAGCCCTCCAGCTTTTTTCGGACCGACTGCAGAAGAGGCTCAAAGAGAGAGCACTTGCGGTTCCCACGGAAAAGCGGAGCTCCAAGGTATTTCAAGGGCAGCTGCCCCTCCGCAAATCCAGTGATTTGCAGCAAACGGGAGCGGCGACGAGCGGTCCAGCCCGGAGGAAAGATCATAGCACTCTTGGCCATATTAACGAGCTGGCCCGAGCGCCGAATTGTTGAGAATTGGCTAGGGGTGTTCATCGGTCGGTTTGGTTTTAATTTGTCTAATTTCGGTTCGGTTTTCCGATTTTCGGTTTATAAAAAATGTAATCCAAAGTCAAACCGTTCTACTTCGGTTCAGTTTGATTTTTGTACTATAATGGACCGGTTTATACGGTTCGGTTTGGTTGGTTTGATCATTAATAATACATAAAAAAGTTATAGTCATATAATGATGAAACAAAAAATAACAAACAATACAAGGATAAACATCGAACCACATTTTTATAATAATTTCAAAAAAAACAACACAAATTTTGATATGATTATTCCGATTTTGATACAATTATTAAAATTAATAATATAAATACATTGTAAAATATAATATGTTTTTTTACATGATTTCTTAGTAAAAAATTCAAAAATAAAATTTAAATAACTTACAAAAACAACAATCAACTAAAAATTACATAAAGAACAATCAACTAATCAACTATAAATTACATAAACAACAACAATGATTAAATAAACAACAATCAACAAAACATTATTCAAAATTATTATTCATTCACTAAATATCATCTCATAACATATATAATATAAATATAAAATATAAATAAAATTATTAATTTAATTCAATTTTAGTTTTTTCGATCGGTTCGGTTTTGATATATATAATCCAAAACCGAACCAAATAAACTTCGATTTTAGTATTTATATCCGAATTACAAAATATGGTTTTCGGTTTTGTTCGGTCTTTGATTTTTCTGGTTTGGATTTTTGATTGTTTTGGTTTTATCCAAAATATGAACACCCCTAGAATTGGCTGCCAAGTTTTCAATTAAGTTCCTTTCATCTTGCGGTGTTTTGTCTACAAAAACACCACCACTGGCCGCATCCACCATGATACTATAATGAGGTAACAAACCTTCATAACAATATTGAATTAAGAGATTTTCACTTATCTGATGTTGCGGACAGCTAGCACGAAGCTTCTTGAACCGCTCCCAATATTCGTGAAGTGACTCTCCCATATGTTGCTTGATGCCGTAAATCTCCTTTTGATATTCGCTGCACTCGAAGCTGGAAAGTACTTCTCTAAGAAAATCCTCTTCATTGCTGGTTTCTTTGCTTCCTCGAGGGGCCTGAGACAAGGTGACCCGTTATCTCCCCTCCTCTTTGTTCTTGGAGCGGAGTATCTGTCCCGTGGCTTGGACCGGTTGTTCCTCCAGCATGCTGATTTGAGGTATCGGTCTGGGTGTGATTTGCCGATTTCCCATTTGGCCTATGCTGACGATGTCATTATTTTTGCCAATGGGGGATCCTGTGGTCTTCAGCGTCTCAAAGATTTTCTGGCTCACTATGAAAAGAGAGAGAAGTTATCGCCGAGATTCATCGAACCTTATGAGATTCTTGAGAAGATAGGTGATCTTGCCTATAGACTTGCACTTCCTCCATCTCTTTCTGGCATTCACGACGTCTTTCATGTCTCTATGCTCCGAAAATATCAAACTAGATTCATCTCATATTCTTCAACCCGATGAAGCAGAACTTGAAAAAACTCTGAGTTATTTTGAACAACCTATACAGATTCTTGATCGCAAAGAAAAACAGCTCAGAAACAAATCTATTCAATTAGTCAAAGTTTAGTGGAGTCGACATGGAGTTGAAGAAGCTACTTGGGAAGTTGAATAAGATATGAGACAACGCTTTCTTGAGCTATTTCACTGATGTGAGTTCTTATTCAGTTTTTCTATTATTTCATTATCTTATATGTGTATAGTTGTATGCGATTTCGTGGACAAAATCATGTCTTAGAGGGGAAGAATTGTAAGACCCGAGATTATTTAATTTTAATCCGAGAATATTTAATTTGAGAATTTTTAGAGTTTAGATTTAAATTCTAATATTCTTAAATTATTTAGGATTGAAATTGAATTAAAAATATTGACCAAGGACTGATTTGCAAACAACAAAGAGTTCAGGGACTAAACTACAAAATAGCTAATATATATCTAATTTACCAGCTCATCATCATCATTCACACGTGAACAAAAACAAGGAAGGGAGAAATCAGAAATACTACCCACGCCATTTTCAAGATTTCAAAGCTTTGATTTTTCATCATCCGGCCGTCAGAATTCAGATGTGAATATATATTTGCGATCACCTCTTCGATAGCTACGTTTTGACGTAAGTTTTATGAAGTTATATTATGCTTTGATTTTGATGTGAAGATGGAATTCGATTATTATTGGTTATATACATTCTTGAGCTAGCATAGATTATATACTCCATGACGGATCGGAAAAAGAATAACATACGGATTTGTTATGAATTTTTGAAGCCATATTCGAATTTGATCAATTCTGATATATCGAGATTTCTGATATATATGTTGAAATATTGTGGTTATGAGTTGTATAATATTGGTGAACTGATATAGATATAGTATGGATTGCCGGTTTGTAGTCGTTACGCCGTCGGTTCAAGATTAGAAGCCATTTTGAATTTTTTTGATTGAACCATAGATTGAATTGTGTTTGAATACTGATTTTCAGATATATATATATATATATATATATATATATACACTTTATTTTCAGATTTGATAAAAGGCTATCGACTCGAGAATTCAGAATTCGAATCGGTCAAGACTTTTGCAAGGTTGTAGAGATTGTTAGTTTGCAAGATTGATAAGAGTTTGGGTAGATTTTGATATGCGTATCTTGTTGTAAATTTTCCAGATTTGGAGCGCCTTAAGAAGCAAGATTAAAGGTATAATTCGACATCAATAAATATGGGATAGAACATTCGAGATAGATATGATTCTCGAATTCCCAAATCACATACTTGAATGCTACTTGCTCTTATTTGATTTATATGTTACTTGTTGTGTTGAATGATTATCTTGTTGCTTGTTTAGTATGTTTTACATTATTGTATGTTATAATGCATCAAGATTATTTTGCATTCATCTTGAGCCATAACCTGAAAAGCATAGAGGGCCGAATGGCCTAGATTGCGAAAGACGTTTGGAGAGCTATAGTTGAGTGACACAAAATGTAGATTGACTTCCAGAGCTAGATGACTCACTATAGTTGCACCAAAGTCAGGGGATTGATGTACTTGACGCCACCTCGATTGGTAGGGTCGATGGTATGCTTGAGATTTTATTCCTCGGGATCCAAAGAACCAAGGTTTCGTTGATATCAGAATTTTATAGTCCTTATTTTAAACATGCATTGCATATCATGATTTATGTTGTATTTCATGTTATGTTGTTTATACTAAGAATATTATTCTCACCGGAGTTATTCGGCTGTTGCTTTGTTTTTGTATATGTGCATGGCAACAGGTGTGATAGGAGCTGGTCAGAATCGACGTGGGTAGCTCGAGATTTGAATTGTAGAAGTGGGGCTTCGGTTTAGAAATAGAGGTGTTGAACTTTGAACTTAGAATAAGTTGGTTGATACAATTATGCTTTGTTTTGTATCTAAATTTGATTTTGTTGTAGTACTCTTTGAAGATTGAGACTTGTAGAGCATGTTTTAGAATTGTATGTTCTAGCCATGTATTAAATTCTTGCCTTTTTGAAGTTTGGAAAAAGATAGCAGATTTTGGAGAAATTTTACAGAAGCTGATAATTTTCGAAAAAAGCAGAAGAGCTATTTTTTCAGCAGAAGCGCCAAAAAGAAAAGGAATGTGTATTTTTTGGAAAAGCAGATGCGTGGATCTTGCACCTCTGCACAAGAGTAAGAGAACACTCTTGCGCTTCTGCGCAGGAATGGTTTATACACTCTTGCGCAGAAGCGCAAGTACTTTAGCGTACTTTAAAAAAATTTGTTATTATTATCTTGGATTAATTATGATTAATTATTGTTGTCCTATAATATTATATTAGCAACCGAGGTTCCCACATCTAATTTCTGGCATCCCTTCAATTTTTGTTTTCTTTTCGCAGTACATAATTCTTTCAAAAATTTAGCATAGTGAGGTACTTGTTTAATCGCATCTAACAAAGGAATATTTACCTCACATCTACGAAAAGTGTCATACAGCTCCTTAATACCTTCATCATTTCTAGACTCTTTCAATGCTAAGGAGAAAGGGGCTACAGGTTTATAGTCAGAAATGTGAGGAAACTTACCTTTTAGAGTGTCTTTTTGAATAGGCTCATTTTCCTCCACCTTGGATTCCTCCTCATTTTCATTCTTTGCGGGATCTTGTACCACTTTTCTTGTATCTTCAACTCCCTTCCACTCCTTAAAGTGATTGCACTTACATTCTCTTTTGGATTTGGCATTGTCTGAGATGGTAAACTGCTAGAGTTTTGTGCCTTCAACCTGTTTATTGTTGTTACCAACTGTCCCACCTGAATGTTCAAGTTTTGGATACTTTCTCTCGTTTCCTGTTGAAATTCAGAAGTGTTAGTGGCAAGGTCCTTGACAATATTTTCTAAAAACTCACCAGGGGTTGGAATTTGAGGATGCTGTGGTTGTGGAGGATATGGCGGCCTATATGCTTGATTATTTGGCTACATGTGAGGTGCAGGCTGGTTCATCGGAGGGTTTCCATATCTGAGGTTAGGATGATACCTCAACCCTGGATTGTACGTGTTTGAATAAGGATCATAATTTCTCTGCGGTGGCCTTGGAAATCCTCTTGTTGCATTGACTTCTTAGTAGATCCCTCTTGAAGAGTGGGACACATATCAATTGGATGCCCTATTGCAGCGCAAATTCCACATACCTTCACATTTTGTCCATCCCCTATAGCAATTTGACGTACAAGAGACATCAAATCAATCAGTTGTTGTTCGAGGGAAGACACATTTACCTCATTGTTCCTTCTGTGTACTGGATTAGAGATACTCTGTCTCCCTGCTCAAAATATAAAAGTCGACGTCTGATATTTGTATACTTGGCCTGTCGATCTTGAGCTGTCTTCATTCTCTTCTGTATAAGCTTCACTTCATCTGTCATTTTTCGGATCATATCTGGCCCAATATCAGGTACCTCAGAGATGTCATCCCAGTATAGAGGAGATCTACACTTTTTTCCATATAATTCTTCAAATGGAGCCATCTTAATACTCGTCTGATAGCTTTTATTATACGAGAACTCATGCACGGTTCCTCCGGGTTCTTGATGAAATCAAAGTCCTTTATTGTTTCATCAAATTTTTGGTTCCAACTTCTTGATACCTGTTTGAGACCATAGATCGATCTCTGAAGCTTACATACCTTATGCTCGCTTCCCATGGATGTGAATCCCTCGGGCTGCATCATATAGATCTCTTCCTTAATGTTTCCATTAAGGAATGCAGTCTTCACATCTATTTGTCATATCTCATAGTCATATCATGCAGCAATGGCAATAAGGATTCTTATGGACTTGAACATTGCGACTGGTGAAAGAGTTTCATCATAGTCAACACCTTGTCTTTGAGTGTAACCTTTTACAACCAATCGTGCCTTGTAGGTCAGTACCTTACCATCAGGCCCAAGCTTTCTCTTGTAGATCCATTTACACCCTATTGGAACTATTCCATCGGGAGGATCTACTAAAGACCAAACTTGGTTTGCATGCATCGAGTCTATTTCCGACTGCATAGCTTCAAGCCATAAGTTCGAATCAGCATCAGAAATTGCTTCCTTGAAGTTTCTTGGATCACATCCAATGTCTGGTTCACTTTGATCCCCTTCAAGAAGAAGACCATATCTAATAGGAGGCCTAGAAGTCCCCTCGGATCTTCTAGTAATAGGCGTGTCTTGTGATGATTCTTGAGGTATAGGATCGTTATTTTGTATCTCGGGTTCTTCTCGAATTTCTTCGAGTTCCATCATCTTGCCTTTCTTATCCAATAAGAACTCCTTCTCCAAGAAGGTGGCATTCCTTGAAACAAACACTTTTGTTTCAGTAGGATGATAGAAATAATATCCGATTGAATTCTTCGGATACCCTACAAAATAACATAAGGTGGATCGACTATCCAACTTATCTCTCACTGTCTGCTTCACGTAAGCAGGACATCCCCAAATTCTCAAGTATGAATACTTAGGATCTTTGCCATTCCATAACTCGTATGGTGTTTTGTCCACTGCTTTAGTGTGGACGTTGTTCAACAACAATACCGCCGTTTCAAGAGCATAGCCCCAAAACAAAGGTGGGAGCTTAGTGAAGCTCATCATAGATCGAACCATGTCCAACAAGGTTCGATTGCGACGCTCCGAAACACCATTCAGCTGAGGTGTCATAGGAGGAGTCCACTGAGAGAGAATCACATTCTCTTTTAGATAATCCAAGAACTCGGTACTTAAGTATTCTTCACCTAGATCTGATCGAAGTGCTTTAATACTCTTACCTAGTTTGTTTTCTACTTCAGCCTTGAATTTTTTGAACTTTTCAAATGATTCAGACTTATATTTCATCAAATATAAGTACCCATACCTACAATAATCATCAGTAAAGGTAATGAAGTAGGTGTGACCAAATTTTGTACCAATACTAAATGGTCCGCAAACATCTGTATGGATCAAATCCAATAGATTTTGACTACGCTCAAGTTTTTCTTTGAAAGGAGATTTAGTCATTTTTCCTTTCAGGCAGGACTCACAAGTAGGTAGAGAGTTAATATCAGACATATCAAACATGCCCTCTCCCACTAGCTTGTTCATCCTCCTTGAGGAAACATGACCTAGCCTAGCATGCCAAAGGTTTGCCGGGTTTTGATTATCAATTTTCCTTTTATTTGTTGTTACCGGTTTATCAACATAATTAATTGGAACGTCTTTTAATTTTAAGTTATATAGATCGTTTTCAAGTTGTCCACATCCAATTAAACATTTATTCTTGTAAATATTGCAAATCTCATTCACAAAATTGCAAGAGAAACCATCTCTATCAAGCATAGAGATAGAAATAATGTTTTTAACCAAATCTGGCACATATAAAACATCTCTCAAAAATAACTTAAAATCATTCTGCAAAATTAAACAAATGTCTCCTACAGCTTTTGCTTCAACTCGAGAACCATTTCCGAGCCTCAGCTGGGTCTCACCCATCCTAAGCTTGCGACTTCTTGTCATCAGCTGCAAATCATTGCAAATGTGAGATCCACATCCGGTATCCAATACCCAAGAAGTAGTATTAAGTGAAACATTTATTTCAATATAAAACATACCCTTCGCAGTTCGCAACTGCTCGAGATATTCCTTGCAGTTATGTTTCCAATGACCGGGTTTCTTGTAGTGATGGCAAACATCTTTGGATTTTTCACCGTTTGAAGCCTTTGTCTTGTTTTTCTTCTCGGGACTGGTTTTCTTGGATGGGATAGAACGTTTCTTACCCTTTGTACTTGGCCCCTTCTTAGCAGAAGAAGAGGAGCCCACCAAGAGAATCGGTTTATCCTTCTTTAAAGTGGCTTCATAAGTTACAAGCATATTGACCATCTCTTCAAGAGAGGCCTCTATCTTGTTCATATTTAAATTCACCACAAAACCGTCAAACGATGAAGGAAGAGATAGAAGAAATAAGTCCACATTGAGTTCATGCTCCAATACCAATTCAAGCTTTACCAACTTCTGGATGAGCCAAATCACGCGTACCCCATGATCACGGACCGAAGTTCTTTCACGCATGCGACACGTCATTAACTCTTTTACAGTAGCGAACCTTTCAGCTCTCGATTGAGCCCCAAAAAGTTCTTTGAGTTGTACGTGAATGTCAGCAGCATTCACGGTATCCTCAAATCGCATCTGGAGTTCATCAGACATCGAAGCTTGCATATAGCATTTGGCCTTGATATCATGGTCCCACCATTTATCAAGTTTGGCCAACTCTTCCGGACTTATATCAGCTGGTGCTTCCTTCGGAGGAGATTTTTCTAACACGTAGAACATCTTCTCTGAGGTCAAGACAATCTTCAACTTAAGGAACCATTCCGTATAGTTTGCACCAGTCAGTTTGTTTTGTTCGAGAATCGAGAATAGTGGATTACGCGAATTCATTGTAATGAAATACTGAAAAGAAACAGACAATTATCAGTGATTTGTTTAATAAATATACTAAGACATAAAATATGGCAAAATTTATTTTATGAATCTCACTCCCACTATTTTAACGATTTCACTACCCTCTAGTGAAAACGAGAAACATTTTCTTTAGTGGGAACATGGAGTCCAATTGACAAACTATAGTCCCAAATAATATCAGCCAACCATAATTTTCAAAAGGTAGAGCCCAATTGCTTCCAAATCAACCTCCATGTTTTTACCTCATGTCCAATAAGGGCCCAATAATATGACGCCATTTATTGTGACACGTCAAGATGACCCATCAATATTAAGTTGTGATGGACGGTCGCCATGTGGATCCCCAATAATATGAGCCAATCCCATGGGAGTTCCACCCAACTTACAACATGTGTCGATCCAATGTACAACTTTCCGACGAACGGGCCCCCCAATAATATGAGCCAGATCGTATCCGCGGGTAGCATCTCATACATTGATCGTTGATGGAAGGTAGGAACATTTAAACAATATTTAAATGCCCTTTTGTTTATCTTGATATCAATTTTAAATCATATTTAAAATGAGAAATTTTAATTTCGAAAAATTTGTCTCATTATTCAAAATTTGTATGCTTGCGGGATTCATACAATTTAGTCTAAACATGCATACAACAATAATATCATATATTATATTTTAGGATGATCGATTCCATTACTAATCGACCCGTGGTTGCCAATCACGAGTCTAAGTCCAATCCTAGGTGATATGCAAGTATGCAATGCAATTCTATTACATTGTGCTTTCAATTTACATTTCTTCAATTTTTATCATTGCTTGCTGGGCCCACCTCCATCTTCAAAATCTCCCACTATTTCTAGTGAATTTACAATAAATTACTATGACAAATAAAGAGATACATTATAGGGGTGGAAACGGGCCATAAACCAGGCCCACTTTTATTACAAATGATAAAATCAAATTGGGCCATAAACCAGACCCATTAATAAAACCCAACAATCAATAATAAAGCCAAATGTAAACAACCTAACATACACCTATAATATTGGTCATGACAATCGATCATCCTTATCCAATATTTAATTCAAAATTAATTAATTGGATAACATGCAATGACAATAAATTTAAATAGATAAAATCATATTTTATATATAAAATCTTATTTCATATATAAAATCATATTTTATTATCAATTGTACCAAAATAATTAATTTAAAGATTTAATTTATTGGATTAAATTTATAAATTTTCAAAATTCAAAATTTATCCAAAAATTAATTTTCTTAAAAATTTTGGGCTCAAACAATTTAGACTCATTGCCTCGTGGACCAACTGAAACAATTTTCAATCGGGCCAAAAACTGGGCCCGATAACAATTAACGGGCTGAAATTAAAAATTTCAAAAAAAATAAAATTTTAATTTTTCTGGGCTGCCCGGGACGATCCCGGGCAGTCCCCGACAATCGGGCCGGGGGCCCAGCCCTTTGCTGGGCCGCGGGCGCAGCCCGTTTGCCCTAGCCCAACGTGCAGCTGGGCTGCTGGGCCGCACCCGCGGCCCAGCTGCGCGCAAGGCAGCGGGCAGTCCCCGGGAAATTTTTTTTTTTTTTTTCGTTTTATTTTTCTGAAAAATCGAGGCTTGTACAATTGAATAAATTTTAATCGTAAAATTCGAGAACAACCTGGCTCTGATACCACTGTTGGAACACGGTAATTCTCCGGATCGAAAAAGAAAGTGATACCCGTTGCAGCGGAAGTTTTAAAATTTTATATGGAACAATTCCATATCATGGGTATCAAATTCCTACGATTAAAATTGATAACATAAAATTTAAACAATGTAAATTTTACCTTAAAATCTCGAAGCGATATTATGGACACCAACAGATTAAACTGCTCTTGTTGTATATCCCAGGAACTGATGAACGAACTTTTCTTCAATCAGGTCCACGAACAGAAGTTTAATCCCTCTGATAGACTGCACTAGAAAGTCTATCAGAAGTTTCTACGAAGAGAAATAACAGATTTGATCTGCTAATTCAGACTGCAAATTCAAAATTTGCAGACTGAGATTCTCGAACTCAGTAGAGGAGGGGGCGGCCGAATTCTCTAGAGAGAGAGCTCTAGGGTTTCGAATTTTTATGTCTTGATTGTTTCAATTTCTGTACTGCAATAACTTATTTATAATGTGGGCTGCTAACAGCTTAGGGCCCATTAGTCATAAGTTCAAGCCTGACAAGCAAAGCCCGCATGTTCAGAAATTAATATAAAATTCATCGTGACTCAGATTGATAAACCAATTTCACCAATGTGCACAGAAACCATTTCTGCATCTTTTAAAGTCAAGACAAATTTTCTGAATCCGAATTCAGTGGTTTCCAAAAATGTCCATCAATATGTCATTTTAGGAAATCTTACTCCCTCTACTTTTAAATAAGAAGTCCCACTTCTTTATTCACTAAATTTAACTCTTTAAATTTAATTATCTCAACGGGAATTAGAAATCCATTACTTGTGTGACCCTCAATGGTTCAGGGATACAGCTAGCCGTGGGCTCACAACTCCTTGTGACTCGGAACAACAATTTCCGACTTACCCAATAAATCATGGTATGAGCGCCTAGCAACATCGCCCCATGATTCCCTAGGTATCACTGATAGTGCCTGCAAGAACCAATAGATTTTGGTTAGCATACAGTACGGTCCCTTCATCCATATATCCCGATCGAATCAACAACCATTGG
The DNA here is from genome assembly GCF_033568475.1 of Henckelia pumila. NCBI lineage: Eukaryota > Viridiplantae > Streptophyta > Magnoliopsida > Lamiales > Gesneriaceae > Henckelia > Henckelia pumila. The sequence goes on along the minus strand of NC_133120.1, from coordinate 128,996,434 downwards.
TAAATCGAGAGTCGTTCGAGATTCGATAACTATGAAATGCATCTTGAAGATCAAATAGTGACATCGCATGTGCTACTAGGAAACCAAGTAACCTAAAACACATCATGTACTCTGGCCAGAGATTCGTCACACTAATATCTCCTCAGATTGCATAGGATATCCACACTCGCAAGTGTGCGGTGAATCCTTGACAACAAAGCATCGACTCCTATATGTGTCATAACTGTACCCAATCCCGACACCTGATGACCCTAATAGAGTCGGTAAACGAGTCAAAGCACAGTACTAGCATATAGAGTCTCAATGATGTTTCAAGTAATAAGGACTAATGGTGTACAACCAAAACTGCGGACTATATCCACTCGATAAGTGATAACCACTTGGAAAGTCCGAATAGGGTAGTTCGATCATTCATCATATGAATATCCATTTGCATGCTTCGAACATCTCTATGTTCCATACCAATGAAACATGGTACTCGGCATCGCAAATGCTAGTCTCAATCTCGAGCAATCCTTATCCTTATTTGTGGACGGCTCAATTGACTAGGAACTGTTTAGAATATACAGTGAACATAAGATGTGTTTCATGATAGTGATTTCTCTATATTCACTATCTCATCTTACTTTAGTATATTCAAGGTCTTTATCAAAATAGCAATAGTATATCATTATATAATAATAAGATAAAGTGAACGCCATTTAAAGAACGTATATTATATTAAACAAAGATTTTTTACAAAAAGAGACTCTCAAAGCCCTTAGCCACAAGTTGGCTAACGGGGCATCAACTCTTTCATATGCATACTTGTATGTTACATTTTATGTACCATGATATATGTTTTACTTTTTTATATTATATGTTGCATGTACATATTCATGTTGAGTTGTATCTCCTTCGAGATAGTCTTTCGAGTAGGGTCGCTAAGCCCTACATCATTATATATGATCTGACACCGGGAGCTACTGTGATGACAGAGACCGAGGCTACAATGACCTAGAGGAGTGTGTGAGCTAATTCGCGGTCGGATTCCCAGATAGTGCTATGCACTCATGGGCTCCTAGCCTGAGGAAGATTTGATAGTTTACCAGTTACCCAATCACGTCATTTTGCATGCATCATATCGGTTTGTATAATCGTACTTTTTGTACTAGGAATTAGTCGCTCATGTTCTTTGTTTTATCTTTGACACTTCATTCCATGGGGCAGGTCTCAGGGTTTGACGAGACACGAGGATCAAGACAGGGTTAAGTGAAGCAGGTCCAGTGACTGCTTGGAGGTTTGGTTCCATTTTTTTGTTTAGTTCAGATACATTGATTTAGCGGTTTGCGTTGTAAACGTGATTAAAATTTTTGCTGCCTTTTTACTTTGATTAAGTTTTCTTTTAATTGCATGCCTAAGTGTTTCAGTTAGTAGGTAATCCGAGTTGGGTTACTACTGATACGACTTGTCAAGCATGGAACGTGGTAACGCTTAATCGTGTCACGCCCAAATTACCCAACTCAAGCAGATAATCACTAAAAATGTAGTAGTGTGAGTAGGGATCGTTCCCACGAGGAAAGGTAAATTCAATGTGTTCTAAATAAATTAAATGGGGGTTTTCAAGTTTGAGGTTAACTACTGAAAACTTTAATCAATGAAAATTCACTAACATGCAAGATTAAAGAATAGACTGGAGAAATCAATAAGAGACGAGACTTGGTATCAGTTGACTACACCCTTGATATTCATTCATTCAATCATCGATTCTCTAAAAATAATTAATCCTATTAAATATTCATCATTGAAAATTCAATTCCCGTTTCACCGTAATTTTAGTTAATTAGAAAACATCATTTTAAATTAACCCTTACCAATGAATTAACCCGATAACAGCAATCTAGATTTAAATCCACGGTAGCATTCAAACTAGTAAAATTGATGAATCTAGACAACAAAACATCAGCGGTTGTATTTAGCCTAGTCAATAATTGATCCTACGAAATAATAAATTCAACAGCTGAAATTATCACGCGTAGTTGCTTTGCAAATTAGTTTATTCAAACAATTACGGATTTGAATTCTAATTTAGCTATCGCTCGCAATACAAAATTCTAAGATGGCCAATCCTAAAATATCGCATACAAACATGAAATAAAACAGATCAAAGATTGATATTCAATAAAGATTAAACACTACGAATCAAATCTCATGAATAAAATATATCAAGGTTTCGTCTCCCTCAACCAAGTATTAAAAGTTTAGCCAACAATACTCATGATCCAAATCAATAAAAATTCAAAGAAAAGAAGAAAACTAGAGATAGAAATTCAAAAATAAAACCTAGCCTCCAAGAGAGAGTCTTCAAATCTGATAATAATCCTCCAAAATCGGAATTAAGAGTCTAATAAAGGCTAGAGAATAGAATAACAAAGTTTTCAAAATTACTATTTTTTTTTCGGAAAGTGACGCCCGCTCGATCGGCAACATCCTACGGATCGAGCGGCGTAAAAATCCTAAAGCTACTGCCTGGCATAAACGAGTGCCGCTCGATCGGTAAACTCCTGCAGATCGAGCGGCGAAAAACTTCCAACGTTACTGTCTCAAGGTAAAGGCTCCCGCTCGATCTGCAACATCCTGCGGATCGAGCGGCGAAGAGATCTTTAGAAATTCCAGTTTTTCCATTACTTCAAAGCTCCGTCCTAGTCCGCCCAAAATATGCGACCTAACCACAAAAATAAGAATCCCATCATGCAAACACGGAAAATGCAATACTAACAAAATGCAAAAATAAGACATGTAAACTAATGCAAAACAACAACAAAATGACACTAACAAATGCAATAAAAACATAACTATTAAATACCCCCACACTTACTTCTTGCTCGCCCTCGAGCAAGTCATACAAGATAAAATACACAAACAAGAATCAAGAAATACTACGGAGTACTGGCCTCAGTTCATTTTTTCCAAACTTTTCACATTCACCCATCTAACTCACATTGTTTTGAAAATTTTAAAACCAAACTGATTTCACCTCACGAACTTACAAACTCCGCAACTTAAGTTCAAAACACTCGCCTCCAAATCCAATTCACACTTTCATAGATCATGAGGACTTTTCATTGTTACACAGGATTACAATGAATAAAATCAAATCAACACACTCACAATCGGTTAAACACAAAGAAATCCAGTGTGTGCATGTTTTGATAAAAATTCATACTCATCAATAGTGTCAATCGACAGTCCATAGGCAAAATTCTCACAACCCCTCTCCACTAGTATATTAGGTGACTGTGACTCGGTCAATAGGTCTTAATTGACTTATAATATAGTCTTGGCTTATAGCTACAATAAATGAAAAGGATTCAAAGAGGGAGTAAATTATATCTATCTTTAGAGTTCACTCCTTTTTCATTCAGTTTTCACACCACTTTTCACTTCATTGATCTCCACATTTTTTCTAATGCTTTTCACCATTTAATTTCCCTTATTTTATTTTTTTTTTCACCACTTTTTCACTACGATTTTTCTTTTTCTTTCAATCTATCATCACACCATTCCATATTAACCATTCAGCACAGGAGCATAAAATGATTTCAACATTCAATTCACTCCCTTAAAGGTAGGAAACAATATTTAGGCTATAGGTAGTAGTTGTAGGACCTTGAAATAATGCCGAATGGGGGTTTACCACACGTTTGCACGCATACCATTCGTTTTTCAATCAGGCTCAAACAAGGTACAAGGGATAATTAATAAAGTGGGTGGCTAGAAAAGCTCAAATGAATTTAGAAAAATCGCCTACATCACTCCTAAGTCACAGTTTACCCGTATTTCGCCTCGAAGGGTGTTTGAACAAGTTCTAGACATGTCTTAATTCACAATCAACTCATACAAATATTAATTAGTGCAGAAAAGAGAAATCATCAACAGTAAACGATGATTTTGCACAAATTTCAGAAATATGCACCTTATGTGCTCATATATATGTGAAAGCTCAACGGGCATCTAAGGATAAAAAAAAATTCAAGAGAAGTTAGGCCCAAAGAATCCAAACAATGCCTCAATCCTATCCACGTTTGTATGTTTCAAAATTCAGATTTGAGTGTAATTCACAGAGTATGTAAGAGTTCACTCGTCTACTAAGTTCCATCCGTGCAAAAATTTGTCAGATAGACATGTAATTCACAAACAAAGCATCATCATTGGCCAGGCTACCCGTTTCCTTCTCAACTCAATACAGAATGCAACAGAATGATAAAATCCAAAAACGAACTAAATGCAACAACGCAACAAAAACAACAATGCAATGAAATGCATGCATGAATGCACCCCCCCCCCCCCCCACACACACACACACTTAAACGACACATTGTACTTAATGAAAGACAACACAAAACTCAACCAAACAACTAAACAGAATGAAATGCAAAAATGAAAAACGGGACTCCCCTGGTTTATAGGTCTGCGGCGTCTTCCTCTTCAGCCTCCGGAGGAAGGACAGGAGAGGCATACTGGAAAGGGAAAGGTGGCGGGAATGGTAGAGTGGATGGAATGACATTTTTATCAAGACCAAATTGCAATGTGAGATTCCACAATAAAGAATCCACCGCTTGAAAATTGTGAGCCGCCACTGTATTATAAGCATCCTGATGATGAGCGTAGGCAGTGAGGTCACAAATGGAATCGGCTTGAGAGCGACGAGGAGGTGGAGGCAGCCTTTGGGGGGCTGGCGGTTGTTGGAAGTGGCCGTCCCTCATAAAATGATTGACACGATGCGCTCTCTTGGCTTCGATAAAGGCGGAGTCGAGTGGAAGCTGAGGCTGCAACCACTCTTCATCATTTCAAACAACAACCCCGGCGCGTATGCATAGACAGGTGATGATCATGGGAAAGTAGAAACCCACTGTGACATTATGGATTGATCTGTGAATCTCACTATGAAGGACATGCCCCACATTAATTGGTGCTCCTATTTCAAGTGCATAAAGAAGTGTGGCGCGGTCAAGATTGACATCGCTTGAATGTAATATTGGCATCAGACGCCGAATCACAAAAGCATACCACGAGGCAGGAAGCACACGTAAGAACCGCTCCTTGAAGTTCACGATAGAAACTGGGTCAACCCATGTAGCTCCAGGGTATGCCATTTGTTCAAGCAACTCATCCAAATCTGGGCCGTCTTGCAGGCTTTGATAGAGCAAATCGTTCACCTCTGGTATTTCAAATAAAGCATTCAACTCATGGGGCAAAAAAGAAATCAGTTTCCCCTTAACAAACGCCTTGCTATCTGTTCTCTCAGCTGCATTCGCATAGAATTCACGAACAAGCGGGACTACAGCTGGAGGAGGTGGCTCGCAGAATTTTGTCCAACACCGCTCTTGAATAGTCCTAAGAATATCAGGATAGGCCAAGTCTAACTCAAAACCACGTTCAAGAATGGGTGAACGACTTGCCTTGGCAGTGATGTAACAATCACGAGCGGCGTCATTGACAAAGAGCCCGGTGAAGTCGGCAAAAGATCGAGCAGCGGCTCGAGAAGAGGACTTGCCTTGACTTCGGACGCGTTTAGGTCCCATGTAAAGTATGAAGATAGCACCGAGAGTGAAGGATGCAATACGTCGAACACTTGGCATGCGAAAAGAATCCGGTGCCTCTGAGAAGATTTTGCCTTCTAAACGGAACCGAGAAGGAAGATGGAGCAGTAGAAAGTCCTGCAAATGAACGAAGAGGATGATCGTAGATGATGGCGATGCGCGAGAAGATGGGGCGCCGATCGTGAGATTTCCGACGAAGGAGAAGACTGGAGAAGATGATCGGAGATGATGGCGACCGGAGTGCGGTGGTCCTTCCCTCGACTAATTCCTGCGGATTAAGATAAATAAAGATGAATTTAAGGAGGTAAATTGGTAGAAAGTATTTTGGGGATTTAGGCTTTGGAAGATAGAATAGAGGGAATGAGAGAGGGAAAGGGGATTTTGGGTTTTAATTAACGTAAAAAGTCTGTCGCTCGATCGGCAAGATGTTGCGGATCGAGCGACAAAAAAATAAGCGACTTACTGTCCCAAAGTAAAACACTCTCGCTCGATCGGCAAAATGTTGCGGATCGAGCGAGAGAAAAATAGCAATCTCACTGTCTCCAACAAAAAAAACGCTCGCTCGATCCGCAAGATATTGCCGATCGAGCGAGCCAAATAAAAAAATATTTTTGGCTTTTTCAAAATTTCGGAAAAACAAGAAAAAAAAACTGGAAATAAAATTAAAACTAAGGAAAAAGAAACAAAAATAAAGCAAAAAAAATATATGAAAACGAGTAAAATCAAAAGGAAAAGAAATACTGGGTTGCCTCCCAGTCAGCGCTAAATTTGTAGTCAGTCTATAGCTCGACTGCATGCCGTGATTTAGTTGACATTTGGCGGAGCATCAAGAGTGATATCATGCTCGTCCTCTCCGACGTTCACTTGGACTCCTTCATAGTAATGCTTAAGCCGGTGGCCATTCACCTTGAATATTTTGGATGTGTCCAAACTTTGAATTTCGACTGCACCATGAGGAAAGACATTAGTTACAACAAAAGGTCCATTCCAACGCGAACGTAACTTACCTGGAAACAACCGAAGTCTTGAATGATAGAGCAAAACTTTCTGACCGACTTCGAAGTTCCGTCGAGAGATCATCTTGTCATGGAAGGCCTTTGTTTTGTCCTTGTAAATCTTAGAGATAGCATATGCATCATTTCGGATCTCTTCCAATTCTTGAAAATGCAGCTTTCGGTGCTCGCCGCTCTCATCCATCTGCATGTTAAAATGTTTGATAGCCCAATAGGCTCTATGCTCCAATTCCACTGGCAGATGGCATGGTTTCCTAAAAATCAACCGATATGGAGACATTCCAATCGGCGTCTTAAACGCGGTTCTATATGCCCACAAGGCATCATCCAAACGTAAGCTTCAATCCTTTCTTGTAGGATTCACGGTCTTTTCGAGGATAGATTTGATCTCTCTGTTTGATACCTCAGCTTGATCGTTGGATTGTGGATGATATGCAGTGGAAATTCTGTGGGTCACATGGTATTTTTTAAGCAAACTCGCCACGGTCCGGTTGCAGAAGTGTGTACCTCTATCACTGATGAGGGCTCTCGGAATTCCAAACCTAGAGAAAATGTTATGCTTGATAAACTCTGCAACAACTTGAGAATCGTCAGTACGGGCGGCCTTTGCTTCCACCCACTTCGAGACATAATCCACAGCAAGTAATATATAAATATAACCATATGAACTCGGGAAGGGTCCCATGAAGTCGATGCCCCAAACATCAAAGATCTCACAAACTAGAATAGGTTGTTGGGGCATCTCCTTTCGTTGGGAGATGTTACCTGTCTTTTGGCATTGAGCGCACGACTTACAGAACAGGTACGCGTCTCGAAATAAGGAAGGCCAAAAAAATCCGCTGTCCAACACCTTCCTTGACGTCCTTTTCTGCCCAAAGTGGTCACCACATGCATAAGAATGACAAAACGTGAGGATAGGGATTACCTCGCTCGCAGGTACACATCGACGTATCACTTGATCAGCGCAGTGTTTCCACAAGTATGGATCATCCCACACATAATACTTCGCATCGCTTCGCACTTTGTCTCTTTGCGCCTTGGAAAATTCAGAGGGAAAACCATTAGTAACTAAATAATTCACAATATTTGCGTACCATGGTAATTCGGTGCTCGCCGAAAACATCTGTTCATCAAGAAATTCTTCTCGCAAATTCAGCTCCTCATCAACATGAACTAGACGACTCAATTGGTCAGCAACTTGATTCTCGGCCCCTCTTTTGTCCTTGATTTCCACATCAAATTCTCTCATAAGTAGTATCCACCGGATCAGTCTTGGTTTTCCCTCTTTCTTCGCCATCAGAAAACGAATAGTTGCATGGTCAGAGTAAACAATAACTTTAGCACCAAGTAAATAGGAGCGAAATTTTTCTAATGCAAAAACAACAGCTAAAAGCTCCTTTTCAGTAGTGGAATAATTTCGTTGGGCATCGTTCAGTATACGCGAAGCGTAATAAATAGCATGCGATGCTTTTCCAACTTTTTGGCCTAAAACAGCGCCAACGGCATAGTCACTGGTGTCACACATAATCTCGAATGGCTGGCTCCAATCCGGTGGTTGGATTATTGGTGCAGATGTCAAGGAGTTCTTCAATTTGTCAAAGGATGATTTGCATGACTCATTAAACTCAAATGACACATCTTTTTGTAATAGCTTGCACATGGGGGATGCGATCTTGGCGAAATCTTGGATGTACCTCCTGTAAAAACCTGCATGGCCAAGAAAAGAACGCACTTCCCGCACACATGTGGGATAAGGGAGAGACTGAATGATATCAATTTTAGCCCTATCTACCTCTATGCCCTTAGATGACACAACATGACCCAAAACCACACCTTGCCCAACCATTAAATGACATTTTTCAGAATTTAAAACTAGGTTGGTTTTGACACACCTCTTAAGGACAAGTGCAAGGTTAGATAGACAGTTTTCAAAGGAATCACCATAGACAGTGAAGTCATCCATGAAAACTTCTAAGATATGCTCAATAAAGTCCGAAAAAATACTAACCATACACCGTTGGAAAGTGGCCGGTGCATTGCAAAGTCCAAAGGGCATCCGTCGATATGCAAAGGTGTCAAACGGGCATGTGAACGTCGTCTTTTCCTGATCCTTTGGCGCGATAGCAATCTGAAAATAACCATAATATCCATCAAGAAAGCAATAGTAAGGATGACACGCTAACCTTTCAATCATTTGATCAATAAAGGATAAAGGAAAGTGGTCCTTTCGGGTTCCGGCATTCAGCTTCCTATAGTCAATACAAACCCTCCACCCATTTTGAATACGAGTGGGAACCATCTCTTCATCCTTATTCTTTACCACAGTAATTCCGGTTTTCTTGGAAACCACTTGAACCGGACTGACCCACTGACTGTCAAAAATTGGGTAGATAACCCCAACTTCAAGTAGCTTCAGAATTTCAGCTTTTACCACCCCCATCATCGGTGGATTCAGTTTGCGTTGCGGCTGACGTGAGGGGTTTGCTCCTTCCTCCATCAATATTCGGTGCATGCATGTGGAAGGGCTGATTCCCTTAATGTCTGCTATGGTCCATCCAATAGAAGTCTTGTGCTCTTGTAACACCTTGACTAATTGCTCCTCTTGATCGACTTCCAAACTGTTGGAGATGATAACCGGTAGTGTTTCTCCTTTACCAAGGAAAACATACTTCAGATGGTTTGGAAGCGTCTTCAGTTCGACCACTGGTGCCTGCAAAACAGATGAAAGACGCCTAGTATTAGAGATTGACAAAGATAAGTAAGAGATATTACCTGACTGAGGTAGCTCAGGTGAATTATTCAGAAGTTTCTCAATCTCTTTCACTTCTTGACTGCATCGAATTGCATCTTTCGTCTGCATAATGAGTGCTGTAATAGCCACCTCTAGCTTATCTTTCCTTGCTTGCTCACAATAATCTTGGGCCAAGAAATCCACAATATCAACAGAAAATACACAATCATCACTATCAGGAAATTTCATGGCATCATAAATATTAAATTTCACAATCTCGCCATAGAATTCCATAGTAAGTGTGCCACTATGAACATCAATTTTTGTCATGGAAGTTTTCAAAAACGGTCTGCCTAACAAAATAGGACTATTATGATCACCGTTTTCCATGTCTAGCACATAAAAATCTGCAGAAAACACCAATTCATTGACTTGCACTAACACATCTTCTACTACTCCCCTAGGGTATGCATTAGACCTATCAGCTAGTTGAATAACAACTCCAGTTTTGTTCAATGGGCCAAGTTTCAAGGATGCATAGATAGAATAAGGCATAACATTGATTGATGCTCCTAGATCTAGCATGGCCTTCTCAAGTTTAACATTCCCTATGGTGCATGGGATAGAAAACATACCTGGATCCTTACATTTTGCGGGCAATTTTCTTTGGATCACAGCAGATACATTCTCACCAAGTTCCACTTTTTGACAGCCCTTCAATGTCTGTTTCCTCTTTGCTGTGCATAGTTCCTTCAAGAACTTCGCGTATCGAGGCACTTGCTTAATAGCATCTAAAAATGGAATATTTACCTCACATCTACGAAAAGTTTCATAAAGGTCCTTTATCCCTTCATCTTTTCTAGACTCCTTAAGTGCTAAGGGAAAAGGGGCGACAGGCTTATATTCAGAAAGTGGAGGAAACTTACCTCTTGGCGCTTCTTCCTTGGATGCTTCTCCATCAGTCGCCTTCGGCTCTTCTTGCTGTTTCTCCTTGGGTGAAGTCTCCACTTCTTTTTCCTTGATCTTCAACTCCTTCCCATTCCTTAGAGTGATAGCACTTGCGTTTTCTCTTGGGTTTGGAATTGTTTGAGATGGTATAGCATTGGAATGCTGTGCTTCTAGCTTGTTGATGGCGGTGGCGAGCTGTCCCATCTGGGTGTTCATATTCTGGATACTTGCTCTTGTTTCCTGTTGAAAAGCTGCAGTGTTAGTGGCAAGTTCCTTAACTATATTTTTGAGAAACTCACCTGGTGTTGGTATCTGAGGTCGCTGCTGTTGCTGTTGAGGATATGGTGGCCTATAATTTTGATTATGTGGTGGTGCTTGAGGCCCCGATTGATTTTCTTGAGGGTTTTCATATCTCAGATTGGGATGATCCTTCCAACCAGGATTGTATGTGTTGGAATAGGGATCATATTTCCGCTGCGGTGGTCCAGGAAATACCCTCGTAGCATTAATCTGTTCAACCGAATTTTCTTGAAGTGTGGGACACATATCAGTAGCGTGTCCCACTGCAGCACAAATCCCACATGCCTTTGCAGTCTGTCCATTCCCTACAGCCATCTGATGCACAAGAGTCGTCAATTCAATTAATTGTTGTTCAAGGAAAGAGACATTTACCTCATTGTTCTTCCTTGGTACATGCTCATTCCTGTTGGTGCCGAATTGTTGAGAATTGGCAGCCATGTTTTCAATTAAATTTCTCGCTTGTACCGGCGATTTATCCATGAAAACACCTCCACTCTCCGCATCTAGCATACTCCTGTCATGAGGTAACAAACCTTCATAGCATAATTGAATTAACTGGTTTTCACTTATCTGGTGTTGCGGACAGCTAGCGCAAAGCTTCTTGAACCACTCCCAATATTCGTGTAGTGATTCCCCTGAATATTGCTTGATTCCATAAATTTCCTTCCGGATATTCGCAGCTCTAGAGGCTGGGAAAAATTTATCCAGAAAGATCCTTTTCATCTCTGTCCACGTTGTGATAGAACCAGAGGGCAAGTAATATAGCCAATCCTTAGCAGCACTCTTCAAAGAGAAAGGAAAGGCCCTCAGCTGAATCTGCTCCTCTGTCACTCCATGGGGTTTCATACTCGTGCAAACCACGTGGAATTCCATCAAGTGTTTATTCGGGTCCTCACCTGCAAGACCATGAAAAGCAGGTAATAAGTGAATTAAACCAGACTTAAGCTCACACGTAGCATTATTTTCTAATGTAGGAAAAGTAATGCATAAAGGTTGTTGATTGGGATCAAGAGTTCCCAATTGTCTAAGACTCAGGTTAGCATTAGCATTAGTAGCCATCTCTTCTTCTGGAAAATCAGCTCGAGCAGCGGCTTCTTTTTGTTGCCTACGGAGTTCTCGCCTTCGCCTATGCAAAGTTCTTTCAATTTTTGGATCGTAGAAAAAATCCTCTTCAGCAAAATCACCTGAAAGCATGAACTAGAGAGAAGTAAAACCAAAGAAAAGAACAGAAAGTGAGATTAATCAAAATAAAACAAAAAGAAAAGGAACACAATAAATTAACACCGTTCCCCGGCAACGGCTTCAAAATTTGGTAACGCTTAATCGTGTCACGCCCAACTTACCCAACTCAAGCAGATAATCACTAAAAATGTAGTAGTGTGAGTAGGGATCGTTCCCACGAGAAAAGGTAAATTCAATGTGTTCTAAATAAATTAAATGGGGGTTTTCAAGTTTGAGGTTAACTACTGAAAACATTAATCAATGAAAATTCACTAACATGCAAGATTAAAGAATAGACTGAAGAAATCAATAAGAGACGAGACTTGGTATCAGTTGACTACACCCTTGATATTCATTCATTCAATCATTGATTCTCTAAAAATAATTAATCCTATTAAATATTCATCATTGAAAATTCAATTCCTGTTTCACCGTAATTTTAGTTAATTAGAAAACAGCATTCTAAATTAACCCTTACCAATGAATTAACCCGATAACAGCAATCTAGATTTAAATCCATGGTAGCATTCAAACTAGTAAAACTGATGAATCTAGACAACACAAACATCAGCGGTTGTATTTAGCCTAGTCAATAATTGATCCTACGAAATAATAAATTCAACAGCAGAAATTATCACGCGTAGTTGCTTCGCAAATTAGTTTATTCAAAAAATTACGGATTTGAATTCTAATTTAGCTATCTCTCGCAATACAAAATCCTAAGATGGCCAATCCTAAAATCTCGCATACAAACATGAAATAAAACAGATCAAAGATTGATATTCAATAAAGATTAAACACTACGAATCAAATCTCATGAATAAAATATATCAAGGTTTCGTCTCCCTCAACCAAGTATTAAAAGTTTAGCCAACAATACTCATGATCCAAATCAATAAAAATTCAAAGAAAAGAAGAAAACTAGAGATAGAAATTCAAAAATAAAACCTAGCCTCCAAGAGAGAGTCTCCAAATCTGATAATAATCCTCCAAAATCGAAATTAAGAGTCTAATAAAGGCTAGAGAATAAAATAACAAAGTTTCCAAAATTACTATTTTTTTCCCGGAAAGTGACGCCCGCTCGATCGGCAACATCCTGCGGATCGAGCGGCGTAAAAATCCTAAAGCTACTGCCTGGCATAAACGAGTGCCGCTCGATCGGTAAACTCCTGCAAATCGAGCGGCGAAAAACTTCCAATGTTACTGTCTCAAGGTAAAGGCTTCCGCTCGATCTGCAACATCCTGCGGATCGAGCGGCGAAGAGAACTTCAGAAATTCCAGTTTTTCCATTGCTTCAAAGCTCCGTCCTAGTCCGCCCAAAATATGCGACCTAACGAGAATCCCATCATGCAAACACGAAAAATGCAATACTAACAAAATGCAAAAAAAAAACATGTAAACTAATGCAAAACAAAAACAAAATGACACTAACAAATGCAATAAAAACATAACTATCAGAACCCACATATATCTACAATAGTATGATATTGTCTACTTTGGGTCTAAACCCTCGTGGTTTTGCTTTTGGACTTCACCCTATGGTCTTATACCAATGGAGATATCATTTCACTTAGTAACCCATGATCTTCATCTTGATCTTCAAATACGGGACTTTGGTTATATTCCCAACAGTTATCACTAAAACTAAAGGATCTAACAAAAATTTTATTTTATTTTTATTTTTATTTTTATTTTTATTTTTATCATTTGTAATGTAGTAGTGTTGGACCGGGGATCCACAAATTCTATATAAAAAAATTGAAACCATGTAGAAAAAAAATCGCTTATTTCAGTTTATTCGGGTTTTGTTTTTTTGTTAAGAATCGAAATCAAACAAATACACCAAAACTAATTGATTTTTTATAAAATAAAAACCAAAGTTTATAAGTTGTGTAGATCTCTCGTTCGATGGTATTATGGATCTATATCCGTGAGACGGATCTACCAGATCCATATATAAATTAAAAAATTAATACTTTTGGTATCTCTATCTCTATATCTCTAAATACTATATTAAACATGAGATATACTTTGTTACGTTAGTATGACATCCCTCATGCTTTTACCCTTTGATGGTTATTTAACTAATGAAATTTTACATTTACTTTTCTTCCCTTCCTTTCATATTTATTTAGAAAAATATATTTTTTTGTATTTTAATTTCACCAGTTTTTCATTTTTCATCACAAAAAATGAATTGTACAAGCACACAATTTATGCATCATGTAGTAATAAAAATTAATATAGGAGATCCGTAACATAAAATTAACCCGTGAAATGATTTCACAAAAAGTGTTGTGAATTTATAATTAATTTAATAAAAAAATTTAATTATATTTTCTTCCATCGATCATCACATGGGTTTAACAAAAAAATTATTCACCTAGTCGTTAGGGTTCATGTTCATCGATCGGTTTGATTTTGATTTTTTTGTTTTTCGGTTTTAAAAATATATCATCCGAACCATTTTTTCGGTTCGGTTCGGTTTTCTACCAAAATAATTCGGTTATTTTGGTTTTGATACAATTATTTTATTAATAATATAAACATATTTTAAAATAAAATATGTTATATTTTACATGATTTATTTGTAAAACTTTTAAATTCAAAGTTTAAATGAATTAAATAAACAATGATCAGCTAAAAATTATTAAACATGATCATTCATTCACTAAATATCATCTTATAAAATATATAATATAAATAAAATTATTAATTTAATGAAATTTTGTTTATTTGGTCGGTTCTATTTTGACATATCTAATCCGAAATCAAACCAAATAAAGTTCGGTTTTAACATTTATATTCGAATTTCAAAATTAAGTTTTCGATTCGGTTCGGTGATTGTTTTTTTTTCTATTTGAATTTTGGATTTTTTTCGATTTTATTCAAAGTTTGAACGCCCCTACCAATCGTATATCATGTTACTGATTAAAATCTTTACATCCATAAAAGATTCAAGAAATTTCACTTGCATCTAATAATAATTGTCAAGAAGCCCAAATGTTTAGGCCTAAGAGAGAACCATAAATTTGACAAGTACAATGAGGCCCAATAGAATGATTCAAATATTTGATGGCCCGGCCCAACTTTACATAGGCAACGATGACAAATAAAAATCGAAATTCATATATCGTAAACCCTAAATCAATTCATTTCAAATCCCTAACAGTTGCACATTTGAATGGCGAACATCGAAGCTGAGGCGGTGGATTTCGAGCCAGAGGATGACGATCTCATGGATGAAGATATCGTGGAAGGTTCTCCGAACCGTGGAGCAGCCTCCATCCCGCGGCTGAAGTCCGCCATCACCGGCGGAGGCTCGTCTTCAGCTCCCAAGAAGACCAAGGGTCGCGGCTTCCGCGACGAGGCTGCTGCTGAGGCGGACCGAAATGCCCGGATGTCTGCTCGCTTCGACTCCCTCGACTCCGACGGCGGCCCTGGCCCCGAACGATGTCAGAATCTCTAATTCTACTTGTTTTTTTAGTTATGGTTTCCTTCCTTTTTTTCCCTCCATTTCGTATTTTCTTTTGCTTGATTTTGCCTGGTGACGAACCACCCTAGGTTTGTAAAAAGTGTATTTTTGTGGTTTGCTGTTGGTGGGGGTTAAGTAACTGAGTGGCATAATCTCTCCAGACGTTGCTATAGGTGAAGCTCTGTAGGAACTTTGATAGGGGAGAGCCCAAGAAATATCGGAGCATCATAGTTATTTTCTTTAGTTTTTGGGCACTGTTGTTCTATGTTTTCTTAAGATGTTTATGTTGATTTTTTTATTTAATCTGTGGTTTCTATATTTTCTCTTTTATTCAAACCAGTGGATTGTAAAGTGCATAAATTGGAAGAGTTTCAGGTTTTTCCAATTACTTAAATGGAGGGTTGATGGAATTGAGAAAACTGGTCCAAATAATTGTTTTTTTATTATTTTATTGTTTCTGTGAAGTTGTTCAAACCTTTTTATGTTGGTTAAAGAACTATTTCTTCCGTTGAGTTAGTCTGAGATATATGAAACAAGAGTTTGTAAAGTGCTTCTCGAGTGATTTGTTTCGCTTGAAATTGGGAAGAATGCTTCATTCCAGGTTTGTGAGAGTGAACTTATTTTTCCAGAAGTTTTCAGTAAAGATTTTCTATGTATCTATTCTATTTTATTAAAGTTGAGGGATTTGGTACATTGATATGGCTAACCCTCTTTATTTTGCTCTTTAGTATATATGAAATTACCAAAATGCCATTTTATTTATCCATTGATAACTACTTATTTATGAAAATACGACATTTATAAAAAATATTTATTTATTTACAAAAATGCACTTTTCAAAATTGTTCTCTATTTTTTTTGTTTTTATTTAAAAAAAATTTGAATTCCACTAGCAGGTGTTATTTGCAAGTACTGAAGAATATGGTAGGTCTTTGAGGGATGAAATTCTTAATTGAAAATTAATGGTACTATTTATTGAAAGTGGGCTAATTTTTTGCCTTGCTGACGTAAATTTTTCCTAACGTTACCACAGTTGTATATTTTCACCTCTTGCATCGCTAATTTTGAATTTTGCTATTGCTTCACCATATCAAAGACTTGGCTTGTGTTCTAATGTTATCATCCTTGTCCAGCTATTGAAGGATGGATTATTCTCGTTACTGGAGTTCATGAAGAGGCGCAAGAGGATGATTTACAAAATGCTTTTGGTGAATTTGGCGAGATTAAGAATTTACACTTGAATCTTGATCGACGTACTGGGTTCGTCAAGGTATGATAAGTTGTAATTTTTTGGAATCTTGGTTAATGGATTGGCATACAGCTGGCTTGTTTCTAACATTTGATCTTTATTCATTGAAATGAATTCTGAAAGTACCTTGGAACTTCTAATACTATCAAAAAGTTATCTTAATCTTGTCCGTACCAATTCATTTAGTACGGTCCATCTTGTTTCTCTGCGTGATGAATCTTTCTTTCAGATGCTTTTCTGTTAGCTAACCAAATATGCTCGTTATTAATCAGGGCTATGCACTTATCGAATACGAGAAGTTTGATGAGGCTCAGAGAGCTATTACAGAAATGGATGGAACTGAACTGCTGACACAGCCCATAAATGTTGATTGGGCTTTCAGCAAAGGCCCATTCAGGAGGAGGAATCTGCGAAGGAGGTATAATTTCAAAAATTCACTATGAATTTGCAATGGTTGATGTAGAAGTTGTAAATGTTCAAACTTTAATCCAATGTGAAAATCTATGTTGCATGGATACGGGTACCGTATCGGATACGACACGGATACGACGAGATGGAAAATTTTGAAAATATAAGATACGATACAGCTAAGATACAACGATTATTAAAAATTATAAAAATATTATATATATATATATATATATATAAATTAAGCATTAAAATTTAAAAATCCTAGAATAGAAAACCATATTTCATCGACGATGAAAGAATGGGAGCAAGAAAGAAACAGGAACAGGAAAGAAACGTGAACGAGAAAGACTGAAGAAAGAATGATAATTTAGGGTTTTTAGGCTCAATTCATTTAATTTATTTATAAATTAGTCCTCGGAAATTTATTGTTTTCAATTTAACTTTTAATTTTTTTGCTATTGATCCCAGTCGTGTCCGACTGGTCAAACTTTAGAAAAGTCAATGACGGTTTTTACCGTGTCCGACACTTGAAAAAAAAAATTGGAGTGTCCATGCTACATAGGTGAAAATAATGCACATTGTTGTGGATAATCAGATTAGAATGTTCAGTCACTGTTCGACAGTTTCTGGATTATTAATGAGGGAAGTATTATTCTCTGATTTTCCTTATGGAGTACAGTCTGGACAGGGACCCATACTGTAAGACAAAAGGCTTATCAATGTTGGAAAATACTGAATGAGAGTGGAAAGAATTGGAAAAATTATAAAGATATTAATATGTCAACTGTTAAATCTTGTATCAAGTATCCTGATTAGTTACCAGAGAATTTCCCTTTTCTTATCCATAAGTTCAAAAGTTCGTCGGGCTTATAGTTTGAATGTTTTAATTGTGAATTATCAACACTTGAATATTACATGAGTTGGAAAAGCGTTTAAATGTCACCATTTTTACTGTTATCTTTTTCAGATCACCTCGAGGTCACCGGTCCAGAAGTCCTAGAAGAAGGTTTTGATGTTCACATGAGTTGGAAAAGCATGCTTTTGTTTTTCGGTTGTGGGTTTGATGCTAATCGATGACTAGTATGTATGGTTTTTATTCCTGCTATGATACTTGCTTTTATTTCCCCATTGATGAATACCGGAGAGGCAAGATCTTCACTACGAGTCTCTCTTAATGTCTTCTTTAACACTGCTGCTCTAGTAAAGCTTTATACAAACCTCCCCCATGGTTTTACCGTTACAGTAAATCTACTCGGCTTCGAATCCTTTCCCTGTTCGACGATTGTGCAATCAATCAGTTTCCATGTATGGATGAGATGTGTTGGATGTTATCTCTATTTCAGTCCCAAAATCGAATTGGGATGATTGCTTCGATGCCATTGACGTAAGGTTGTACAAAGTCTTATGGTGTGTAGCACCGACATGGAGAATATCCAGCTAAACAACATTCTTGCATTTGGTTCTAACATGAAGTGCTATAATTATCGACTCTAATATATTTTGGGCTTCATTAATTTGTAGAACTGCCTTGGTTTTTTTTATACAACTATATATAATTTTTTTAAAAAAATTAATAAATCGACTTTTTAAAAAAAAAATATATTGAATTTTAGATCCATAAAAAAGCAGGAGATTATGCTGTTGTTCATTTCTTGTTCGTTTCTAGTACTTTACCGTGTTTTAGTTGTGAATATTCAAGTTTTCTGGCCCATGCTACTTTGATGACACAGAAATATTTTCATTAAGGTCGTGTTTGGATCTAATGATTTTAAATTCATGAATTTTGATTATAATTTTGTTGTTAACAATAAAATAATATATTAATATTAAATTCATGTATTATATATAATAAAATGAATTTCGAATGGTATTATTAATTTTAAGAGCCCCGTTTTTTTTCTCTTTTCTCTCTTTTTCATTAAAAAATTGTTGAAAGGACTATTTTTGTAAAAAGGAAGATCAATTCATTTTTTTATGTTTTCTTTTTTTTAAAAAAAAAAATTGCTTTCTATTTTCTATAACTTGCCATTGTAATATATTAAAAATAAAACTACTCGTTATATATATATATATATATATATATATATAGATATACATGAAATCTTTCATTTTTTTTTCTTACGATATTTTAGAACAAATATTGAGTCATTTATAAATTATATTAAAACTAAATGTAAAATTTATGCATTCCTTATTTTTAAATAAAATATTATAAATATATAAATTTTCCGTAATAAAACTTAAAAAGATTTAATTTATAATTAATAGAAATTATATTTATCTTTTTATGAAACTTAAGTAAAGCATATGCAAAATACAGCATCGATATAAATTACGTATATATAAAATGTAAATTGATAATTGAGATATTGATAAGTGTGTGGTCATAAAACATTATGTTGGGTTTTTACTATTGTGGATGTCCTTATTTATTTAAATAATAAAAATACATTTTAAATTTTTTTAAAATTTATGGTTTTGAAATCTTTCTGCCCAAACACAATCTAATATTCTTTATTTTTTAATAGTTTACGAACCGTTTAAATTTTGAGCCGAACTCAAACTCAATTTCGAATATAAATTGTTTTGTATATAAAACTATTTATGTACTCCTAATCTGGAGCATAGTCAAAGTTCAAAATGTCATACCTATAATCAACGGATCTTAGAATGTGCTTGGGTTTACAGTCATTTCAAAGGATTTTAAATATATCTTAGTTATTTAGATAATTTAATTTAATTCAACGACTAAGTATCATGGCACGTGTTTGCGTGTATATATATATATATATATATATATATATATACATATATATATATATATATGTATATTTGTGTGTATATATATAAATTTAATTAAATATATTAAATTATTATACAAAATGTAATTTTGTTTGAAGATTTTTTTAAATATTATTTTTGATTTTTTATTGTATTTTGTGGAATATACGATGTGTGTGTTCCATAAGAAATTAGACAATGGAGTAGTGTTTTTTAATCATTATTATTTTAGAATGAACATTAATATTTTTTTAAAAAATCGAAAAGGTAGAAAAATAATATAAAATGTAAAAAAAAATTGTGGTATTATATATAGTTGGATGATTAGAGTGTTTGGGAAATATAAAAAAGTTTCACCATAGTATCAAAGTTAGTCAATAAAAAAAATGTTTAATATTAATAAATAGTATACATATAGATAAATGTATTTTAAATGCTTCAAATATTTCATTAAAAAGGAGTTCAATTTTAAAAAAAAATTGTGGGAAGAACAGTATATATATATATATATATATATATATATATATATATATATATATAATTTTAAAAGATTTGAATCATGGTGTTATAACAAGTTATATTATTTGATAAAATGATATACACTCAATCTTAAACCTTACATTATATTAATTTTTTTAAATAATATTCATATATCTTGAATCACACAATCAAATTCTAAAACTGACATAATTGAAAAAATAAACGAGGCATGGTCTTAATGCATTTTAAACCACAATTTAAGATCCCAACTGTCAATGTTAGTGAAAATAATGTGTGAATTTTTCTAAAGAGAAATAATTAAATTTTTTATTATAAATTTAATAATACAACTCATAAATAATTCTGTTTCGTATAGCTAGGAGCACAATTAATTAGTCATCAACTCCTAATATATAGTGCTATAATGTTAGTGAGTTGCACCATTGAATGTGACAGCTCAAATTGGTTTGGTTTTCAATCAAAATCACACCCATTCACAGTTACAAATCTCTTAATGAAATTGGCTCATTATTGCATTGTAGGATGCTGCTCCTATTGGTGATTATCATTTATGATAATATCGTTTTTTATTTTATTTTATTTTCATGTTTTGTTTTAGGAGAAAATTTCAAGTTACTACTATGATATTACTCAACGATGCATCTAAGGAATGCATACTAAATAATATATATATATATATATATATACTACTATGATATTACTCAACGATGCATCTAAGGAATGCATACTAAATAATATATATATATATATATATATATATATATATATATATATATATATATATATATATGGGTCACCGAAAAATTAATGGAAATCATAGTTATGGATAAATGTTAAATTTTTGAAGATAATATCATAAGAATAACATCTCATTTCTCATGTTTGCACATTACACGAGAGATATATTTTTTGAAAGAGAATTTTAAGGCCATTCCTTCAAATTTCCGTCATCACGGGCCACGGCTTTATAGATAGATTATTTATAAATATTTATGACAATTTTTTTTTTTAAAACAAATCTTGCATTGACTTCTCTCCACGTTCAGAAAGGGTGTCTATTTATCCTACTTTTTTTAAAAAAATCATTAATTTTTTTCTTAGTAGGGAATAGGGTTGTAAACTTTTAAAAAGCAAAAATTATTTTGATATAATGAACTATTGATAAAACGTCAAATTCATATGTTCAAACTCAAAATTCAATTTTGTCGCTTAGTTAAATTTTTTTTTAAATCCAATATTGTTATTAAATTCACTAGATACATATTTTGTTTTTTAAATAATTTTATTGATTAAAATTGTAAAAATAAATTCATATTTACTATATTGTAATAAATAAAAAAAAAGTTCTATATCATGCATCTGAAAAAATATTCAATATGAAAGTTTTATCTAATAAATGAAAAAAAAAAACATACACACAAACACACACACACACACACACACACACATATATATAATATAATCATTGAAAAAAAAATCGGTAGCCTATGGAAGTCGAAACTCCAACACACACCACGTGTATCTTACTTATTATTTTGATTTGTACGATTATGACGCCAAAAACTTGTTGCGTGTTTTTCGCTCGCAAGCGTACGATGTCAAGTTTAAATATAGAAAATGAGTCCAAGTCGATCCCACAGAGAATGAATAAAATAATATTATATTAAATATTTGCAACTAATCAAATCCTAATCCTATTTAAAGCTACGAAAATAGTTTGAATTTAATAACACTAAAATTTTGTAAGAAATAAAATTTAACTAACCACGAAGTTGTAATATGAAAATTCAATAGGCGATAAATTCTAGAGGTTCAACTTCACTTGACTGTCCACCACAATTTATTTCTAATGATTGTATAATTATAAATTCTTCTAGTTTATTAGCCAATAATCCCTATTATTTTCTACTACATCTCTCGAGTGTCAAGAAGAAATTCGTATTCAATAGCAAATTCAATATCTCTATATAAGTTCAACTTTTAAATCCGATAAATGGCACAAAAATTCTTCTAATGACTTCTTTGGAGTTATATGCCTCTCAAACAATATAAACACCAAA
Source organism: Henckelia pumila (assembly GCF_033568475.1). Taxonomy (NCBI): domain Eukaryota; kingdom Viridiplantae; phylum Streptophyta; class Magnoliopsida; order Lamiales; family Gesneriaceae; genus Henckelia; species Henckelia pumila. Next base: position 128,974,162 of record NC_133120.1, on the reverse strand, counting down.
GATGTATTTTCCTATGTCGTATTCAAAATCTCCTCTCTTGAGTGATATATTTCAAATAAAATATCATTCAATCTATGACCAGTAAATTGAAAGAATTAAAATAAAAAAAACACAAATAAACTTTGCAAAGAAGTTAAATATATATATCAAAATATCCAAACCATGGTTTTCAATCAAGATCCGTCTACCTCTAGACTAAAAAATTACTTCATTACGCAATTAAAAATCAAATAATACATGTTTTTCAAACAATCCATCAAACTAAAAAATTTAGAGTTCAAAGAGAAACTAGAACGAAGTAGATTAAAGCTTCTCCGTCGCCGGATGCCGCCGTTTTTCGTCTTCGTACTGGGTTCTTGTGCTCTTTGGGGCTCCAATATTCTCAATAAACGACTAATTTTCTGAATTTCTCCAATTGTGACGGCGCCTCCCCTCCCTCACTCTTCAATTCTCCTTTCTATACATTGTTTGAAAAGCCCATAGAAGCCCACATATCTAGAGTTTCAAAAATTTCCAAATTTCTGTTATGTTTCCCAATTTAGCAGAGGAAAATTTCAAAACATGACGCAGAAAACACTTTTTCCCTACCCCCTTTTTTTGCACTTAAGCAGTTGCCTCTCCCCTTCTCCTCAATTTTGAAAAATTCACCTTTATGTTTAAGAGGATTTTGATGTCGCCCATTTGGGTAAATGATAGGATCGAATTCTCGGAGTCCTAATTATTTCCTACCGACAAGATCAAGGCAAGTTTTATTAAATTCTTGAACCATAAATCCAAGCGATAATAGATATTTTGATATTGATGTGTGTATTCTAAGGTATATGATGTTTTATTGCGAGGAACCAAGATGATTTTGAAAGAATGATGTATGAAGACATGTATTCCGTTAAGCGTAAGACGTTCTCGACGAAATGGGAGCATAGTTTAGGTGTAAGGGTGTCAAGAAGTCAAAAATCTGGTTTTTATGATGATTTGTGGTTTTGAATGGGTTTTTGGTGTCATGTTGTTGTAACATACGTGATTTTGATGTTGACAAAACTACATAAGCAAAATTTAGAGGTAAACTGCACTTGTCAACGAGCAGAACTGAAGAAGAAGACTGGACAAGTTTCCGAGCAAAACTGCAGATGTAAACTAAGTTGACTTTGACCAGAGTTCAACTGAAATCATCAAAAGGTCAAGTCAACCAAATTAAGTTCACCTAGTAAACTATATTCAGTTTAGGGAGCTAAACTGAATCAGTCTCTCAGAGCCAAACTGCTTCTATTGAGCCAAACTGAAGTAATAAGCTGAACGACTTCAAGAATGAAACTATCCAAAGACTGTATAACCCAAACTGAACTCACTGCATCAGTCTTACTTCTGCGGATAGAATATTCCGTACATAGCTGACGCCGCAAAATCCAAAGCACAACAGTGTACTATCATGTCAAAAGATGTACGAGGACAAGACAAGATAACGACCACTATTTGAATTTGAAAGAGTGTTACAATCTGAGTATAAATAGACATCAAGGGATACTTGAAGAAACATCCAGCTCCATAAAGAATTCACGAGTATATTCAAGCTATCAAGAGGTAAACTGAACACTTTTACTTTACCCAAAAAAATTTACTTATCAAGAAGCCGAAGAACACATGCACGAATATCAGAGCACCAGATCAATGAGGATCACATTGTGTCAAGTGTTGAGTTGTAATACAAATGTTGTATTAGTTTATCAATTGAGGTGTTGCAAATCTCATTATAACAAAAATCAGTCGAGGGTTGAGGACTTGAGTCTAGGAGTTCTGGGATAGGCAGTTGACTGTAAGTCCTTGTAGTGACCCGCGCCGTGATCACCTACTAATCAGAACTTAAGCATGCAATTAATCAATAAAATAATCTTAATTAGAGTAACTGCGGAATATTAAAATAAAATAATACCAGGTAAGCAAAACCTAGTGGTCAACCCTGCTATCCAACCTTGGTCACCACCTAACCTCCCTGTCCCCGGGAGAACTACCTGCAACTGACCCATGAAATAGGGCATCCAGCCAACAAAAAATAACCAGAAGTGAGTTTAACATGCTCAGTACGAGAGTATGAGTATACACTATTATATGCGCATGAATGCAAATGAACTGGGTACCAAGACTCTCAGATCAAGAAACAAGCTCAAAGACGGGGCCCAGGGTATATAGCACGCTGCGCCGTCGCATCAAGTGGTGGCTCATATACCCAGTGGATAATGGTGACCTGATACTACTACATGTGTCCAACCATAACGGTGACCTGACACAAGACTTACGTATCCAACCATCCACAAACTCGTAGGGTGAGCGCCCTACTACAGGATACCTCTAAGGTAAAAGCTCAATATGCTCATGTATGCAACATACAATCATGACATGCTGTATATAAAGGCATATAAAACATGAAATCACATAATCCATGCAAACACATAATACATGCATACTCAATCTGGATATCTCGAATAATACTTCCGTATCTTTCTAAGGCAGATCCTAGAAGCTCCCCCTCTAGGTCCAAGTCTAACATGCAGCACTACAACATAAATAACCATGCATTACCTAGCATGCCAAACATCACCTACTAGGCTCTAAAAGCCTTAATTAAACTATAGCATACTCCCTATTTACTATAGGAAACCAAATTCATAACTTCGTCCGTCGTCAGCCCGCTGATGACGCATGCCCCAGAGCCTGGGCATAGCCTAGCTACGACCCCTGGACGCCTCGCCAAAGCTCCGCCACCTGGCTGCTACTACGGACACTGTCTGCTAAATAAAAACTACTACCTACTCCAACTCTTAAAATAAGAGTACCCAAAAGCTCGTAAAACGAACTAACATGGGCCAAGGAGAGGATTTTGCACTTCAAAATGAGAAATTTGGACCCCTATTTATAGGCGGAGTTCGAACGGTTCGAACTGGGTTCGGATTGTCCGAACTGCCACTTGTCCGAGCCTTTTAGACACCTGGACCCTACGGAGTTCGGATGGTCCAAACTCGGGTTCGGAGGGCCCGAAGTGGTCCGTGAGCTCCGAACTGTTTTGGTCCTTCCGAAGTCAATTTTGGACCCCCGGGACCTACCCCACCATTTTCGGATGTTTCGGATCTGATTTTCCACTTATTTTCACCAAATAAGGACTCCTTAAACATGTTTTGACACATTTAAAATTATATGTCATTTTCTAACATGTTTAAAATCACTTAATCTTGTAAAATGGAACCGGGCTACTACATTCTCCCCCTACTTAAGATATGTCGTCCTCGAACAATCTTAAGTACTGAATGCAGTAAAATACTGAATAAACATCTTTTATTCAAACTGATTCATTTTACAAGTTATAATCTGAAAATACGACAATTCAAAATAACTCTGGATAATCTGTACGCATACGACTCTCAAGTTCCAAGTGGCCTCCTCAGTGCCTCGGTGCTGCCACTGAAGTAGAACAAGAGGAACGGTCTTGTTGTGTAACACCTTATCCTTATGACCTATGACACGCAAAGGTCTCTCTACATATGTCAAATCCGTATCCAACTGTACTTCAGACGACTGTAAGATATGAGACTCATTTACCCCATACCGTCGCAATAATAAAACATGGAACACGTCGTGGATACTAGACAAATACGACGGTAAATCCAACCTATAATCCAGATCTCCAACACTTTCCAGTAACTTGAATGGACCCATATACCTAGGAGATAGCTTACTCTTGAGACCAAATCTCAAAATTCTGTGAAATGGGGAGACTTTCAGGAACACTTTCTCTCCCACTTCGAATTGCAAAGGTCTGCGCTTAACATTCGCATAGCTAGCCTGTCGATCCTGCGCGACCTAAATTCTCTTCTTGATCTTTCCAACAATATCAACAGCCTGCTGGACTAACTCTGGTCCCTCAATCTGTCGCTCCCCCACTTCTTCCTAGAACAGTGGAGTACGACACCGTCGCCCGTACAACACCTCAAACGGAGCCATCCCAATACTGCGATGGTAACTGTTGTTGTACGCGAACTCAATCAATGGCAACTGGTCTTTCCATGCTGGACCAAAATCCTTAGAACATGCTCGCAACATGTCTTCAAGAGTACAGATCGTGCGCTCTAACTGTCCGTCAGTCTCTGGGTGATACGCTGTACTTAAGCTAAGAGTAGTACCCATAGCACGCTGAAGACTCCCCCAAAACCTGGAAGTAAACCTGGGATCTCGATCGCTGACTATGCTTATAGGCACTCCGTGTAATCGAACAATCTCCTGGATGTACAACCGTTCCATCCTGACAAAACTGCAGTCCCGATTATAAGGAATGAAATGTGCTGAATTGGTGAGTAGGTCCACCACAACCCAGATAGCATCACAATTCATCGAGCTTATCGGTAAATGGGTCACGAAGTCCATCATGATCAACTCCCATTTCGCTCAGGAATGGATAAACTGTGAAGCAATCCTCCAGGTCGTTGGTATTCTGCCTTAACCTACTGATACACCAAACATCTAAAAACATACTGATACACACTTTTTCTTCATTCCTTTCCACCAGAAAGAACCTCGTACGCAACTCTTTGTACACCGAAAGGATTCTCATACTTTATGACTAACACTTGTCATAACACCTGTGCCAACGTCGTTGTCTACAATTCTTGATTTCTTGAATCCCTCAGGTTCTCTTCTTGTAAATATCAATACAAATATTATTATCGACTCAATAGTTGATTAGTACAATATCTAGTACTAATATAATGACATCTATCTTATAACTTGAGATAACATCTGAAAATGAGAATACTGATTATCTTACCACGGATAACAATTCCTTGCTGAATTCTGACTTACGCTATTAGATGAACAAAATTGGTTCATCATTCTTATTTGGAAAAGTCCTTAAATAAAAACAATCTAGCTAACCCCTGATTCGATCTCATAGAATCAGACTTATCAATGGTCTAACGCATCCATTAGACATCCCGAAAAAAAAATCAGTGACAACAATCCTGCTAGATCTGGTAACTTTAGATCTCAGCTGCTGTCCTTTTTCCATGTCGAAACACTTGATGCTATCCTGATATTACTCATTTGAAATTACAACACTTGCTAGATCAATTGGTGATAATATAATCCCAGTAATATTGCAGAAACATTTCTGAGAACTGAATATCTGAGTACTGTACTCATCTTATCAGTCTACCAAAAAGTGAACAATTTCAATCGTTCTTTAAGCAAAAGAATATTTAGCTCCCCCATCACGGGGTTATAACATCTGTATCTACCTCAGACAAATAGTTGTAAATAGTCATTGGGCACCAAACTTGCACCAATTTAACTGACCATTTCAAAACATACATGAACACCTAAGTGCTCAACTTTCACTATCCAAGTGAATTTTCATACTGACGAATCCATGCTGTAACTTAGCAGGCTCATGACATCTGTCAATAGAATCGAGTATCTTTTCAAGGTTATCAAACTGACACCAAATTACATTTTAACGTAACTGTTGCAATGATCTCCAGACTGAGTAAATTTTCCATTCTCTTCTGAAGTACAAAAGATTTCCAGAATATCAATGGAATTATACTCTCCCATGTCTATCGTTGATCACAGTTCACGTCTCTCAGTATAAGTCATCACAGTGCCCTGATAAAATTCTTCTTTGTTTGACAATCCATCAATCGAATTCCCATTTCTTACAGGAAAACGTACCTAAGTAAACTCATCACTTAGAATTTCCTGTTCATCTCGTAATTAAAATCTTGATTACTAATATACCTTTGATAGAATCAGACAATACTGGTAAAACCTCCTGGTTTTCCCTCAGTATCATGTTCAAGAACTACCCGTCCTGAATATTCACTTGTCAAGGAATCCTTTCCAAGACTATTCTGTCCACGAAAACCAAAGTCTGTATCTCTGATGAAGTCAGACGATAACTCAAATCCCTTGGAACTAATCCAGTACCAAGTATTATTCCAGAAGACTCAAATAAATCCTGAATATTTTTCTGATAGTTATACCCATTGCTATGACTGTACATACAACGAGACTGAGGTAAGTCTTCCTATAATGCCAAACTGGAACAAAAGAATCCTTCCAGAATACACCAGCATAAGGTCGCACTTACTATACCATCTCGGAACCCGACAGTCAAGAGCACCCTGGCATAACTCAACCTTGAGTCTCTGATATTATGAAATTTTCCTATCTGGACAAAAATCATTGGTCAAGGAAAATTCTCTGTAGAGGCACAACTCAAATTCCGAGTCTGCAAGCATCTGATAATTAAATCCTGTTGAATATCAATTCAACTAATCTCCTGGATTAAATCCCGAAATCACAAATCAAGATTAAAACTTGTCTACTCGGAACAATTACTTATCAAGGAAAAATCCATTCCAAGACTGGCTTGTCAACAGAACATCTTTATCTCAAACAGACGTTAACTAAACCTTGATACCACACCTGGTATCTGTCCTATCCAAAGTCATACCATGTTGTGATTGTTGCCAAATTTTCAGACTGAGTAAACTTCCCTATATAGTTCCTGGAGTACAAGGTCTCCAAAACAACCTCTGAAGTATGAAAACTTCTAGAGTAATACCGACTAAGGGTCGTGATTTCTCACGCCTAGTCCTGATTACAGTACAAAACTCTTGGTATTCCTTAGTCTGTCATCCTGATGAAAATCCATCATCACTAGGTAACAACCTAAAAAGATCAAAACAACCAATTGCTCTATGGAAACTCGCCTAGAACAAACACTCATGCCCCCTGATGAATCACATCATCCCTGGCAAACAATTGTCTTACTAAAATATTCTAGGTAAAACATCTAGAACTATTCATTGAAAACATGCAAAAATCCCAAGTACTCATTAAAACAATGATCAGTCTTTTATTCAAAATAACCAAGTTAATCTCAAAGATTACAATACTTGAACCAAAAATCCAGGTTCTAATACAATATTTATTACAATCCCGTGTAATACATAACTTAATCAAAAGATTACACTGAAAGATGTACAATACAACAATAAATGAGTTCATCAAATACTGAAATCTTTAATACATCTGATTACAATTGAAATAAAGTATTTAAATTCCTGCGGAAGTCTTTCATTCCGTCTACTGATCTTGAATATGAAGTTTCCTGTCTGCCACTCATGTCAGCAGAACTTCTACCTCGCAAGATCTCAAAGATATATTAAAAATATATCCTACTAGAGATGTCCCAATCTTCTTGAGACATCCTCTTGGTAGGATCTAACGGGGTGGCTTCCTTGGTCGACGCAAAATGGATGACTACATGTCACACATTCCGTTCAACCCTGCAAAGCACCTGGCGTTGAAAACTGAATCTTTTCTTCCATCTCCATCCTGCTGGGATCCACATAATATGATCCTCTGCTGCCAACCATGGCAATGACGATCATGGAAAAGCCTAGACATCCTGCTATTCCAATTCCTGATACTGCTATCGTCATTGAAACCAAATTGTAATCCTACAAATGATAACCCAAAATCAATACTATGTCACAAAGAATCTTATTGCATGCTCTGATACCATAAATGTAGTGACCCGCGTCATGATCACCTACTAATCAGAACTTAAGCATGCAATTAATCAATAAAATAATCTTAATCAGAGTAACTGCGGAATATTAAAATAAAATAATACCAGGTAGGCAAAACCTAGTGGTCAACCCTGTTATCCAACCTTGGTCACCATCTAACCTCCCTGTCCCCAGGAGAACTACCTGCAACTGCCCCATGAAATAGGGCATCCAGCCAACAGAAAATAACCGGAAGTGAGCCTAACATGCTCAGTACGAGAGTATGAGTATACACTATTATATGCGCATGAATGCAAATGAACTGGGTACCAAGACTCTTAGGTCAAGAAACAAGCTCAAAGACCGGCCCCAGGGTATATAGCACGCTGCGCCGTCGCATCAGGAGGTGGCTCATATACCCAGTGGATAATGGTGACCTGATACTATTACATGTGTCCAACCATAAAGGTGACCTGACACAAGACTTACGTATCCAACCATCCACAAACTCGTAGGGTGAGCGCCCTATTACAGGATACCTCTAAGGTAAAAGCTCAATATGCTCAAGTATGCAACATACAGTCATGACATGATGTATATAAAGGCATATAAAACATGGAATCACATAATCTTCGTCCCTATTTACTATATGGAACCAAAGTCATACCTTCGTCCGTCGTCAGCCCGCTGATGACGCATGCCCCAAAGCCTGGGCATAGCCTAGCTACGACCCCTGGATGCCTTGCCAGAGCTCCGCCGCCTGGCTGCTACTCCGGACACTGTCCGCTAAATAAAAACTACTACCTACTCCAACTCTTAAAATAAGAGTACCCAAAAGTCATACCTTTGTCCGTCGTCAGCCCGCTGATGACGCATGCCCCAGAGCCTGGGCATAGCCTAGCTATGACCCCTGGACGCCTCGCCAGAGCTCCGCCGCCTGGCTGCTACTCTGGACACTGTCCGCTAAATAAAAACTACTACCTACTCCAACTCTTAAAATAAGAGTACCCAAAAGCTCGTAAAACGAACTAACATGGGCCAAGGAGAGGATTTTGCACTTCAAAATGAGAAATTCGGACCCCTATTTATAGGCGGAGTTCGGATGCTCCGAACTGCCACTTGTTTGAGCCTTTTAGACACTTGGACCCTGCGGAGTTCGGACGGCCCGAAGTGGTTCAGAGGGCCCAAAGTGGTCCGTGAGCTCCGAACTGTTTTGGTCCTTCCGAAGTCATTTTTGGACCCCCGGGACCTACCCCACAATTTTCTGATGTTTCGGATCTGATTTTCCACTTATTTTCACCAAATAAGGACTCCTTAAACATCTTTTGACACTTTTAAAATTATATGTAATTTTCTAACATGTTTAAAATCACTTAATATTGTAAAATGGAACCGGGCTACTACAGTCCTAGTCTTGGAGCAGGCTGTTGCAAAGTGTTGTAATAGTCAAATTCTTCTAGAGTGAATCCTTCCGAGGTAGAAGAAGGGGTGACATAGAAGATTGAGTCCGAACATTCATAAACTAATTCTTATTTTGTTTAGTTTTTGTAAAACACTCACACACAATCATTCGAGCCATTTTAAACAAGTTCAATCTGTTATTCAAGTGGTATCAGAGTGAGGTCTTCTCTCGTCTCTGAACTTATTTCAAATGGCTACATTGAGGGAGATCGCCAAGAGCTTCTATTACACCACTATGGAAAACTTCACGGCAAAGACTGTTGAGACATGCTCTACAGCTAAGAATCTTTGGTAGCATTTGATCAAGTTAAGCGATGAAGAAATAAAGACTAAAGAGAGCAGGAGCCCATTAATCGAGCCTATTGAAGAACCCTGCTGCTCAGATAAATCCACAAACATAAATGAGGAAAGTTGTTTCATGGCTCATGATGATCAACCAATCATCAGAAAGCAATCACCAGAGAAACCTTCCACGAGTGGACAAGTATTTTACTTCAACTCCAATAAATTTACACGAGAGGAGTTAGCTGAAGCACTACATGATATAGCTAATGAGTACCAAAGATTGTTCTTAGAATTTGAGGATGTCAAAGTAAAGCAAAATGATTTGCTAGACTGCTCAACTGAACTCGATTGAGAAATGCCAGTTGAGAATATCAGTCTAGAGGCAGAGATTGCTCTCAAGACTAAAAATCATAAGCTACAAGTTGAGAGTCAGCAGTGAAAATCAGAAAATCTGAGGCTAACTGAATTGATTCAAACTTGGAATAAGTCCTTAGCCTTGTTGACAGAATTTCAAGAGTCACAAAATCCTATTGGAGACAAAATTGTTCTCGGTTTTAGTGACAAAGACTACAGACCAACTGAGACAATTACTCAACCAAAACTAGATATGTGCAAAGGGAAGTACATTCACTTTGTTAAATCCAGTTTGGTACATTAACAGAGTAGTCTTTCCCCACAGAATGATGAAACTATTGAAACTTGGAACAATGTCCGAAAGTTTGGAATTGGATATGTGCCACAGAACTTTTGTGCAAGGAAAGACTGGAAATCCAGTCAAATCGAACACATCTTGATGACTAGACAACGCAACCATAGACAGAAGGCTTGAACCAAAAGGATATAGAAAGATTCATGATGAGAGAAAGATGAAATCACACACTGCATCACAAGCATATTCACAAACACATCACCCACAGCACAATGCCATCATACACATCACTAAAATTTCAGTGCATATTATTTACCTCACAAGCACACAAGACACAAAACACAAACCTTATGGGATACATTCAATGATAGACCAGTTAGGTTAATCAAAGTCTGAATTCCTAAGGTACTAATTAGTCAAGGACCCACATAGAATTGTGTACCGTATTCTAGTTTGATTTTGTGCTTGTAGGTGACAGGAACAGAAGAAGTCAAGGAATCGGTTCAGCATGAGCAGCCAAACTGATATCATACCCCAAACTGCAGTAGTAAGAAACTGAAAGAAAATAAGTTTTTGGAGGAACTGAAGTGAGGGGGAACTTCAGTCTTGAAAATTTCCATGAGGATTGCGTGAATCTTGAAAACAACAACTGAATCACATATCTTGATTCAAGACTAAGCTTTCTTATCATTAACTCTTACATTTAAGCAGTAATTGGAGTTATTAATTCAGTTTGCTTCGCGACTGCTAATATGTTTATGCAATGTTAGTTTCGATCATTTGTAAGTAATATATTGCATGAATTGAAATAAAGGGAACACCATAGCAAATGGAAATAGATTTTATTCATAGTTGATGTTTTATAATATCTATTTCCCATTCTACTGCCATTATCCAAAAGCTCATCTAGGTGCCCAGTTCACCTGAATATCTCTCCAGGAATTCTACAATAGAGGAGATTTTGTTTTGTATATGAAGCTCTTTCATGAGCATCAGGAGGAAAACACCTTCAGAACTAAAGATGTCTTCAAACTTGAAAGTAACAAGTAGTTGCTTGTATTTCTCCAGAATCTTGTATTCTTCTTGAGAAGAGGAGCAGACATGAGTGGTTGCAATTTCTCCACTTTGGTCTTGATAGACTATGTTTTCTTAAAAACGATGCTTTCATATTTCTTTTTTGTTTCTTCCAAACTGACCTGAGCCGAATGTGTATTTTCCATTGTTTGGTATGTTGCTCAAATTTAGGAAATATGTCTATTTTATAGATATATCCTAAGCATATGAAGAGTCGTACACATGCTCACGTCTTCCTATAACCTCTCAGGTACTCTTGAGAATACGAAGATACAACATATTTCCCAACATAACCCTTACAATGAAGTCATCATTTGAGGGGGAACGAAGTCGTGTTTCAGTAAGTCAACTGATAAAGTCAGTTTTGCACCCCAAACTGAAGAAGACAGACTGAGCAACCCAAATTTCAACAAGTATTATCAGACGCAGAACAACCCATCACCAACAAGTTATATCATTTTGGTCAACAACAAGTGACACATAGAAGAATATCAGTCGAGATAGAGGATGCATTCAAGTTTAGTTCTCACATCTGGTGCAGTGAGACAACACCTATTGAGGGGGAATTTTATACTTACAAAGGATGAGAATTTGTAGCAATTTGTAAAAAGACTGATCAAACGAAGCTTAAAACACTATTTCAGAATAAATAACTGAAGAAGCAGTCGAGTGCTGTTACCATCAATGTACCTGAAGAATTTTCAATGGTTGAATATGAAAGATACATGTCAAGAGTTTTGCCAACACCAAAAAGGGGAAAATTTTTGGAACATACGTGATTTTGATGTTGACAAAACTACATAGAAAAATTCAGAGGTAAACTGCACTGTCCATGAGCAGAACTGATGAAGAAGACTGGAAAAGTTTCCGATCAAAACTGCAGATGTAAACTGAGTTGACTTTGACCAGAGTCCAACTGTAGTTATCAAGCGGTCAAGTAAACCAAACTGAGTTCACTTAATAAACTATATTCAGTTTAAGGAGCTAAAATGAATCAGTCTCTCAGATCCAAGCTGTTTCTATTGAGCCAAACTGAAGTACTAAGCTGAATGACTACAAGACTAAAACTATCCATAGACTGTGTAACCCAAAATGAACTCACTACATCAGTCTTACTTCTACGGATAGAATTTTCTGTACATAGCTGACGTCGCAAAAGACAAAGCACAACAATATACTATCATGTCAAAAGATGAACGAGGACAAGACAAGATAACGACCACTATTTTAATTTGAAAGAGTCATTACAATACGAGTATAAATAGACATAAAGGGATAATTGAAGAAACATCTGGCTCCATAAAGAATTCATGATTATATTCAAGCTATCAAGAGGTAAATTGAACACTTTTAGTTTATCCAGAAACATTTACTTATCAAGAAGCCAAATTACACAAGCAAGAATATCAGAGCACCAAATCAGTGAGGATCACATTAGTTTTGAGTTGTAATATAGGTGTTGTATTGGTTTATCAGTTGAGGTACTGCAAACCTCGTTGTAACAAGAATCAGTCGAGGGCTGAGTTCTTGAGTCTAGGAGTTTTGGGGTAGACAGTTGAGTGTAAGTCGTAGTCTTGGAGTGGGCTGTTGCAAAGTTTTGTGATAGTCAAATTCTTCTAAAGTGAATCCTTTCGAGGTGGAAGAACGGGTGACGTAGGAGATTGAGCTCCGAACATCCACAAACAAATTCTTGTATTGTTTAGTTTGTGTCAAACACTCACACACAATCATTTGAGCCATTTTAAACAAGTTCAATCTGTTAGACGACCTCATTCCGAACTTAGTTAAATTTGGTCGATTAACATAGACATGCGAGAAGGAAAGTAGTTCAGTTGACTAACCTCAACTGAACAAAACTTACTAGATTCAAGGGTCAACTGCTACAACAACTTGAGCGTGGGAAGTTAGTTCACCTGTTGAGTAGTTTCAGAGAGTAACGACCCATCCAAATTGATCCTATCACATGTTAATGAGTAAAAGTCGTAAGATTTATGTTTGATGCATATTTGAAGTCTATTTCACTAAGGATATCTTGTTTGGTATGCGTATGTGCATGTGTACAGGTTTCAAAATAGTCAAATCTGTTTTTGATAAAGTTTAGATATTGATGCGTTTTCGGGGTCATTATGATTGGAACTAGTTCTTAGAAGGGTGCATCTAGGTTATTTTATTTTAAGATCATGGGAGAAATCACGTGTTGTGTCTTTGAATGTATTGAATCATGATTTTGAGCATGAGATTCAAAGGAAGAAAAAAATCACGCAGAGTTCTAAACCTCATGCAGGTGGTTTGGACTACCAACGCGGAGGAAGGGAGTGCGCGAGGGTGTGGCGGCGCAGCACATGGTCGTTCCCCTTGTGTGGGTTTTCCAGCATGCTGGCTGGGCCACCCACTCTAGGGCATCCCACGCGAAAGGGCACGCGGCCATGCTCCCCTACATGGGTATGACATCACTTTCAACCCTCTTCCCACCATGTTTAGGTTCTATAACATGCATGTATGAGTCCAAGTGAAGTCTTGTGTGCTTGATGCATGAATTTATTGTCGAGAACGTGGAGAACGGGTTACGTGGATCGCTAAATATACGCGATGCATGATGATCTAAGTATTTCTATTCATGAAAGTTATTTTAAGTATGAAAACATGCTTTTATGAAAAGTTTAAGGACGTGTTTTACTTTTTTTTTAAATAACATGAATGTTTTCAAGCATGAAGTTTTACGAGCATGATATGTATGAGAATGGAAGGAATGATAATGATATGATGAGTAAGAAAATATTATTTTGATGTTTATCTATATTTTTGGTGACAATATGGAATTGGTGCCTCGGGGTGAGATCTGGGAAGGTCCTTTTCAAAGAACAAAATATGTGCATATTGGCTTCGGCTCGTATGGGACGATACACATATTTACTGTGGCTAGTATGGGTTGTACCAAATATGCATATTGGCTTCGGCTAGTATGAAACGGTACACATATTAGCTTCGACTAGTATAGTTTTTACCAAATGTTACTTATGCTGCGCAGCTAATTATAGGATCATAGAACAATGAATGTGTTCTAATGGTTACCACATTTACATGTAATCCATCAACCAAAAGAAAAGGATGTTATATTTTTATGTCATGATCACGTCCTACGCATGTCCAATGATTTTATTATGTATTCGTTATTATATGAATATGTTTGTTGAGTCTTTAGACTCACTATTCTTGGATGGTGCAGATAAAAATGAAGAAGTCGATGATCATGGAGCTGAGTAGTCAAGGAGGCGAGAAAAAATTGCATGGCACACTGCCTGAGAACCTTATCTCAAGCATGCCACGAAAGTTTTATGCATTATATTGATGTTATGCATGTTTATTTGAAATCATGTGTTGGAACCAGTTTTAGTGTTTGACAAACTATTTTAGAGCATTATTCAAACTGACTGTAACGTGGGGTAAAAGGACGCAATCCAGTCAAGATATAGAAGATACGGTCCAGTCAAAGTATCGTCACCTGCTCTCAACCATTTGGTGAACCAATTCATACAACTAGTTGTAATGAATAACACAAGTCTGATCAAAGACTGCTTATATATCAACTGCTCAATCAAAATGTTCAAGTGCCAACTACTCAGGCCAACTGCTTTTCATAGTCCAACTATCTGACTGCTCATACATGAAGATAGAGCCGTTGAGATATCTTCATCAAAATATATGCATAATAAACTACATCTACGACTTGTATTTATGAATACATGCTGAAGATCAAGAGACGTTTGAAACAAACATTTATGAAGGTATCAAGACAAACATGCTCAAACATCTTCATATTTAAAAGGTTGCTAACAAGATAAATAAAAAGAAGATACACAACAACTTACAAGCTATCAAAGCATTCTTCGAGCACTTTACCCAAAATACTTTACTTGCTCATATTGCTCACTCATCAGAGACATATATCAAGATCTTCAAGGTTCACGAAGGGAGAAGAAACAAATCTCAACTATTTAATTCAGATTGAAAAAGAGGAGTTGTTTACCTGTTTGATTTCATTCAAACTGATTATACTTCACTTGTTGATTTTGGGTTAAGACTTGCTATTTTAACTTGTATTGTGTTCTAAGAGTTTCGATCTAGGTAAAGGATAAGTCCTACGATTGAAGTGGGTTGTTTACAATACGTTGCATAAACCAAAGTCTTCTAGTATAACCTTTCCTGTGAGGAATAAGGGGTGACGTAGGAGCATTTAAGTCTTGAAACATCCATAAACATATCTATGTGTCCTAAATCTCAGCCAAGTCATTCTAAATATTTGTTCTATCTGTTATTTGGCCTGTTTTCGCACATATATTTGTTGGCTAATTAATATTGACACACGAGAAAGACTAGAGTCAAGTTACTGATAACAACTGAACTCATTATTGAAGATCAAACATTAAATTGCTCGACTAAAGATATTTCTGACATTGAACTGCTATTTTTATTTGAGAATAATAGCCTATTTCAAACAAGAAATCGATCCTAACAAGTGGTATCAGAGCAGAGTTCTTTATCATATCTGAACATCTTCATATGGCTATTTTTGGTGAGATTGTTAAAAGTTTCTGGAGCACAACCAAAGAAAATTTCACTATCAAGGCCATGGAGACATACTCTGCTGCCAAGAATATTGACAACAGTTGACCAACCCAGGCAAAAATGAGAAAAATGAATAGGCCAGGAGTCCACTAACAAAATATATTAAAGAATCATGATGTTCAAACAATTCTAATAATGAAGAATCTTTCTATTCAGATATATCATCAAAATCCAACAAAAAGATAACTGTTGCTTCATGGACCTTTAAGAACAACCTTCCACTAGTAGAAAGGTACTCATTCAACCATCTACAAGTGAACATGTATTTAGCTTTAACTCGAATAATTTTACACGAAAAGATTTAGTTGATGCACTGAACGACATGACTAATGAGTATCAAAAATTGTGCTTAGCATTTGAGAAAGTCAAAGCAAAGCAAAATGAGGGATAATACATTATTATATCCCTGTAGTTTCTCGGTTTTCCCAGTTATGTCCCTCAAACGTTTGCATTTTTATTTATATCCCTCGTTTGTTAGTTTGGTTTAATAAAATATCCCTACCGTTAATTCCTATGTGAATATCATACGGAACTTACAAATGCCCAGATTATATCTTTATTCTCGGGATAATACATTATTATGTCTCTATAGTTTCTCGTTTTTCTCAATTATGCCCCTCACACATTTGTGTTCCCATTTATATCCAACATCCGTTAGTTTGGTCACAAAAAATGTCCATACCATCATTTGCCTCCGCTATACACCACAACAAAAAAATTAAATAAATTTGGATTAATCCATTCCAATTTTTTTAAAACCATAACCGGTCACAAATCTAGTACGGAGTAATCTCAAAAATCGTTTGTCCGGTCCAACCCCATTGATCGGTTCATCTAATTTTTTTAAAATGTAATTATTTATTATTTCCCATAAAATTTTTGTTTTCATATATTTAAAATTTTTATTTTTTGTTACATATACATGATTGGTTGGTTTTAAACTTTGTAAAATAGTATTTTAGTAGTATTTGAGCTTGTTTTAATTTATTTTTTTATAAAATATATAAATAATTATATTTGATATTTTGATTATTATGTTGTTTTTTATATTTTAAACTTTGGTAAATATATAATTATATATACACATATTTAAGGTTTTTAAAATTTAAAATAAATCAATTTCTATATTATATTATTATTTTATAAAATATGAGTCTATGAAAATCTTCCAGCCCGACTAGTTAAATCGATTTTAAGGATATATTATTTCGATTACTGGTCCGGTTAAATCGTTTTCGAACTTCTTTGTACTAATTGATTAATTTTCACGAAAATTTCTTATCTTAATTTGACTATATGATAAAAATCACTAATTTGGTTTTGTTTCTTAAATTAATAAGAATGTGGCTAAATTAATTTCCATCAGGTTATATTAATGATCTCTAATGTCAAATTATTTACTTTTATTTTGATTGAGATGTGTTGTTAATGTAGCTTGATTTTAGTGATAACTTGGTAAGGAGTTTGATTTCATTTCAGTTTGCAGAGCAAATTTTGCAAGTTATATATATTATGACTTTAGGATTTATATATGTTTAAATGGTTTGTTGTAATATAGTGAATTGATCAATATTTTCATAATCGGACCAGTAATCAAACCGGTATATCCTTAAGAACGATTTTTTGGTCGGGCTGGAAGATTGTCATAGACTCATATTGTATAAAATAATAATATAATATAGTACTAACTGATTATTTTAAATTTTAAAAACCTTAAATATGTGTATATATAATTATAAATTTATTAAAGTTTAAAATCTAAGAAACAAAATAATAATCAAAATATCAAATATAATTATTTATATATTTTATAAAAAAAATAAATGAAAAAAGCTCAAATATTACTAAAATACTATTTTTAAAAAGTTTAAAACCAACTAATCATGTATATGTAACCAAAAATAAAAATTTTAAATTTTAAATATAGGAAATAAAATTTTTTCTATATGATAAATAATAAATTTTTAAATTTAAATTTTTAAAAAAAGTTAATATTTTTAAAAAAAGTTAGATGAACTGGTCAATCGGGTTGGACCGGACAAACGGTTTTTGAGATTACTCCAGACTAGACCCGTGATCGGTTCGCTTTCAAACCGGTCGATTTGGTTTTAGAAACATTAGAATGCATCACTCCAAATTTTTTTTTTCTTGTTGTGATGTATGACGGATGCAAATGATGGTATGGACATTTTTAGAACCAAACTAAAGGATGAGGGATATAAATGGGAAAACGAATGTTTGAGGGACAAAACCGGAAAAATGTGAAACTATAGGGACATAATAATATATTATTCCAAGAATAAGGATATAATCTCGATATTTTCACACTCACATGCATAACACGTGTAAGTTTAGTTTGATATTCACGGAGGAATTAACGGTAGAGATATTTTCTGGAAAAAACTAACAAATGAGGGATAAAAATGAGATTGCAAATGTTGGAGGGACATAAATGGGAAAACCAAGAAACTACAGGGACATAGTATTGTATTATCCCGCAAAATGAACTGCCAAACAAAGTCAATCTAGAGGCAGAGATTGCTAAGCTTGAGACTGAAATAATAAGCTACAAGTTGAGAATCAACAGTTAAGATTAGAAAATATTAGACTCACTGAACTGATTCAAATTTGGAATAAATCCTCAGTCACATTAAGTGCAATACACGAACTGTAGAGACCAGGTAATGATAAAACTGATCTAGGTTTTAAAGAAGATGAAAGAAGATATGAGGTTGAAACTCGGCAAAAACTGAATATGTGCAAAGAAAAATATATTCATTTTGTCAAATCCAGCAGGATACATGAACAAAGTAATCCTATTTTGCAAAATGAAAAACCTGTTGAAAATAATAACAATGACAAGAGGTTTGGAATTAGTTATGTGCCACAGAGCTCTTGTGCGAGAAAAGATTGGAATTCTAGTCAAAACAAGCACATCTGTGGAAAACACAACCATAAACATTGCGTAATGCAAGTTCAAAGAAGATACAGACAAATTTATAATGAGATAAAGGAAAAACCATATGCTTCTCCACATCCTTTTCAATCACACTCTCGATCACATCATTCACAGTCCAATACATGTTATCACACACACAAACTGCACAAGACATCAACTTTATGGGAAACAATAAATGATCGAATTGTTAGGTTAATCAAGGTTTGGGCTCCTAAAAGACTAATCAATATTGTACCCACAAAGAAATGGGTACCAAAGTCCAGTTTGTATTGAGTGTTTGCAGGTGACAGGAAATAAAATAAGACCGATTAAGGGGTAACTGGAGTAAGGAGAACATCAACTCTTTGAAAAATAATTGCTGGAATGTTTTCTTAAAAATAATAGCATTCCCAAATGCTCCAAAAGAAGTCCAAAATCCAAAAATTTCTAGCAAAGAATAGCGACTGGATGACATGCCACAAACTATAACTAAGTTTTCTCATCTATATCTTCTATTTTAAATATCAATGATGATTTGATTAAGCTTGCTTCTTATCTGTTGATATATTATTAAGCGTTAGGATTTAAATAAAAAATAATAATATGCATGAATAAATTGAAACAAAAAAATAAAATATAAATCAATTTTATTCATAGATTGTTTTTTACAATGTCAATGTCTCATTCAACTATCATTATCTAGAAGGACATCTAGGTGCTTAACACACCTGAAGATGTATCCTGGAAATCTAGAGAAGAGGAGATTTTGTCCAGAGTCTGAAGCTCTTTTATGAGCATCAGGAGGAAAACACATTCGGGAGAGAATATGTCTTCAAACTTGGATGTACCAAGCCGAAGCATGAACCTTCTCTCTATGATAGCCATTTTTATGGCTTCTGCTGGCCGAGGAGAAAAAGCTCTGTATAATTAAAACTTATCCACCTTTGACTTGTTAGACATTGTTTTCAAATGAACAATCCCTTCGCACTCTCTGTTTATATTTTCCATAACTGCTTTGCTTAAAGCTCTTTCAAAATCGTTATGAAGAAATGATAAACCTGTTTAAATCTATGGTGTTTATATCTCTTTTATAGACATAATTAGGAAATACGAAGGGTCATATACGCTCACTTTTTTCCATAATATTTCAGGATACGAAGAGATCCACTAAATGTTCTTGAAAACGTGAACTAGAAACAAAAAGAGAAAAGTTATTGGATACCAGTCTCAAGGAGAACTACTCAAGAGAAAGTACAAAAACAAGTGAAGAAAATCAAATCAAGTCTTAGAGAGTTTTTCAAGAATAAATAGATCAAGCTTGATGAATTACTCAAAATTTTCAAATACCAAAAAAGAGGAAATTTTTGGAACAAGTTTTGGTATTTGACAAACTGCTTTAGAGCATTATTCAAAATGTCTGTAACGCGGGGTAAAAGGACGCAATCCAGTCAAGATATAGAAGATGAAGTCCAGTTAAAATATCTTCACTTTCTCTCAACAAGTTGAAGAACTAGTTCATACAACTAGTTGTAATGAATAACACAAGTTTGATCAAAGACTACTTATATATCAACTGCTCACTCAAAATGGTCAAGTGCCAACTGTTTACATAGTCCAACTATCCGACTGCTCATACATGAAGATAGAGCTTTTGAGACATCTTCATCAAAAGATATGCATAATAAACTACACCTATGACTTGTATTTAAGAAGGCATGCCAAAGATCAGGAGACGCTTAAAACAAGCATTTATGAATAAATCAAGACAAACGTTGCTCAAACATCTCTATATTTAAAAAGATGCTAACACGATAAAGAACAAGGAGATACACAACAACTTATAAGTTATCAAATAATTCTTCGAGCACTTTAACCGAAGTACCTTACTTGCTCATATTTCCCACTCATCAAAGACATATATCAAGATCTTCAAGGATCACAAAGGGCAAAGAAACAACTCCCAAATTTTTAATTCAGATGGAAAATAGGAGTTGTTTACCTATTTGAATTCATTCAAACTGATTATATTTCACTTGTTGATTTTGTGTTAAAACTTGTTTTCTTAACTTGTATTGTGTTCTAGGATTTTCTATCTAGGCAAAGGATAAGTCCTACGATTGAAGTGGCTTGTATACAAGATGTTGTATAAACCAACGTCTTCTAGTATAACCTTTCTTGTGAGGAAGAAGGGGTGACGTAGGAACAATTAAGTCTCCGAACATCCATAAACATATCTGTGTATTTTACATCCCAGCCAAGCCATTCTACATATGTTCTATCTGTTAGCTGGCCTATTTCCGCACATATATTTGTTGGCTAATTAATACTGACACACGAGAAAGACTATAGTCAAGTTTCTGATAACAATTGAACTCATTCTTGAAGAATCAAACATTCAACTGCTCGACTGAAGATATGTCTGACATTGAATTACTATTTTTCTTTGAGAATAGTAGCCTATTTCAAGCAATCGATCCTCACATCATGTTTTAGCATACTAATTTTAAGATCGAATATCTTATAGTTTCAAGTTGCATGAAAGAGTAAGTTTTGGTGTTCTTGTATTTGTTAGAATCATTTTGTTCAAAGAGATTTTATACAAGTGTTGAGCCATGTGATTTTTGAGACTTTCGAAGTGTTGAATTTATTTAATTTTATGCATGTTTTATTATACTTACGAACATGATGAATGTTTTACAAAATGAAAAAGTATTCCGCATTTTTTCGCATTTCATATTTCATAAGCATGAATGAAAAATATGGGAAGTCACAGCTAGATACTACTCATATCAAGATGGTGCATCTTCTTTAATTCCAGTAACTCATCACATAAAAACTCCAACATTAAGCGATCTTGACTTGAGAAAATTATGGGATGGTTGATCCCCTTAGTTTCTCAGAGTACTGTGTGAGAGTGAGAACATAAGCACGCTAGAAAGACCTGTCTTGGTACATTTGCACTACCATTGTGCCTGCAAGAAAACGTTAGTAGTAAAATTCTCTTTTCTCACCCAAATTCTCACAAGTCACTCAAAAAGAAATTCACTCACACTCTTTTTGTTTTTTGCACTCAAAATATGGAATAACTTATGCCTTGTGGCTTATAAAAATCAAACTCACAAGTCTAAACTTGTAGACAATTGTAAATTGACTCGCGTAGACCACACAAAAACAAAGTAACTATGAGGATCGGGGTATGACTTGATTCCAAAGATCAACAAGGAAACTGGTCACTGTATATAACTTTTTCTTTTTTTTTTTTTACAATTTTTGGTCCCCCTATTTTTTTGACCGATTTTTTTATAACTTATGGCACAAGTAACAAAGAAACTTGGATAACAATATAGAAAGAGAACGAACAGAGAGGAATAACGGATGTAGAAAATTAGAAAGAGATAGACTCAAACAAATAATGAATAACAAAAGAGATACGACTTACTTAGATCAAAGGAACCTTGCTCTGATTTCTAAATGATACGAATTATTATTGGCATGAAAAGAAAACATGGTTATTGATTAAACCACGCAATCAATTTAATAACAAAAAAAAAATTCAAAGAAGTTTTCTCGATATTTGAAAAAGTAAGTTTGTAAAATCCACCCCTAGTTTGCGAGTAATAACAAAGATTCACGAAAAACAATTGAGAAATCAAAAGGATCTTCAAAAGAACTTGCCTTTGATAATCAAAGTGATAATCAATCGACAAACTCCACAAAGTGTTAAACTTTGATAAGCTTGATTTGAAACCAGAGAAAATCTTTGGAAAAAATTCTAAAGAGGATTTTTAAGAAAATTTCAATATTGAAAATATGAATTATTAATTGAATTGTATCTGTTGGGTTTTGTTACAAATTTAAAAGGTAAAAGATAACAAAAAAAAAAAATGCCAAAACCTACTTTCCTTAATAATCTAGAATTATCAAAAATAGGTAAAAACATCAAAATTCACGCGACATACAACACGCCGCACTGTGTGTATGCACGGACCCTGAAAGAGGGTCCGTGGCAAGGTATGTGCCTCGACTATGACGTCCTTCAAATGCACAGACCCTGGAAGGGGGTTCGTGTTAGGTTCGTGCAACTACACATATTCAATTTAAATGCATGGACCCTTACACGGAGGTGGCACGGAGTCCGTGCATGGTCCTTGTAGTGGTCCTGACTTGGCACCGTGCATGGATCCAGAAAAATCTTCATTATCTTCATCACTCAACACTTTAATGACGTTTAAATTCCTTCCAAATTGATCACCATCCTTCCCAAAGCCTTCAAGAATTGCTACCGCCCTTGTAAACATTCTTTGGAACGCTTCCTTGAATTTCTTTTTCTGACCCCTCATTATTGGTCCTTATAGTAGCTCCAACGGATCCCCTCATGATCGCATCAGTAGGTCTAGGAGCTGGTAGGATAACTGGTGGATTAACAACTTGAATAGAAGCCTTGACAATCACCTTTCGTACTTTACACTTTTCTTTGGAACTAGGCTCGTCAGCCTTTGTAGTGGAAGGAATCACGACTGAATTTGTTGTCTCTGGTTCATGAATGGGCTCAAACACAACTTGTTCCCTTCCAACAAGAATCAAATTGCATGGTTCAGATGATGGCTTGGTCTTTGTTGATCTTGGTTTCTTAATTAACGATTGAACAGTCACATCTTCTGCTTGGTCATCTTCACTTCATAAATGATCGTCCTTCTCTTTGTTCCAGGCTTTGGAATAGAAACACAAACTTCTTGGTTTTGGTAGCTTCTGGAGCATGTTCTAGTGATGCTTTAGTCATGGCCTCCTCAGTTAGGCAGTAGGTTGCCCTTTGGCCCTCAAAGATACAATATTTCTAGCTATTAATCGCTTTGACTTGGTTAAGTGATTGACCTCAGGCACCAGGATTCCAGCATCTTAAATCAATTGGCTGATGTGAGGATCAAATCCAAATGAATTTTTTCCTGGGAACATCATTGCCTTGAAGACATTATAGATGATGTGTCCCCAGTTGACCTTAATTCCCTTGATAATGGCAGTCATTTCCAGAAATTTCTCAGCTGTCATGGCTGCAAAAGAACCAGATTTGGCCAGCAGTCCCTTGGCCACCATGTCAGCTAAAACTTGATATTCCAGCTTCAGATTCTTCTTTGCTTATGAGAGGTTTACTGGTGCACCGGATGCATAGAAAAGAGTCCTCATCTCCTCGATGTCAGTCGTTGGTACCCCAGAGAGATTTGAGATACCTTTTTGTGGGAGAGAAAACAAATTGACAATATAGGTTTCTGGAACAACCAAACGGTGGCCTCTTATACACAAAACCAGTTCTCCATCACTATTGACAGAACAATTGTGGTACAACTAAATGATTTCTACTTCGTATTAATCCATATTCTCAATAGATAGAAAATTGCGGAGTCCAGCAGCTTCTAGTAGTCGAAAAAATTCGACTAAGGCTTGATCTTTCATGCCATAAATGGACTCAAAGTCCACAGAGATGGAATTCATCAGATAATCATGTTGTGAGGAAGATTCCATTGAGAAATATATGAAAAATAAAGAACGAATAAAAGTGATTTCTAGGGTTATGAATACGCATATTGTAGAGAAAGCTCGAAAATGCTAAGTTCTTGGTGAAGAAGATGAAGAGTGTGAGAAATGATACATATGTATTGTGACGATTTGAATTTTCCCCAACATGACACGTGAAGATTTGGTGTCTTTCCAGATTTCTTATTAATCATGACCTATTCTGAGTATAGCAAGTCGTGTTCACTGTTTCTGCCCAAAAGCGTTGAGACACCCCAGAATAAGCTAACATAGTTCTAGTAGCTTCCTTGAGAGTTCCATTCCTCCTTATGCAACACTATTTTGTTGTGGTGTTCTAGCTGTTAAGAAATCGTGTTTGATTCCATGATGCTCTAAAAATGAGTACAAAGCTTGATTGACAAATTCAATTCCCCTATCACTTCTGATTTTGTCAATCCCAAAATATTTTTCATTTAAAAGGCGTTTGAAAAACTTGATCAATTGAGAAGCAGTTTGATCTTTTGATTTTAAAAAGATGACCCAATTGAAACGTGAATGGTCATCTACAACCACTAGAGTATACTCATTCTCCCTAAGCTCATGACTAGTATAGGACCAAACAAATCAATGTGAAACAGTCAAGCATTAGGTTGATGAATTAGACCTCTTGTTCTTAAAAGATGATCTAATTTGCTTCCCAAACTGACAAGCTGAGCATAATTTGTCCTTGTTAAAATCAGATTTTGTAGACCAATGACCAAGGTATGCTTTCTCAAACTAAAAATAGCCTTAAACTTTAGTCGCTTGTGCCACAGCTAGTTCTTCTGTTGATTTGTAGATAAACAAAACATACTAGCTTGACTGGTTGGTCCGTCCAAATAACTTTGTCTGTGTTTTCACACTTGTTTCCTGTTAAGAGTAAATCACCATTGGAATATTTCACCAGGAAACCGTGTTTCAAGAACTAGACTGAGTATCCTATGTCACACATTTGACTGATGCTCATTAGATTGTATTTCAGATTTTCAACAAGCAATACATCTTCAATGACAATATTACCATGGATAATCTTACACTTACCCACGGATCTACCTGTGGAATTATCACCAAAAGTGATTTTAGGACCTGTACAAAAATTCAGTTGAGTGAGTAGTTGAGCTTCTCCAGTCATGTGTCTAGAGCAGCCACTGTCTAGATACCATATGGATGATTGTAAGTATCCTGCTCCTTCTTGTACATGAAATCACAAAGTTGAATAACATGATCCCCACATCTATTTGAGTCCAAAAGGGATTAAACCTTTAGGTACCCACACTTTGATCATCCTGACTGTACGACCTCTTTGTGGATCCCATAAGATGCGTGCTTGTGCTGATGCAGTTGGACGACGTGTTCTGTGTGTGATAAAAATTGTGTGTTGTATGACCTTCCCCAGAATTTTAGTTTCCTGTATCTTTTTTTAACTGTTCTAAAGTTTTGGTATTGTCTGTGTTGACCATTCATTGAGCGATGTCTCGCTCAATTGGTCTGCGGAGGCTTCTAGTCATGCTTAGCAGTCAAGCTATCTGGCACATAGCCAATCCCAAAACATTTTACAGTCACTTGAATTTCTACAGGTTTCTCATTCTTTGGGGAAGTGTCACCATGTTCATGTCCCTTAGTGTATTTCACAAAGTGCATGTATTTTTCCCTTTCCACATTCCAGTTTTGGGTGAGTACTCGATTCTGCGGTGCATTCATAGTTTCTAAAACCGAGACCATTCCTGTCTCTCATGGGTCTTTGAAACTCATGCATCTATATTAGAGTGACTGAAGACTGGTTCCAGACTCTTACCATATCACTCAAATTTTGGTTCTTGATGGTCATCTTTTGGTAACTTGTCTGCATCGCTTCATTCTTAGTTTTCAGCTTGGCAATCTCTGTCTCTAGACTTATATTCTCAACTGATTGTTGGGCTCGGTCGAGGTGTCTGGCAGATCATGTTGCTTATATTTAACCTCCTCAAATGAAACAGAAAGTCTCTGGTACTCATTCCTCATCTCATGAAGTGTTTTAACTAGATCATCACGTGTAAAAAGTTTCAGAGCTGAAGCCAAATACTGCTCGCTGGTAGACTATAGTTATTTATCTTTATCCATTAAGCACTTTATGTCATCATCATCATCATCATCATCATAGAGCTGATTGAGCAATATGACTCAGATGAGTCACTATTAGTGTCTGTCCATTCGGCCTTGCTCTCTTCAGTAACCAATGCCTCATGTTTCTTCTTGTGTGTCTTTCTTTCTTCTCTAGATATCCTTCTTCTTTCAACTAGCTTTTGCCCCTTGTTAGTTGATCTTTTATCATTTTCCTTTGGCTTGGTACAATCAGCAATGAAGTGGTCAGTCTTACCACAGTTGTAGCATGCATTGGATTCTTCGACTAAATCTTTATTTTGGTAGTTCTTCCTAGAGTAGCTGTTGTTTTTGAAGTTCCTTTAGTTTTCCCTCAAAATTTTCCCGAACTTCTTTACAAGCAATGACATAGAATCTTTGCTTATCTGTTTGGATGTCTTCTTGACTAGACAAGGTGAGTCTATTTTCACAGCAACTAAAGCTTTGGTGATTGGGGTGGTCGATTGATCACCCTCTCGGCTCTGTAATTCAAACTCATGTGCTTTTAAATTAGAAAAAAGATCATATAGTTCAAGCTTGTTCGAATCTTTTGATTCTCTCATGGCCAATGTTTTTACATCCCATCTTTTGGTAATCCTCTCATCACCTTTAAGATCAATTCTCTGCTTGGATACACCTTTCCAAGATCTACTAGATCAATGAATATACTTTTTACCCTCTCATCGAACTCAATCATGGTTTCTCCAGTCTTCATCTTGATATTGTAAAATTTTTGGGTTGCAAAAAATAGCTTATTCTCTTTTATTTGCTCGTTGCCTTCACAAAGTTGGATCAAATTTTTCCAAATCTCTTTAGCAGTCTTACACATATTTATCTTGATAAAGGTGCTTTTATCAAGTGTCTTGTACATAATATCCATGGCCACGTTGTCTAAGTTTGTCTTCCTTTTGTCTTTAGTCGTCCATTCTCCTTTTGGTTTCTCCATCATATGCATGACACCACTACTAACAACAATGGAAATGTTGGATTTGGTGATGGTAATATGGTCGTGGATGATGACATACCACATGTCATAATCATGTGCAGCTAGATGTGATTGCATCCTTATCTTTCATTCATCAAAATCTTCTTTGGAAAACAATGTAATTTTGATGAATGAATTAATTTGAAATTTGTTCAAAGAAAGAAAGATTCCTCGCTCTTATACCACTTGTTAGGATCATGTAGTGCGTGTAGAGGGAGTGAATACACCACTGAATTTTCATTGACTTTGTTAGATAGGTTCAGTCGTTATCACAACGCACTCGTGCCCTATGCGTGGGTTACCCAGCATGCGGACTGGCTACCCACGCGAGGGGGCATGCCCTGCATGGGTTGGTTAGCCCTGTTTTAGGGCAACCCACATGAAGGGGAATGCTACGCGTGGGTATGACATGCAATTTCAACGTTTTTCCCTTATGTTTTGGTCCTATAACATGCATGTAAGGGTCTGAGTTGAATCTTGTGAGCATGATGCATGAAAGGTTGTCGAGAACGTGGAGAAATACTTACGTGGATCGCTAACTATGCGTAATGTATGATGGTCTAATTATTCATATTCATGAAAGTTATTTAAGTTTGAAAGCGTGATATTTCATGAAAAGTTAAGAGACATGTATACTTTCCTTCTAAATAGCATGAATGTTTTTCAAACATGAAAGTTTTATGAGCATGTTATGAATGAGAATGAAATAAATGATAATGATATGAAGAAGCATGAAAAAGTTATTTTGACGTCTTATGTGTACTTGTAATAGCAGCACGGGACTGATGCTCCTGGATAAGCTCTTGGGAGGCCTTTCCAAACAAAGAACGAAAGATGTGAATATTGGCTTCGGCTAGTATGAGACGTTATACATATTGGCTTTGGCTAGTGTGGGATGTACCAAATGATATACTTAGACTACATAACTATTTACATGATCATGAAACCCAATTATTGTGCTCTTAAGGATGGTTACCACATTTGCATATAATTCATAGCCCAAAATAAAATATATACTTTTATGTTATATCTACGTCCTACACGTTTTATGTATGTACTTATTATTATAAACATATTCTTGTTGAGTTTTTAGACTTAATATGCTTGGATGATGCAAATGAAAATGAAGTGTTAATTATTTAAACGATGGTCATGAGGCTAAGTATTCGAGGAGGCGAGAGGATTGCATGACACGGCTGTCCGCGAACCCTATATCAAGAATGTCCATGAAATTTTATGCATTCTATTAATGCCATGCATATTTTATTTGAACTCGTGTTTTTATAACATTAAGATCAAATATTTATAGTTTCAAGTTTTGCATGTATGAGGAAGTTTTTGCGTTCAGTATGAGACTCGTGTGTTGGTCGAATTTTAGCGTTCTTTGGTTCAAGGAAAATTTATATAAGTTTCTAGTCATGTGATTTTTGAGTCATTTGAATGAGTTAAATTTATGCATGGTATGCTAAACTTGCGAACACGACATATATATTACTAAAATTTCAAAAATATTCTGCATGTTCCGTACTATATTTTCATCAGTATGAATGAGAAATATGGGACATCACATTTATAATTATATTAATTAATATTTATAATATTTTTATACAATGAGATCTAGTATGATATGTTTATTTTAATATAATATTCAAATAAATATAAATAATGTTTATAATTGTAATCAATAAAATAATCTTGATAAATAGAATGTGTGTCAATCTATTTTAATTTAAAAATAATATTGGACTTAAAAATAATTTAAATAAAATATAAAATTGACTTTATAACTTGATAATGTATTAATTAAACTATTTTCAATAGTTCATTTACTAATTTGATATTTTATCAATAATTCGTGTACCAAAATGACTTTTACTCTTTTTTAAATATCTGCAGCCGCATAATTTACTAAATTTCAGGTGAAATAACTATATATTCTTTAATATTGTTCTTATATAAAACTCGATCGATATAAAAGTTTAAAATGGCACTTCTAAATTTCAACTATATGATACATATAATATTTAATTTCTGTAAATTTTAATTGAAAATACCACATTCTTTGTCACCTTTTTTAGATAAATATCACATTTACTATCATATATGTCTATCATGATTTTTTATTACTTAAATATATCTAAAGGCAAAACAGAATTTTTATTATTACTTAAATATCTCTAAATATGCAAAACAAAATTTTATAACCCTATTTTATGACATATAACTTAATATTAGAAAAATCTATTAATTAAAGATAAAATAAATTTACTTGTTCGCAATTATATAAAAGTTACTAAAATCATCCACAGCTCATACCATTATAATATTAATTTTGATATTATCAAATGTTAAAATCTTAAATACCTCTACTACAAGAATTATTCTACAAAATGCCAATATGATATACACTTAGAACCGTTAAAATAGGCTGAACTCATCGAGTCAAGCCGTCTCACGATGAAAATTATGCGTGCTTGGTTACCAATTAGTAGCTCGTTTGAAGATGGGCCAATCCGTTTGGACCACGGGTTGAGGCGGGTCATCCCGCTAGTTTTTTTATATTTTGTTTATTATGATCGTTCAAACGTTTTTGTAAAATTTATATTATTTTAAGAATGATTGATAAATTTTGAAATATTTATATTATTTATATTGTTATCGGTCGATAAATTTAGAATGATTTTTATTATTTATAATTTGATATATTTATATTATTTGATATATTTATATTGTTGATAATGATTTATATATGGTTATTGGTTGATGAATTTTGAATTTTGACAATTTGACTCGTCTAATCCACAACTAGGGATGTGCATTATATGGTCAAAATCGACAAAACCAAAAATCCAAACTGAAGAAACTGAAAACCAATCCAAACCATAATTCGAATTTATTATTTTGGTTTTATAACTTAAAACCAAAATTATTATGGTTTGGTTACGGTTTTATGTACTTCAAAATCAAACCGACCGTTTAAACTGTACTTTAATAAAATAAATTTTTTATTTATATTTAGACAATTGGTAAGTGAATATAATTTCAATAATTTAAATATAAATTATTGTATATTTATTTTTATATATTTTTTATGCATTAAATTTATATAAATTATTATAAATTTACTAAAATGTTTCTTACAAGATATTTGTATACATTTTAAAATAATTTAATGTATAAATTGCATAATTAGAAAAGCGATAAAAATAAATTTTATTAAATTTTATAATTGTAAACTCATAAAACCTAACGAAAAATTATATAAACTGAATTTAAATTACAAATTTACAACTCGTAGAATGATACATAATTAATCAATTGAATTTGTTTTTAAAACCGCAAAACCGACCGTATAAACAAGACCGTAGTAAAATAAAATTGAACCAGACCGTAATTAAATGAGTTGGTTATCGGATTAGACATTAAAAAACGTAGACAGAAAAACCAAACCGTAATTATGTAAAATCGGACCAGACCGACTGTTGCACACCCCTATCCACAACACTTGATAGATTGTGTTGGGGTTTCTGAGTCCGTTGAGTTGGAAGGATGACCCACCCCACCATGTTTACTGGTGGGCCTAGGCGAGACGGGGTTAGGTGGGACAGTTAGTTTGACAACTCTGTATACACATAACTAAACACTAACATAACTAGGGACGAGAAAAATACCAAAATTTTTTGTATGACAAAAAAATATTCTACAATATGGTAAGTACGAAACCTAATGTTTTGGTGTGAAATTTGGAAAAATTTATTATATATCGAAATATTAAAACACTATATATAAATTAAAAAATATGATATATATGTAAGAAAAATGTCAACATTTTAATAAACTCAATCATTTTCAACATACTTTTACTACAACAATATAATTTTATTATCCTGAACACTTGGACGCCAATTAAGTTGGTCTAAAACCCGATCGATGGTACGTTTCAGTACTCTCTATAACAAAACCTTGTTGCTCTCAGTTTTATTATACGGAGTACTAAAACACACAATTGGATTTTAGACCAACATAGCTGGTATTAGGGGTGGAATCGGGTCGGGACCCATCCCATAACCCCCTTACCCGATTCCCATTCCGATAGGAATTGTGATATTTTTTTTCTCCCGATCGCGCACCCGAGAAGTGTCGGGACCCGAATTCTTCGGGATCCTGAACATTCGGGATCTTATCGGATCGGGAGAGGGTAATCCCGAATAATATTTTTTTTAAAAAACATTCTATGAAAATATTTTTTAGAAAAAATTATGAAAAAAATCAAACAATTTTTTTTAATACATTAAAAATAAATTAAATTTTTTTATATATAACCATTAAAAAACTAAAACAATTTTTTAGTACATTACAAATAAACTAAAACAACTACTTAATTAATAAAAAAACATATAATTATTCATAATAATAAAAAAACAAAATAAAAATTTATAACTAAATGTTAATATTAAAAAAAATAAATATAAAAAATATTATATGGTATATAATTATAAAAACATTAATATTAAAACATAAGATTTTAAAAAAAAATTATTTTTTTAATTAAAAAATATTATTAAAAAAATATTATTTTTATATTCGGGTCGGGTCGGGAATCCCGTCGGGAAGAGTAGCCTATCCCGATCCCGATCCCGAAATTAATCGGATCGGGAAAATTTCGGGTCGGAAAACTTTCGGGACGGGATCGGGTTGGGAATCGTGACGGGTCGGGATTTATATAAAATTTGCCACCCCTAGCTGGTATATATAGGGGAATGATATTTACATTCCAAAAATTTATAAACACACTCCACTGTTAATCTTTATTGTGATTTCTTACAAAATTACCCCCACTTAATTATTTCATATTTTTTTAAGTCTAATATAACCTTCTTTATATATATGTCTCTTTCCAAAAATATTCACTACATTTATGGGTTATGAAGATCATCTCACATTTTTTCATTAAAATTATTTTTGATAAGATTTTAAAATGCAATAGATTAATGATTTACAAAGTTTGATTTGCAATCATAAGATGTAATCATAAATTTGGAAAAACTTTATAAATAAAGTGTGGGGATTTCTTTGAAAACTTGCTTGATAAATATTTTGAGTTGTATGAACATCAATAAATTATAATATGTGCATAACTAATTAAAAAAACAAAGACGACAAAAAGAATTTAACATGTCATTTGGAAAAAAAAATTCAAACTTTAATTAAATTATGTATAAAAATTGAATAAAACATAATTAATTAGAATAACAGTAATCTTAAAAGCATGTAAATGTATATTTTTGTGAACTTATTATATGAACAAACAAAAACGTGGCTCATTTAACATTGAAAATTTAATCACCTTTTAATATAATTTTTTTTACAAATTTTAAAACTTGAAAATATCTACATGAATATTTACATTTTAACAATTTTATCCCCATTATCTTTTGATTAAAAATTTCAGAAAAATCTCATCTTTAAGTTAAATTTCGTTAGAAATAAACTAGTCCCAAAAATAAAAAAAAATTGCTTCAAATATTAAATTATTATTATTTTTGAGAGAGTGACAACAATCGACGTAAGAATTTTCTTTATTTTAATATTTGTTGCAAATGCTACTTTTATTATTTTCTCAATATCGTCAACAAACTATAAATTTTGAATAATATAATCATTCTCTCATGTTAAGGAAAGTGAAAGACGACCAAAGAAATTAAAATTTTGAAATGATCTAAATTAAATAAATAAAATATAATAGAAAAAATGAATAAGTAGTA
This sequence comes from Henckelia pumila, assembly GCF_033568475.1. Taxonomy (NCBI): domain Eukaryota; kingdom Viridiplantae; phylum Streptophyta; class Magnoliopsida; order Lamiales; family Gesneriaceae; genus Henckelia; species Henckelia pumila. The sequence goes on along the minus strand of NC_133120.1, from coordinate 128,941,155 downwards.
AGATTGAATGATTGATAAAAAGGTATATTAATCTAATAAAAATATAGAATAATTAAGTAGGGGTAATATTGTAAGAAAATACATTAATAATCATAAGTGAAGTGCAATTATAAATTTTTGGAGTGTAAATATCATTCTCCATATATATATATATTGTTCAGGTTAACAAAATTATATATACACATACACAAAGCTCTTATAAGATGGTTTCACCGTCAATTTTGTGATACGAATTTCTGACCTAGCTCGACTAATAAAAAATATTAGTTTTTATTAAAGCAATGGATTGAGTTGATCCAGTCTACCATCTCACTCACATATAAATATATAAAAAGAGAATATAGTCAAAATGGTCATGTAAGTTTGTCCATTTTGTATTTTGGTCCTCTAAGTATTTAATTTTGGGTTTTGGTCCTATAAGTTAAGTTATAATTGGTTTTTAGTCCTTTTTTCATAGAGTGTTGACGTAGCATCAGAAAATGCTGACGTGACAGCTAAAAATGCTTAAGTGACATTGAAAAATGATGATGTGTCTGTTGTGGCATCAATAATTAAATGTTATGTTTTCAAAATCGGACTGTACCGACTGGTTCAACCGGTTCGACCCGGAACTGGTCACTGATTTGATCCGAAACACTTCCAAAAACCGTTTTAACGGTTGAACCGGCAGAACTTGTCAAGAACCGAAAAATTGGTTTTTCGATTTTTTTTTTGAAAAATTAGTTTTTTTATTTTAAAACCTTAATTTAATATTTTATTATATATATACATGATTATTTGAATTTTTTTTTTCGTTAAAAATATTTTTTTATTAATATTAGAGTTTATAATTTTTTTGAATATATTTATATAGTAATTTAGTTTTCAAACTACGATAAATATATATTTTTTCTATTTATATGAATTTTTTAGGCATTTATAATTTAAAATATACTATTAATTATATTATATTATATAAACGGTTTTTCGATCGAACCATCCGATTAAAATAGTCCAACCAGTTGGATCATTTTTTTAAGTTAGATCAGTTTGATCACCGGTTTGGTTATAAAAACATTGCTTAAATGAAAAATGACTAAAAACCAAAATATAACTAAACTTACGGGCCCAAAACCCAAAATTAAATATTTACAGGAATAAATTACAAAACAAGAAAAATTTCAGGATTATTTTGGCTATTATTCCTATATAAATAATATGCATATTGGTTATCGGAAAAATTGCATATATCACCCCTGTGAAATCACGTGTTTACTGATAACCCCCTATGAAATTTTTTTGAGCTAGAAGCCCATTATGATTCTAAATCTGTAGCATACACCCCCTTCTGGCTAAAAAATGACTAAAATGCTCTTAATGTTATAATACAATTTAACATTAAAATATAATTCGTGTATGACAAATATTATGATAAAATAATTATATATAATTTTCATATTTATTTAAATAAAATTTGATTATTTTACTCAATTAAATATAGAATTATAAAACAAAATTAATTTAATTATTTATTTAAGTAAGAGTATTTTTGTTAATTTTTAATTGGAAAGGGTGTGTATGCTACAAATTTTGAATCACAGGGGGTTATTAGCTTAAAAAAATTTCATAGAAAGTTATTAGCAAACTCGAAATTTCACAGGGGTGATATATGCAATTTTCACTTGGTTATTCACAGAATAATCACATACTAAAATAATAAGAATAACCATACTCAAAATATATAACCACCTCATAAAACTTATATTTATATTGCAATATAAATTCTCAATCATTCATATATGATATATTATTGATTCAGCCCCAAAAAGTTAAATTATACGAAAATGACAACAACAAAGAAAATGTTAGTTTATTATTATTATTATATTAATTAGTGCAACAACACTTATCGTCAACAAGTGATAGAAACGAAAGGTTGGAAGTTTCTTGATGGGAAAACGGAAAATGGACGTAGACATGCAGCTGTATTTGTTGGTTTGTACAAAGATTTAAACTTTTTTTTAGTTCCATCTTTAATTATGCTTCAATCCAACTGCAAACCATATAATTGGGACCCCCATGCATTTAATTCTTTGCCCCTTTCCACAATTTCGTCACATAATTTATCCCCCCCTTTTTCTTTTCAAATCCAAACTCATTAAGCCATGCATCCAAATGACGGCAGGAAATTTCACGGATGGCCATTACCCGCGAACAACCATCCGTCTCCCATATAAATACGGAGGTGGGTTTTGTAATTCGTCCAAGAAAGTGAAGTGAAAGAGGTCCAAGTTTACTTTTTTGGTGAATACAGTTGGGTTTTTTTTTTTTTTTACGCACCGAGGTGGATTAGTAGACTTGATGATGGAAATAGAGGCGGCGGGCGGTGGCGCGGATGCTGTGACGGGTGGTGCTTCCGGCGGCGATGTTGAGAAGGGCTTTTTGCGCAGCGGCGGCGAAGCTTATTTGGTGTGGCAGGATCTCACGGTGGTGCTGCCGAACTTCGGGCAGGGGCCGACGAGGAAGCTGCTTCATGGGCTAAACGGGTTCGCTGAACCGGGTCGGATCATGGCCATTATGGGTCCTTCGGGCTCTGGCAAATCCACCCTTCTTGATGCCTTAGCAGGTATTTTGCTTTTTTTAATTGTATCCAGTGTTCATGAATTGGTAGAAAGGGAATTATAATATATATTCAGCAATATCTGGAGACTGGAGCCATGGGGGCGTATCTGACCGAAAAAGGAATAAAATTGCAAAAGAACCGACACCTCAAATGTATTGTATGATTAGTATTTGACCTGATTTTTTCAGGAAACCAGGAATTTTAGGAAAGAATGAAATCATGTACTATAATTATTACTAATTTTGCAAATTTGTGGGGGTTGACTTCTGTGATCATGGTACTAGCCCACCCCTAATGTTTGCTTAAGATCAATATTAGATCAAAAGGCTACTAGCTGGTATGAGTATGAAGTAACTGATAACAAACAAATGATACCATTTAGGTAAATTCTATGCTGCAGCGGAGAAGTTCTCTCGGTGTATTACCAGCCACTGGATGGCGGTAAGCCCCATCTGTTTTGGTGGGGTCCACCACGATCCAATGGTTTTCCTATGCAAAAGGAGAAGTTCTCCCGGCGTCGCACAGGAGAGAACCACCATTAATTGGTTTTGACTTGTTTGGAGGAGAGTAGGGGACAGTGAACTCAATTATATGAATGAGTTGTTGTGCAATTATGGTTGCCAGCTCAAATTCATGTAGGCTCGTAATTTATTGGGGCAATCTGTACAGAATTGCCCATCATTATTTTTTCCCTTAAATGTTCTCCATTTGGATTGAACTTTTGGTTTTATTATTATTATTTTTTTGGGTCTATGGATCTGGATAAAAAAAGGAGCTTTCGATGTTTGGAACTCTGAAAATTTTGATTTTAGCCAGCTCGCGGAGAGAATTGTTGTGGACTAATGCTAGAAAGGATGGAAATGAGAGAATTTGAAAATAATAGAGAGACATGGTTTGTGTGATGTTGATAGAGAGGAAAGGACTTTCAATTTATGCAACTTTATCAAATGTTGGATCAACAGTTATTGAAGAAAATCAAGAATGATAAAATTGGCAATATATCTACACAAGAATAAAATCGTCGATAGTGAAACGAGCCTATCATTTGTAGGGAAAAACTTGGTTTTTTTGTTTTGATATCATTTCTTCATTCACTAATATGATCAGCTTATGACAGGTAGATTGTCAAGAAATATCGTTATGACTGGAAATATTCTTCTGAACGGAAAGAAGCAAAGACTGGATTATGGTGTTGTTGTGAGTATCCTCATACCCCGTGGGATTGAATCACGAGTTTTAGCTACTTTTTCTGCCGATATTTCTGCATTTCAATGATTGGTGACCAATGAACTTACACTGATTTTCCAGGCTTATGTCACACAAGAAGATGTTTTGTTAGGGACTCTTACACCAAGAGAAACTTTAACATATTCAGCACATCTCAGGCTTCCAGCCTCGATGACTAAAAAAGAAATCAAAGTGATAGTCGAATCAATTATTACGGAAATGGGGCTTCAAGATTGCGCGGATCGTCAGGTTGGGAATTGGCAGTTACGAGGGATAAGTGGTGGAGAAAAGAAAAGATTGAGCATCGCACTCGAAATTCTAACACGACCTCGTCTACTCTTTCTTGATGAACCTACTAGTGGACTTGATAGTGCGGCAGCTTTCTTTGTGACTCAAGCCATTAAAAATCTTGCTCGTGATGGGAGAACGGTGATCTCATCCGTTCATCAACCAAGTAGTGAAGTGTTCACTTTGTTTGACGATCTATGTTTGCTGTCAGGGGGAGAAACAGTGTTCTTTGGAGAAGCAAGAATGGCTGTAAAGGTATTATAAGTGTATTGAGATACAATGATTCATTTTCTATTTTTATCTGATCATAATATTCAGTTATATTATTTTACTTTTCAGTTTTTTGCTGAATCAGGATTCCCCTGTCCAAGTAGGAGAAATCCTTCGGATCATTTCCTGCGATGTATTAACTCAGATTTTGATATCGTTACAGCCACGCTGAAAGGTTCACAAAGACTTCGTGTACGGATCCAATACCTGTCTTTCCCCCTCTATAATTTTTTTTTTGCCTAGACTTAAGTTGGCTAGTTCATTTTTTTACCAGTTTTTCGTTGGACTTGAAATCACGCGTGACAAAAATTTAAGCCGGACTCTCTAAAAAATTCTTGTGGAACATGTTGTATGATGTTAGAACGATATAAAGAGCAATTTTATGATGCTGACCGCACTTCAGAATATTCACATCCGACCTCTCTCATAACAGGAAACACACACAACATCAGATCCCTTGATGAATATGGCAACTGCTGATATCAAATCAACACTTGTTGAGAAATACAGGTTCTCCGAGTATTCAAGAAAGGCAAGATCGAAGACTCAAGAAATATCTGCAATTGTAAGTTTCGAAATCGAAGCTATCATTTGATGAGATTTATATTTGTTTTTCTTGTTAAAAGAGTACAAGACACTCAGATACTTAGCACACTGCTAAAAATTGCTTATTTTTTCTTCTGTTTTGCCTAGTTTAGTAACATGATATAAATTGATGACGCTAGAAGAATATTGTGATGAATCACAGGAAGGACTTGAGATTAAAACAATTAAAGGAAGTCAAGCAAGATGGTGGAAGCAGCTTTTAACATTGACAAAGCGATCATTCTTAAACATGAATAGAGACATCGGATATTACTGGTCCCGAATTGTCATATATACCATTGTTGCTCTTTGTGTCGGCACCCTATTCTATGATGTCGGAACCAGTTATACCGCAATCTTGGCTAGGGGAGCATGTGGCGGGTTCGTCATAGGTTTCATGACCTTCATGTCGATAGGAGGATTTCCATCATTCATCGAAGAAATGAAGGTTTGATCAAATGTGCATGATTTCATAAAAAATAAACACGTAAAACTCAAGAAAGGACACACAGAGACTCAAGAAGTTTTATTGATTTTCTTGATCAAACAGGTCTTTCATAAAGAAAGGCTTAACGGATATTATGGCGTGGCTGTGTTTATATTGTCGAACTTCTTGTCTTCGTTTCCGTTCTTGGTCGCTGTCTCTGCCATTAGTGGGACAATCACAAACTTTATGGTGAAATTTCGGCCAGGATTTCCTCCTTATGCCTACTTTTGTATGAATATTTTTGGATGCATTGCCATGGTAGAAAGCGTAATGATGATCATAGCTGCTCTGGTTCCCAACTTCTTAATGGGGATCATCGCTGGAGCCGGAGTTCTCGTAAGTAATCCTTTGTAGGGGCTGATTCATATAGTTGCTCGCAATATTTCCAAAATCTATTCATCTCTTCTTAGTTTATTGCCTAACACTATCATGTATTCGTGCAGGGGATTATGATGATGACCGCAGGATTCTTCCGTTTGCTACCGGATCTTCCCAAGGTCATTTGGCGCTATCCAATTTCATTCATCGGCTACGGAGCATGGTCCCTGCAGGTATTGTCCACATGTTTGTGAAAATTTAGTTAATCATGAAGTTGGTTTTGATCAACAAATTTGGACCTTCTTTAGTTGTAGCAATTCATACTTCATGAATGGGACAACAAAAATACGGTAACACGGTAAAAAATGCAGGGAGGAATGAAGAACGACATGATGGGACTCGTGTTTGATCCATTATTCCCTGGTGACCCAAAACTAACCGGCGAATATGTCTTGACAAACATGTTTGGAATCTCGCTGGACCATTCGAAATGGTGGGACTTATTGGCAGTATATGGACTTATCATTGCTTACAGATTCGTGTTCTTCCTCATTCTCAAGTTAAAGGAAAGGGCCGGCCCTCTCTTCCATTCGCTCTACACGATGAGAACCCGATACCACTTGAGTAGGCAGCTCTCGTTTCAGAAGAAGCCACGCATTCTTTCCAATCGGCACCAAAACGTCCGGTCACTGTCGTCTCAAGAGGGTCTTACTTCGCCTATGCCTTAGGATCAGCGATACATATACGACATGTAAGTTGCTGTTACATATCCATGAAAATCACATCGGTACATTTTATGCGATTCTTTCTTTGTTAGAATAAAGCAATTATACTGGGAAATACACAAGGTTTCAAATAGAGGGTGTCATAGTGAAAATTGTGCCATATTTGTGATGAACAATGATTTTACAGTTTGTTTCAGACTAATGTTTTCTTGAATTTGTGGGCAGTATATATCGCTCTGTAATTTTATTTTACTTTATTGACTTGTATAACTTTTCTTTCGCCTTATACCATGCTGCATGCTTATGCCCTTTTCGACAGGGATCATTCTTGTGATCACGAAAATATGCTTAGGATTGATTGGTGTGATAATAATCTAATCTATCCAACAAATTTTACATATGAATAACATTTCACCCCTTATCATTTCCCACACTATTGAGTACTTAATTTTCTTTGTTATTTTCCACACATCAATTAGCACTTTCCTTTAGCTTGAATTCCATATTTGCATTGGGTTTAATTTAATTACTAATTAATTTCCCACACCTCAATGAACACTTAGTTTCCTTTGTTATTTCCCACGCATCAATGAATTTTATAGTAGAATATTGTTTGTTAATACTTAATTCATGTCTTAAAGTAAAAAGTTATTAATTTAAAGTTATCTTAAATTTTTAATAAATCTAAAAAAATTATTAATTTTGTGGAATTATTTTCAATTTTATCGTTATAGCTATGTTATTAATTTAATCACTTTTTTGAACATAACATATTGATTATTAAATATTTTGAGAAAAAAAAATACTAAATCGAATAATTAAATTTAATTATCTCGTTCAAGCCAATTTAAATCATATCATAAGTCGTTTCACTTCGATTGGAAATGTATTCCTCTAATTTATTCAATCATTCATTTATTTTTTGGGATTTGATACTAGCTAGACTTGCTGATGTTTCGATTTTTAGGAAGAGATATTATAAAAATAATGGTGAGGACTAATTGTGTCATAGTTTTGAAAATTTTATAGGGATCAAAAACTATAAGGACTAAAACTATAATCAACAACAATGATTTTTTCTTGTCCAAGGTAAAAATTATACTCCCGTCATCTCACTTATTTATGTTTGTGTATTTTATGTTTTCAAATATATATTAAGAAAGTGTTTAGAAAAATGAATTTTATAAAGTACTTTCTCATTTTGTCCTTATTTAATGAAAATTTTAATAATATGAATAAACTGATCATATTACAGTATGAAAGATAATAAAGTAAACTGAGACGGAGAGAGTTTAATTATAACTATTTTCGTATTGAACAATTGAAACATGTGTTTGTTTGAACTGTTGTATGATTTAAAATATTTGAGTTGTGCAATTACCACCAACTATAGCTTGTAGTAAAACACAATCTCTTGATCCTAGAGTTTATAACAAAAATCTATGAATATTGTTTTACGCATTTCAACAAATATATAACATATGTTATTACTTTAAAGTTGTTGACTAAAATATAAATCAAACTCAAGGTATAAATATGTAATTGCACTATTTATTCTTTTTTTTTTAACAATAAATATATGAGTTGAATTGTGAATTTACTCATATGTCGTTTTCTTATTAATATCTTCAATATTTAATGTGTTTATTATTATTATTATTATTATTATTATTATTATTATTATTATTTGGTTGAGCAAATAATTCTAAATATAACATATATAATTAAAATGTCCTCATTTATTTAATTTAATAATTAATATTGTTGTCATTTTCAAGGATTTTAAAGGTGTTTCATGTTATTTTATAGATTAGTCAATGATAATTAATTGTGTCAATTTATTTATTCAAGGTATATTAATTGATAATATTTAATTCATCTTGTTAGGATCGAAAGCGTGTGTAGAAAGGGGTGAATACACACTTTTAAAATATTTTGAGCTAAAATAGCTCGTTATTAAAATGTTCAAAAACGAACCCAACACCGAGAAATTATATCGAGTTTGGTTACAAAACCAAGCGAAACACACTCAACATAATCCTCTAAAATTTTGAGAAAAACAAAAAATAAATCGAAAAAATAAATTTCACTATCTGGTTTAAGCCAATTGAAATCATATCATAAGTTGAGGTTCAGTTTCACTTACATTGGAAATGTATTCCCCTCAATTATTCAATCCTTCATTTATTTTTTGGGATTTGATAATCTAGCTAGACTTCTGATATTTCAGTTTTTAGGAAGAGAGATTATAAAAATAATGGTGAGAATTAATTGTGTCATAGTTTTGAAAATTTTAGGTATAAAAAATTATAAGGACTAAAATTGTAATCAACAACAATGATTTTCTCTTATTCAAGGTAAAAATTATTCTCTTCGTCTCACTTATTTAAGTTTGTGTATGTTTTCACATATATTAAGCAAGTTCTTATAAAAATGAATTTTGTAAAGCAAATTCTCATTTTTTCCTTAGTTAATGAAAATTTTAATAATATGGATTTAATTTAATATGGATAAATTGATAAAATAGTAGGAAAGATAATATTTAATATGTAAAGTAAACTATATAATTGAGACAAATGAAAAAATAAATATAGTTTAAATAAATGGGACAAAAAGAGTATAGTTATAATTAAGTTTCGTGTTGAACAATTGAAATATGTATTTGTTTGAATTGTTGTACGATTTAAAATATTTGAGTTGCGCAATTGCGAGCAACTATAGCTTGTAGTAAAATATAAACCTCTTGATCATACAGTTTATAGCAAAAATCAATGTATATTTTTTACGCATTTCAACAAATATATAACACATGTTATTATTTTAAAGTTGTTAGCTAAAAAATAAATCAAATTTAAGGTATAAACATGTAATAATACTACAAGAAAAACAATGATCAGAGACCGATAAATATCACAAAAAAATAAAGTTATTCACGTAATATTCTCGCTTCAGTAGCTAAATAGATATTGAATCATAGTGACAAGTTTGAACTTGTCCGTAAAAAAAGCATAATAGTTGATTTTAAAAAGCTAAACATTTAAAATTTGATAACTTTGTTCTCGACCAAATTACATTGTTGTCACGTGCAACGCGCGTGCACTTTTTTAGTATTATATAAATATGTGAGTTTCATTTTGAATTTACAATACTATCTTTTTTTATTATTACATAATTAATTTTTTTTCTTAATTATTTATTTATGTGTCTTTTCAATTAATTTATTTATTTAAAACATAATATATATACCATCTGATAAGATCGGTTTGGGGGAAAATATACAAGTTTAAAAATATTTTGAGCTACAAAAGCTCGGTTCTTGAAATATTGAACACCGATTAATTAAATCGATTTTGGTTTTCAAACTAAGCGAAAGACATTCAAAATAAACTTACGTAGAAACTGATTAACAGTTTGTAAATAATTTGAAAAAGATATATAATTTGAAATAATAAAATCAGTTTGGTTGAAGCATTTTATCGAACACTTTGAATGCAATATTTTGGTATATGAAAAACAAATAAAATGCTTCAATAATGTATCTTAAAAACAATAGCAATAAGTAATAAATTCGATAAAGAAATAGACACGAATTTGTTTATGGATGTTCGGAGCTCAATCTTCTACGTCACCCATCCTTCCTCCTCGGAAGGATCCACTAGAAGACTTTGATTTATACAACCTATTTGTACAAACACACTCCAGTTTAGGACTTACCCACTGCCTAAACAAAAACTCCTAGCACACTCGATTGTAGGTCACAAGCTCACAATCCGCATAAAGTTTAACATCTCTTATGTCAAGACTACAAACACAATCTTTAACGTCTTTGTGTTAAGACTCTCACTCAACTAATCTATGAAATACATCTCTCTTGAGTGAGTTGGGGTGTGAAGAACTAGACTGTTAAGGCTCAAGAATTCTGATGTGTTCTTCAAACCAAGGGCAAGCTCTCAACTAGCTGATAAATCTTGTTTAGACGCCCTTCTTCTCGTATAATCTGCCCATGCTTTGAATCCCCTTCAAAAGCTTGTGTTAGATCTTCAATATGTTGTATTTATAGGCTCCAAGAGTGATATAACAGTTAGATACAGAAATAGAGCCGTTGGGAAATTATGTACTATTGAGCAGACTGAAACTGGTGCGAAACTGAATTTGGTGCAAAACTGAAGTACTGTAGAAGTTGAGAAAATCAGTTTAGCAAATTCAGTTTTGGAGCGAGACTGAAATACTGTAGAAGTTTGGGTACTGTAGCAGCACTGTAGCAGTTTGGGTACTGCAGCAGTTTGACAAGCAAAACTGAATTGAAAATCTAGATGCAGTTTGGAATGATCCGTTGATATTTGAGCAAAGTGATAAACATGAAAATTTTACTCTTTTCTTGGCTTTCCACAACATCAAGAATCACTCAATTCGGATTTCATATGAGAGAGTTAAGCTCGAAATACCAAACCTGTTCCAAAACAGTCGAGTGAATGTGGTTCATCGAGTGTTATATCTCTTGATACGTCGATTGCTGGGCAAAGTGATTAACATGAAAGATGTAGCACTTTCTCTTATATTTCTATGGAATCAAGAATCACTCCATTTCGAGTTTATATGAGAGAGATATACTCGAAATATCAGACTATGCCAGAAATTTTGCTTTGCAGAATTTCAGTTCTGAACCAGAGATTTCAATGCAATTTAGCAGCTTTTTATGCTTTGATTAAGACTTCGACTTGTGAATATGATTTGTAGATCATTTTCGTAGCATTCTAACACATGCTGAATCATTCCATTTGGATAACAGAGCTGCAAGATATGACCAAAATACCATAATTGCTTGAGATAAACAGATTTTGTTTTATGCTCGACTGGTCCAGTTCAGTTTGGTCTTGAGACGTCATTTTGATCTAGATAACATCCATTTTTTCCCAACTGCAATCATCTTGGCTCTAACCATTTTCATCATTGAGCTGTGAGATATCATCAAAACACTAAAACTCGCCAAAAATTCAGTTTGACTAAATTTCAGTTTTGGCTTTCATCTTGAATTTAACTTCTTCATAATAGAGTAAATATGTTAGAAATACAGTAACAAGTTTTGTTATCATCGAATCAAGATTGTTTGTGTTTCACAACCCAACGCTATCCTTTTCATCATTATTATATAATATAATATTATATTATATTTATAATTATATATATTATAATATAATTATAATTATAATTTATAATAATAATAATTTTATTTATTTATTTTATATAAATATGTGAGTTTTATTGTGAATTTACATTACTATCTTTTTTCATTATTACATAATTAATGTGTTTTTTCCGCAATTTTTTTTATGTGACTCTTAAATTAACTTATTTATTTACAAATTATACCATGCACTCTTTCAAATAAAAAACTAAAATACTATTAATATTTTTAAACTATTTTTTACCATGCTTTCTAATTTATTTTATTCGATTATATAATTCACACAATAACAAATACATAGAATATTTTTATGTTGTCCACTTTCAGTCAGTACTTACGTACCTTATTAAGGCAGTCTTAGTAGCACCAGTCTAGGGTCCAAGCCCAAAAGCCAATATTTATCATATAACTATTACTGCTAAAAGTCTTAACTAAGCTAATAGATATTCCCTAATAATATTAGAGATCTAGAGTTATACCTGTGTCCGTGTTCATCCCTTTGTTGTCGAAGGCCCTATCTCCTGGGTACGGCTCTACTACTACTTCGAAAGCACCTCGCTACTGCTCGAGCCTCGATGATTGGCTGGGAAACACTCAAAGGAACCGAGAAGTAGATGGAAACTTGAGAAATGAGCAAGTTATAATGAGCCTCGCATGCCTTATCTATAAGAGACAATTGGAAACTCCGATCCCCACTTCGAAAGCTCCAATCCCCACTTCGAAAGCTCCGATCTTTGCATGTCAGCCACATTGCTAGACTATCCTGATCGGAAGCTCTGATCCCATCTTCAGACTTTCTGATCTCATGCATGCGATTGCATGTCCAAACACTGGTGACACCTCACTAAGTGCGCATGTTCTAGCCTTCGGAAGCTCCGATCTCGCGTTCGAAAGTTCCGAACTCACCTTTTGCTTTCGATCTTCAATTGCTAAGGTTTGGTGCTTCCGAACCCACTTCAAAAGTTTCGATATGTTCGGTGGTTCTGAAACCCTGATTCACATTATTGATCCGGTTAATCACCTGGTTAATTATATTGGAATTTCCTAATTATGTTTAACCATTAAGCTCATAAAATGAGGTACGAGTTACTATAGTTGGATTTGGCTATGGTAATGAGACCGTCTGTGATTGTAAGGTCCAAAAGTCCACTAGCTTGATCACGATAATATTAAATTATTTATATGATTTTATGCATGTTATTTATGATATTTAATTGTTATATGATTTTATGCATTTTGAGTTGTGAGTTTAAATGCTATGTGATTTTATGGTGATATGTTATGCCTAAAATTTTATGTGTTGCAAGTTATTTTAATGTTTTCAAAATTGAAATTTAGACTGGACCGAAAGATCGAGACTAGCCTTCGAGCAAGTTGAGAAAATATTTTATGTTTAAGTTATAAGTTGATGCAGTGTATTTCATAAGTTGTGTGGGGTTTTTTTTTTTTTTTTTTAAAGTTGGTTTGCAACTAATGGGCCGACTCCTAATCCCATTAGTCACAAACTGAGTGAGCCTTCAAAATTTGCCAGCTCTTTTCTCTCCTCACTTTGGACGCCGCATGCTCTCTTTCCCCATTCCCTTTTCACGTTAAACTGCATCAAGCTAGGGCAAGAATTTGTCAAATTTTCGAGGCTAGAACATTCTCCAGTCTAGGTTAAATCCAAACGTCATAATTCAGACAAGTTTTTAACGTTTTGAAACCACCTTTCAAAAGTATAAGTAATTTGATATGAACCCTAGGCAGATTTATGATGTTGTTTGATGCATGATTTTGGAAAGTTTCGTGAGTATGATGTATAATCGTGAAGCGTGATGCCTTCCTGATGTGTTCGGTGTAATTTTATTGAGATTCAAAGGTTTCGATGTTTAAAAATTCAGAATTTTGGTGTGTATATATTGGATGTGAAGTTTGATTCAAACCTTTGAAATTTGGGATGTGTTGTTCAGATCTTTTGAAGTTTCCCATGTTTTTGACCCTTAAATTTCATGAGTGAGTGTTTAGTTTTGAAAAAGGACCGAAAATATCAAGAACGCGAGAGTCGCGCCTTGCGCGTACCGGCACCCGCACCTGCGCTGGGTGCAGCGGCAGCGCCCCCGCGCCCGCACTAGTGCAGGGGCGCCACTCACGGCCGCGCTGCCCAGGAATTTTTCATACCCCGTTTTTTTAGTCCTAAATTTTTGTTTATAATATTTTAAGGTGTTTTAATTATTTTTAAGAGTGTTTATGCAAAAAATTTCAAGTTTTGATATCCAGAACGGACATAACGACTCATGTGGATCGATTATGCTATGTAATGCATGTATATGACTTGTACCTTCAGGAAAACTATTTTTCCATGACAGTCACGAAATGTTATGAAGTATTTTATGCATGAATGGATTCCATATTGGTTTTAGCATGCATGACGTTTTTACTAAGATTATGAACATGAAAGGATGAAGTTTATGAACATGAAGTTTATGATAAGAAGTATGATGATGTACATTATGATAATATGATGTTTACATGAAAATATTTTGATGTTGTATGTGACTTTGTGGTGGCAAAACGAAACGAAAATGATGGGATTTGGAATTTCGAGATGAGCTCCGGAAGAGCTTATCCAAAATACGTGCTCAAGAAAATGTGGAAACGGCTCCTTGGGATGAGCTCCGGGGATGACCTTTCCAAATACATGCTCAAGAGATAAAGGAATTTGCTCTTTGGGATGAGCTTCGGGGATGACCGTTCCAAAACACGTGCTCATAGTTTCCACAAATGCATATATTTCATCATAACTATTTGACTGTTTTACGTTATGTTCAGTTATGTTTTATTTTAAGATATTTTAAGTTTCAAGTTAAACATGATTTTTAAATGCATTACTTGCTGAGTAATTTTAGACTCACTATACTTGAATGATGCAGGTAATGACGATACTTTAGATAATTATATTGATGAGTATGGAACTGGCCATGAAGAGGAGCAAACGGTCGGCCCGACGGGTGATGCATGAGAGCTCCGTTATGAACGATGTTATTTTGAAATTTATTTTGAGGAAGAAAACACAAGTTTTGTATAATTTGAAGTTGGCTTGGTTGTAGGGCTGGCAAAATTGACAAAATTCTCGACCCTTACCGATTTTCAACCTGTTCCCGTCCAAAATTTTTCCTGATCCGATCAAATTTGGGAACGGGATCGGGATCAACAACTCTACCCGACGAGATTCTCGACCCGACCCGACCCGAATATATTAATAATATTTTTAATTAAAAAAGAGAAATATTTTTTTGTAATTCTATTTTAATATTAATATTTTATAATTATCTCTCAAATAATTATTTTTTATATTTATATTTATTTGTTTTAATATTAATGTTGAGTTATAAATTTTCATTTGTTTTTTTATTATTCCGAATAATTATATGTTTTTATTATATTAACCAAGTAGTTGTTTTAGTTTATTTGTAATGTACTAAAAAGATGTTTTAGTTTTTAATGGTTATATACAAAGAAATTTTATTTTATTTTTAATGTACTAAGAAATTGTTTGAGTTTCTTCATAATTTTTTTTTAAAAAATTTCATAGAATTTTTTTTTAAAAAAATATTTTTCTTGAATTCCCTCTCCCTACCCGACGGAATCTCGAACATTCGGGTCCCGAAACTTTTCAGTTACGGGATCAGAAGAGAAAAAAAATCTCAATTCTTATCGGGACGGGAATCGAGTAAGGGGGTTACGGGACAGGTCTCGACCCGATCCCACCACTACCTGGTTGGAAATACTGCAAATTTTATTTTATTATCTTTTGCGGTTGTTGGTGCACATTTAAATATTTTTCTCTTTGTGATGAAGATTGATTTTATTAAAGATTTTTATTTCGCAAATTTTTCCGCAAAACATTAAAAAATGTATGTTCAGTAACATTCCAGAGTTTTGGGACGTTACAGTGATGACATACCACATGTCAGAATCTATGCAGCTAGATGAGCCTGCATTATGTTCTTTCAGTCGTCAAAATATTCTTTGAAAAACATCAAAATCTTGTTGTAGGACAAAATCTTTGATATGTGTGTTCAAAGCAAGAAAGATCATCTCTCTTATACCACTTGCTAGGATTGTTTAGTGTATGTAAAGGGTTGGGGGGATGAGTACACCACTTCGAATTTTCTTCGACTTTACAAATATGTTCAGTCGTGATCACACTGTACTACTTGAATCTTTCTTGGTTGTCTATGTCAATCAACCAACAGATATAATGTGCGAAATCAGGTCGACCGACAGATTGAACACTAATGCAGAAACTAAATTAAAATAAGAATGACACGAGAAATGTTATTGGATGTTCGCAAGGCCGAACCTCTTATGAGGCCAAAGAGGTCGCTGCCTTAGGGCCCGGCCCAACTGGGGGCCCATTTTTTTTAAAAAAACTTTTATTGTATTTGTTTGTGGTTTATGAAGCAAGAAATTGTAATGCCCTGATTTTACTAAAATCGAGTTTAATTGAGATAATCAGAGTTTTCAGTAGTTGAGGGCCGTTTTGATCATTCGCAAGGGTTATTTTGCAAACTTTGGGAAATTGAGGGACTAAAGTGCAAAACTTGAATTTTATATATATTATATCATGCAAGTTGACTCCCCATCACTTCACTCTTTCTCCCTTCTCCCTCCATACGTGCGTACTGAACCAGGAAACCCATGGAAGCTTTTTCAAGCTTTTCTACCGTCTGATTCGCATGATCCGACCGTCAGATTTTAGTTCCGAGTTGAGATTCACGATCACCGCAACGAAGTCTTCGTTTTGACGTAAGTTTTGCTACGATCCTCGAACTTTGATTTTTGTTGGGTCGTCAGAATTTGATAATCTTCGAGTATGTTGTTCTTGAGCTAGCATTGATCGTGTATTCGAAGTTGGTTCGGAAAAAAGAACGAAGTTTGGATTTTATATGATTTTTTGGAGCCTATTTCGAAAATGGGGTTTTGGATTTTGGTTGGATTTTGATTGTTTTGTTGGTTTAGAAGATGATATGGGTTTTTTGGAGTTTTTTGATGATGTTGGAGATTTTTGTTTAGACCGTTTATAGCCGTTATGCCGTCGAAATCGAGTTTTGATTATCGGTTGTTTTGTTTCGGTCTGATTTTCGGGTTTGGTTAGAATTAGTAGATTGATATCGAATCCGTATA
The DNA here is from genome assembly GCF_033568475.1 of Henckelia pumila. Lineage (NCBI taxonomy): Eukaryota > Viridiplantae > Streptophyta > Magnoliopsida > Lamiales > Gesneriaceae > Henckelia > Henckelia pumila. The sequence continues at coordinate 128,924,302 of NC_133120.1, read as the reverse complement.
TTCTTCATTTTAAGATTTGGATTGGAGTTTCGGGTTTGGATTGAACTTGAGAGTTGAATCGATTTGAGAATTAAAGATGGTATATTGTTGAGCTTTCCCGTTTCGATTCGTTTTGATTCGATTGATTATTGATTTGAATTCGTTGTTATTTTTCAAATTTGAATCTTCGACGAACTTGAAAGGTAAAAGACGACATTGAATTGAATGGGGTTGAATACTTGAGTTTGATTGATTCTCGAGTCCCGAAAATCACATACTGCATGTTTATTTGTTGGTGTGAACTTGATTGATTATTTTGTTTACACTTGCATTCATATTGAGCCGATTATTCGATTCGTTTTGAAAATAGACGATTTAGGGAGCTATATTGAAGTGACTTTGGATTTTGAGTTTTTTCAAGTACCAGAATACTTCTTATAGTTGCTCTGAAGTCTAGGGGTTTGAGTTGTGCGACATCCACCCCGAAAGGGAGTGTAGGTGTGTTGTTGTAAGGACTTGGCCCCGGGATCCCAACCGAGTACCGATCGACATTTCGATTATCTGATTTGATAATCCCGAGTTTTGAAGTCATGCATACATCCACCCTCATTTGATTTATTGATGATTATTATATTTCAATATGAGGTGTTTATTTGATATTGCATGTCTGTCTCTTTTACATAGAAATTATATTTATAACCGGGTTATCTGGCTGTTGTTTTTGTTTGTATGTGTACTTGACAACAGAAGGATCAGGAGCCGGACCGAGTCGTCTGGGTTAGCTCGGGGTGAGAATGATAGAAGTAAGACACCGTGTGTCGTAGGGTTGTGTCTTTTGGACTTATAATATTTTGATTAGTCGAACGAACCCTATTGTCGAACTTGATATTGTATTTTTGGATAGAACTTAGAATATGGTATGTTCTAATTATGGATATGTATGTGTGCATGGGTTTTGAATTGATTGGTATTGCTTTTGGTGAATTTTTCCAGGTTCCTGCACCGTTCTGTCCATTTGGCCTGCGCGCGGGGTGCCTGTTGGGGCTCGGGAAATTTTGCCCGCGCGCGCGCGAGCACTCCCCTCGCGCGGGCGCGAGCATTTCCGCGAGGCTTCTGGCACCTTAGCCTGCGCGCGCGAGGCGATAGCTCGCGCGGGCGCGAGGCTCTTTTAAAAAAAATGATTCGTTTTTCCGCGGCTCTTCGTTTTCGATCGTGGTTAATTATTCGAGATTAGAAGATTAGAAACGGGGTCTCACATTAAGTGGTATCAGAGCGATAAGGTTCTTGGATTTGAACTAGAGTGAGCGGGGTAGATCGAGTCCGCATGAATTGAATTCTCGCATGTGATTGATTTATTTAAATGATTATTTTAAATTCGTGCGAGCATGCTTTATTGATTCGTGAATTAATTTAATTACATGAGTTGTGATTTAATTTATAAATCATGAACTATGTGATATATATCTGCCTTGTTCTATTATCTGTTCTCGTTTATCATTGAGATTTATGAGTACTCAGAGCAGAGTTTTGGACACCGAGGTTATGAGATTGAGATTGAGTTTGAGATATTGTGTCCTAACCCTTTGATATTAGATGACACCTCGACGATCTATGAGAAGGAATCAAGAACCTTTGGTATCTCCTTCTACTGAGAATCCGCAGCCAGTAGTAACTCCTCCGAATGATCAGGGTAGTACTGGAGTGGATCAGTTTGATGCAACCGCGACCCCTCTTGAGACTCTATTGAAGAGATTTCGATCGTTCCGACCTCCTACCTTGACGGGTACTGAGAACTCCATTGACTGTGAGAGTTGGCTAGAGGACATTGATCAGCTCTTTGATTCTCTCGACTATACCAATGACCGCAGAATCAAGTTAGCCATTCACCAGCTACAGGGTGTTGCTAAGAATTGGTGGACCACAACCAAGAGGGCAAATGAGAATCGAGGCACCATTGTCACTTGGAGTTTATTCAAGACTGAGTTCTACAAGCGGTTCTTTCCTGTCTCATATTGTAAGGAAAAGGGTGCCGAATTTGCGAATTTGAAGCAAGGAAATTTGAGTATCGAGGAATATGTAAGCAAGTTTGACAGTCTCTTGAGGTTTGCACCTCACATCGCAGATCACGAGGAAGCCAAAGCCGATCATTTCATCAACGGCTTGAATCCTGAAATCTTTACTTTGGTCAATACCGGGAGACCAAATAACTTCGCAGATGCCATGGATCGGGCTAAAGGAGCCGAAGCTGGACTTTTGATGCAACGAGGAAATCAGATAGCTCCTTAGCAGCAGCAGAGATCTTTTCAGAATCAGCCTGTTTAGTTTCAGCCTCAGCAGTCCCAGTATCAGTACCAACCTTCTCAGTAGTCGAATCAGTCTCAGAGGGTTGAAGGAGGCAACAATGGCAAAAACAGGCGAGATCAGTATAGACCGAAGGGGAAGCAATTTAAGAAGTCTGGGAGCAGTTCATCGAGTTCCAGTGGCTCTAGACAGTTCAGTTCTGGACAGAATTCAGGGTTTTCAGGAGCATCGTGCAGTAAGTGTGGAGGACGTCACCCAAGTGATCAGTGTCGAGGCGTGTTTGGTAGTTGCAATATCTGCCAGCAGCCGGGTCACTTTGCTAGAGTCTGTCCTCAGCGAGGATCCGATAGAGCTCAGAGTGGCAGTTCTTCTCGACCGCCAGCTCAGCCCGAGAGAGCAGCTTCTGCCATCCATTCTTTTCAACCCCAACAACAATCTCGTCAGGGAGGTAATCAAAATCAGAACCAACCTTCTCGACAGCAGGCGAGGGTGTTTTCCTTGACAGAGGATCAGGCCAATGCAGCTCCGAATGATGTGATAGCAGGTAACTGTTTGATTTTTGGTTATCCTGCGTATGTTTTGATTGATACGGGTGCTTCTCACTATTTTATTTCTGAAAGATTTGTCGTGATGTATGATTTAATTGCTGAGCCATTATCTGATGTCGTTTCTATCACTTCACCTTTGGATGGGGAAACTGTTTTGGTAAGATTGATCCGTAATTGTGTGTTAGAATCCAAAGGGATTTTGATTGAGATTGACTGCATTGTACTTGGATTATCTGATTTTGACTATATTGTCGGGATTGATGCTCTGACCAAGTATAGGGCAACAATAGATTGCTTTCAGAAAGTGGTTAGATTCATACCTGAGATGGCAGATGATTGGAAGTTTTTCGGTAAGGGTTCTCGATCTGAAATTCCTTTGATTTCTGTGTTATCCATGTCTCGTTTGCTTCAGAGAGGAGCAGTAGGATTTCTGATTTATGCTATGGATGTTCAGAGGTCTAGTCCTGAGTTGACTGAGATACCGGTGGTTAGCGAGTTTCCTGATGTATTTCCAGACGATATTCCTGGTTTGCCGCCTATTCGAGAGATCGAATTTAACATCGAACTTGCACCAGGTACTCAGCCTATTTCAAAAGTGCCTTATCGAATGGCTCAGTTAGAATTGAAAGAGTTGAAGGAGCAGTTAGAAGATCTGATTGCTAAGGGATACATCAGACCTAGCGTATCGCCTTGGGGTGCTCCAGTTCTCATCATGAGGAAGAAAGACGGTTCTATGCGACTCTGCATCGACTATCGTCAGTTGAATCAAGCGACGGTCAAAAACAAGTATCCTCTACCTAGGATTGATGACCTTTTTGATCAACTGCAGGGTTCTTCAGTGTATTTGAAGATAGATCTGAGATCAGGGTATCATCAGCTGAGAGTTCGCGACGATGATGTGCCGAAGACAACTTTCAGAACCAGATATGGGCATTTTGAATTTATAGTCATGCCGTTTGGTTTGACCAATGCTCCATCAGTTTTTATGGATCTGATGAATCGTATTTTTCAGCGGTATCTAGTTGAGTTCGTCATTATCTTCATTGACGACATTCTGATCTATTCAAAGAACCGTTCTGACCATGCAGAGCATTTGAGAATTGTATTGCAAATTTTGCGAACTGAATAGTTGTATGCTAAGCTATCGAAGTGCGAGTTCTGTTTGGACCGAGTTGTTTTTCTAGGCCACATTATCTCGGGAGATGGAATTTCTGTTGACCCCAGTAAGATCAAGGCAGTTATGAATTGGCCGAGACCGACATCAGTGCCAGAAATCCGAAGCTTTATGGGTTTAGCGGGTTATTATCGCCGATTTATCAAGGAATTCTCTGCTATTGCAAAGCCGATTACCCAGTTGACCCAGAAGAATGCACTGTTTGTTTGGTCCGAGGAGTGCGAGGCCAGTTTCATTAAGCTGAAGAAGAGGTTGACCAGCGCACCGATCTTGTCTATTCCATCAGGTACGGGATATTTTTCCGTTTACTGTGATTATTCTCACCGTGGTCTTAGATGCATTCTTATGCAGAGGAAGCATGTCATAGCTTACGCTTCGAGGCAGCTGAAGCCGCACGAGACTCGTTATCCGATCCATGATCTTGAGCTTGCTGCGATCGTTTTTGCTTTGAAGATCTGGAGCCATTACCTTTATGGCGAGTCGTTTGAGATATTTTCTGACCACAAGAGCCTGAAATACTTGTTTTCCCAGTCTGAGCTGAACATGAGACAGAGAAGATGGATGGATTTGCTTAAGGACTTCGACTATGAGATCAAGTATTATCCTGGAAAGTCGAATGCAGCTGCAGACGCTCTTAGTCTTAAGATTTGTTCTTTATCTCTTACTACGATTGGTGTCTCTCAATTGATTGAAGACTGTTGTACTTCTGGTTTGGAGTTTGAGATCGATAGGAGATCCATCAGAGTTTTTGCGATTCAGGCCGAGCCAGAGTTGTTTTAGTTGATTAGAGAGGCTCAGAGATCCGATCCGAGCAGTCAGAGTTCGATAGAGAAGGTCAGATCAGGTCATTAGTCAGAGTTTCAGGTCAGGGATGATGTTTTAGTTGTGAATAACCGTATTTTTATGCCCGATGTTTCTGAGTTGAGACAGCGTATTCTTCGAGAGGCGCATTGCAGTCGGTTCAGTGTTCATCCCGGAGGTTGGAAGATGTATAATGATTTGAAGACTCAGTTCTGGTGGAAGCAGGTGAAAGGAGATGTCGCGAGATTTGTGTCCTGTTGTCTGAATTGTCAATAGGTGAAAGCCGAGAGGAAGAAACCAGGTGGATTATTGCACAGTTTGCCAGTTCCCGAATGGAAGTGGGATCACAGCTCTATGGATTTTGTCATGAAGCTACCGCGTTCAGTTAGAGGTTGTGATGCGATTTGGGTTGTGATTGACCGGTTGACGAAATCTGCTTGTTTCATTCCATACCGAATGACATACCGTCACGATCAAATGGCCGAGTTGTATGTCAGAGAGGTTGTGAGATTGCACGGCATGCCGAAGTCGATAGTATCAGATAGAGATCCAAGATTCACTTCTCACTTTTGGCACAGTTTACAGGAGGCATTGGGTACTCGTTTGCACTTGAGCACAACATATCACCCTCAGACCGATGGTCAGTCCAAGCGTACGATGCAGACTTTGGAGGATATGCTTCGAGTAGTAGTGCTTGATTTTGGCTCAGGATGGCAGGATTCTTTGCCTCTAGTGGAGTTTTCGTACAATAACAGCTTCCAAGCGAGTATTGGCATGTCACCTTTCGAAGCTTTGTACGGTAAGAAGTGCAGATATCCGTTGTTTTGGGATGAGATTTCAGAATCATCAGATTTGGGTCCAGATATGATTCGCGACAAGGCAGAGCAGGTTAAGTTGATTAGAACCAGAATGAAGACAACCCAAGACCGACAGGCCAAGTACGCGAATATCAGATGCAGACTACTGTGTTTTGATCAGGGAGACCGAGTGTTCCTGAAGATTTCTCCGTTCCGAGGTACTGTCAGATTCGGGAAAAGAGGGAAGTTGTCGCCAAGATTCATTGCACCGTATGAGATTCTGGAGAAGATAGACAATCTTGCCTATAGGATTGCTCTTCATCCGTATCTTTCGGGCATCCAAGATCTGTTTCACGTTTCGATGTTGTGGAAATATCATCCGGATCCGTCCTATGTTCTTCAGCCAGACGAGGGAGAACTAGATGAGACTCTGAGTTACTTTGAGACCGATTCAAATTCTTGACAGAAAAGAGAAGCAGATCAGAAACAAGTCGATTCCATTGGTGAAGATTCAGTGGAGTCGTCACGGAGTTGAAGAAGCAACTTGGGAGACCGAATCTGATATGAGACAGCGATTTCCAGAGTTATTTGATTGAGGTGAGTTATTCTTCAGTATGATTCTTTTTCGTTTCAGATGTGATCTGTCTGATTTCGAGGACGAAATCGAATCTTAGAGGGAGAGAATTGTAATTCCCCGATTTTACTATAATCGAGTTTAATTGAGATAATCAGAGTTTTCAGTAGTTGAATGCCGTTTTGATCATTCGCAGGGGTTATTTTGCAAACTTTGGGAAATTGAGGGACTAAAGTGCAAAACTTGAATTATATATATATTATATCATGCAAGTTGACTCCCCATCACTTCACTCCTTCTCTTTTCTCCCTCCATACATGCGTACCGAACCAGGAAAGCCATGGAAGCTTTTTCAAGCTTTTTTTCCGTCTGATTCGCACGATCCGACCGTCAGATTTTAGTTTCGAGTTGAGATTCACGATCACCGCAACGAAGGCTTCGTTTTGATGTAAGTTTTGCTACGATCCTCGAACTTTGATTTTTGTTGGGTCGTCAAAATTTGATAATCTTCGAGTATGTTGTTCTTGAGCTAGCATAGATCGTGTATTCGAAGTCGGTTCGGAAAAAGAACGAAATTTGGATTTTATATGATTTTTTGGAGCCTATTTCAAAAAATGGGGTTTTGGATTTTGGTTGGATTTTGATTTTTTTGTTGGTTTAGAAGATGATATGGGTTGTTTGGAGTTGTTTGATGATGTTGGAGATTTTTGGTTTGACCGTTTATAGCCGTTATGCCGTCGAAATCGAATTTGGATTATCGTTTGTTTTGTTTCGGTCTGATTTTCGGGTTTGGTTTGAATTAGTAGATTGATATCGAATCCGTATATTCTTCATTTTCAGATTTGGATTGGAGTTTCGGGTTTGGATCGAACTTGGGAGTTGAATCGATTTGAGAATTGAAGACGGTATATTGTTGAGCTTCCCCGTTTCGATTCGTTTTGATTCGATTGATTATTGATTTGAATTCGTTGTTATTTTTCAGATTTGAATCCTCGACGAACTTGAATTCGAAAAGACGACATTGAATTGAATGGGATTGAATACTCGAGTTTGATTGATTCTCGAGTCCCGAAAATCACATACTGCATGTTTATTTGTTGGTGTGAACTTGATTGATTATTTTGTTTACACTTGCATTCATATTGAGCCGATTATTCGATTAATTTTGAAAATAGACGATTTAGAGAGCTATATTGAAGTGGCTTTGGATTTTGAGTTTTTCCAAGTGCCAGAATACTTCTTATAGTTTCTCTGAAGTTTAGGGGTTTGAGTTATGTGACATCCACCCCGAAAGGGAGTGTAGGTGTGTTGTTGTAAGGACTTGGCCCCGGGATCCTAACCGAGTACCGATCGACATTTTGATTATCTGGTTTGATAATCCCGAGTTTTGAAGTCATGCATACATCCACCCTCATTTGATTTATTGATGATTATTACATTTCAATATGAGGTGTTTATTTGATATTGCATGCCTTTCTCTTTTACTTAGAAATTACATTTCTAATCGGGTTATCCGGCTGTTGTTTTTGTTTGTATGTGTACTTGACAACAGGAGGATCAGGAGCCGGACCGAGTCGTCTGGGTTAGCTCGGGGTGAGAATGATAGAAGTGAGACACTTTGTGTCGCAGGGTTGTGTCTCTTGGACTTGTACTATTTTGATTAGTCGAACGAACCCTATTGTCGAACTTGTTATTGTATTTTTGGACAGAACTTAGAATATGGTATGTTCTAATTATGGATATGTATGTGTGCATGGGTTTTGAATTGATTGGCATTGCTTTTGGTGAATTTTTCCAGGTTCCTGCACCGTTCTGTCCATTTGGCCTGCGCGCGGGCGAGGCTTGACCTCGCACGCGCGCGGGGTGCCTGGAGGGGCTCGGGAAATTTTGCCCGCGGGCGCGCGAGGCTCTTTTAAAAAAAAAAAATTGATTCGTTTTTCCGCGGCTCTTCGTGTTCGATCGTGGTTAATTATTCGAGATTAGAAGATTAGAAACGGGGTCTCATAGAAATGATCCAAAAAAAAAATTCACAGTCTTTATGAAAGACTCGGTCCAATATCAATTTAATTTTTTAAATCTAATTTATTACAATTCAATGAGTTTAAGTTGCTAAACTTGCACTTTAATTTTTGTGGAGTTGAAATTATGGAGCTAATATCGAAATTATATAAAATTGATGTAATTTTTTTTATTTATTTAGTGATTGTTTGAGATTTAAATAATGGGGTAAGAATTTTTTGAATATATAGAGTAATATATGGTTAATGATAAACTTTTTATTGATTTTGAATTTTAGAATATCATTATGTGCATAAATAAATCCCCAAATAAAATAATTATGATACAACCAAATCGAATGTCCAAATGAATGAACCCAAATGTATCAGAGACAAAAGCCTAGACAGATAACCTTGCTGGTCATCAATCGCCTAAGCTCTCCTGGAACCACCCGCCTCATCCAGCCGCAAACCTGCCCCACGGAATAGGGTGTCCAGATACAATAAAGTACGGGACGTGAGCATGATAAGCTCAGTACGAGAGTATGAGTATACGGTATTATATGTGCATGTATGCAAGTGAACTATGTACCAAGACACGAGGTCAAAAATATCTGATCAAGAACAAACTTGGGTCCTGTTATGTGCCACGCTGAGCCGTCGCTACAGGAGGTGACCAACATACTCAGAAGCCCTGATGGTGACCTAACACTAGTACACGTGTCCAACCAAATATCAGTGACCTAACACGAGATCCGTGTCCAATTGATTTTGGTGACCTAACACGTGTCCATGTGTCCAACCATCTACTGACAGGATAAATATCCAAATACCGGATATCGCAAGGATACAGGCTCATTATGCTCATGTATGCAACATACAGTTGTGACATGCTGTATATATAAAGGCATATAAAACATGCAATCACATAATCCATGCAAACATATAATACATGCATACTTAATCTGGATATCTCGAATAATACTTCTGTACCTTACTAAGGCAGATCCTATAAGCTCCCATCTAGGTCCAAGCCTACCATGTAACACTACAACATAAATAACCATGCATTACCTAGCATGCCAAACATCACCTACTAGGCTCTAAAAGCTTTAATTAAACTATAGCCTACTCCCTATTTACTATAGGAAACCAAAGCCATACCTTCGTCCGTCGTCAGCCCGCTGATGACGCATGCCCCAGAGCCTGGGCATAGCCTAGCTACGACCCCTAGATGCCTCGCCAGAGCTCTGCCTCTTAGCTGCTACTGCGGACACTGTCCGCTATAAAAAATATACTATTTCCTACTCCAACTCTTAAAGAAAGAGTCCCAAAACCCTTAAATAGAGCGATTACCAGGAGAGGAGAGGAAAAATTGCACTTCAAAATGAGGAATTCGGACCCCTATTTATAGGCAAAGTTCAGACGGTCCGAACTGGGTTCGGACGGCCTGAACTGTCATTTGTCCGATATTTTTTGACACCTGGGCTCTGCTGAGTTCGGACGGTCCGAACTCGGGTTCGGAGGGCCCGAACTGGTCCAGGTGCTCCGAACTGTTTTGGTCCTTTTGAACTCATTTTTGGACCCCCGGGACCTACCCTACCATTTTCGGACGTTACGGATTTGATTTTCCACTTATTTTAACCAAATAATGACTCCTTAAATATGTTTTGACACTTTTAAAAGTATATGTCATTTTATAACATGTTTAAAATTACTTAATCTTGTAAAATGGAACTGGGCTACTACATTCTCCCCCTACTTAAGATATTTCATCCTCGAACAATCTTAAGTACTGAATGCTGTAAAATACTGAATAAACATCTTTTATTCAAACTGATTCATTTTACAAGTTACAATATGAAAATACAACAATTCAAAATAGCTCTGGATAATCTGTACGCATATGACTCTTAAGTTCCCAAGTGGCCTCCTCAGTGCCAATATATATTGATATCTATCTCATAACTTGAGATAACACCTAAAATGAGAATACTGATTATCCTGCCATGGATAATAACTCCTTTGCTGAATTCTGACTTACACTACTAGTTGAACAAAACTGTTTCATCCTTCTTTGGAAAGTCCAAAAACCAATACAACCTAACAAATCCATTGAATCGATCTCATCAAATCTAACATATCAATGATCTAAAGCATCCAATAGACATTCCGGAAAATTGGTGACAACAATCCCGTTGGACCAGATAACCTTAGATCTCAGCTGCTATCCTTTTTCCATGTCTAAAAACTTGATGCTATCCTGTTAGTATCCATTAAAATTCAAACGCTTTTCTAGATCAATTTCTGACACTGAAGTCCCAGAATTACTGCAAATCATTCCTGAGAACTAAATATCTGAGTACTATACTCATCTTATCAGTCTACTAAAAAGTGAACAATTCCAATTCGTTCTTTATGCAAAAGAATATTTAGCTCCCCATCACGGGTTATAACATCTGTATTTACCTCAGACAAATAGTTGCAAATAGTCACTGGGCACCAAACTTGTACCAGTTTAACTGACCATTTCAAAACATACATGAACACCTAAGTGCTCATCTTTCCACTATCCAAATGAATTCTTATATTGTCGTATCCATGCTATAACTTAGCAGGCTCATGACATCTGTCAATTACTAACTAGATCAATTATCTTCCAATTATTACAGGGAGACTTACCTAAGTAAACTCATCACTTAGAATTTCCTGTTCGTTTCGTAATCAAGATCCTGATCACTAATTATACCTCGGATAGAATTCGACAATACTGGTAAAACCTCTTGGTTCTCCCCCAGTATCACGTGCGAGAACTACCCATCTAGAATATTCACTTGTCAAGGAATCCTTTCCAAGACTATTCTGACAAAGGAAACTAAAATCTGTATCTCTGATAAAGTCAGACGACAGCGTTCAAATCTCTTGGCACTAATCCAGTACCAATATCAAATTCATAAAAACATTCCTTTTGATAATTATACCCCTTGCTATAACTGTGCAAAATATCAAGACTCAGGTAGCCTCCCCCAATAGCCTATCTGGAATAAACTTCCCAGAAAACACCGGCGTAGGTCGCGCTTCCTATCCCATCTTGAACAACCCAGCACAGTCCTCAACACCTGGTATAATCTATCACTGAATCTATGATGAAAATTCATCATCAATAACCAATGACCCTAACATCGAGTCTCTGAGGAAACAATTCAAATCTGGCACTATATCAAACCAATGACTTTTTGAATCGTAGGAAAAAGCCTAGAACTGATCATCTGAAAACTAGCACAACTCTAACCCCTGGTTATGCAAATATCTATCATACTAAAACGCCTACGATCATCATGGCAATGGTGATGACGACCCGACGATGCTCTAGATCATCCTGATCACCCCAACATCCACCCACGCTACTATGGCTACTTTCGTCACCAAGTCCCGCCATCTATACGATGATCAAAATGTTAAACCCAATTCCAACAATCTAGATCCCAAGATTACTATGCATGCTCTGATACCATAAATGTAGCGACCCGCACCGTGATTGTGACGCCCGGGGCTGAGGAGGCGAGGAGTGATCGTCGGTGCCAAAAGGTTGCACGGACAATGAGCGGCTCCTGGTATGCTTCTAGGCGGAGGGAGACATGAATGAACCGATCCTGCCGGAATGAGAGGGATTCTGAGACAGTGTAGGTATGGGACTGCATAATTAAGGGGATTTTAAAAGATTTCATATGTACTACTCATATCAAGAAGGTGCATCTTCTTTTCGGGAGCACATCATATAAGAACTCCAAAGTTAAGTGTGCTTGACTTGGGGAAATTATAGGATGGGTGACCCCCTGGAAAGTTTCTCAGGGTGCGTGTGAGTGAGGACATAAGTACGCTGAAAATATCCGTCTTGATACAGTGGGTCGTTACAAATGGTATCAGAGCCGACCGCTTTTAGTACGGTATGGTTCGGGGATGAACCAAAGCGGAAGATGGTGGGCATGTGACGCCCGGGGCTGAGGAGGCGAGGAGTGATCGCCGGTGCCAAAAGGTTGCACGGACAATGAGCGGCTCCTGGTAGGCTTCTAGGCGGAGGGAGACATGAATGAACCGATCCTGCTGGAATGAGAGGGATTCTGAGATAGTGTAGGTATTTGACTGCATAGTTGAGGGGAGTTTAAAAGATTTCATATGTACTACTCATATCAAGAAGTTGCATCTTCTTTTCGGGAGCTCATCATATAAGAACTGCAAAGTTAAGCGTGCTTGACTTGGGAAAATTATAGGAAGGGTGACCCCCTGGGAATTTTCTCAGGTGCGTGTGACTGAGGACATAAGCACGTTGAAAAGATCCGTCTTGATACAGTGGGTCGTTACAGTGATCACCTACTAATCAGAAACCTAAGCATGCATTTAACTTAAATAATAAATCATCAGAATTAACAGCGGAATAGCATAAATAAATCCCCAAATAAAATAATTATGATACAACCAAATCGAATGTCCAAATGAATGAACCCAAATGCATCAGAGACAAAAGCCTAGACAGATAACCTTGCTGGTCATCAATCGCCTAAGCTCTCCTGGAACCACCCGCGTCATCCAGCCGCAAACCTGCCCCATGAAATAGGGTGTCCAGATACAACAAAGTACGGGACGTGAGCATGATAAGCTCAGTACGAGAGTATGAGTATACGATATTATATGTACATGTATTCAAGTGAACTGTGTACCAAGACACGATGTCAAGAATATATGATCAAGAACAAACTTGGGTCCTGGTATGTGCCATGCTGAGCTGTCGCTACAGGAGGTGACCAACATACTCAGAAGCCCTGATGGTGACCTAACACAAGTACACGTGTCCAACCAAATATCAGTGACCTAACACGAGATCCGTGTCCAACTGATTTTGGTGACCTAACACGTGTCCCTGTGTCCAACCATCTACTGACAGGATAAATATCCAAATACTGGATATCGCAAGAATACATGCTCAATATGCTCATGTATGCAACATACAGTCGTGACATGTTGTATATATAAAGGCATATAAAACATGCAATCACATAATCGATGCAAACACATAATACATGCATACTCAATCTTGATATCTCCAATAATACTTTCGTACCTTACTAAGGCAGATCCTAGAAGCTTCCATCTAGGTCCAAGCCTACCATGTAACACTACAACATAAATAACCATGCATTACCTAGCATGCCAAACTGTTGGAGAACGTAGCGATCAGATCAATTAGGATTGATACCCGGTGCAGCGGAAGTTTAAAATTTTTTATATGGAACGATTCCATAATAGGTATCAACCTTAAGATTAAATTGTGTGTGTAAAAATTAAATAACAATTATAAAATTTTTACCTTTAATCTCGAATCGAGATTTTGGACACCAACAGATTTCTCTGCTCTTGTTGTATATCCCTGGAACTGATGGACGAACTGTTTTTCAATCAGGTCCACGAACAGAGATTTAATCCCTCTAATAGATTGCACTAGAAAATCTATCAGAAGTTTTCTACGAAGAGATTAACGAATTTGATCCGCTAAACCAGACTTGTAATTCAAAATCACAGGCTGGATTTTTCTGACAGAGAGAGGGAGGGGGCGGCCACCTTTTAGAAAAATACTTAGGGTTTTCAAAAATTGTGACCTGTTGTGTCCAATTTCTGTACTGCAATAACTTATTTATAATGTAGGCCACTAACAGCTTAGGGCCCATTAGTCATAAGTTCAAGCCCGACAAGCAAAGCCCGCATGTTCAGAAATTAATATAAAATTCATCGTGACTCCGATTGATAAACCGATTTCACCAATGTGCACAGAAACCATTTCTGCACCTTTTAAAGTCAAGATAAATTTTTCTGAATCCGAATTCAGTGATTTCCAAAAATGGCCATCCCTATGTCATTTTAGGAAATCTTACTCCTCTACTCTTAAATAAGAAGTCCAACTTCTTTGTTCATTAAATTTAACTCTTTAAATTTAACTATCTCAACGGGGATTAGAAATCCATTACACTGTGTGACCCTCAATGGTTCAGGGATACAGCTAGCCGTGGGCTCACAACTCCTTGTGACTCGGAACAACAATTTCCGACTTGCCCATCGAATCATGGTATGAGCGCCTAGCAACATCGCCTCATGATTCCCTAGGTATCACTGATAGTGCCTACAAGAACCAGTAGATTTTGGTTAGCGTACAGTACGGTCCCTTCATCCATATATCCCGATCGAATCAACAACCATTGGTATATCGAGAGTCGCTCGAGATTCGATAACTATGCAATGCATCTTGAAGATCAAATAGTGACATCGCATGTGCTACTAAGAAACCATTTCTTAAATCACATCATGTACTCTGGCCAGAGATTCGTCACACTAATATCTCCTCAGATCGCATAGGATATCCACACTCGCAAGTATGTGGTGAATCCTTGACAACAAAGCATCGACTCCTATATGTGTTGTAACTCTACCCAATCCCGACACCTGATGACCCCAATAGAGTCGGTAAACGAGTCAAAGCACAGTACTAGCATATAGAGTCTCAATGATGTCTCAAGTAGTAAGGACTAATGGTGTACAACCAAAACCGCGGACTTTATCCACTCGATAAGTGATAACCACTTGGAAAGTCCGGATAGGGTAGTTCGATCATTCATCGTATGAATATCCATTTGCATGCTTCGAACATCTCTATGTTCCTTACCAATGAAACGTGGTACTCTGCATCGCAAATGCTAGTCTCAAGCTCGAGCGATCCTTATCCTTATTATCGGACGGCTCAATCGACTAGGAACAGTTTAGAATATACAGTGACTATAAGATGTGTTTCATGATAGACATCTCCATGTTCTACCACATCTTACATACACTATAGTATATTCAAGGTCTTTATCAAAACAACAATAGTATATCACAATATCACAATATGAAGAAAGACAAAGTCATTGCCATTAATAAAAGTGTAAATAATATTAAACAAAAGATTGTTTATACAAAGAGTCATCAAAGCCCTTAGCCACAAGTTGGCTCACCGGGCACCCACTCTTTCACAAACATCACCTACTAGGTTCTAAAAGCTTTAATTAAACTATAGCCTACTCCCTATTTACTATAGGGAACCAAAGCCATACCTTCGTCCGTCGTCAGCCCGCTGATGATGCATGCCCCAGAGCCTGGGCATAGCCTAGCTACGACCCCTAGACGCCTCGCCAGAGCTCCGCCACTTGGCTGCTACTGCGGACACTGTCCGCTATAAAAAAAATTACTATTTCCTACTAAAAATCTTAAAGAAAGAGTCATAAAGCCCTTAAATAGAGCGATTACCGGGAGAGGAGAGGAAAAATTGCACTTCAAAATAAGGAATTCGGACCCCTATTTATAGGCGAAGTTCGGACGGTCCAAACTGGGTTAGGACGGCCCGAACTGCCATTTGTCCGAGCCTTTTTGACACCTGGGCTCTGCTGAGTTCGGACGGTCCGAACTCGGGTTCGAACGGTCCGAAGTGGTTCGGAGGGCCCGAACTGGTCCGGGTGCTCCGAACTGTTTTGGTCCTTCTGAACTCATTTTTGGACCTCCGGGACCTATCCTACCATTTTCAAACGTTCCGGATCTGATTTTCAATTTATTTTAACCAAATAATGACTCCTTAAACATGTTTTGACACTTTTAAAATTATATGTCATTTTCTAACATGTTTAAAATCACTTAATCTTGTAAAATGGAACCGGGCTACTATATTATGAATCACCGAGTTATATATTCACTTTTAATAATTAATAAGTATAACAAAAGAACATTTAAAATATATCCTAAATATATATATTGAGCTCAAAAGAGAAAAATGAAACAAATAGAGGAGACATTAATTCAAATTCAAGGTGTGATTTTGACAAATATTTTAGTAGAAAGAAAAGAAGAATAATTAGGGGATAATTTGGTGATTGAAATTAAGTCAATGTTCACTGTTATTAACCAAAACAAAAGGGCCCATTTTTATTTTTCGCCTCAGGCCCCATCAAATACAGCTACGGCTCTGTATGTTCGAAGATGAATACTCCTACATCACCCTTTCTTCTACTTGAAAAGATTCACTAGAATATTTGAGTAATACAACTGTTTGTACAACTCCAATTCAATTAAGGACATAACAATGTCTTTGACTGAAACTCCTAGTACTCAACACAATACAGTTCTCCACTAGTTTTACAAGTATGAATAAAACACTCGAATAACTTAGCACAAAGTGATCTCTAATGGTCAAATATGAATTTGAATGAGTGTGCTATTTTAGTTAATGTGAACTTGTGATTTTTTAATGAACAATTGAAAACTTGATAGTTTGAATGTCCGAGAGTGCAAGAGTTGGAGAGACTTCCTCAACTGATCTTCAAGCATATTTATAGTCATTGATCTGCAACGGTCATAAATTCTTATACAAGTATCCGTTCCTCAATATACAATCCCATCGCCTTGAGTTGCAAGTCTTGGAGACAAATTCAGACAAATAGTACAACTCTACGCACTACCACTTTTGCGGCGTCTATATTATGTTGTCTTTTTTTCTTAAATGGTAATATTTCAAATCTGAAGGACTCTGATAGTTTGAGAAATTTCCAGTGACTGAGACTAAATTTCTTGAATATTCTTGATAAGTGTCAGTCATCCTAAACTTCCATCGTACATCCTTGACTAGTCGAGATGGTTTAGTCACGGTGCTAAGTTCAGTCTACGTCTTCAATCTTCAAAGACTCTGCTATATTCAGTTTTAGATCTTTCGATATTTTCAGTCGTCTAGGTCAATCGTATAAATCCAGTTGATATATAAAGGCTAGTTGACTTTCTTCGATTGACTTGTCTAGTTTAGTAACTCGGTTTAGTTTTTCAAATTTGTCTAGTTGAGTTACTAATCTTAGTCTTTTATTTTTGCCTCTATTTATTTGTTTAACATCAAAACTTGATAATTGATATCCCAACAATAACAAACAACATTTCATTGTTGTAGATCAAGTTGCCTTATGTATTTTAGGTACTCGACCGTTGTATTAAAGACTCAAGGAAAGTTCTCAAACGGTCTCAAGAAGTTTGTGTATTCAACCAATCAAGGCCATAAGAAGATCTACACGACCGCCTTAGTACACACAGCTTACTCGACCATTTACCTGTTTTAAGATTATTTGAAAACGGCCCAATAAATATTTCTCCTGATTCAAGCCACATGACTCAAAAATTATTCCACATACCTTATCAGAGAGGTTGTTTGACAAGGAATTTACAACCAACAAAGAATCATAAAATCATAATGTTTTCCCGAATTGAACATTTGTAAGACTACGAACAGTAGCTATCTGCAACCATTTCTTTCCAAATTTAGAGACATAAAAATCTCACATTTATTGAAGTGTACTATATATGAAGGAGAGACATAGAAAACAATGTTTCCTTATTTATGAAATTTTGGTAGAACATTGAATGGATCAATACGAAAGTCACTATAAATAAGAGAATGCTTCAAGAGAGAAGAACAACGATCACACAAGCTATCTTGCTATCTGTAGTGACCCAGTTGAAAGAGTGGGTGCCCGGTTAGCCAACTTATGGCTAAGAACTTTTATGACTCTATGTAAAATAATCTTTTGTTTAATATAATTTGCACTTTTATAATGGCATTGACTTTATCTTTCTCATAATGTTATATTATGATATACTATTGTTGTTTTGATAAAGACCTTGAATATACTATAGTGTATGTAAGATGTGGTAGCACATGGGGAGGGCTATCATGAAACACATCTTATAGTCACTGTATATTCTAAACAGTTCCTAGTCAATTGAGCCGTCCGCAAATAAGGATAAGGATCGCTCGAGATTGAGACTAGCATTTGCAATGCCGAGTACCACGTTTCATTGGTATGGAACATAGAGATGTTCAAAGCATGCAAATGGATATTCATATGATGAATGATCGAACTACCCTATTCGGACTTTCCAAGTGGTTATCACTTATCGAGTGGATAAAGTCCGCGGTTTTGGTTGTACACCATTAGTCCTTATTACTTGAAACATCATTGAGACTCTATATGCTAGTACTGTACTTTGACTCGTTTACCGATTCTATTGGGGTCATCAGGTGTCGAGATTGGGTACAGTTACGACACATATAGGAGTCGATGCTTTGTTGTCAAGGATTCACCACATACTTGCGAGTGTAGATATCCTATGCGATCTGAGGAGATATTAGTGTGACGAATCTCTGGCCAGAGTACATGATGTGTTTTAGGTTAATGGGTTTTCCTAGTAACACATGCGATGTCACTATTTGATCTCCAAGATGTAATGCATAGTTATCGAATCTCGAACGACTCTCGATATACCAATGGTTGTTGATTCGATCGGGATATATGGATGAAGGGACCGTACTGTACGCTAACCAAAATCTACTGGTTCTTGCAGACACTATCAGTAATACCTAGGGAATCATGGGGCGATGTTGCTAGGCGCTCTTACCATGATTCGATGGGTAAGTCGGAAATTGTTGTTCCGAGTCACAAGGAGTTGTGAGCCCACGGCTAGCTGTATTCCTGAACCATTGAGGGTTACACAAGTAATGGATTACTAAAACCCCGTAGAGATAGTTAAATTTAAAGAGTTAAATTTAATGAAAAATAAGTTGGACTTCTTAATTAAAAGGGAGTGGGATTTCCTAAAATGACATAGGGATGAGCATTTTTGGAAATCACTGAATTCGGATTCAGAAAATTATCTTGACTCTAAAAGATGCAGAAATGGTTTCTGTGCACATTGGTGAAATTAGTTTATCAATCGGAGTCACGATGAATTTTATATTAATTTCTATAACAACAGGCTTGGCTTGTTGGGATTAAGTTTTGGATTGTGGGCTTTAAGGAGTTAGAGTCCTGATACAATTATAACTAGAAATTATCTATAAATAAAGGTGTTGGGTTCGAAAATTAAAGACATTGTATATTGCAATTTTCGAAAATACACTCTAGAATTTTCAAGGGGATTTTCGAAATCCTCTATCCCTTTTTGGAGAAAATTCAACTTGTGATTTTTGTGAAAAATTACAAATCGAATTAACAGATCATATCTGTTTATTCTCTACGTAAAACTTCTGATTGATTTCTAGTGCAGTCAATCAGAGGGTTTCTGTTTTTCGTTCGTGGACCTAATTCCGGAGATAGATCGTGACTGTCATCGGTTCCCGGGATTTACAAGAAGAGCAGATTAAATTCTGTTGGAGTCCACGATCAAGCCTTTGCTTGACGAGGTAAAAATTTAATTGTGATTTTATTTTTACTTGAACAAATTTAATCGTAAAAGTTTTGATACCCAATATGGAATCGTTCCATATAATAAAATAAAATTTTAAACTTCCGCTGCACCGCGTATCAATTCTTAATTGATCTGAACACGTTTTCCAACAGTGGTATCAGAGACAGGTTGCTCAGATCAAACGATTAAATTAATCGATTGTACAAAATTTTTAAGCCTCGGTTTTTGAAACAAAACGAAAATTTAAAATTGAATTTTAATGGGCAATCGCTGCCCTGCCCATGGGCAGCGAACGTCGCTGCCCATGGGCAACGATTTGATCACTGCCCAGGGCAGCGATCGTCGCTGCCTAATGGGCAGCGACGGGCTGCCCAGCCCGGGCCCCTTTTTGGGGCGCTCCCGGGCAGCCCGAAAAAATTATTTTTAATTTTTAATTAAAATTTTAATTTTTTGAAATTCTAGTTTTTGATCCGATCGAAAATTGTTTTTGATTGGTTCACGAGGCATCGGATCGAATTGTTCGAGTCCGAAAATTTTAAAATTTATTTTTGGATAAATTTGAATTTTTGGAAAATTTATAAATTTTATCCGTTAAATTAAATTTTATAAAATTAATTATTTTGGTACAATTGATGATAAGATATGATCTTATGGATGGATAAGATAAAATATGATTTTATCTTTTAAATTATGATGTCTTTGCATGTTTATCCAATTATTTAATTATGGAATTAATTAATGGATAAAGGATGATCGATTGCCATGACTAATGTTTTAGGTGTATGTTAGGTGATTTACATTTGTCTTATTGTTGTTGGTGTTTATTAATGGGCTTGGTTTATAGCCCAATATGATTGTCATATGTAATAAAAGTGGGCCTGGTTTATGGCCCGTTTCCACCCCTAAAAATGTATCCCATATTTGTCATCGAAATTTATTGTAAATTTATTAGACTTAGTGGGAGACAAAGATTTGAAGAAATGGTGGGCCCAGCAGACAATGAAAACCGAAGAAATGTAAATTGGAAGCACAATGTAATAGGATTGCATTGCATACTTGCATATCACCTAGGATTGGACTTAGACTCGTGATTGGCAACCATGGGTCGATTAGTTAATGGGATCGATCATCCTTAAATAATATATGATATTATTGATGTATGCATGTTTAGACTAAATTGTATGAATCCCGCAAGCATACATAAATTGCATGATGAGACAAATTTTCAAAATTAAAAATCCCTCATTTTAAATATGATTTAAAATTGATATCAAGATTAATAAAAAGGGAATTTAAATATTGTTTAAATATTCCTACCTTCCATCAACGATCAATGTATGAGATGCTACCCGCGGATACGGTCCGGCTCATATTATTGGGGGGGCCCGTTCGTCGGAAAGCTGTACATTGGATCGACACATGTTGTAAGTTGGGTGGAACTCCCATGGGATTGGCTCATATTATTGGGGATCCACATGGCGACCGTCCATCACAACTTAATATTGATGGGTTATCTTGACATGTCACAATAAACAACGTCATATTATTGGGCCCTTATTGGACATGAGGTAAAAACATGGGGGTTACTTTGGAAGTAATTGGGCTCTACCTTTTGAAAATTATGGTTGGCTGATATTATTCGGGATCATGATTTGTCAATTGGACTCCATGTTCTCACTAAGGAAAACAATTTCCCGTTTTCACTAGAGGGTAGTGAAATCGTTAAAATAGTGGGAGTGTAATTCATAAAATTAAAATTCGCCATATTTTATGTCTTAGTAAATTAATTAAACAATCATTGATTATTGTCTGTTTCCTTTTCAGTATACTATTACCATGACTTCTCGCAATCCACTATTTTCAATTCTCGAACAAAACAAATTGACTGGCGCAAACTATACGGAATGGTTCCATAAGTTGAAAATTATTCTTACTTCGGAAAAAGCTTTCTACGTGTTAGAGAAGCCGCCTCCGAAGGAAGCCCCGGCTAATACAAGTCCGGAAGAGTTGGCCAAACTTGATTTATGGTGGGACCATGATATCAAGGCCAAATGCTACATGCAGGCTTCGATGTATGATGAGCTTCAAAGGAGATTCGAGGATACCGTGAATGCTGCTGATATTCACAAGAACCTCAAGGAACTCTTTGGAGCTCAGTCAAGGTCGGAGTGGTATGCCACCGTCAGAGAGCTCATGACGAGCCGCATGCGAGATGGAACTTCGGTCCGTGAGCATGGGGTGCGCATGATTGGGCTCATTGAAAAGTTGGTAACACTCGACTTGACTTTGGAGCATGAACTTAGCGCGGACTTGTTGCTTCTATTACTTCCTTCATCGTTTGACGGTTTTGTGATGAACTTCAATATGAACAAGATAGAGGTCACCCTTGAAGAGATGGTCAATATGCTTGTCACATATGAAGCCACACTAAAGAAGGATAAAACGGTACTCTTGGTTGGCTCCTCTTCTAACTCTAATAAAGGACCAAGTGGAAAGGGTAAGAAACGTTCTGCCCCGCTCAAGAAGATTGTACCAAATAAGAAGGGAAAGGCCAAGGCTTCAATTGGGATAAAAGATGAAAACATTTGCCATTACTGTAAGAAACCCGGTCATTGGAAACGTAACTGCAAGGAATACCTCGAACAGTTGCGAACTGCAAAGGGTATGTTTTACATTGAAATAAATGTTTCGATTAATACTTCTTCTTGGGTATTGGATACCGGATGTGGATCTCACATTTGCAATGATTTGCAGATGATGACAAGAAGTTGTAAGCTAAGGATGGGTGAGACCCAGCTAAGGCTCGGGAATGGTTCTAGAGTCGAAGCCAAAGCTATAGGAGACATTTATTTAGTTTTGCAGAACAATTTTAAGTTATTTTTGAGAGATGTTTTATATGTTCCGGATTTGGTCAAAAACATTATATCTATTTCTATGCTTGATAGATGGTTTTTCTTGCAATTTTGTGAATGGTATTTGCAATATTTACAAGAATGAATGTTTGATTGGAAATGAACAACTTGAAAATGATCTATATAGCTTAAAATTAAAAGACGTTCCAATTAATTATGTTGATAAATCGGTAACAACAATTAAAAGAAAAAACGATAGTCAAAACCCGGCAAACCTTTGGCATGCTAGGCTAGGTCATATTTCCTCAAGGAGGATGAACAAGCTAGTGGGAGAGGGCATGTTTGATATGTCTGATATTAACTCTCTACCTACTTGTGAGTCTTGCCTAAAGGGAAAAATGACTAAATCTCCTTTCAAAGGGAAACCTGAGCGTAGTCAAAATCTGTTGGATTTGATCCATACAGATGTTTGCGGTCCATTTAAGATTGGTACTAAATGTGGCAACACCTACTTCATTACCTTTACCGATGATCATTCTAGGTATGGGTATTTATATTTAATGAAATATAAGTCTGAAGCATTTGAAAGGTTCAAAGAATTCAAGGCTGAAGTAGAAAACAAACTAGGTAAAAGTATTAAGGCACTTCGATCGGATCGAGGTGGAGAATACTTAAGTACCGAGTTTTTGGACTATCTAAAAGAGAATGGGATTCTCTCTCAGTGGACTCCTCCGTTGACACCTCAGCTAAATGGTGTTTCGGAGCGTCGCAATCGAACTTTGTTGGACATGGTTCGATCTATGATGAGCTTCACTGAGCTCCCACCTTCGTTTCGGGGCTACGCGCTTGAAACGGCGGTATTGTTGTTAAACAACGTCCACACTAAAGCAGTAGATAAAACACCATACGAGTTATGGAATGGCAAAGCTCCTAAGTATTCGTACTTTAGGATTTGGGGATGTCCTGCTTACGTGAAGCAGACAGTGGGAGATAAGTTGGATAGTCGATCCACCTTATGTTATTTTGTAGGGTATCCGAAGAATTCAATCGGATATTATTTCTATCATCCTGCTGAAACAAAATTGTTTGTTTCAAGGAATGCCACCTTCTCGGAGAAGGAGTTCTTATTGGATAAGAAAGGAAAGATGATGGAACTCGAAGAAATTCGAGAAGAACCCGAGATACAAAATAGCGATCCTACACCTCAAGAATCATCACAAAACACGCCTATTACTAGGAGATTCGAGAGGACTTCTAGGCCTCCTATTAGATATGGTATTCTTTTTGAAGGGGATCAAAGTGAACCCGACATTGGATGTGATCCAAGAAACTTCAAGGAAGCAATTTCTGATGCGGATTCAAATTTATGGCTTGAAGCTATGAAATCGGAAATAAACTCGATGCATTCTAACCAAGTTTGGTCTTTTGTAGATCCTCCCGATGGAATTGTTCCAATTGGGTGCAAATGGATCTACAAGAGAAAGCTTGGGCCTGATGGAAAGGTATTGACCTACAAGACACGATTAGTGGCAAAAGGTTATACTCAAAGACAAGGAGTTGACTATGATGAAACCTTTTCACCAGTCGCAATGTTTAAGTCTATAAGAATCCTTATTGCCATAGTAGCATGGTATGACTATGAGATATGACAAATGGATGTAAAGACTGCATTTCTTAATGGAAACATTAAGGAATAGATCTATATGATGCAGCCTGAGGGATACACATCCATGGGAAGCGAGCATAAGGTATGCAAGCTTCAGAGATCAATCTATGGTCTCAAACAAGCATCAAGAAGTTGGAACCAGAAATTTGATGAAACGATAAAGGATTTTGGTTTTATCAAAAACCCGGAGGAACCATGCGTGTACAAGAAAGTAGTTAAGAATGCGGTAACATTCTTAGTACTTTATGTTGATGATATCCTACTCATGGGAAATGATGTAGGGATGTTGCAGTCAACAAAGATATGGTTATCAGGTAGATTCTCGATGAAGGATTTAGGTGAGGCATCCTATATTCTAGGAATTCAGATCTATAGAGATAGATCTAAAAGAATGATAGGACTCACTCAATCAACCTACATAGACACCATATTGAAAAGGTTTTCAATGGATGGGTCCAAGAGAGGACATCTACCTATGTGTTATGGAGTTTTTCTATCCAAGTCTATGTGTCCCAAGACTGACGAAGAGATAGAGAAGATGACACAAGTGCCATATGCGTCAGCCATAGGTAGTATCATGTATGGGATGATATCTACCAGACCGGATGTGGCCTATGCTCTGAGCGTCACGAGCAGATACCAAGCCAATCCCGGTCAAATGCATTGGAAAGCCGTGAAGGATATTCTTAAGTACTTGCGAAGGACTAAGAATTTATTCATGGTTTATGGAGGGAGAGAATTGAAGTTGGAAGGCTATACCGACTCTAGCTTCCAATGTGACATGGATGACTCGAAATCAAACTCTGGATTTGTATTCGTGCTCAATGGCGATGCTGTCTCTTGGAAGAGTTCCAAGCAGGACACCACAGCGGATTCCACCACTGAGGCAAAATACATTGCAGCATCAGATGCTGCTAAAGAGGCGGTTTGGATAAGGAAATTCATCCAAGAGTTGGGTGTAATTCCTGAAGCTGTTGGTCCAGTCCCCGTGTACTGTGGCAACATGGGTGCCGTTGCTCAGGCAAAGGAACCAAGGTCTCATCAGAAGTCCAAACACGTACTGAGGAAATACCACATCATTTGGGAGATCGTGGAAAGAGGAGACATCAGTGTCGAGAGAGTGGCCTCTACAGACAATATCGCTGATCCGCTTACTAAGCCCTTGCCAGGACCATTGTTTGACAAACATCGCGAAGCAATGGGATTATGTAGTATGACTAGTTGGCTTTAGGGCAAGTGGGAGATTGAAAGAGAGGGTGTCCGGTTAGTTAACTTATGGCTAAGGGCTTTTATGACTCTATGTAAAACAATCTTTTGTTTAATATAATTTGCACTTTTATAATGGCATTGACTTTATCTTTCTTCATAATGTTATATTATGATATACTATTGTTGTTTTCATAAAGATCTTGAATATACTATAGTGTATGTAAGATGTGGTAGCACATGGGAATGACTATCATGAAACACATCTTATAGTCACTGTATATTCTAAACAGTTCCTAGTCAATTGAGCCGTCCGCAAATAAGGATAAGGATCGCTCGAGATTGAAACTAGCATTTTCAATGCCGAGTACCACGTTTCATTGGTATGGAACATAGAGATGTTCAAAGCATGCAAATGGATATTCATATGATGAATGATCGAACTACCCTATTCGGACTTTCCAAGTTGTTATCACTTATCGAGTGGATAAAGTCCGCGGTTTTGGTTGTACACCATTAGTCCTTATTACTTGAAACATCATTGAGACTCTATATGCTAGTACTGTACTTTGACTCATTTACCGATTCTATTGGGGTCATCAGGTGTCGGAATTGGGTACAGTTATGACACATATAGGAGTCGATGATTTGTTGTCAAGGATTCACCACATACTTGCGAGTGTGGATATCCTATGCGATCTGAGGAGATATTAGTGTGACGAATCTCTGGCCAGAGTACATGATGTGTTTTAGGTTAATGGGTTTTCCTAGTAACACATTCGATGTCACTATTTGATCTCCAAGATGTAATGCATAGTTATCGAATCTCGAACAACTCTCGATATACCAATGGTTGTTGATTCGATCGGGATATATGGATGAAGGGACCGTACTGTACGCTAACCAAAATCTACTGGTTCTTGCAGGCACTATCAGTAATACCTAGGAAATCATGGGGCGATGTTGCTAGGCGCTCTTACCATGATTCGATGGGTAAGTCGGAAATTGTTGTTCCGAGTCACAAGGAGTTGTGAGCCCACGGCTAGCTGTATTCCTGAACCATTGAGGGTTACACAAGTAATGGATTACTAAAACCCCATAGAGATAGTTAAATTTAAAGAGTTAAATTTAATGAAAGAGAAGTTGGACTTCTTAATTAAAAGGGAGTGGGATTTCCTAAAATGACATAGGGATGGGCATTTTTGTAAATCACTGAATTCGGATTCAGAAAAATTATCTTGACTCTAAAAATACAGAAATGGTTTCTGTGCACATTGGTGAAATTAGTTTATCAATCGGAGTCACGATGAATTTTATATTAATTTCTATAACAACAGGCTTGGCTTGTTGGGATTAAGTTATGGATTGTGGGCTTTAAGGAGTTAGAGTCCTGATACAATTATAACTAGAAATTAGCTATAAATAAAGGTGTTGGGTTCGAAAATTAGATACATTGTATATTGCAATTTTCGAAAATACACTCTAGAATTTTCAAGGGGATTTTCGAAATCCTCTATCCCTTTTTGGAGAAAATTCGACTTGTGATTTTTGTGAAAAATTACAAATCGAATTAACAGATCATATCTGTTTATTCTCTACGTAAAACTTCTGATTGATTTCTAGTGCAGTCAATCAGAGGGTTTCTGTTTTTCGTTCGTGGACCTAATTCCGGAGATAGATCGTGACTGTCATCGGTTCTCGGGATTTACAAGAAGAGCAGATTAAATTCTGTTGGAGTCCACGATCAAGCCTTTGCTTGACGAGGTAAAAATTTAATTGTGATTTTATTTTTACTTGAACAAATTTAATCGTAAAAGTTTTGATACCCATATATAGAATCGTTCCATATAATAAAATAAAATTTTAAACTTCCGCTGCACCGGGTATCAATTCTTAATTGATCTGAACAAATTTTCCAACACCAGTCTAGATCACCAACTAACTTGTAGTCTTAAGCATGCAATTAGCTTAATATAAAAACATTTATTAAAACACATAGTTTATTGGAGAAACTTAAACAAACCTACTACAAGAAAAATCGATGGAATACAACTGGTACTAAAAACCCAAGTGTTTTTCCCCAATAATATTTAAAATGGTGCAACAGAAAACCAATTTTAGGTGAAACTCCCAACAGCTCCTGGACCTGAATGTAACTCTATCTGGATCCATCCACCCCATCCAGCCTGAGACTTGCCCGTGGAATGGGGTGTCCAAGATAACATCATGGACGTGAGCGAATAACGTTCAATACGTAAATACAAGAATAAAAAATCAATATGATGCATGCAGTGTGAGATGACTGGGTGACTGATCAACTACCAAGTCCTGCTCAGACTAGGCGCCAATGAGTATGTATCACCATCTCAGAATCCGACCGCGGGGTTACTCACACACTCATTTAGATCACCGTTGTATCAGTCCCCGTGCATTGCAGTAACTCCCTGTGTCAGATAGTATAAATAGTTGTAGGGCTGAACGACCCTACGAGAAAGGTGTTGTGAAAATTCCTCGCAAGCGTACGAGTGTCAAGTTTTAATAAAGTGATAAAATCAGATATCGATCCCACATGGAGTAAAATGAAAATATTCAGTGCTTGTAATTAAAATAGTCCAAACTTTATCTAGAAAATCAAACTTTCAGAATTTTGCAGAAAAATAAATAATCAAGATATTTTTGATAGCACGCACACAACTTTCAGATAAAATCAATCAGAGAAAAATGGTCTAGAGGTATAGATTTCACCTGGTTTCAACAACAGTCAATCCTAAATAATTAATCTTCATGAATTTCAGTCAATTAATAGCCAAGAACACTTAAGTTTATTATTTCCCTCTCCCGAGCAACAAATAATTTTTATCAACTACAATTCAATTTCAATATTCCTATTAAGAATTTATCGTAGTGATCTATCACAAAACAATGTTCTTTTTAAAAGCTCTGTTAAAATCATACACTCTCCCGAGCTGTATAAATAATTAACAGTGTAGTTTCTAATGTCTTATTCAAAATCCCCTCTCCCGAGCAATGATTTCAAATAAATATAACAAATCAATTATTGATCAGATAATTGAAAAGACAATCAATTCTAGAAAAAACAATTAATCTAGAAGAAACTCAATTCAATAAAATCAAAAATTCATGAAAGCGTCTACACCAGGTTTCATCCGACCTCTAGACTCTAAAAATTTAGTTCATAATAAAATTATGAATAAACCAAAACATGTTCAAAAATCCAAACATATTCAGAATAAAATAAATAAAAGATAAAAGAAACAAATCCTTCATCGACGCTGTGTCCGGTCTATCGAACTCCGTCTTTGTTCTTCAGATAAAGCTCCAGATTTCTTCCCAGAAATCTTCACAATCTCGATCAATCCGTGTTCTCTGATATGCGTATGATTTGTTGTGGCGGCTCCCCTTCCAAGTCTGATAAGAATTCCCTTTTATACCATGCACAAAAGTCCACTCAAAAGCCCATAAAAAAATTGCCCGAAATAATAAAACTTTCCAATCCAGCAACGGGGCGGGCGCTCAAGTGAAGGCGCGGGCGCGCCTTGATCTCGTAATTTCCAATTCTCCAGTCTTCAATAGCATTGCGCGTTAGCTCTTGTTAAGCGCTAAAGATAGGCGCTAATCTTTTAAGCCCAATAAGAAAGCCCAAGAATTATTCCTTCTTGTCTGTACGTTCTTTTCTTTCTTCTTTTCTTCCCTTTTACTTCTTTTCTCTTTAATTTATTTTTTTTTCTCCTTTTTCCTCTCTTTTCCACATAAAATCAATAATTTCCTACACTCACAAAAACAACAAAACACCCACATAAATCTGCTCGAAACAAACAATTAATAATTAAAATCATATATAAATTAAGTGTATAAAATATACTTATCAAAAGGTTATCTCGAAGGAGATACAATTCAACGTGTATGTGTGCATGCAGTATGTATGTAAAGCATTAAAACATGTATCATGGCACATAAATGCAACATATAAGCATGCACACTAAACTGACAATCTCAGTTAGTACTTACGTATCTCTAGGTGGTAGATCAAGTAAAATCAGGGTCTAGCTTGCAAGCCTACAATCAAGTATTTATCATATCATTAATCATGCTTCCAAATCCTTAACTAAGTTATACTCCTATAAATTTAATAGGATTCTCGGACTATACTTTTGTCTGTCGTTATCACGTTGTTGTCGATAACCTAGTTTCTACTCACTCCTCGATGCTATTCCAGAATTACTTCACTAGTATCGTCGGGCCCTCAAATATAGGCTGAATCAAGAAAGAGAGCTTGTGAATTTGTGACTTAAATATGAAGTTCAGATCCTCTATTTATACGAGGAGATCGGAAGCTCCGAACTGGATTTCGGACCTTCCAAACTCTACATGAAAGCCATGTTTCCAATCGTCGGAGATCGGATGTTTCGATCGTGACTTTGGTGGTTTTGCACTCTGCATGCCGAGATGAGTCACCGATGCTCAGAATTCCATATGTATGGCAGTCTTCGGATGCTCCGATCACAGCTTTGGAAGCTCCGATCGTCGACGTGCCCAAATTTCGACCGTGAATTCATTTGCTTACCTGGATGTTAGAGATCAGACCTTTTGATCAGGGGTTCGAAACTTCTGAACTGTTCCTCAGCTTCCGAACCAACCGTACACACTTCGCTACTTTCGAAGTAGGAATTCGGATCTTCCAAACTTCCCTGCTTCCGATCATGAACAAGGGCTTGGTTTGGGACTTTCGAACTTGTCTTTGGGTCTTCCAATCTCTCCAATGAATTCAATGTCCAGAATTCATATTTTAATTTTTTTAATCCCTTGATTTGTTTATTTAGTAACCCTTAATCATTTTTAATATTTAAATCAGGATACGAGTTACTACTGTTCTATCTCTTACAAGCTTGCATTCTCAGATATACTTTGAGCACTCAAGAAAGAAATATACCTACTGCTCAAACCAACCCTCACATTGAAGACTACATCAAATCATCAATGATCAACCAAGGGTTCATCAATCTTCTCGCCTGCTTCAGACAGAAAGCATTCAAATAAGTTTTTGATAGTTTGAATCCGAGGATTCAAAAATTTGCTAATATTTTGTGGTGTTCATTTGATTAGGATCGTTATCCTATCGTTGTGGTTTGCTAGGAGTTCCAATTTAAACAGTGATAAGTCTTAAAGTTGAAAGTTATAAAGTGTTGTAAACCAAAGTCTTCTAGTGCATTAGTGGAAAAAGGAAGACGTAAAAGAATTTTTTGTTCGAACTTCCATAATCAATGTGCTATTTATATTTATGTATCATTTTATCTTGATGATATTATCTTGAGTTGAGTATAAAAACTCACGGAAAATCATCAAATCGTTTTTTGTACTATTTTTGGTTCGAATGTTCTCTGGTGTTGAGAAACTTGGTCTTGTTTGGCTAACACCAACTCGATCGATAGCATTACTTGGCAGATTGTTAAGAAAATATTTTTAAGTGTATATTCCTCCCTCTACCTACATACACATGTGATCCCAATTAACAATTTTTTATGGGTCAGCCAGATCTTCTTATCCTTAAAACAGTTTCAATAGTGTTTTTATATCCCATGACCCATATATTCTTTTGATTATTTAATATGAAAACATTAAGAAATTTTAGATTATGTGCAAATGGGGAATAAATATATTTGCAAATCTTGTTGCTTTCATCAGCCATTCGGTCAAGCGTATCACGGTATTAGTTTATGGAAATATATTTTATGAATTTTATATTTGATTCAAAATGTCAAACAACACCGAGTTATTAGTCAGCAATTCAATTAAATATTTTAATTTTTATATAATCTTTTATGGAAAATTGTATATCCATTGTGTATTAGTGTATATTCGTCTATTTTCGATTTTAGTTATTTATATGGTCAAATTTCAGTTTTAATTCATTATTTTTTTTGTTTTTAATTTTACTGAAACAGTAAACTAGTCCTAATTTTTACTGCAGTGAATTAGGTGATACGAGCCTTTTAAGTTTCAACCACCCAAAATTACGTTCTTCCATTCTGCAACACTGGTTGAAACTTGAAACACGTGATGTTTTTATTATTTATTTTTTGAATATAACATGCGATGTTTTTATGATTGTATTATATTGTGATTTTTGTGGTATCACATTTTGTGGTATCACATTTTGTGATTTTTGTGGTATCACTCTACTTCATAAAAATTAATCAATTTCTAGACAACTTTGTCCTTCTAAATACTTTTTTTATTTTATAAATCTTGATTTATCTTACAAAATTTAAATATAATACTTTTGTACATTAACTGTTAAAAATATTTACAAAAAAAAACTAAATATTTAATATTTTAAAAATTTTCACATTATTTTTATTTTTATTATATAAAATAGCAAAAAATTTATCTTGAAGTAATAAAATTTTAATTACTTTTTTTTTTGCAAATGCATAAAATTTTGATTTTACAAAACTTTAATAATATTACGCAAAAATAAATTAAAATATATATTTATAGTATATTATTTACAAACTTAGAATAATGTTTTTTTCTAAAAATTTAAACGTGTTATAAATTTTTTAATTTTTAATTAAATTGTAATTTTAGCATGTTTAAATATATGCAATGCTAGTTTTTATCCAACTAAAAAAATATATACATGTTTGAAACAAGATTTGTTTTTTTAAAAAAAACGAAACAACTTTTTAAAATTTATTATTTATTGCTGTCAATTTTTGTTTATTGAAAAAAGTATGATTCCAAAAATCAAAATATGAAAATTAAAGATTTAAAATAATTATAACATAATTATTTATTTTAAAATATTATATATTCGAAATATTTCAATTTTTTAAAAAATAAAATCAAAATAAAATAAAATAAATATGTTTAGTATAACTAAGTGATCTATATCAAATCAAACTAAAACAACCAAAATATAAATTTAAAGTTGTAAAATAAATTAAAATTTATGTGGCATGTCACGATAGTTAAATAATGAGTTTATTATTATATAAGATAAAAAGAAATACGATTAAATATTATAATATAGTTATCATAGTATTTAATGTAAAAAAGAATGGATGGTAAATTTTGAAAATCAACTCAAATTAAAGAACGATAATGTTGACAAATAACTAGATAAAATGATAAGTTGGAATGTGAATAATAAATTATAAAGTGTAAATAACATTCTTCAACTATTATATCAACTTGCAGTTTTAGTTTGTTATTTATGTTTTTTTTAAAACAAGTTTAGTCATTTTCTCGATAACTTGCAGTTTTAGTTTGTTATTTATGTTTTTTTTAAAACAAGTTTAGTCATTTTCTGGATATGGTATTGTGGCACCAATGCGATGCTAATATGGTATTGATGTGTATAGTATCACATTAACATTCTCTTTAAAAAATATAAAATTGTCATAAATAAAAAAATACGAAATTGAGAATGAAATTTGATTACTTAAGTCAAAACAAAATTGTAAAAATATCGACTATTTTTTAAGATGATCTTAGTTGGTCTCTTGGTATGCCCACAAAAATATAAAATAAATATATGACATAAAACATAAAATAAACAAAAATAAATAAAACCAAAGATAATTATGCACGAGTAAAGAATACTCGTGCGGGTGTCTTAGGGCTAAATATCACTAGAAAAAATAATATCAGTCTTACAAAGCAATACTAATGATTTTACGAAAAATCAATAAATCCTAAATTTCTCAACAAGTTGAGAAATCAAACTTGCATCAGAAATAAATCAGAGTAAAACAAATCAGATGCAACTCCCGTAGCCTAAATTTGAAGAGACACAAAATCTTCGAACAACAATATTCCCACAGTGTGGTCTACGATGTCTTCAACACCAACGGCAGCACGGAGACAAGCAACAACGACGGCTGCAAAACTTCTTCAGAATCTTCGAATTCTTCAATGTGATTTTTTCTGAAAGCTATCTAAAATTCTCCTCTGAAGTTCTCGTTTGTTTGTGCGCAGAAATACTTTAATTATAGATGAGATTCCAAGCATGGAAAAGATTTCTTGTAGAGTCCTACACAAATAAGAAAATAAGACTTTGGTAGGAATAAGAATCTTTTGATATCATCTTGATAATATATGATAACGATAATACACAATATTTTCTTATCAAGATAATACTCAATCTAGGTAAATATTTTATCTCCAGATTTTCGATAATAGCTTATAATATTTAGGGTAATGCTACATGTACATGGAGGGCTATACGTTGGGTTACACATTGCACTTGAAATTACATGATTATCCCTACACTTTATTTGGAAAAAATCTTTGAAAAATGCATGTAGGATAATAATGTAATTTCAAGTGTAATGTGTAACCCAACGTGTAACCCTCAATGTACATATAGCATTATCCATAATATTTAAACCTAGCATATCTTTGTTTAGAAGGAAAAATACTTAGATCAAATCTATTCATGATTAGGCAAGATATTTCAAGGAATTAATATTCTTTTCAATCTCTCTCTTTTTGTCTTTCTGGACAAAACCAGAACAAACAATTTCAAACATAAACTCCCCTTGAGTTTAAAACACTTCTCCCCCTGAATTAGTAAGTCTCCCCCTGAAGGTGTTGTCTCTCGTGTTGGAAACACCAAGGATAACATGCAGCTTGACACTTAGGGATTT
Organism: Henckelia pumila; assembly: GCF_033568475.1. Taxonomy (NCBI): domain Eukaryota; kingdom Viridiplantae; phylum Streptophyta; class Magnoliopsida; order Lamiales; family Gesneriaceae; genus Henckelia; species Henckelia pumila. The sequence goes on along the minus strand of NC_133120.1, from coordinate 128,890,434 downwards.
TATAATTCATATATCAGAGCATAAGTGGGGTAGAAGTAGTTAGTTTAGTTAAAGAATATCAGAACAATTAAGACACATAACTAGAGCAAAACAAAAACAGATATAATAATAAAAAAATTAAAGCTAAGATGCTATAAGGAAAAAATATGGGGTGACACCAATCAATCTAAAATTGATCGCTATCATATCTCTCATGATCTTCAGTGTCCTCATCCTCATCGTCCTTAGTCCTAGATGGACCAGCCTCATTTTTGTGCATTCTCTCCCCCCTTTTTGGCCAGAAATGCCAAGTATTATACGACAATCATCTAACAAAGCTCCATAAATATCCAAGTCCTCCAAGGCTTGGGTAATCTTCTTTTCAGCATGAGCCATGAGAACTTGAATGGTAGTGAGAGAGAAATCCAGAGTGGATTGTTGAGGCACAGTTTCTTCAGGTTCTTCAGTGTTGTTGTAACGCCCCGAAATTATCTTAATTGAGTTTATTTGAGTTAATCGGAGATTATAGAATTCAAGAGCCGATTTGATTTTGATAAGGGTATATTTTGAAATTTTTGGAAATTTCAGGGACTAAAGTGAAAAATTGAGATTTTTTATATTATCTTAGCTTGTTTGACTTGGTCCTCATTCCTCCATCTTCTCCAACTCGCCATCCACCATTGTAGAAGGGAGAAACGCTTATTCAAGCTTTCCTTCTTCGGTTTCCGGTCGATCCGTCCGGTAGAATTTTAATCCAAAGTCAGTTTAGCGATCCTGGCAGCGAGAGCTTCGTTCTATAGTAAGTTTTTCTCCGATCAGTTATATTTCTATTTTCAAATGTTGTTAGAATCGAATGAGTTTCGGATATGATGTTATTGAACTAGCTCTTATCGTTTATTCTCAGTCGGATTGGAAAAAGAGCGTCGTTCGGAATTGTTATGAATTTTTGAAGTGTTGTTCAAAAATTTGGTTGTGAGATTTGTTCGTTTTGAATCGTTTAGTTTATTTTTGGGCTGTATTGAGCTGTGTTGATTGTTATACTGCTGTATGTATTTTCGGTTTGATCAGATTATAGTCGTTTTGCCGCCGGTTTGAGTTTTGGGATTTTGATTAGTTTGAATTGTCAAACCATGGGCAGTTGGGTTTGATTGTCGTTGTTGATCTTCTTTTTCCTTCGTACAGATTCGTTGAAGTTGGTTGAGCCCAGAGTTAGGAGTAATCGATCGTCAAAGAGTTAGACGAAGAGTGATAAAGAGTTTTACCTTGAGCGTTTGTTTAGTGGTTGTATGGATTTTGATATAACCTATTTTTATAGCGTATCCAAAGTTGGAGCTATTTGAACGAGAAAGGTACAAGCTGTCATCGTTTAAGCGGGATAGAACACTCAAGATAGATGGTTCTTGAGTTTCTCTTAAATCACATACTTGCATCAATACTTGTTCTAGAATGAGGAACTTGTATTTTGTGATTGAATTTTTGTTATTAATTGAATTATGATTTAATGCCTTGTGTTTTCTATATGCATTCATCTTGAGCCTAAATCTTTGATTTCAGCGGGTTGTACGGCTCTTTTTGTTTAGATGTTTTGGGGGCTATATTACGAGTGGCCTGGGTTGTAGAAGTTCTCCTATTGTCAGCATACTCCTTGTAGTCGAACCAAAGTCTAGAGGATGGAGATACGTGATACCACCTCGATCGGGAGAGTCGGTGAGTTGTTACGTGATCTCATCCTCGGGATCCCTGAAGAATAGCAAAAATTCCTTGATTATCAGAGTTGATATCCTGGTTTTAAAGAAATGAATTTCATTCGTATTAACATTGAATATGTTGTCTTTATTTCATGTTATTGAGATATTACTTGTTATTGCATGTTATGTTGCTTTTACTGGGAATATCATTCTCACCGGAGTTATATAGCTGTTGTTTTGTTTTGTATGTGTACTTGGCGACAGGTGGGGCAGGATCGAGTCAGAAGAGACTTGGTTAGCATCGAGATCAAGGTATAGAAGTGGGACTACATTTAGAAGTCGAGCAATATGTCAATCTAGTTATTTTTTGAAGCATTTTTGGAACTCGAACTTGTTTGATATTTGTAGTATCTAATTTTCGAATATTGAGGATTGAATGTTGTCGTTGCATGTATTATATTCATCATTATGTATTGAATGGATTTATGAAGTTGAAGTTTGGTTGAGTTTTTTTGGATATTGGTTCAGAGCTGCCCTCGCTAGATCGGTAGAGTTTGACCGATCGAGTGAGAGTGTCTGTAGCCTCTTCTCTTTTTTCAGAGCTTTGCCCGCTCGATTGGTTGAGTTTCACCGATCGAGCGAGCGGTCTTCAAGCAGGCGGGAAGAGTTTTGCTAGCTGGAACAGGAGTTCTTTACCGCTCGAGCGAGGCTTTGCACAAAAAAAAAATTATTTATTGTCTTTCAATCTTGGATCTTGTTTGCTTAATTATTGTTTAATCCGGGATTAGATGTTTAGAACCGAGGTCTCACATTAAGTGGTATCAGAGCGATAACTTCTTGGTTGAACTAGAAGTGAGCAGGGTAGATCGAGTCCGCTTGTACTGTCTTCTCGCATGTGATTGAGTTATTCTTTTGATTGTTTGAATTCCATACGAGCATGCCTTATTATTTGAGAATTATTTGAATTACATGACTATGTGATTTAATTTATAAAGCATGGACTACTTGAGATATAATTTTTTGTTTATCAACTTGTATCCGAATTTCTAAGAGGTTGAAGGGCACCGAATTGTAGAGATTGAGATATCTTGTTTCCTAACCCTTTGATTATTAGATGGGTCCTCGTCGAGTAATTAACAGAAACCCACCGGCAGTTACTCCTCCGAACGAACAAGCTAGTACCGAAACTGATCAGATGGACGCCACAGCAACGCCTATGGAAACCTTACTGAAGAGGTTTAAGTCATTTAATCCGCCAAACTTGAAAGGTTTTGAGAATGCTATTGACTGTGAGATTTGGCTAGAAGACATAGATCAGTTGTTCGATTCTCTCTACTATTCAGATGACCACCGAATCAGGTTAGTAGTTCATCAGCTGCAGGGTGTCGCTAAGAGCTGGTGGATTTCGATGAAAAAGGCCCTTGAGAATCTAGGTAAAGTTGTCTCGTGGAATTTTTTCAAGACAGAATTATATAAGCGTTTCTTTGCAGTGTCTTATAGAAAGGACAAGGGTGCTGAGTTTGCCACTCTGAGGCAAGGGAACATGAACATTGAAGAGTATGTGTCTAAGTTTGATAGCTTCCTGAAGTTTGCACCGCACTTTGCCGACAACAAAGAAGCAAAAGCTGATCAGTTCATTAATGGCTTGAACCCTGAGATCTTCACGTTGGTAAACACTACTAGGCCTGATAATTTTGCGGATGCCATGAACCATGCAAAGGGAGCTGAAGCAGGTTTGATGAGACAGAGAGGATCCCAGCATGTGCCTCAGCAGTCGAGACAGACTCAAAACCAACCGTTTCAGTATCAGAATCAGCCATCGTAGTATCAGAACCAACCACAGAGATCTGAAGGAGGAAACAGTGGGGGTAATAGAAAGGATCATTTCAGAGCAAAATGGAAACAGTTCAAGAAGCCAGAGAACAGTTCTTCTAGCTCCAGTGGCTCCAAAAAGTTCGGTCAGTACAGAGTTCTAGATTTTATCTTTGTTCTGCAACAAGTGTGGAGGTAGACACTCCCAAGAGCAGTGTGTAGGAGTTTTCAGGAACAGCAATATCTGTCAACATCCAGGACACTTTGCTAAGGTGTTTCCTCAACAAGGTAAATAATGAGCTCAGAGTGGGAGTTCTTCTAGACTTACAGCTCAGCCTAAGAGGCAGACTTCTACGGTTCACTTCTTCCAGCCTCAGAAACAGAATAGACAGGGAGGTAACCCGAGTGCGAACCAGCCTCCGAGACAGCAGGCACGAGGCTTTGCTCTGACTGAGGATCAGGCTCAGGCTGCAACTGACGATGTTATAGCAGGTAACTATTCGATTTTTGGTTATTTTGCTCATGTATTGATTGATACGTGTTCGTCTCACTCTTTTATATCTGATAAATTTGTTTTGATGCATGCCTTGTCTTGTGAGCCTTTGTCTGCTGTAGTAGTTGTTACTTCACCTTTGGGTGGGGAATTGTATCCGTAAGATTGGTTCAGAACTGTGAACTTCATTTCGAAGTTAACGTGATTATTTTCTATTGTATTGTGCTTGGGTTGTCAGATTTTGACTGTATTATCGGTATAGATGCTTTGACCAAGTACAGGGCTACAGTTGACTGTTTTCAAAAAGTAGTCCGTTTTAGACCGGAGATGGCAAAGGAGTGGAAATTTTTCGGTAAGGTTTCTCGATCCAGAATTCCTTTAATTTCTGTTTTGTCGATGACTCGTTTGCTACAGAAAAGAGCAGAGGGATTCTTGATCTATGCAGTGGATGTCCTGAAATCTAGCCCATAATTGGTTGATATACCAGTGGTTAGAGAATTTGCTGACGTCTTTCCAGACAAGATTCCTGGATTGCCGCCTATTCGAGAGATCGAATTCAGCATTGATTTATTTTCAAGTACACAACCGATTTCCAAAGCTCCTTATCATATGGCACCAGTCGAATTGAGAGAATTGAAAGAACAGCTTGAGGATTTGATTGCCAAGGGATACATCAGACCTAGTGTGTTGCCTTGGGGTGCTCCTGTTCTCTTTGTACGGAAGAAAGATGGTTCTATGCGGCTCTGTATTGATTACCGTCAACTGAATCAAGCAACGGTAAAGAACAGGTATCCTTTACCTCGAATTGATGACCTTTTTGATCAACTGCAGGGTTCTTCTGTTTATTCAAAGATTGATCTAAGGTCGGGATATCATCAGCTGAGAGTGCGAGAGGAAGATATTCCTAAGACTGCTTTCAGAACGAGGTATGACCATTTCAAGTTTATAGTCATGCCGTTCGTTTTGACTAACGCTCCAGCAGTTTTCATGGGTTTGATGAACCGTATATTTCAGCATTATTTGGATAAGTTTGTTATTATTTTCATCGAGGATATTCTTATATATTCAAAGAACCGTACTGACCATGCAGAGCATTTGAGGATCGTATTGCAGATTTTTCGGGCTGAACAGTTGTTTGCCAAGCTGTCTAAGTGTGAGTTCTGATTGGATCGAGTTGTCTTTCTCGGTCACATTATTTTAGGAGATGGGATTTCTTTCGATCCCAGCAAGATCAAAGCAGTCATGAATTGGCCTAGACCGACATCAGTGCCTGAGATCCGAAGCTTTATGGGTTTAGCTAGTTATTATCGCCGATTCATCCAGGGATTCTCATCTATTGCAAATCCTATTACCCAGCTGACTCGGAAGAATGCACCTTTTATCTGGACTGCGGATTGTGAGGCTATTTTTCTTGATCTGAAGAAAAGACTGACCAATGCTCCGATTCTTTCTATTCCATAAGATAATGGAGGTTTTACCGTTTATTGCGATTCTTCTCACCGAGGTTTGGGATGTATACTTATGCAGAGGAAGCATGTGATAGCTTATGAATCGAGGAAGATGAAGCCGCACGAGACTCGTTATCTGGTTCATGATCTTGAACTCGCTGCGATCGTATTTGCTTTGAAGATCTGGCGTCACTATCTTTATGGTGAGTCTTTCGAGATCTTTTCTTATCATAAGGGCCTTAATTATTTGTTTTCACAGGCAGAACTTAATATGAGATAGAGAAGATGGTTAGATTTGTTGAAGGATTTCGACTGTGAAATCAAATACTACCCGGGAAAGTCGAATGCAGCTGCAGATGCTTTAAGCCGAAAGCTTTGTTCTTTATCTCTTTCTACTATCGGTGTTTCTCAGTTGATCGACGACTGTTGCACTTCTGGTTTGGAGTTTGAAACAGATAGGAGGACTATCAGAGTATTTTCTATTCAAGCCGAGCCAGAGTTATTGGTGATGATAAAAAAAAAGCACAGAAGTCTGATCTGAGCATTCAGATTTCGGTAGAGAAAGTCAGATCTGGGCATCAGTCTGAATTTCAGGTCAGGGATGATGTTTTGTTTATGCATAACCGTATTGTTGTGCCTAATATTTCTGAGTTGAGACATCGTATTCTTCGAGAGGCACATTGCAGTCGGTTCAGTATTCATCCTGGAGGTCGGAAGATGTATAACGATCTAAAGAATCAGTTCTGGTGGAAAAAAATGAAGAGCGATTTATGATATTTGTATTCCGATGTTTGAACTATCAGCAAGTGAAAGTAGAGAGGAAGCAACCGGGTGGTCTGTTGCACAGTTTAGCTGTTCCTAAATGGAAATGGGATCACATTTCGATGGATTTCGTCACGAAGCTATCGCGATCTGTTCGAGGATGAGATGCAATTTGGGTAGTGATCGACAGATTGACGAAACCTGCTTGCTTTATTTCGTACAGGATGACGTATTGTCAGGATAAAATTGTTGAGTTGTATGTTAGCAACGTTGTGAGATTGCATGGTGTGCCGAAGTCGATCGTTTCAGACCGAGACCCTAGATTCACTTCACACTTTTGGCACAGTCTTCAAGAGGCACTTGGTACTCGATTGAATCTAAGTACATCATATCATCTCAGACCGACGGACAGTCAGAGCGGACTATCCAGACTTTAGAGGATATGCTTCGAGCAGTAGTGCTAGACTTTGGCACTAGTTGGCAGGATTCTTTGTCTCTTGTAGAGTTTTCTTACAACAACAGTTATCAAGAGAGTATCGGTATGGCACCTTTCGAGGCTTTGTACGGTAAAAAGTGCCGATCTCCTTTGTTTTGGGACGATGTGTCCGAGCCACCTGAATTGGGACCAGATATTCTTCGAGATATGGCAGAGGAAGTAAAGATCATTCAGTCGAGAATGAAGTCAGCTCAGGATAGACAGGCAAAGTATGCGAATATCAGACGTAGACCTCTGAGTTTCGACCAGGGAGACCGAGTATTCTTGAAGATTTCTCCTTTCAGAGGCACTGTTAGATTTGGGAAGAGAGGGAAGTTATCTCCGAGATTCATCGGACCGTACGAGATTCTCGAGAAGTTAGGCGATCTTGCCTACACACTTGCACTTCCTCCATATTTATCTAGTATTCACGATGTTTTTCACGTCTCTATGTTGCGGAAATATCATCCAGATCCTTCTCATATTCTTCAGCCTGACGAGGCCGAGCTTGACGATACCCTGAGCTACTTTGAACGACCGATTCAGATCCTTAATCGAAAGGAGAAACAGCTCAGAACCAAGTCGATTCATTTGGTGAAAGTTCAGTGGAGCCATCACGGAGTCGAAGAGGCAACTTAGGAGACATAATCTGATATGAGACAGCGGTTTCCAGAGTTATTCGGATTATGTGAGTTCTTCTTTCTGTCTTAGGTTTTTTATTCTATCTTATGTGACTGATTCTTTTGATTTCGAGGACGAAATCTCTTCTTAGAGGGGGAGAATTGTAACGCCCCGAAATTATCTTAATTGAGTTCATTTGAGTTAATCGGAGATTATATAATTCAAGAGCCGATTTGATTTTGATCAGAGTCTATTTAGCAATTTTTGGAAATTTAAGGGACAAAAGTGCAAAATTGAGATTTTTTATAATATCTTAGCTTGTTTGACTTGGTCCTCATTCCTCCATCTCCTCCAACTCACCATCCACCATTTTAGAAGGGAGAAACGCTTATTCAAGCTTTCCTTCCTCGGTTTCCGCTTGATCCGTCCGGTAGAATTTTAATCCGAAGTCAGTTTAGCGATCCCGGCAGCGAGAGCTTCGTTCTATAGTAAATTTTTCTCCGATCATTTATATTTCTATTTTTGGATGTTGTTAGAATCGAATGAGTTTTGGATATGATGTTCTTGAACTAGATCTTATCGTTTATTCTCAGTCGGATTAGAAAAAGAGTGTCGTTCGGAATTGTTATGAATTTTTGAAGTGTTGTTCTAAAATTTGGTTGTGAGATTTGTTGGTTTTGAATTATTTAGTTGATTTTTGGGCTGTATTGAGTTATGTTGATTGTTATACTGCTGTCTGTGTTTTCGGTTTGATCAGATTATAGCCGTTATGCCGCCGGTTTGAGTTTTGGGATTTTGATTCGTTTGAATTGTCGAACCATGGGCAGTTGGGTTTGATTGTCGTTGTTGATCTTGTTTTGCCTTCGTACAGATTTGTTGAAGTTGGTTGAGCTAAGAGTTAGCAGTAATCGATCATCGAAGAGCTAGACGAAGAGCGGTAAAGAGTTTTACCTTGAGCGTTTGTTTAGTGGTTGTATGGATTTTGATATAACCTCTTTTTGTAGCATATCCAGAGTTGGAGCTATTTGAACGAGAAAGGTACAAGAAGTCATCGTTTAAACGGGATAGAACACTCAAGACAGATGGTTCTTGAGTTTTCGTTAAATCACATACTTGCATCAATACTTGTTCTAGAATGGGAAACTTGTATTTTGTGATTGAATTCTTGTTATTAATTGAATTATGATTTAATGCCTTGTGTTTTCTATATGCATTCATCTTGAGCCTAAATATTTGATTACAACGAGCTGTACGGTCCTTTTTGTTTAGACATTTTGGGGGCTATATTGCGAGTGGACTAGGTTGTAGAAATTCACCTAGTGTCAGCATACTCCTTGTAGTCGCACCAAATTCTAGAGGATGGAGATACGTGATACCACCTCGATCGGGAGAATCGGTGAGTTGTTACGTGATCTCATCCTCGGGATCCCAGAAGAATAGCAGAAATTTCTTTGATTATCAGAGTTGATATCCCGGTTTTAAAGACATGCATTTCATTCGTATTAACATTGAATATGTTGTATTTATTTCATGTTATTGAGATATTACTTGTTATTTCATGTTATGTTACTTTTACTGGGAATATAATTCTCACCGGAGTTATCCGGCTGTTGCTTTGTTTTGTATGTGTACATGGCGACAGGTGGGGCAGGATCGAGTCAGAGAAGACTTGGTTAGCATCGAGATCAAGGGATAGAAGTGGGACTCGGTTTAGAAGTCGAACAACATGTCAATCTAGTTATGTTTTGAAGCATGTTGAGAACTCGAACTTGTTTGATGTTTGTAGTATCTAATATTGAGGATTGAATGTTTTCGTTGAATGTATTATATTCATCGTTATGTATTGAATGGATTTATGAAGTTGAAGTTTGGTTGAGTTTTTCTGGATATTGGTTCAGAGCTGCCCTCGCTCGATCGGTAGAGTTTGACCGATTGAGCGAGAGTGTCTGTAGCCTCTTCTATGTTTTTCAGAGCTTTGCCCACTCGATCGAATGAGTTTCACCGATCGAGCGAGCTGTCTTCAAGCAGGCGGACAGAATTTTGCTCACTCGAGCGGGAGTTCTTTATCCCTCGAGCGAGGCTCTGTCCAAATAAAAAAATTATTTATTGTCTTTCAATCTTGGATCTTGTTTTCTTAATTATCGTTTAATCCGGGATTAGATTTTTAGAACCGAGGTCTCACAATTGTCTTCCGTGTTGGCAACATCGGGAACAACATCAGAAGTAAGAACAGAAGCAGTAGATCCAAACCAAGGAAGGTCAAGCTTTCTCTTCCCTCTTATTAAAGCAGTTGCAACCTGCAGATCTTCATTCAGTTCAGAGATACCTTCACCAATATCACAAAGAAAACCTTGAAACTCCAAAGTTTCATAGATCAAAGATGGAAAAGACAGTTTTATGGATTTTAATCTTCCATCTGCAAATTGGAGTATAGTCTTGAATACGAGCTTGCTAAAATTGAAAGTGCTCTCCGTCACTATAGCAAATGACACAAACGCTTGCGGTCGAGTCACCATAGTGGAGCTTATAGAAAGCATCCAATTGCGTACAGCTATTTTGTGTAAGATAGATTAAAAGGATGTGAGTTGTGCAGCAGAGAGTTGTCCAGTAAAATTTTGAGCAAACCACCAGTTATTAAGCAGTGACTTCATGAATATCAGAGTGGTTCTCCTCTTCAACATCCGGTGTGTCATAAGAGTTGAAGTCAAAAAGATTTTCTCTCACCAAAAAAATTCCAGCATTGGTTTCCTGCTGTAGGGCACCACTGCAGTAAAAATATAAAATACCTTTTGATCCTTCAAAAACTCAATGAGAGTGAACCTTCCATAAGCGTCCACATCAATATTATTTTCATCAGTCAACCCTCTATTCACATACAAGAGTCACACATAAGCATCTTGTCCAGAGTATAACTTGAAGAAAAAGACAGTAATCAAATAAAACTCAGCAGCATCCGTGTTGTCTGTGATGTTGGCAACACCATCAGCAACACCAACATCAGCATAAGCATCATATTCCTCGGAAAACTTGATTCTTCACTGGCTTAAGCATCAGACTCATCTCAGATGTGGAGGAATTATAAGATACATTGGGCCTGATTGCAGCAAATTATTCCGGCATCTCTTTATCAAGCTCATCATCGGAAGGTTGAGCAAAAACAACCACATAAATATCAGTCTTCCCTTGCTTTGGAATGTCCAAAACTTGAGTCAGGGAAGCTTCATTATCATCATAAAAGACAATTTCATCAGTAGCAGTTTTTTCTGTAGTAACAGGAAGAACACAAACATCAAATTAAATCATCAATCGATACTCAGCCAATAAGGCTTCATAGTATACACTGTATTCCTTCTCCTGACTTATTTTCTTCACTGCATGATCCATCGAAGAATGTATAGTGACATGATTGATCTGCAAAAAATCAGTTGTGGGAGCAATGTTGCGCGTAGTGTTGGCAACATGAGGCTCAACATCAGATTCAGACCAAATTAGGTCAATTTTCCCTTTCAGCAAAATATGAGAAACCTTCAATTCTTAACCAAGCAAAGACAAATACTCATCAATGTCTCGTATAAAGCCATATAATTCCAGAATCCCAAAGATGAGGGATGGAAAAAGCAAATTTGTGGACTTTATACACCTTCGTCAGAAAATTGGAATATGAACTTGAATACCAGCTTCACCAAACTTTAAAGAATGTCATTTTTAAATTTCAAACAGTACCATAGCTTGTACTTGGTTACAACAGTAGAGTTGGTTGAACGACTCTAGTTCTTCACAACACTAATTGATTTCCAGCAGAACTCCTTTCTCTTCATCATCAAAATTGCGGTATAGAGCAATGAAAGCAAATGAATCAAACCTGTAGATTCTCTCATTCACAGGCACTCTGTCAAACTTGGCAGATTGCTCAGCATCTACACTAGAAGCGAGGTTTGCAAAGAGTTCCAAAATAGAATTTTGATTATAAGGAACAAAAGCAGAGACAGCAGCAAAAAGACCTCGAGTCTTGAAAGAATTCAACCAAATTCTGCCTCTTGCAAGCATCCAGATCAATCTTCTTCTCTTCAATGTACTCATGGTTGACATACATATGTCAATCAACAATAGAAGCTTCTGAACACAACTTGTGAAATAAGACAAGTGACATATCATATTCTGCATAAACAGTGTTGCCTCCAGTGTTGGCAACACCATTCACAACATCATCACCAACAGAATCTTTATTGTTCGCTTCCTCAAATGCATCATTCTCAGAGATGGAAGATGAACTACCAGAAATATTAGGCATGTTATCTACAAGTTTTTGTTGCATATCTACATCAAGTTCTTCCTCTTAGCAGAAGTAGACACATGTTCGGAAAAACCAATAAAAACAAAATATGATTAGAACAGAAAGCAGATAAACTTAAAGTTAATCAAAACGAACGAATGTTTGAAGGCAATTCGATGGTTGCAAAGAGCAATTAAGCATATGAATGATCAAATCAATGAATAAGATATGCTTAAAAGAAATCCAATGAATAGTAAAAATAAATCCACAATCAATCATTCACCTTCTAACAAACTCATTTAGAGACACTTACCAACGAAAATTATTACGGGTAAAACTTTTCAAATCAATGGAATAAAATCCAACCCAAATATGACAATAATCCGAGATTGAAAGCAATCAAAAATTCCCATAAATAACTCCACATCTGCTCAACTTCACTAAATCATTGCAATAACAAAAATTCAATTTTCAGTAGATAGAGTATTTCACCAAATTTGTTCGTTTAGAACTTCAAATCCTGAATAGAAAATATTCACAATTCTGAATGCATATGAATGTCTTATTTTATGCCTAAAACAGAATGTAACATAAAAATAAAATTCAACCACGTGCACATGATATGTTCACAAGTGTAGTGTTTCCTCTCGTGTTGACAACATCATCAACAACACAAGTTTTTCAAAAAGTATTTGAAACTTACACACTTGATTACCCTTGATTACAGAAAATTTTCAGAAGTGGTAGTCTGCACACTAAAAAACAGTCTCAATTGGACTCAATTAGGTAGCTTTTTCATTTTCTTTCGATTATTGATAAAGTTTGTATCTATGACATTGGTCATCAAACTTATTAAAAATCTGAACACTGAATTTGCGAAACCACCTTTCACATGGGACAAGAACATGGAATACACGTATATCCCTCAACTACTTAGTGGTTTAGTCAGAGTTCGATTTGCAAGGGCAAGTGTGTTTAATAAAAATTTTACTAAAAAACTTGGCGCATGTCGAATAACTGTAACAGAGATTAAAACACTACACATCACAAAGTGAATGCAAAATGCCTAAAATCCTAAACATGCATGAAAAATAAAAACAACAATGTTGTCTATGGTGTTGTAACATCGGCGACAACACCATCAAAGGATTATAATGCACACATGCTAAGAGACCTCCGAAGAGTTGAGAATCTCTCGAAATCTAAATCTTGTGTGAATATAACTGTCAGTTGGTTATTAGTTCCAACAAAATCCATTCGAATCACACCTTTTCCTACCAAATCTCAAATAAAATGACGTCGAATGTCAATGTATTTTGTGCGATGGTGTTGAACTGGGCTTTTTGAACTATCAATCGCACTCAAATTATCACAATAAACAATGAGGGGTTTACTTTTAAATCCACAACCCTCTACCATTTGGCTCATCAAAAAAAGTTGTGAACAAAAACTTTAATTTCCTAGATAAAAACACCCTCCCATAGTGCATCTTCTATCATTAAAATCCACAGCCCAATCAACACTATCAAAACCAATAAGATTGGTATTTGTTTCCCTAGTGTACCAAAAATCTAAATCCAAGGTGTCAGAGATGTATCTTAAGATACGTTTTACTGCTTTAGAATGCGTGACCTTAGGATCAGATTGATACCTAGCACATAACACACACTAAACATGATATCAGCATGAATTGCAGTGAAGTACAAAAAACTTCCAATGTTGATGTGGTACATGGTGTTGGCAACACCGGCCTCATTATTGAAACTTTTCACTAGGTCTCATTGGTGTTTTCATGCTTTTAGTATTCTCATTATTGAAACTTTTCACCAAAATTTTAACATACTTACTTTGGGATAGAAAAATATCATCATGCATTTTCTTAACTTGAAAACCAAGAAAATAACTCAACTCAACTACCATGCTTAATTCAAAGATGGAAAACATGCATTCAACAAAATCAACAACATGTTTTTGATAAGAAGCACAAAAACTGATGTCATCCATGAAAACTTGGCAAAAATGTATTTCACCTTTGAACTTTTGAATAAAAAGTTTTCATCAACCTTACCTCGTTTGAAGCTAATTTCAAGAAGATATTCAATCAACCTTATCTCGTTTGTGGACATGAAACTCATGCAGACTAACCCAATCACCTTGAGATAGTCCATTTTTTCATTCATTCGAGTTTGCATTGTTTCAAAAGCATCTTCAATAATCTGTGATGATGAATGATTATTCTGTATTTTTCTTGAAATGTCATTACCATTATTTATCAAAACAACATCATCATTTTGGTTGATTATCCTCAGGTTCAGTCACTGTTAGACCTGGTGTTGTGCTTGATGTTGCAACATCAGAGGCAACACCTGGATCTTTTAGTGGACTTAAAATTTCCAGCAGATCATACACATCATCCTCGGCAGTTTTTCCTTTGAGATCTTCAAAATCATAAAAAACTACATTAATAGATTCCATAATTCTTATAGTTCTTAGATTAAACATTCTATATGCACGACCAATCGAAGCATATTCAAGAACCAAACATTTGTCAATTTTGGAATCAAATTTGGCTAGGTGATTCCTTTCATTTAAAACATAACAAATACAACCAAAAACATGAGAGTATTTAAGGTTTGGTCTCTTTCCCATAAGAGTCTCATAGGAAGTCATAGTAGAACCACTCCTTAAGTATACTCGATTCAATACACGATAATCTGTATCCACGACTTCTGCCCAAAATCTTTTTGAGATATTCTTTGAGCTCAGCATCACCCTAGCCATCTCCTGCAACATCCTATTCTTTCCTTCAGTTATGCCATTTTGTTGAGAAGTCTTTGGACAAGATAACTGATGTGATATATCTTTCTTATCATTCAAAGATGAAAATAAAGAGTTCTCAAATTCCTTACCATCGTCTGTCCTTATTATTCCAACCTTCAAGTCATGCAGGTTAGTAATATTATTTGTGAATAAATTCTTAAAAACATCACAATTATCCAACTTCTCTCTAATAAATCTTACCCATGTACAACGTGAGAAGTCATCAACACACACACAAGAGTGCTTCTTACCTCCATAGCTTTCCAGTTCCATAGGATCCATTAAATCCAAATGCAAAAGTTCAAGGCACCGTGTTTTCCCAAAGTATTGTAACATGGGGTGCAACACGTGAGTTTTCTTACCTATTTTGCATGCACCACAAACATATGAAACTTCAGAATTCAAAATAGACATACCTTGGACAACTTCATACTTACACATATTTTTCAATGTCTTCAAATTTACATGACACATCTTTTGGTGCCATAAATCAAGATCATCCATTTTCATGTGGTTGCAGGCAAGTTGCTCTCCAAGTTGGTAGTAATTTGCTGATCTTGTACCTATCAAAACACATATGTTAGCATTATCAAAAACTTAAAAAGTATTTTTACCAAACTTGACATGAAAATAATCATCACACAATTGACTAATAGATATCAAGTTTGAGTTTAGTCCATCTACATGTAGCACATTTTGAAGCTTTGGAAATCCTTCCACGTTCAGTGTTCCTTTGCCAACAATCCTTCATTTTGCACCACCTCCGTAAGTCACTTTACCACATCTTTGTTCAATACAGTTCATGAGATGTTCTTTCAAATCTATCATGTGGCATGAGCTTCCACTATAAAAGTATCAGTGACCTGCAATGTTAGTTTTCAAGGAAGTATAAACAACAAAACACTGAAAATCAAACTTTGGTACCCAAATTTTCTTTGTTGTGGGTCTGTTTTTGGTGGTGTTGCGCCGGTGTTGTGCAACATCAGCTTTGACTTCTAATACATCCAGTCCTTCCTGGTCTTGAAACAAAAAGACATGCTGTGATCTGATTTGAAACATTAACACATAAAATGGTGCTTCCATTGCTTTGGCTTTTGAGGAGGAACACGCTCTTTTGATGGAGAATTCTTGAATGGCGGAGCGACGGTGGGTGTACTAGAAGTATTTCTACTTTCTTTCATAAACACAGTTGGTTTTGATGATTTTCCAACTTCAAACACTCTATTTTCTAACCCTAGACCAGCCTTACCATCTTTACCCATTATAAAATCAAGCTTAGATGTACTTGAATTGAACTTAGCAAGTTTTAGAGTTACCTTTTCAAGCTCCCCCTTATCCTTGCAGAATTCAAGATTTTTCTTATCTCGAATCACTTCAAGCTTGGCCATGGCAGACTTCTAATCAGAATTTTCTTTAGAGAGAGTTGTGTTCAACTTGTTCTGTTTGATCCGATCAGCATACAACTCTTCATAAAGTTTTTGTACACACTCTAGAGTTATATCATTATTGATAGCTTCCTGATCACCAAAATTACCAAGAGTAGATGTATTCAAGCAAATTGATTTTTCACTGGTGTTGCGACCTGGTGTTGCAACACTGGAGGCAAAATCCAGTGGGTTGACTTGAAAACACCTCTTTTCTTTTAACAATGCAGTCAGGGAGGTATGCTCTTCTTCATCATTCTGTTCTTGATCTCTGTCATAGTTATCATCACTCAAGAAAACAAACATACCTTTTTGGAATCGATTTGCACATTCAATTGCATGGAGTCCATATCCATTGCATTTCCTGCATTGTACATAATCAAAATTCATGGTATTAGATTCATAATTAACAACATACCTTGGTCGAGATGATTCTCGAGTAGGTGACACCCTCAACAGATTTTCAGAAGCAGGAAAACTAGGGTGCTTAGATTGTTGTCCATCTTTCTGTTTGTTTCTTCTCTTCAAATAATCTTCAAACTTATGGGTGATCAAGAAAATTGAATCTTCACATAAATCTGAATTATTGACTTTCCGTGTTCGAAGTGTGACGTTAGCCACCGGCACGTCCATGATAAACCTACAAAACAAAAATAATCAAAATCTCTCTTAGTAAAGTCAAGAGTTGGCTCTGATGCCACTTGATAAAAAAACGTAAAATAAACAAAAATAAATAAGACCAGAGATAATTATGCACCAGTAAAGAATACTTGTGCGGGTGCCTTAGGGCTAAATATCAGTAGAAAAAGTAAGATCACTCTTACAAAGCAATACTAGTGATTTTACGAAAAATCAATAAATCCTAAATTTCTCAACAAGTTGAGAAATCAAATTTGCATCCTAAATAAATCAGAGTAAAACAAATCAGATGCAACTCTCGTAGCCTAAATTTGAAGAGACACAAAATCTTCGAACAACACTATTTCCACAGTGTTGTCTCCGATGTGTTCAACACCAACGGCAGCACGGAGACAAACAAAAACGACAGCTGCAAAACTTCTTCAGAATCTTCGAATTCTTCAATGTGATTTTCTCTGAAAGATCTCTGAATTCTCCTCTGAAGTTCTCGTTTGTTTGTGCACTGAAATCCTTTACTTATAGATGAGATTCAAAGCTGGAAATGATTTTCTTGTAGAGTCTTACAAAAATAAGGAAATAAGACTTTGTTAAGAATAAAACTCTTTTTATACCATCTTGATAATATATGATAACGATAATACACAATATTTTCTTATCAAGATAATACTCAATCTAGGTAAATATTTTATCTCCAGATTTTTGATAATAGCTTATAATATTTAAATCTAGCATATCTTTGTTTAGAAAATAAAATACATAGATCAAATCTATTCATGATTAGGCAAGATATTTCAAGGAATCAATATTCCTTTCAAAATATATATATATATATATATATATATATATATATATATATATATAAAAAGAAAAACACACACAATAAACTCTCCACTCCACTATCTCAATTTTTTTTTTCATTTAACTATTTCTCCCAATTTTCTACCAATTTTTGTATTTAATATATAGTACAATTAATCATTTTATTTGACAATTTTAATTGAAATGTAATTTTATTATAAAAAAACGGATTGTTTAGTGCTTGCAACAAGATGCTAGTATATATAAACTCACAACACCAAATACAATTTTACTTAAATGTATTCAAACATTGAAGATTAACAATTCAAACCTATGTCGACGGCTATATATAATATACTATTATTTATTATTAATTTTTTCCCCTTGTGAAATTATTCTGGCCTAGATTGGAAGCTAGTACACTAGTAAAAAGAACGGCGCAGATTGCCTGCCTCGAGAGGAAGCATCACCATTAATATTATATTTTTTTCCGAAAGTTAGCATCATCGATATTTAAATTCATAAAATGGTACAAAATTTGTCAAATGTGACAAAGAAGCTATCGTTTATAATAATAATGATAGTACTAATAATAAGAATATAATCGAAATGACGATGAGTAAGATCTAACATCTTTACACCATTTTACGTTTGATTCTAATTTCATAATAATTATGATAAAAAAATAATATATGATACTTATTTTTCAATTTATTATCTTATCGTTCATTGTCTCGTCCCACGAGCCAATCTATTTACTAATTTTCGAAATGCCAATTCGGACTCTATAGTTTGTATTCAGATGACAAAAGTAGACTATGGACAATGCCAAGCGGTTTTCTAGTTTTTCAAATACCAACAACTGAAATATAGTTTTTTGGTTCACTAATTTGCGTAATTTTAAGTTTTGGTTGTTTATTAAGTTTTCAAATTTTAGTTTCTTTATATTATCTTTTAATTTGGTTATTTTAATCCAATTGTTAATGTGACACCAAAAAATGCTAATATGACATAAAAAAGTACTGGCATGATATAAAAAAATGATAATTTATCAGATGTTATCTCGGTAATTAAACCAAAATATCCAAAAATAAAATTTTAATATATCAAAACAAAAATTTGAAAACTTAATGAAGCAAAACTCAAATTAAACTAGTTAATAGATTTTAAAAAAAATTATTTTCCCATAAATTATCCGCAAGTAAAATAAAACCAAAAAAAATCCCACAAATTATCCGCCGTTAAACCAAAACCATATCTATACCTATTTATTAAGTGAGAAGACCTTAGAGAAACCAACATGGTCTCTTGATATGCCCTTAATTTGAATTTCAAATTATTTGGAAAAAAATGGTGGGAAATAACTAATATAAATATACAATTCATGATCTTTTAACTATTTTTTATAAACTTATGTCTAATATTTAACCCAAAAAAGATTCATTTTCTGTTTCCATAAATTTATTAGATTTTTTACTAAAATTAATTTTAATAAAAAAAATCAAATTTTTCGTCGCACACAACAAGTGTGCATTACGCTAGTCTTATTGACGTGCGAACATTTTTTTTTTCTTTTCAAAATATATAAATCAATTTTAGTATTATATATTATTATATATGTGCACAACCCATATACCAAACAAATTTCTCGACTTACCACCTTAGTGATACATCAGCCACACAACACTTCTTCAACAATAAAGCTTTTTTCCCTAAAAAAAAAACAATAAAGATTTTTTATCCACTATTTTTCCTATTTTAAATTTTGTTCTACTAAATTTTCAACATTTGATTTTATTATATTAACTTATATTTTTTTATGACGTTGAATCGCATTTTTTGAATGATGACATGGTACTAAGAAATTCTAACGTGAGAATTGAAAATTTTGACCCGACAACATAAATGGTTGACTTGTCCGATACCACGTTAACAAATTTTTTTTAAAAAACAAAACCGAAAATTTAAAGATAATTGTACCAAAATCATACTTTAGAACCTATATAAAGCACATCCAAACTTTCAAAATTTAATTGACAAAAATTCAAAATTTGACAAATTAATAGGAAAAAAAATTATTTTCCACTTCTTCGAATTATAATGATATCTTATACTTGACAAATAATATGAGAATCCTTCTTATTCTTGCACTTTCAAAGGCATTTTCTTTATTGATTCTTGTTTTAACTACTTGTCCCATTTTGTAGAGACACAAAGTGCTGGTCCCAAGCCTCAACAATCAAAGATTACGATGTTATAATATATCTAGTGCGATGATGTGCAGTTTCAACTAACCTGAAGAGAATTTTGCTTTTACTCTAGCCTTTGCAAATTAGTTCGATCGGTTCATAGTAATGCAGGCATTGCTCAGGTTTCTTGAGCTTGTTATGATGGAGATTTTTCGCGGTTGATTGGTTCATTCGATTTCAGAATCCGACACTGCATGTATTAACTTGTTGCAAGTGATCAAGGATGGCTGAGGTAAGCAATTTTGATGAAGAAACAGAAAATGGACAAAATAAAACACCAGGAACCATAGATAGTAAACGAATCTCGAATAGCCGAAAGGAGCAGATTGGAGACGTGAATAAAGTTCCATTCTACAAGCTATTCTCATTTGCAGACTCAGTAGATTATGCACTAATGGCCATTGGATTGGTCTCAGCTCTGGGAAGTGGATTATGCCTGCCTTTCATGACATTGTTATTTGGCGAATTAGCTGACTCCTTCGGAAAGAATGGTAGAACTAGTAGTGTGGCTCATGAAGTCTCCAAGGTAGTATCATATAACACCATTGCATATATAGAAACAGTAAATTTACATTTTGCTGAATGCTAACATGTTATTACACTGTTTGTTTTTAGGCGTCCGTAAAGTTTGTGTATCTAGCCGTGGGGTCTGGTATCGCTGCGTTTTCACGTGGGTATAATTACTAATCGTTTCGCATTTGTGGGATTTAATGAACATGAGGGCTCTAAATTTGCTTCTTGGCAGAGGTGTCATGTTGGATGATCACGGGGGAAAGGCAGGCCGTTCGAATAAGACATTTGCACCTCAAAGCCATTCTAAGGCAAGATATTGGATATTTTGACAAAGAGGCGAGTACAGGAGAAATTTTGGATAGGATGACTAATGACACTATTTTGATTCAAAGTGCTATAGGCGAAAAGGTAATTCTTGAAGTTCAAAACTCTCTCTGTGTCTTGATGCACAAAATATTCCAACTTTGTTTTTTATCGATGGACAGGTAGGCAAGTTTTTACAGCTTTCAGCATCGTTCTTTGGAGGGTTCGTGATAGCTTTCACCAAGGGATGGATTCTTGCTCTCGTCTTGCTTTCGGCGATCCCTGTTCTTGTTATCTCTGCTGCTCTAATGACTGTCCTTATGTCGAAGTTGACATCACGTGGACAATCTGCATATTCTGCTGCTGCTGTTGTGGCTGAACAAACCGTTAGCTCGATAAGAACTGTAACGAAAAATCAAGACACCGATATCACTTTTTCTTTTTCTTAGGTTTGGCATGTAGTTCTTATTTTGATTGATCACATGTGTAGGTTGCATCTTTCACGGGGGAAAAGCAAGCGGTTGCTAAGTATGAAAAATTTCTATATAGAGCTTATGAAGCCGGTGTGCATGAGGGGTTGGCTGCTGGATTAGGTTCTGGTGTGTTTATGTTGGTTCTCTTCAGCAGTTACGCTTTAGCAATATGGTTTGGTGCCAAAATGATTATACAACACGGATATTCGGGCGGAGATGTACTGAACATAATAATGGCTGTTCTTATGGGATCCTTGTAAGTTTCAGTTCTGATGTTTGCTGTATGTCAATCAACATACAAGCTGGAATCTCGTTTTCATGTGTATACTTCTAAGCTCAAATTTTTTTTGGCTTTTTAGTTCTTTAGGACAGGTATCCCCATGCTTGAGTGCATTTGCTGCTGGTCAAGTTGCTGCTTTTAAAATTTATGATACAATATCAAGAAAACCAGAAATAGATCCTATCAGTGCAGAAGGAAGGGTGATGAATGACATAAAAGGGGACGTTGAGCTTAACGACGTGCACTTTAGCTATCCTTCGAGGCCAAACGCGAAAATATTTATTGGGTTTTCTCTACGAGTTCCGAATGGGACAACACTAGCTTTGGTTGGAGAAAGTGGAAGTGGAAAATCAACTGTCATAAATCTTGTGGAGAGGTTTTATGATCCACAAGCTGGTGAAGTGCTGATTGATGGCATTAATATCAAAGAATTTCAGCTAAGATGGATCAGAGGGAAAATCGGGCTCGTAAGCCAGGAACCTGTGTTGTTTGCTTCGAGTATTAAAGACAACATTTTATATGGGAAGGATGATGCATCTATGGAAGAAGTTGAAGCTGCTGCAGAACATGCCAATGCTGCTAAATTCATAGATAAGCTGCCTCAGGTAACACACTCTTCATTTTTCGTCGTAAAAACCTTATACATTAACATTTATTTATCAAATTTTCATCAAGAAAGCCTTTTGATATACTTACTGTTTGAAATTTTATGTTTCCAGGGGCTAGACACGATGGTCGGACAGAACGGGACTCAACTATCCGGAGGGCAGAAACAGAGGATAGCTTTAGCCAGGGCGATCTTGAAAGATCCAAGGATTCTACTTCTGGATGAAGCTACAAGTGCACTTGATGCAGAATCAGAGAGATTAGTGCAAAAGGCACTGGACAGGGTCATGATCAACAGAACAACACTTATTGTGGCACATCGTTTAAGCACAGTGAAGAACGCCGACGCCATAGCTGTTATTCAGCATGGAAAGATTGTAGAAGAAGGTTCTTATGATCATAAAAACATACAAATTCGCGAGATTTCATTATATCCAGCTAGTTTTTTTTAAAATATTAGAATTTCTAATGCTTGTCATCAGCCCTTTGTTTTGAGAATAGAAAGTATCTGAGCCTTCTGCTTCAACTGTCCAGGTTCACATTTAGAACTGATGCAAAATATTGATGGGGCATACAGTCGGCTCATCCGATTGCAAGAACTCAACAAATCTTCACCGCAAATTTCTTTAAATGATCAGTCTGGAGCAGAGATTATGGCTGATTCTGGACAACACTCGAGCCAGCGTGTCTCATTCTTACGATCCATAAGTCGAGGATCATCAGAAACAGGAAACAGCAGCCGACATTCGTTCTCGTTGTCAATGGGTGTCCCCATTCCGATCAATGAACTACATTCATCATTTGGGGACCCGAAAAATCTAACTTCATCACAACACAAAGTTGAGCATAAAATCCCACTATGCCGGTTGGCTTGTCTTAGTAAACCCGAAATTCCAGAGTTACTACTTGGTTCTTTAGCTGCAGGTGTCAATGGTGCCGTACTACCAATTTTTGGGCTCCTGTTCTCCAGTGTTGTGGCTACTTTCTATGAGCCAGCACACAAGCTTCGAAAGGATTCTAAATTTTGGTCTTTGATGTTTGTTGTTCTTGGTTTGGTGTCTCTTCTGGCTACCCCTCTAAAGACGTACTTCTTTTCCGTGGCAGGGTGTAAGTTGATTAAACGAATAAGACTAATGTGCTTTGAAAAAGTTGTTCACATGGAAATAAGTTGGTTCGATAAGCTAGAGAACTCGAGCAGTTCAATAGGCTCGCGGCTTTCAACAGATGCAACTTCTGTTAGAAGTTTAGTTGGGGACTCACTTGGATTACTTGTACAAAATATTGCAACAGCTGTGGTTGGTTTGATCATTAGTTTCACGGCGAGCTGGCAACTGTCGCTCATAGTTTTGTTCCTCCTACCTCTTATTGGACTCAATGGGTACCTTCATATGAAATTTATTGCAGGATTCAGTGCTGATGCTAAGGTCATTCATTTTTCTGCTAGAAATTTTGAACCACATGAAAATTTTAATGCAAACACTCATTCAAGTCATTGATTCTTTCCACAGAAGTCGTACGAGGAAGCTACTCAAGTCGCAGGTGATGCTATTGGAAGTATACGGACTGTTGCTTCGTTTTGTGCAGAAGCAAAAGTCCTAGCGCTACACAATGAAAAGTGTGAAGTTCCCTTGAGACTAGGAACCAAACAAGGCCTACTAAGTGGAGCAGGTTTGGGGATATCCTTGTTTTTTCTTTATTCAGTTTACGCTGTAAGTTACTATGCTGGAGCTCGATTAGTCGATGATGGAAAGATAACGTTTGGTCATGTTTTTCGGGTAAGTTGACTTGCTTTCTTCATAATATACTGATATACATAATTTTTGTTTCGAAGCAGATGTTGATTTTCAATAGTTGGCAGGTTTTTCTTGGTCTTAGTATGACTGCCGTGGCAATATCGCAATCGGGGGCCCTCGCACCAGACTCCGGTAGAGCCAAGGCTGGTGCTGCTTCTATATTTACGTTTCTCGACCAGCAATCGAAAATAAACTCTTTGGACAACTCAGGGACAATATTGGAAAATGTGAAGGGCGACATTGAGTTTCTTAATGTTAGTTTCAAGTATCCAAGCAGACCTGATGTTCAGATTTTCAAAGATTTATGCTTGGCAATTCATTCAGGCAAGGTAGGAAAACGAGCCCTTTTTTGTATCCAACTAAAAGTATTATCAAATAAAGACTTAATTTTCTTTCTTGCTTGCTTTCTTTGTTTATTTTACAAGACTGTTGCGCTCGTCGGTGAAAGCGGTTGCGGAAAATCAACCATCCTATCCTTGTTGCAGCGATTTTATGATCCAGATGCAGGACAAATCACTCTGGATGGCGTCGAAATTCAAACTCTCAAGTTGAAGTGGTTAAGACAACAGATGGGGCTAGTAAGCCAAGAACCCGTTCTATTCAACGACACTATTCGGGCCAACATTGCCTATGGAAAGGAAGGCAACGCCACGGAGACTGAAATTTTCGCTGCTGCAGAGTTGGCCAATGCACACAAATTCATCAGTAGTTTACAAGAGGTATGTTATCTATTTGAAATAAATACGACATTTGAATAGATTCCATCCAGTGAGAAGGATAAGACATCTGCAAATCACTGTATCATCTATCATCTAACTCAAATTCTACAAAGGATTAGAATTATTAATCATTATGTCATCTATATATTATACATCTTTCATCATCTCATCATTCGCTGATGTAGTGATGTTGATCAGTCACGGGTCACATGATCAAGAATTCATGATGTAAATGAAATCATATATTCTAATGTAGCATTGATCAACCAGAATCATTATCACAATTCAAAGTGTTGCATAATATGATTCCTAGAATCTTGAAAATATTAGGGATACGACACGATGGTCGGAGAAAGGGGGATTCAGTTATCCGGAGGACAGAAGCAGCGAGTTGCCATCGCGCGAGCTATACTAAAGGGACCACGAATATTGCTACTCGATGAAGCCACGAGTGCCCTCGATGCCGAATCCGAGAGAGTGGTTCAAGATGCTTTAGACCGAGTCATACTGAACCGAACCACCATAATCGTTGCACACAGGCTATCGACTATAACGAAAGCTGATGTTATAGCGGTTGTGAAGAAGGGAGTAATTGCCGAGGAGGGGAAACACGAAGATTTGATCAATAAGAAAGATGGCATTTATTCCTCTTTAGTTGCATTACAGAATGGTAATGCTCATGATGTTGGTGCTTGTGCTTAAGGAATCATACGTAAAAGTTATATATTATGTTAATTTGAAAGAAGAAATAAGTATGTGACCATGTTTGATTATGTCATGTAAACTGTACTTAAGTTTGTAATTTGAAAAAGTGATTGGATTGGATTGTACGAGTATTGTTCGGAGAGTTGTATTTCTGGTTAAAACTCTAAAACACATCATATATCTTTAAAAAATATTTATAGATACATCATTTATTTTTAAAATATCAAACAAATTTCATCCCATATGTTATAAAATTTCAGGGTTATGCTCGATTTTCAAAAACATGAGGTCTAAATTAATATTATTAATTTTATATAAAGTGTTATTATTTTTTTAGAGGGCGGTGTTGCACAATAAATAAAAAAAAATTACAACACGCATTCACGAGACACAAATGTCTAGCGCGTGCAATACACACGCCTTGGGGGAGCGTGAGGGTGGGACGCGGCTGTCCCACCTCACATTCCTCCATTCAGGGAAATTCGACCCTACAGATGGGACTACCCCTCTGTAAGGTGTAAGTCTCTTATTGCCCAAAATCATGTAAGTCATGATTTGCATGTGTGGTCAATTGATGGCCACATAGTTACAGTGGGGGTAATACCCCCACTGTAGCATCCAAGAACCGGGACATTTAGTTTTATAACCTCTCTTGAAAAGCTAATTTGATTACTGACCTTAAATATTTTATATTTTGGTAAATGACATTCCTTTTACATTTTCACATAATTAATTCCCCCAAAAAACAAAATAATAATGGAAATTGGGAAAATTTGGTCGGGTCATTTGATCGGGTCGTATCCCACGTTTTCTCTGCAATTTTTATTTCACTTTCTTTCCACTCTCTTCCTCGCGCCTTTTATGTGGGAAAATTTTTACGTTGCAAGTAACCAACCAAGGCTAATAAATTTCTTTTTTTTTCTACCTGCATTGGATAGCAAGAAGCGGATTTGAAAGTGAGTTTATTTAGTTTAATCATCTGGTTTGCCACTCTATTTTTTGGTTTTACAGAGACATTTTTGAAATATGTAAACCTCATATTGATCGCCGTGAACGTAATTGCGGTCGCTGAAAACATAGTGTCTTTCGCCTCATATGTAGGATCGGTCACCTTTCATATCATATTTCTTTTTTAAAAACTTTTTTCAGATACACAATTTATTTTTGTTGATCGATTCCTGCAATTGGTCTTTGATTATTTTTTATTTTGTTTTATACAGGTAATGACATTTACCAATATTATATTTGAATTTGATGGTTAATAGAGAATAAATGAACAAGGCATTTGTACGTGATGTCCGGGATCCAATTCTGAATGGGCAGCAATCACTATGGATGAGGATAATTGTTCATGTGAAGAAGTGGTGAATTTGATAAGTAAAGTTTTGGGATTGAATACAGATGAATTGAAAATGACATTAAGTTATTTGCCATTTGTACGGGGTTGTCATCCTCGTCCTATTTATATTAACAATGCAGTAGGTGTAAAGACATATTTATGTTTTGGGGATTCACATAATAGGCCTGTTCTTCATGTGAAATTTTCGAAAAATATTGATGTTGAATTGATATGATTGTAGATGCTGCAAGGGTTGAGAGAATCAAAGATAGATTTGTTGATTTGAATGATGAAGATTATCATGTGATATGTTAGTTGAGCATATATAATGAGAAAGAGTTGCATGATGGATATTTTGATCGGGTTTTTATCCTATAACGATGCTTCTAACATGCAAGAAGTAAATGATGAAGTCAATGAAGACATGGTTGCAAAATCTAGCAATGAAGCCACTCCGACAGATTTGCCGCCAAGACAACATGATGAACCTGAGCCTATTGAGGATGAACAAAATATGTTGCTTGTTGGTGAAAACGGTTACAGTTTCACAGATGGATCAAAGTTAGCAATTGTTCAAGAATTTGATACAAAGGAAAAGGTTAAAAATGTATTGTCCGAACTTGCAATTAGTGCCTCTTTTGAATTTGATGTTGTGAAATCAACTAAATTACTTTACTCAATCAAATGTGTAAGTGAAAAATGCAGCTGGAGAGTACGGGTTTCAAAAAAAAAGAAGTCAACCCGATTCTCCATTCGGAAGTATTGCAATACACACACTTGTGATCTTGCTGACAGACGTAAAAGACATCGCCAAGCGAGTGCTAATGTAGTATCAAAGATGTTGCAAGAGAATTTTAGTGGGTAACAGGTCACCCCAACACCTAAAATAATAATGACAATGATCCAGAATAGGGTTATTAATATCACCTATTACAAGGCTTGAAAAGGTAAATAACTAGCTCTTAATCAGCTACGAGTTGATCCTGATGAGAGTTTCCATATGTTGCCTTCATATTTGAACATGGTCGAGCAGGTAAATCCAGGTAGCATCACACATCTTGTTGTTGATTATAATAATAGGTTTAGATACATTTTCTTAGCATATGGTGCTTGTATAAATGGATATAAATTCATGCAAAAATTAGTTACAGTTGATGGAACCTTTCTAAAGGGCAAGTACAATGGTGTTTTGCTTGTTGCTACAACACAAGATGGTGAATTTCACCAATTTCCTATTGCATGGGGTGTTGTCGACTCCGAGACTGTGGAGTCATGGACATGGTTTATGTTGAAGTTGCAGGAATTGGTACCAGATGATGAAGAACTACTAATAATCTCATAACGACATCAGGGTATAATTTCTGCTGTGGAAAATGTTTACAAACAAGTGTTAGGCATGTGAGATTTAATGGGGTGAGGCCCACATTAAATAAAATATCTCATCCCACATCGAAAGTTTGAAGAAAGAATAATGAAAGAAACACTACAAATAGAGCTCCCTTATTTTGGTTATTGTATCTCATTCTTCTCTTTTGTATTGACATTAGAGAAGAAAATAAAGAGAGGAAAAAATAGTTGTTTTTTTTCGGTGATCTCTTGTGTGAGTTAGAGAAATATTTTCTCTGTAATACTCGAGGCTTGGGTGTGGAGAGATATAGTGTTTTGTATACACTTGTAATATTTCTCCGGTAATAAAGATTTGCAGCAGCTCCGTGGACGTAGCCTATATTGGGTGAACCACGTAAATCTTTGGTGTTCTTGTTGATTATTTTATTCCGTAATTTCTATTATCGTCATGTTCGCTTTGGTATAATCCATAACAACTGGTATCAGAGCTGTTACGGTGTTCGGGAACCTTGGTGAAAAATTTCTTAAAATGCTGAGTATGCTCTGTGGTTGCAGCTTTGTCTGATTTTCCACATCAGAAAAGATTTTTTTGAAATTTTATTAAGGCAGGAGAAGCAATGGCCGGAAATGACGGATCGGGACCTGGAATCAATAAGTTCGACGGTACATATTTCACGTTCTGGCGGTTACAGATTAAAGATTATTTGTATAGTAAGAAGCTACATCAACTCTATCCGGGGTGAAGCCAGAAAAGATGGAGGATGATGAGTGGAAGCTCCTTGATCGACAGGTGTTAGGGGTAATACGATTGACCCTAAAAAAGAACGTGGCACACAACGTGGCGGAGGCAAAAACTACGGAGGAGATGATGTCCATTTTGTCGGACATGTACGAGAATCAATCAGCAAATAATAAAGTGTTTCTCATGAAAAGTTATTCAACTTGAAGATGAAGGAAGGTGCTTCGGTGGCGGCACACATAAATGAATTCAACACGATTGTTTCCCAGCTAACATCGGTTGAAATCAAATTTGATGAGGAGATTCAAGCACTTATTCTTTTGGCATCTTTACCAAATTTTTGGGAGCCGATGCGGGCAGCGGTTAGCAATTCTGGTGGAAAAGGAAAGTTACAATTTAATGATATCAGAGATCAAATCCTTGGTGAAGAAGTTCGCGGGATGGATTCGGGAGAAGCAACATCATCGAGATCTGCCCTAAATCTCGAAAACAGAATTAGGGGCAGGAGTAGCGAAAAAGGTTCTAACCGATGGCGTGGCAGATCCAAATCAAGAACTGGAAAAGACAAAAATACATTTGAAAAGAAATTGAAGTGCTGGAGCTGTGGTGAAACTGGTCACATGAAAAAGGACTGCAAATCACCCAAGAATAATGCAAATGTTGTTACTGAGAATGTACATGATGCCTTAGTACTATCCATGGAAAGTCCGGTTGATTCTTGGGTTATGGATTCGAGAGCTTCGTTTCATACCACTGGTGATCGTGAGTTATTCAATAATTACACTGTTGGTAATTACGGAAAAATTTTCCTGGCTGATGGAAAACCTTTGGAAATAGCTGGCATGAGTGATGTCAGTTTGAAAATGTCAAACGGATCTATCTGAAAGCTCAACAAAGTGAGGTATGTACCAAAGTTGACCCGAAATCTGATCTCAGTAGGACAACTTGATGACGAAGGCCATAAAGTGACCTTTGGTGATGGCTCTTGGAAAGTGAGCAAAAGAGCCATGATTGTTGCTCGAGGAACAAAAACTGGAACTCTTTATACGACTTCCAGTTGCAGAGAAATGTTAGCAGCTGTGGATGCAGGAGCTAACTCAAGTCTATGGCACTGTAGACTTAGACATATGAGTGAGAAGGGAATGAAGATGCTGATATCAAAAGGGAAGCTACCGGAGTTAAAAACTGTAGAACACAAACTGTGTGAAAGTTGTGTTCTTGGAAAATAGAAAAGAGTGAGCTTTTCGAAAGGCGGTAGGGAACCAAAAGCATCAAAATTGGAGTTGGTTCATACTGACGTGTGGGGGCCATCTCCTGTGACATCCCTTGGCGGCTCACGATATTATGTCACATTTATCGATGATTCGAGCAGGAAAGTTTGGGTTTATTTTTTGAAAAATAAATCTCATGTTTACGAAACATTTAAGAAGTGGAAAGTCATGGTGGAGATGAGACCGACTTGAAGGTGAAGTGCTTACGGTCTGACAATGGTGGAGAATATGAAGATGCTGAGTTCAAGAAATATTGTGCACTAAACAGGATCAAGATGGAGAAAACCATTCCTGGTACACCTCAACAGAATGGTGTGGCTGAAAGAATGAACAGAACTCTGAATGAACGTGCCAGGAGCATGAGATTGCACGCTGGACTGCCGAAATCATTCTGGGCTGATGCAGTTAACACTGCAGCATATTTGATCAACAGAGGACCTTCGGTACCACTTGATTGCAGAATACCGGAGGAGGTCTGGAGCGTCAAAGGAGTAAACCTTTCGTTCTTGAAAGTGTTTGGTTGTCTCTCATATGTTCACATCGATTCAACCAGTAGAACGAAACTTGATCCGAAATCAAAGAAATATTTCTTTATTGGTTATGGAGATAAAGATTTTGGTTATCGGTTCTGGGATGACCAAAATCAAAAGATCATTCGGAGCAGAGATGTCATTTTCAATGAGCAAGTTTTGTACAAAGACAAATCAGACATTCCAACTGGAGATAAATGTCCTGAAGTCAAGAAAACAAATGAAGTGTCATTGATAGATATTCCTATGAATGAATCGGATGATAGTAACCAAGAAGAAGAAACTGCACAAGAAGCTGATCCACAAACTCCGATGATTGAACTGAGGAGATCTTCGAGAACAATAAGACCACCTGATAAGTACTCCCCTGCACTTCATTATATTTTGCTGACAGATAAAGGTGAACCAGAGACCTTTGATGAAGCGATGAAAAATGATGATTCAATCAAGTGGGAGTTAGCCATGAAAGACGAGATGGATTCACTGTCATCCAATCAGACTTGGGAGTTAACAAAACTTTCGGAAGACAAAAAGGAATTACACAACAAGTGGGTGTACCGGATCAAAGAAGAAGTTGACGGTAGCAAGCGGTACAAGGCGAGACTTGTTGTAAAAGGTTTTCAACAGCGGGAAGGCGTTGATTATACCGAGATTTTCTCTCCAGTGGTGAAGTTAACCACTATCAGAACTGTACTTGGACTAGTGGCTAAGGAAGACTTACATCTGGAGCAGTTGGATGTAAAGACGGCGTTTTTTCATGGTGACTTTGAAAGAGTGGGTGCCCAGTGAGCCAACTTGTGGCTATGGGCTTTGATGACTCTTTGTAAAAAACAATCTTTTGTTTAATATAATTTACACTTTTATTAATGGCAATGACTTTATCTTTCTTCATATTGTTATATTGTGATATACTATTGTTGTTTTGATAAAGACCTTGAATATACTATAATGTATGTAAGATGTGGTAGAACATGGGGATGTCTATCATGAAATACATCTTATAGTCACTGTACATTCTAAACTGTTCCTAGTCGATTGAGCCGTCCGATAATAAGGATAAGGATCGCTCGAGTTTGAGACTAGCATTTGCGATGCGGAGTACCACGTTTCATTGGTAGGGAACATGGAGATGTTCGAAGCATGCAAATGGATATTCATAGGATGAATAATCGAACTACCCTATCCGGACTTTCCAAGTGGTTATCACTTATCGAGTGGATAAAGTCCGCGGTTTTGGTTGTACACCATTAGTCCTTACTACTTGAAACATCATGGAGACTCTATATGCTAGTACTGTGCTTTGACTCGTTTACCGACTCTATGGGGGTCATCAGGTGTCGGGATTGGGTACAGTTACAACACATATAGGAGTCGATGCATTGTTGTCAAGGATTCACCACATACTTGCGAGTGTGGATATCCTATGCGATCTGAGGAGATATTAGTGTGACGAATCTCTGGCCAGAGTACTTGATGTGATTTAAGAAATGGTTTCTTAGTAGCACATGCGATGTCACTAATTTGATCTTCAAGATGTATTGCATAGTTATCGAATCTTGAGCGACTCTCGATATACCAATGGTTGTTGATTCGATCGGGATATATGGATGAAGGGACCGTACTGTACGCTAACCAAAATCTACTGGTTCTTGTAGGCACTATCAGTGATACCTAGGGAATCATGGGGTGATGTTGCTAGGCGCTTTACCATGATTCGTTGGGCAAGTCGGAAAGTGTTGTTCTGAGTCACAAGGAGTTGTGAGCCCACGGCTAGCTGTATCCCTGAACCATTGAGGGTCACACAGTGTAATGGAGTTTTAATCCCCGTTGAGATAGTTAAATTTAAAGAGTTAAATTTAATGAATAAAGAAGTTGGACTTCTTAAATAAGAGTAAGGGAGTAGGATTTCCTAAAATGACATAGGGATGGACATTTTTTGGAAATCACTGAATTCGGATTCAGGAAAATTTATCTTGACTTTAAAATGTGCAGAAATGGTTTCTGTGCATATTGGTGAAATCGGTTCAACAATCGGAGTCACGATGAATTTTATATTAATTTCTGAACATGCGGGCTTTGCTTGTCGGGCCTCAACTTATGACTAATGGGCCCTAAGGTAATAGTGGCCTGCATTATAAATAAGTTATTGCAGTACAGAAATTACACACAACAGGTCATAATTTTGAGAGAAAAATTTCGAAACCCTAGCCTCTCTCTCAAATATTTCGGCCGAACACCCTCCCTCTCTCTGTCTGAGAAATTTCGGTCTGTGATTTTGAATTGCAGTCTGGAATAGCGAATCAAATTCGTTTATTCTCTTCGCAGAAAACTTCTGATAGATTTTCTAGTGCAATCTATCAGAGGGATTAAACCTCCATTCGTGGACCTGATTGAAGGAAAGCTTGTTCATCAGTTCCACGGAGATACAAGAAGCGCAGAGAAATCTGTGTGGTGTCCAATAATCTCGCTTCGAGATTGAAGGTAAAATTTAATAATAGTTATTTAATTTTACACACACAAATAATTTAATCGTATGGTTGATACCCACACTATGGAATTGTTCCATACTAAAAATTTTAAACTTCCGCTGCACCGGGTATCAATCGTGATTGATCTGAACGCCAGTTTTCCTACAGTGGTATCAGAGCCAGGTTGCTCAGATCAAACGATTAAATTAATCGATTGTACAAAAATTTTTGAGTCTTGGTTTTTTAA
The DNA here is from genome assembly GCF_033568475.1 of Henckelia pumila. Taxonomy (NCBI): domain Eukaryota; kingdom Viridiplantae; phylum Streptophyta; class Magnoliopsida; order Lamiales; family Gesneriaceae; genus Henckelia; species Henckelia pumila. The sequence goes on along the minus strand of NC_133120.1, from coordinate 128,857,620 downwards.
AACAAAATAAATATTTTAAATAAAAAAAATTTTTTTTCGGGCAAAACCCGGGCAGCGATTGGATCGCTGCCTGGTGGGGCAGCGACGGTCGCTGCCTCGGGCGGCGCTCAACGCCGCCAGGGCAGCGCTCGGCGCTGCCCAGCGCAGCGCAGCGCAGAGCAGCGCTCGGCGCTGCCCAGGG